>NC_068559.1:17692500-18410000 GCF_022201045.2 Citrus sinensis | reverse complement strand
AAAAATAATTTTTTTTTTACTAAACACTAAAATTAACTTTTAAATTTTTAAAATAACTTTCAAACCTCTCAAAAATAATTTTAAAGAGGTCCTAACCTCTCTTAAATTAAAAATAGTCAATTAAATAATTTTGTAGGAAACAACTCGCTTAAGTTTTAAGAGTAACATAATAATAAAAGCATTTAAATAATGTAACTTATGTTTAATTTTTATCTTATAATGAATTTACGACTACTAACAAGTAATCATTCGAATCGAAATTAACTAAAAATAAAATAAAAAATGAGAATTAAAATAATACTTAACCTATAAAATCAGAATAAAAATAAATGTATTGCCATTGATATGTTTATTTTACCTTAGAATAAAAAAAATTACAAAAATATCCTTAACTTATTATTATCACTATTTTTATTATTTATTATATGATTATTAAGAAAATTATTGTTAATGATAATAATAGTTATAATTTTTTTCCTCTTTTATTTTTTATTATTGTTTTATCTAAATTCTGTTTCTTTTTCCTTTTCTCCTCTTCTTCTTCTTCTCTTTTTTCTTTCTCTTTTCTGCAAATTCTTCGTTACTTCTTCATCAGCCACGTCGATTTCATCTTCTTCATCAACATCATTATCATCACAATTTCTTCCTTTTCCTCCAGTCAATTTCGGTTCTTCATCTTCATCAACATCAAAATTCAGTTTCATCTTCATAATCGTCATCACTCAGTATCCTCATCTTCATCATCATCATCATCACGATTACATCATCATCATCATTATTGTCATAAAAAATCATCACCATCAACTATCTTACTATCAATAATCATCATCATCGATTGGTTCTTCAACGACGACGGAGATGCTGACCATGACAGCAGCGACAAATCCGACAGCGACGGAGATGGGTTGCAACTAGCGAAGGTGCTGCCGCCGATCGTTTCTTTGGGTCCAGGTGATAGAGACGCGATGGGTTAGTCGGCTAGGTTAAAGATTTCGTGGGTTTTTCCTTTTTTCAATTTTTCTTTTTTAATTGTAAAGAGGGTATTTTGGAAAAATAAAACAGACGATGAGGATAGTGAATGGAATTCTGATTCCTAAGCTCCTGCTGCAACTAATCAAACGCGATTTTACGTAGGTCCCATTTAGAGGTGGTAAAAATATCCGCTCGGTCCGGATCCGGACCGTACCCAGACGTTGCGGGCCGGGTAATATCTAGTCTGGGTATGAAGTCGGGTCGGTCTTAAACATTACTTGATAAACCCGAAATCCGGATTTATTAAAAAAAATTATAAAATATATATTATTTTAAATATTTTATATTTATTTGACTTATTTATTATACATATATAAAGTTTTAAACAATTAAAATTTATATTTTTATGTCAAATTTTATTGAAATAAATTTAAAACTTATAAAATTACCAAAAAATAAAAAATATATATACATAAAATATTAAAAAATATAAAATTCGGGTACCCGGATTAAAATTCGACCCGGACCCGGACCCGGACCCAGACCGGTTGCATCCGGACAGGGTCCGGTCATGGCAATACCCGGACCCGGCCCGGGGTTTTGCCATCTCTAGTCCCATTCCCAACATCTGTTTTAATGTGTAACCCTAATCTTAAAGGCATATAAACTGAGAGTTTATATGAGTCCAAAATACTTACCATTTTGCGATGGTTTATTTTTAGAACTTAGGAATTGCTATGTCACCAACTCAACAGAAAGCACTAATGAATTCAGGCATGTGAAGAATTGGGTGGCCGCGCTGGCATGAAACAAAAATATCAAATTTTAGTCAATATTCACCATCAATTTTCTTATTTATTTATTTTTGTATACCCATTTAGTCAATAATGCCATTTGTGCTTTTTAAGCCCTCAGTTTTGCAATTTTTTTTTTCACCGACAGTTAATTCTGTAGACTTTCAGAGTTAAGAAACCATGTGATTGAATTTGAAGGGTAGGCACAACAAATACATTTATGAAGAAACAAACATGATATCATCACAAAAATATCATTAATGATTTGTAACATACTATTAACATCAATATCTATCAGCAATTTGACATTGTATAGGTTTAATTTAAATTCCTTTCCTCAAAACTTGAGTGAAGACAGTTTTTTTTCTCACAAGTAGAGTTGACGTCTCTTAAATATTAAAAAGAATTAAAATTTAAATAATATTATATAAAATTTAATGTAAACTGATCTCAATAATTATATAATTATAAATATAATGAACAATATCCTTATAAAAAAATGGCCATCATACAAAACATTGTCGAGTAATGTAAGTTAAAAACATAGCTCTCTACTCTCTTAGCCATCCATTAGTCACACTCACATATAAGTAGGTTACAAGGAAGAGAACAAGAAACAAAAACAAACCACCAACGACAAGCACCAAATATCAAAACTTTTATTTACTACTTAATGCTGCAAATTGTCTAATGTCTGGTTGTCCAATTATATAATGGACATAAAAGTGACAATACACTTTCCCCACACAATGTTTCACTCTCATTTCGAAATTTTTGTTATTACATAAATTTTGTTCCAAGTTCAAAATGCTATAGGTATATGCCACACATGGCAATTTATACACATTTGCCAATTATTCAACTGATTGGTCAATGGGAAAATGGTTGTTTTTCACAACATTCCCCTCACAGCCAGTAGTCAAATGGGCAACAATGTGTTAGCTAGATCAGTCCCAGTGTTTACATAAATCTACACCAATATACTACCATTACTTTCTAGTATAACTGACAGCCCTCTTTTTAAGTTACAGACGGGAGATCAAAAATGGGACAGAAATCGGGGTTTCCTCACCCATTACTGGCTGGAATAAGTCCAATTCCCCATAACGCTCCAGAACACGCATACGGCAGTCCTCGGCAGCCATCAGTCCAGTCGAGAATGCACCATGAACAGACCCTGGGTAGCTCATGCTTGTTGCCTCGCCGGCAAAGAATAGGTTGTCCACTGGTATCCTTAGCCTTTCATACAGATCATGGGATTTGCCTACTGTATCGTAGCTGTAGGACCCAAGCGAGTTGGCGTCTGTGCCCCAATGAGAAACAAGATATTGGATCTGCATAAGTTAAACATAATGTTAATTCTTTGACAATTATGTATTAGCAAATATTTTCAAACTGAACTGCACACAACTCAAGCTGGTATTTATGTGTATTAAAACAAGAATTACCGGGGAAGATGCATCAGGAAGGATCTTCTTGAGTTGCGTAAAAGCAAAATTAGCAGCAGCTTCATCGGACATTTTCTCAATGTCTCTAGCCAACTGCCCGGCAGGCATGTAAACAAGGACACAGTGACCTGTTGCCTTGTGAAGATTTAGAAAGTAGCTGCACCCATATGATGTATCTGAAACCACCCCCAAGAACTCCACATTTGGCCAAAACACTTTGTCGAAATGCATTATTATTTTATTCTCAATGCCCACACCAAGGTCATCAATGGCTGCTTCCTTCCAGTCAGGGAGCCTAGGTTCAAACTTGATGGTTCTCGCCTTCAACACACCAAGAGGAACAGCAACAACAACAGCATCTGCAACAAATGTCTTTCCACCTTCTACTGTTACCTTCACTCCAATATAATGCCTTGTTATTTTAGTAACCCTGGAAATAAATCAGATTAGGACATGAGCTAGAAAAAAGTCACAATATAATGAAGGGCACAAAAAATGCAGAGAAAATAATGTATACCTGTGGCCTAAGCGAATGTCAAGACCTTTGGCAAGGGTGTTTATAACCGGTAGGTAACCCCGAACCATAAGCCCATGACCCCCAGGAAGCAGCTCTTCCTGTATATACGGTAGGCAAATACTAACATCTTAAAAAATGGGTGGAAAAAAAAAATCCTAAAACACAGCAGAAAATATTGCTAATTAAATTGAATCATCCAGGAAGCAATTCTAGCAACAAGTAGTTATAATGTACTCACAATTATCACCAGATAGAACCATGATCTCCAAGTATGTACAAAATGGCTTCATTTTCTTTTTTACCCCCAGTTATCTATTTGATGAATCAACAAAATCCAATTGTATTTTTAAAGTGCACTGCTGCAAACTCAGGTGACACTATATCCAAGTATAGTGTAAAATGGCTTCATTTATCTATTTGATGATAAAATGGCTTCATTTTCGTTTTTACCCCCAGTTATCTATTTGACGAATCAACAAAATCTAATTGTATTTTTAAAGTGCACTGCTGCAAATTCAGGTGACACTAAAACCATGATCTCCAAGTATGTATAAAATGGCTTCATTTTCTTTTTTACCCCCAGTTATCTATTTGACGAATCAACAAAATCTAATTGTATTTTTAAAGTGCACTGCTGCAAACTCAGGTGACACTATATCCTAGTGACATTCCAGAAGTTAATAATATTCTAACATGCGAGAAGAAAAATGAGCACAACTACCTAATAATATCATAATATTACGTCAATCAAACCACTGAATAAACATCTTTTTGATAGCTTTTAAAATGAAACTAAATTTAATTCACTATACTATTAGAATTATGAGACAACAGATCTGATTAGCAGTACAATTTTTATCTACTCCTTTCCACTATATGCCAGAACCCTATTAACACACAAATATGCAAGTCTACAAAATCTCAATTATGAAATTAAGCTTGCCTTATCCCATGATTTAAGTGATATTGTCTCAGCATCTGCAGCAAACCAGCCTTCCATTCTGCACAAGTACCATTGAAGTACCTTATGGGCAAGCCCCTCCAACCTGCATGTTAAAACCAATTTCAATAAATCAAGCAGCTTTCGCTGTAAAGAAATGCCAGGAAGAGAGCTTGAAACATGCTCAAAGAACCTTAATTCTGGCCTCCTATCAAAAACAATAGAAATGGCGCGTTGTATGGACATGTCTTCATCATGTTCTTCTCTTACTTTGTCCGTCTGCATTTGAGAAAAAAAGTGGCTCAGCTAATACGCAATGTGAAACAGAACAAAAATGGTTTACCAAACGCTAATTTGCTGAAAGAAACGCACAAAATCCTCAGTGTCGCTAAAAAGCAACACTCCACTCAAGCCTTAGGTTTTATTTAGTATTGAGATGCTATAGCTTTTAAATTACAGCTGCCGTGGAGAAAAAAAAAGTTGTAACTCTCAAACAAAAGCTAATAATAGTAAATACAATTTTTAAATAATAATATTGATAAAATTATTAAAGATATAATAGATTTTTAATCATACAAGTGTATAATAAAATTAACTTAGCTTCCGGGCTATAGCAGCTAGTGTTTACTAAACACTTTAATGCTGTAGCTTTTAAGCTACAAGTGCCCAACCTCAATCCCAAACAAGTCTTAGTAAAAAAAAAAAAAAAACTCAAAATACAAATCTATAAAGGTGTTACATCATCATTAAATTTGTCAACTTGTGACAACACAACTCATTAAGAGAAAAAATGGAGAACGAAAATCACATGCCTCTTTCAAAATGCTTTCAAAAGCTTCTCCAACCTTTGTGACTAACTCCTGAGGAACTTGATTCCCATCCATATCAAAGAGCGCATAACTGCAAAAAGAATATACATCCTCAGCAACGCCATACATTAATTGCTTCCAAATTAATTTGAAAAAAAAAAGATTCAGCAAACACAAAGGGAAATTTGTACTTGGAATTTTGTAGAAGGTAATAAGTCTAATAAAGATACAAATGAAACCTTGACACAATCACAGAAGAAGGCTTCACAATGTAATAAGTGAAGGACTTCATAAGTTGGGTTCAACAATGATATTGAATGGCCACAAGACAGAGTGATTTTGAAAATTCCTGTTATTCTATGAAAAATAAATATTTTCTAGTTGGAATCATCATCTCAGAAGTTATGGATATAAAAGGAAGAACTATAGTTTCCAAAATTATCAAGAACTCTCGGGAGTTTGACCAACAAACCCTTTTAAAACCATAATAACATCTCAAATTTAAATGCATCTATTCACTTCTAAATCTGAGAATCCTTAAATTTCAGTAATCATCCTGCATATAAATAATTTAAACAATCAACCTTTACCCAGATGTTATTAATTGACTATTTTCATTCCAGGATAATGAAATTAATAATACAAAGACGATCAATACAACTGCCAAATACACCAGCTACGCCTAACATGTGGAATGGGTGCTCAAGGATGTTGTGCTCACAACCAATACAAATCATGTTCGTATTCGGTTGTCTAGCAACTTAATATCCCAAACCTAGTAACAATGAAGCCAGATTGTTTTTATCTGGCCATGATCATTTCAGATTTATAAAATTAATTTACATATATATCTAGATGATTCATGTTTGGATACAGACGTCTCACAATTTGACAATCCAAAAGTTCTTATCACCATAAAAAATATTATAGAGTTATGTATAGCACATCCTCTTTATCAATGGTGAAAGTTTATCATCTGTTCAAGTGCTACCAATGTTCTTTTTATTTTCTCTTTTTTTTTTATATTAAAAGTATCTCAATATGCGCACCGCTTCAGAACTGGGACCGTTTCCGTACCACACAATTTTGATAGTCAGGAAACCCAGGTAATAGAATATCAAGAGTAGGTAGGTGACTTCAAGAGGATTTAAACCTGTGAATGTTGGTTGGCAACTAGGACACATACCATCAACCCTGCCTTTGGGATCTGAAACAAACATATGTTTTTTGCAATAATAGTTCCAGGTGAATTTTCTACCCATGACAACCAATTAATTCAGTTGGGGTCAGAATTTACCACAAATTGGCCTGAATCAAACTGACCACCACTGTCTTCAAGACTCTGCTGTGGATTTGAATAAGAACAGAACAATTTTACAAATGAATCCAATTTCTCTTGAATGATCATTAATCATCCAATATGCATTACCAGATAAGATAATAATTACGATGTCTAATCAGGCCTTGATACCTGAACACAAATTTGCGTTGGACGCAGCTATTAATGATGCAGAATAACAGGAAACCAGATCAAAATATACCAGGTACATGAAAGAAAATTTGACAAATCTTCACCTTTCTAAATCATGGTCATACAAGACTGAATTGTCACCACTGGTTCGATACAAAGGTAACCCTAGTCTGCTGATCACTGGTGCCAAAGGATTCTCTTGGCAGACTCCATGCAACCTGAAATATCAATATTTAAGATTAAAGCTTGCAACATTTTCAAACAAGAGGGATTAGCATTTCTGGAGAAAAAGGAAGTCGTGCAATTACCATGATGCACCCAGGTCAACTGGAAAACCAAATGAATAATCAGTATGAACTCGACCACCAACTCTATCCCGAGATTCCAGAAGGACCACCTGAACATGCAAAATTGAATCAATTTTAGAAACAAAACCAAAGAAAGCAAAAGCTTAGTAGTCCATATCACGATGACTTTGGGACTCTTTGACAATAGCACATGACACCCATTGCACAAAAGCCACGAACAGAATGGCATGAAAGGGCATATCTATGGATGATGGTAAGCATCCTTCAAATCAAGAGATTAAGATACAAGTAAATTTAAGTAAACTAAGCAAGTAAAGATTTTTCATTCATTAAAGTGCATGCGCAATAGTTGAGGTGGAAAGAACAAAAGAATTGCCTCAAAAACCAGGCTAACTACAAAATTCCTAGCACCACCAAGTCAGGCTTTTTCAATCCCAGTTCTTTATTTTCTGTTTATTAAAGAAAACCATTTTCTTCTGATGATTTATGCAGTAGTTCAAACAGTACATTTCCCTACCTAAAATTTAAGATGGCTTAATAGTAATCTGGTCAAATATTCAATACCAAAAATTCAGCTCCCTTTAGCATGTAAATTTTACCAATTCAACAAACACAATGACCTTGTCCTTGCACTACCGAAATTCCGTAACCTCACTTGTGTTTGCACCTAAAAAAGTCTAAAACCCAAGTGAGGCGCCAACTGCCAAGGACCCGAACCTCTCTCCCTCTTGTATGTAAACCAAGGTTCAACTATTCAAACTCACTCCCCTTGGGTTTTCCTAGTAAATACGTTATGTTCCATATAATATATAAATAACTAATAAAAATTGATTTTAAAAAGAAAAAAAGTTTAAATAATAATTTTTTAGACCTTAAATGAGGCATCGTGGAGAGCACGCGCTGCCGCAACTCCAGCCATCCCAGCGCCGATCACAATGACCGATGGCGACCTCGCCTGCCCTTTCCCCGCATTATTTGAGTAGCACAGAGCTGCACAATAGCACAAGTCACAAACAAACAATTAGCATTCAATCACTTAATAATTCAAGCCTATCAAAAGCTGCCACGCGCGTTCAACTAACAAAAGCTCGCGATCCAGAAACAATAACAGTAACAAAAACCACCGACAAATATTAAAAAACAAATACAGAAGAAGAAGAAGCGAAAAGCGAACCTCTACGCAGCTGGCGATTACTCCTGCTTGCAGAATCCATGGCTTGATGAATATAACACGAGACGATTACTACTAAAGTTATTATTTGAATTTGAATTAAAATTATTAATTAAATTTGATGATATTGACGATAACGATAATAATAATAATAATGGCTCGGTAGCTTTCTTTTCAAATTTAAATAAAGAGGGAGGCAATTGAGGGGAATAATGAAGGATAAAAATCAAAAGGCACGTTATGAAATGGTTGGAATTCGAATACAGGAAATAAAAACCCAGCTTTCCCAACCAGCTCATGCAGAATCCTTTTTTCCGATTTTCTCTAATTTCACCAAATCAAACGCCCAATCGAACACCACTCAGCCTCCGGATGAAAATTTGAACCAAATCTGAGGGTACAACGGTAATCTTATCGAATAGTACGAAATTTCAAGAGAGAGAGAGAGAGAGAGAGAGAGGGACCGGTTCAGGTTGGTGAATGGCGATTGTGATCAGCTTGCTTGTGCGGGTTGGCTGTATTTATAGAGTTTCGGGATTTGCCAACTAAACGCAAACAGCGTGTACGCGTCTGTAAACGCGCGTGTATGGTATATATGTAATCTCTGTTTCTAGTTGAAACGTGGCGTGATTTAGTGATTTTTTTATTTTTTTATTTTTAGAGGCTAAGAACTTTTAGATCCCTTATCTTTTAGGAAATAACAAATCGGGATAGAGTTTATACTTTTTAATAATAGTATTTAGATAATAAATTTTAAATATTTTAAATCAGACCCTTTTTTAATCTATTTTTTTCTTATATTTTTTAATAGACTTTAACGGGTGTTGTTTAAATTATTATATGGATAACGTTTAATTTACTCTTCATTTTTTTCTTATTAAACAAAAAAATACATCAATTTATTATTTGTCTAAATTTCTAAAACTAATTGAAATTAACTCTCTTTCTTCGCTTTCTTTCTTTGGTAAACTTCTCCCTCATGCAGCCGCTTGTTATCTTCTTCTATAATTTATATTTTCTTTGCTTCCTTAATCACAAATTAAAGAAAAAAAAAGGTGGCTGGTGAGAAGGCAATAAAAAATAATAATTAATTAAAAAATAATTTTAATGTCCACCAATCAGTCAACTACTAAAACAATGCATTTTTGTGATTAATTAAAGAAAATTAAGAGTAAGTTAAATTTTTCTTCACATAATAAGTTAAATTATATAAATCAAAATCTCTTTAAAACGTTATGAAAAATTAGATTATGAGAATAAAAATATTGGATGAGATTATTTTAATTTAATTTTCACTTAAAATCTTGGTAATAGGGTATGTCGGTGGGTGCACTTACTGGAATTTGAAAAAATGTACAAATATTACATTGATTCCAATTTCCAATAGACCTAAAACGTCATGTTCGAGAACTTTCTCTTTGCCCCTTCAAAATTTAATTAAAAAAAAATGTATTAACGTAAGGATTATTTGATTTATGAACTTTGCTGAGAGAGGAAATTCAAGTCTGACTAAACATTTTCACTTCTTTGTGTTTCAAGCGAAATTTAGGGGATACAAATGTCATTACGGAAGGGAGGTGAATCTGCTGCCTGAACCGTACATAGTAGAAATTAGAAACGCAACCATTTATTTATTTCCTTATTTATTTAGAATGAATTTGGAATAAGCACACATTTTGCAGTGCATTTTGGAAAATGAATTGAGTTATACGTCATATGCCAGCTTTTTTTCATTTTCGTCCAAGTCCAACTTCATTCACGTGTGGAATGTAATAATATATCATTTAAGAATTATGGCTATTATTTTGATTAATATAAGTGGATTAAATATATCCCATATTTAAAATAGTATAATTACAATCAACGAGACAATTTGTGTGGAAAAAGTTAGTTCTCAATTTATTTAATTATTTATTTTGATAACATAATGTGTCGATAAAAGTATCATAAATCATAGGAGACTGTGTTGATTTCTTTATGAGCCAAATTTAGAAGAAAATATAAGCAGAATGTCATGTAGAAAAACCTATTACGGTTTAGTAATCGATCATTTCTATTCAATTGAATGGTGAAAACTATGAGCTAACACTGCTCTCTTTTAATTTTCTTGGTGGTTGGTGAGAGAGGTTATAATCCATAAACAGCTCAGTGTGAATCATAAGAAAATGGCAATACTCAATTTTAAATTTCTTGGTTGTGGATTTGAGAAGCTGAAACATCAATAAGGTTTTAAGTTTAATTTTTTTTATTATTATTTTTATAAATGTCAAGAGGTTAGGTCAAGTTCTATGTAACCTTTATTTAATGAAAAATGACTAATACACCCTAAACCTTTAGAAAAAGGAATATGGAACTCCATAATGTTAAAAGAAAAAAAGATATTTAAACCTTAATTTGTTAACGGATTCGGTTTGTTTAAATAATTAAAAGGTTAATACGGTACATCCTTTACTAATAACTAATGAATTTACTAAAAAAAACCCTCATCCAAAAATTACAAAATTCAATCGATTATTAATTAGAGAAGCTCCTCCCCCATCAAAAAATCACAAATCCTTAATAAAATTCCCTAACCTTCCACCACAAGCAGACCCTGCTACTCATGCCTAGCCGCTGCTCGTGCTGTTGCTTCTGGAATCTACCAAAATGTTGATGATGACAATGAACTATATTCATCAAATGATGATAATGAAGGCATAGCACTTGTTGATGCTGAAAGTGGATCAAATTGGGATGACGACAGAGTGGATGTTAGAGTCATTGAATTTCTACCGAAAAATGATGATAAAGAAGAAGAAGAAGAAGAAGAAGACGACGATGAAGATGAAGAGTGACGCGAACAACAAAATTCCAACATTATTGATAAACAGCAACATAAACACCCGTTGATGAAGAAGAAGAAGAACAAGAAGAAGACATTGAATTTGAAGATGAGCAATTGGGAAAAATACAAGAGATTGAGACTGAAGCTGAAGTTTAAGTGTCTTTAATACTTGGAAATGTTTCCTTGTTGATTTTGGGAATCGAAGACGAGAGAAGAAGACAGCTACTATTGCTCAATTCTTCTTTTTAATTTATTTCATGTTAGATTTAAATTTTAATTTTGTATACAGAAATTAGAAGAGACCCAATGATAATGAGGAAGAAGACATTGAATTTCAAGATGAGCAATTTGGAAAAATTGGATATTAAATTGAATTTCTACGGTAAAGTTTCAAACTTTAAGAATAAGGTTATGTTTGTAATTTTATTAATAATTTATCGGTAAATTGGGCAGGTAAAAATGTTGACTTATATGTTAGAGGAAGATAATGATAATTATAAGTTGAAAATAAATGTTCTGTTAAAATTAATGGAATTCACTAATAAATTGGAGTTTAAATATCTTTTTTAAAATCTTAAAAAAATTTGTATTTTTTTTTCATAAATGTTTGGTGTGTATCAATCTTTTTCCCTTATTTAATAACATCATAGGAATCTCTTCAAATTTGTTACTTAAAACATTTATGGTGAAAAACCTCAATAGCTTTTAATATTCTTTCGAAGATTAAGGTTATTACTTTATCTAGGTTTATCCATATTAATTTTAATTCAATAATCACGTTAGATCTTATTTATTAGAGAGACAACACCAATCAAATGCTATAAATATAATGACAATTTTTTAATATGTGATGAAAAAAAAAGTAAAAGGCAAGAGCCAATAAGTCAATGAGCGTTAATTTTTGAGGAAAATGATATTTATCCCCGTATGACAAACGCGAAGTCTTGAATTGTCAAAAAAAATCTCTCTTTTATTCAATTAATTTTTTTTTTTTTTTTTGGTCAGGGCCTAAATAGGAGCTCATTCGGCGAGTGCGTCAATGCTCAAAATTTTATCAGTCATTGTTAATTTGTTACTTCTAAAATATCTTTCAGATGTCAAGTCACTGTGATACTAACTTTTCATTCCAATTTTGCAACAAATCCATGCAGTACTCATCTTTTAACAACCTTTTTTTTTCATGATTGCAATCGTGTGAAGGAAAATTCCTTATCTACAAATGAAAAAGAACATATGCATCAATTGTCGGGTTTGGGGCCTTTCAGTAATTTTGCACCAAAAGTAACGGTAAACGCTCACGGTCATGGGCGTTAAGGGGAGTTAGATGGTTGACGGTTGGATTGTGGGGTACTGTCAACGGCGTCGTTTAATGGGGGCCCCCCCGTGTGATTAAAATAATTGAATACGAAAACGCTTTTCGCGTGTGCTAGTTGAAAAATGCAGTGAAAACGACGTCAAAGATCGTGATTTATTTCTGTCCAACCACGTGTGTGTTGGTTAATTTTTGATATCCATTATCGTACAATTGGATTAACGTTGCTATTAATTAATTACTCCACTAATTTTTTGTTGTTGAAACTTGAAAGAATTACTCCGCTAAATTAGCAAGACGAATTAAATGAAAACACTAGTACCGAAGTTGTAACCGAGTTACTGGCCATTCAGCCAAGTGGTGAGTTGTAACCCACGCATAGTTCGCCAATGGGCTCTTGGCCCATTTGACAACACCCGGGCACTCAGGTTAGAGTGCATGGATTGTCCAAATGATTAGGACTCGACTTCTTTCTAAATTAAATTTAGTGGACGTTGTAACTAGACCATATTTGAATCGGTAGAGTTTTGATTATAATATATTAATATGTAGTAAAAATAATAATAATAAAAACACGCTCAATTTAAGACTTCACGAATCGAATAGAGTAAAATTTCAAACTAATTTCAACAGATTTTTAAATTATATTACTATGCATATTTATTTAAAGTCCCAATAGATGTAATCTTATAATATATATGCAGATTATACTTAGTTAAAATAAAGTCGAGAAAGAGTTAGTTGTGGTGTTGTGTGGATATCATTTATCTTTTTGTTTTTAAGCAATTGCAAGATCAGCCGATAAGGTGATTTAAAAAAAAAGGGATAATGCTTGATGGCGCGATTGGGGTTTTTTTTATTATTATTAATATTGTTAACCAAAGTTTTAAAACTTTGTTGTATTTAGTTGAACTAAATAAATATGTTCATTAAATTAAAAATTGTACTTAAAAGCACCTTTTCTATATGTCATGCCGCATTACTGAATTTAATTTCTTACTCTTTTACCACTTTCATGCAAAATACAATGCATGACGCCTAATAATGCTATTTATTAATGAAAGCGTATGCCTTCAAATATAATTTAGAGCACCACCGGTTTTTTTTTTTTTTGGAGAGAGGAGGGGGGGGTGTTTTATATGTGATTTTTTCTAAATGTCGTGAGACAGCGATGGCTCTTGTTGCATCATATTCATAGTGGCATCAAATATATCAGCTATCAATATCAAGCAGTTAAAGAATAGAGCGGGTCCACATAATACTGTAGCTGAGTTGCTACCTGTGGACATAATAAATTTTGACAGCGATAAGCACCTGTTGGATAACGACTTGGCCGTGCCTGTTTTACAGACAGTGACACGATTCTCCTTCACATCACACAAAATGATAAAAATATGGGAGGGTTCCAATATATATATATTTTGAAACAAAGGCATGTTGGGCCCAAAAACCCAACAATATATATTATACAGGACACACTTTTTATCAAAAAATACACAGGACACATGCTCTGAATATTTTGGGACAGAATAATATGCACTCAACTTTCTTACAACAACTTATCAGTGTTCTGTTTAAATATGATGATGATCAATCACTGTTCTTTCCCTCACAACTTCCAAACTGCATCATAAATATCAAAATCTATGGCCGGGTGAAAATCTTACGCAGTTGACTGATTCTAGTAGTTAAGAGTTAAGACCAGCAGATTCTACCTTACAATTACTGTACAATAAATGCAACATAGTTCTTTTAATTTAACACAAGTATTTAATTTTGTCATTCGCCTGAAAACTTACATATTTTATATGTTTTTTTACCAATCTTGCAATGGATGCCTCCAAATTTGCAAGAAAAAAAGTGCTTGTGTAATGAACTTTCAACGCTTAATCTCTTCATTTCTTCGACAACAACTCTCTTCAGAGAACTGCTCACATCTCCCAATAGCCAAGCCAATGATATATGAGGGCGTGGATCCTGTATCAATATTTGTTACAGCATAAATGAGGCAGAACATATAGTAGATGTTCAAGAAAGTAACAAAAATAGTTTGCAAAAGACTGACGGTGCTAACAACGGAACCTTATAAAATTCAGGGAGATTATGAAGCCGGTAAACCTCATTAACCACTTGAATCTGCTTAGTTATCTGAAAAGATGTCAAACAAAGCCAACATTTAAAATCATTTGATAACATGAAAGATGAACCAATGATCCTACCAATACTAGTAATTGCTAGCATCCATGGTTTACAAACATCCATGGTATACAAAGATAATAAAAAGGGTAATCTACATAAGAGATGAATAAAGCATACCTCAAGTAGTCCTCCAGTAATAACTTCTAAGGAAAGAAACGTGCGCGTGCGATCATCATTAACAAAAGCCTCCCACTTACTAAAATCAATCCAATATCTACTCAGCACAAAAAAAAAAAAAAGTATTAGAAACCTCATCATAATAAATAATGTATCAAAATGACTAGAGAATAGACGATAATCACACCGCCGCTGAGACTGAAGCCTCTGGCGAAGCATTGCCACAATGGAGTCAATTTGGTGCACGCGAATAGGGACGGTTCTGCCCAAACTAATGTGAAATTCCCTTCCAAATGCAACTTGCTCCAACTCCGAATCGTCTTTGCGGAGACTGGTAAATGGAACATCGACATCAACAACGTAAATACCGGGCAAAATAGACGAGACCCTCTTCAAGAACTGAGCCAGCTCTTTCTTTGGCGCCAATGGTATAAGAACTACAGATACAATGCCGTTATTAGTCCAAAAATAAATAAATAAATAAATAAAGCATTTTTAGATGAGATGATCACAAAAGAGAAGTAGATTCACCTGGGATATATACGTGTAAAGCATAATTGCCTTCAACGTGGGGAAAGTTCCTGACTCTACTAGGCTGACCGGTGGGAAGATGATGATCTATCGAACCTTTCGTTGGCAAAACAGCAAACAGCTGGTGAGCATAAATAAGAATCGAAAGACTACCGTTAATTGAGGAGATGTTGTATTTACCAAGGGAATTGGGAGGGTTAACGAGAGAGAGAGGAGGCGGGGGCAAAGGTAAATTGGTCGTCTCCGGTTGCGAGCTAGAAGAGTTGATGCCGCTGTTGCTTGGGTTGCCGCGTTCTGTGTCCGAGTCTGAAGACGAGTCCCCGTACGAAGCTAACAAGGCTTCCATTTTTTTTTTGGAAAAATACAAGGCTTCCATTTTATTTTTATTCTCGTGCGCGCGCCACACTAGCGATTTAAGTCTTAAGAGAGAGGAAAATAGGCAATTTATTTATCTAATTATTTTTACTTTTACAAGTTCACAACTAATGGGCCGGCAGTGGGACTATCAGGACTTGCAATTTTTTTTAAAAAATTCTTTTTCTGTCAAAATCTACTTTAATTCTCAAAATACTTTTCTTTTAGTTTCAATTTCTTTCTGACCTGAAAAGAAAAAAATTCAGATTCTTTCAAATAACTCTAATTACAAATTTTTTTACAAATTTTTAAATTATTAAATCATATATATTTGACAAAAAAATCATACATACATATGTGTGTGTGAATTAAGTAATTAAAAGTAAACTCAAATAGATATCATGTAATTTTTTTAATTAAAAAAAGAAAAAAGTTTAGAATGCAAAAGTGTTTGTGAGAAAATAAAAAATGTAAAACACTTAAATGCAATTGTATGGATGTAAAGAGTTAGAGAGAGAAATATGGTGATATTATTAGATTTATTTTGTCTTTTAATACGATTTTTAATGCAATTGTAAAAAGAAAAGGGTTTTATAAGGATTTCAGAAGGGTGCCAATAGTTCAAGTCTTCCAAAAAACCCAACCATTATAGGCCCATGCCCAAAGCCCCATAATTTGAATTACAAATAGGAGGGAACCCACGCCTAATTTCCTTCTTTTTACCAACGTCAGGGTTTCCTTCCTCAGGAAGCTGACTCATCTCTCTGCTTCAAACTTCGCTCCATAAAAAAAACAATGTTAAAGGAAAATGTTAATGTAACGACTCATCTTCCAGTCGATCAAATCAATGAGTCTCACAGGTCTCGGGTTTCTCAGAATTTCAGAGCGGCAAAGCCATTTCTTGACCGTAAACGGCAGCGCCAGGCCGTTGATTTTGACCGTCAATTTCCTAATAAGTGAGTGCAGTTCAAGATTCATTTTCTCTTTATTTTAATTCGAAGATAATTGATTTGAGTTATAATTTTTATGTGACTTGTTTATTTCATTTTTGCGAGAAATTAAAATTAGCTGACACTCAAGAGTAGAAAGATTTGTTTCATTTTTTGCTGAATTGATTAAAGCCCTAATAACTGAATTAAATTTAGCATTAATCTCTCTCCGTGAAATTGCTTAGAAAATCAAAATTGGACATTATAATTGTAATCTGTCACAACTGAAAACTCATAATCAAACATCAATATATGTAAGCTTAATAATACGATTGATTTTAATTTCAGGAGTAGGGATTCAAATTCAATTCCAATTGAATCCCCGGATTCAATTACTAGTGTCAAAAGGGTTCCTCTTGCAGAGATACCTGTTAGCACACCATCTCTGCAAACTATAAATGGTGTCAAGTCAGTGGTTGGTGAATTTAGCGGCATTTCATGTGTGCTCAATGATTTGTCAAATGAAAGGACAAATGGTGTTCCTTTGGATATATCGGATCCTTTTATAACTCCAATAAAACAACCGGAGTTTTTTAACATGAGTGAATCTTTCTCAATGCCTAGCCCTTTAGACGATGATTTTGATGATTCAATTTTGCAAGAGATTGATGCTATATGCGAGAAATCTGCTGCTAAAGATGTAAGGAAAGCTCAAAATAGTGGCATTTATGAGGAAACTCATCAGAATGATAATAGCTGTACTCATCTTAACGCCAGTTTAGAGTCTGTCACCACCAATGAGAACATAAGAATGGATATCTCAATGGACCTGGCTGGTGATATGAAGTCTAGCATGGAGAAGACAGATACCATTCAGACCATAAAGACAGGGAATATGCCTGATGAATACTCAAAATACTTGCAATCCTTAAATGATCAGCAGCTTGAAGCAGCTTGTGGTGATATGTCAACCCCTTTACTGATTGTTGCAGGTCCAGGAAGTGGGAAGGTCTCTTGTGCTCTCAGTCTCTCTTTCACATTAATGCTTTTCCTGAAATATTCCATCTATGGTTAAATCCAAAATTTCTTCTTTTGATGTTAGACTTCGACAATGGTTGGGCGTGTTTTGTTTTTGCTTAATGAGGTATTACCAAAACTTTGCTGTCAATGATCTCTTCATTTTTCACTTGCTATTTTTCTAGTTAATTATATATAGAGACCTCTGCATCACTCGCGTGTTCTCCTAGTGATTGCATGAATACCTCATATCCTGTCATATGTAGAAAAGCTCACAAGTTTTTCCCATCTTCATTTTGGAAGTGCCATTTGATACTTTTTAACAGTTCTTTCTTTAACCCAAAATCTGGTTAGGGTATAAGTCCGTCAAACATTCTGGCTATGACTTTTACTACAGCAGCAGCTTCTGAGATGAGAGACCGCATTGGATCAATAGTTGGGAAGGCAACTGCCAAAGAGCTTACAATCAGCACATTCCATTCATTTTCTTTGCAACTCTGTCGTTCACATGCCGAAAAGTAAGCACATTCTGCAGTCATTTAATCTTTATTTTGTCTACTAACATGGTTAGTGTTTGCTTTGGGTTCTGTTTCGCTCTGAGATTATGGAAGACTTTTAAGTATACATGGTCTTAGAGAGTATGCTGAAAGAACATATTAACATCATCAATTTTTCCGGTAATGAAAACTTTACTGTCAGTTACACCTGCCAAGCAACTATAAACCAATTACCAGTTTTGATTAAAAGACTTTGTGGAACTCCAAATATTATGCATATTATAGACTGTTTATGATCAAGGTTGTCCTTGCATAAAGTTTTATGTATGTATGCTGGTTTGAATTTCAAGAATGTTGCATGTTGAATTTTGGTCTTTTTTCTTTATCAGGTTCTAATTTAGATGGCCTGGCTTAATACCATGCAAATATGTTGAATGCTAGTATTTTATTTAGATCAAGCCTCCTATACCCGTCTTGATGTGGTTTGAAATCATTTGGACATAATTATGTTAACTGATAAGGTTTAGGGCATAACTCTATAACACAATGTAATCCTGGAAGTAGAAAAGAAAGTTTTGGCCACTATTCTGAGTACCATGAGAGACTAATATGGGTAATCTTTTATGCCTTTTATTAGACAGTGAAATGTCAAGGAGATTATTAGTTCATTTGTAGGTTTTATAATTTCACATCACTTAAGTTTGTATTATTCTGAATCTGGGTATTGGTGATTGAGCTTGACTGATGGACAGGCTTAAGCCTATATCGTTTTATTGTATTTTTAATCTTTTACCAGCAATCATCATCTATAGTATTCTTGCTTTACAATAATGCTTACTTTCCATGATGGTGGTATATTTATTTACAATGAAGCCTTAGGTTAACGGCTATTAGTTATTCTACACTACATAGATCTGTTAGACACTTAGATCCCCCTCTCTTAATCATGGTGGCTTCAATTTATAGTTCTACTAGTTCCCTTCTACAATCATCATAGATTTTTTGTTTGGTACTGCTTATCTCCTTCTTTCTATTTCAACGCTGATAGCCAATTTTTTCTTCTGTCATCTCTTTGTTTACTTAATTATTTAACTCTTGTATCTTATGGCTACTTATGATATAGGTTAGAACGAACATCAGAGTTCTTAATATATGGACATGGGCAACAAAGGAGAGCAATTATTGAGGCAGTGCGGTTATTGGAAAATGAAAAAAGTAAACAGAATGACAATGCTTGCAAACCTGTTGATGATTCTAATCGTATGAGGTGTCTGGAATATTTGAAGGACAAGTCCAAGAAATGGCAGAAGTTTGTGACTCAGGTTAGTAATTTGTTACCCATGTGGATAATTGTAAGCAGCAAATAGAAGACTTACGATTGAAGTAATATTTCTCCCCAGTGAATTATATATGTCCTGGGAAACTAATACACATATTTAGCCAGGATAAATTACCAAGATGAGGCTACATGTAGGTTCTTCATAGAGATTAGAACAAGGAATATCTTCTATACCATAGACGCTTGAGTCAAGTTGAATAAGTCCTAGTTGTAAAGAGAATTAGTACTGATATGCTGACAACAGATGGTCATTTTGGCTACATGAGGGCCAGTCTTTTCATGATGAATGCTATGCTTTTCTTTTCCATGTCCTCTTTTAAGCTTTGTAAGTACAACAAATTTGAGAGAGAGGGTATGGATGTGGTCTATCGGGAAAATGGGTGAAACATTCCATCATGCAAGCCAGAAATAGATTCACATGATAACTTTGTTATAAGCCTGGCATACTCAACTATATACTCTGATAAGTATTGGTAGTTATTGGCTTACAGCTTTTGACAAGATTGATTGACTATCACAAGTATAAATTATAAGATAATGATGCCTAATAGTTATGGCAGATATCCAATTGATTTTGATAAGATATTTATACTTGTGATAGTGATTCCACCTTTTTAAAATTAAAAAAAATGTGAATTTATTATTGTTATTACTTTTTCTGATTAAACTTATTGGTTTGAGTTACGACTGTATGTGGAATTGTCTCTCTGATGTTACTCTATTTCAGGCTAAAGCTTCTGGAAAGACTCCTGCAGAGTTCCGTAAAATTGGTGATGAGATCGGAGTAAGCTTTGATAACTTGCTAGTTTTCATATCTTTTCTGGTATTGTCGCTTGTAATCATGAAATTCTGAACTTTGGATCTAAAGCAGGCTGCAATTCTTGAAAACTACAATGGCATATTAAGGTCTTGTAATGCTCTGGACTACCATGATTTAATCAGCTGTTCTGTGAAACTGCTCAGTACTTTTCCTGAAGGTTCATATCATCTAATTTTGTTGATCCTTTTATAGAGTTTTAAGCATTACTCCATGGTGACAATTGCATGCTCTTCCAATTTGAAGTTTTCCAGGAGTACCAGGATTCATGGAAGGCCATCATAGTAGATGAATTCCAGGACACGAGTGCCATGCAATACAGTCTCCTACAGATTCTCGCATCTCATAACCGCATAACTATTGTTGGTGATGATGATCAGGTATGAGTGTGTGTGTGTGTGCGTATATATATATTTGTGGATTATTTTGAGGGAAGTTGAAGCCTTTCCAAGTGCTCATTTTAACCTCATCAAATTTCTTTCTTAGTTGTACCTAAGTTGAATGCTATATACATTATTGCAGTCCATTTTCAGTTTCAATGGAGCTGACATTTCAGGATTTGATTCTTTTCGTAAAGATTTTCTGAACTACAAAGAGGTCTGGTTCCTCATAACTACTTTATCATTCTCATTTACTTTTGCTTGATTATGGACTATTTGGCATGCTTAAAAATTTGAGTGAAGTTCTTATAAACATGTCTTCCATATCTCAATTTGTAGATTCCTAAATGTTACATATTCATGATTCAGATAAGACTTACTAGAAACTATCGGTCTACACGATGTATCGTTGAGGCTGCATCTTCACTTATACAACATAATGTGAAGAGATGCCAATTAAAGAATGTTCAGACAGATAATTCCCATGGATCTAAGGTATCCTAACATTTTTATGTGCTTTGTACATTTCAAATTTCTTGAGTTGCTAATTTTGTTTCTCCATTACTGGGACTTGAAATACAGATAATCATCAAGGAATGTCACAATGAGGATGCACAATGTGCATTCATTATTGACAAAATCCTGGAACATGCTTCTAATGGTCCAGCTTCAATATGCTCCTATGGTAGTATAGCAATTCTCTACCGCCGACAGGTCAACCTTAATTTCCATATTGTGCATAAGATAAAGAGAGAAACTTCTGCTAAAGAACTATTGCTTCATTTGTACTACAGGTATCAGGGAAGGTCTTCCAAACAGCTTTTCGCGAGAGGAAAATACCATTTAACATTCATGGTGTGGCCTTCTACAGGAAAAAGGTCGGATATACTTCCAAAGTGCTTTTTGTGTCATCCATATTAACTAATTACTTTAAACATGCATTGCTTTTGGATTTTTTTTACTTCCATATTGATTGCCATTAACAAACACAAATTCATATGGTTGTTCCTCCCTATACTCTTTAGTGGAATTAGTTATGACATCACTGGAAAAGCCCGCTCTTTATCATTTCCTCATCTCTTGGCCAACTATTACAAGTTATCTAGACCTGTAACGTAATGTGTTAATTGTTTTTCAACTTCTTTGTGCTCTCTTTTGAGTTATTCTAAATCTTGTATTTTGTTCCTTTATTCCCTACTTTTTGATGTTTGATGCTATTTTCTTCTGTTTTACCAAGATGTTTATTTGCTGAAATAGTCTTGTAATAGGTAGTTAGAGCAATCATTGCGATGCTGAGAACAACATTGCCTGGTTGTGATGATGGCCCTTACCGCCGAGTATTCAAGGCTTTCCTTCTTCTCGAGAAAGAAGAAAAGAAGAGGGTAAGTGCTTAACATTATTATTTTTTTATTATTCTTTTAGCAGGAGAGTACTTATTACAATTTACTTAAGAGGCATATACCCATCATAAGGCTCTTGTATTGATGATGACTCTGTTTCTCTTTCTGTCAGGTAATAGATCATATCGATAAAATCTCAATTATCAGAAAATGCAGCTTCATATCTGCTGCTTGTGACATTTTTGGTGCAAAGATTTCTGGTACCTTCAAGAGGTTTTGTTTACCAATTTGTTCTTGTCATGCGTACATGTGATAAATGATTTTGAATAAACCAAAGCAAGTAAAAGTCTAACTGTATATTTTATTTGGAATAAACCAAATGCTCTTATTTGGCATTAGATGTCGATATTGTGATTTTCTTGCAGTACCGACAGCAAATGCTGATTCAATACCATAATTCTAATACTTCATTAGCTATAGCTTTCCTTCTAGCATTCAATAGATTTATCTTTAAATGATGTTTTCTCAACTCAATTATTACACCTATTAGTATATTATCTTTCCAGTACTTCATTAGCTATAGCTTATTCTCCTAGCATTCAGTAGATTAACTTGAAGATGTTTTCTCAACTCAATTATTACACCAATTCATATACTATTTTCTTCAGAAAATCATCATCATTTTTTTTAGACCTCAATTGTTCCCTTTTCCTTTTGTCCTTTCGCTCGTCTATTCTTATCCTTTAGATGGGATGAACTTCTGTTGATAAAACGGTTGTACTGAATTGTTGCAAGCAAAATTTCTTTAAGATGGTATTGCATCTGAAGGATTTTGTGGTTTCTTGCTAATGATTTTGCGAGACATTTGAGTTGGTGGTTGTCTCTTAATTGCATTCGTAGGGGTGTCTGATGCTATAATGAGAATCAATCTGGTTATATCACCTAAGATTTAAATAGTAAAATTTCATTAGAAACCTGTTTTCCTGAAATCATTGTTAGTAACATTGTAAGAATCCAGTTATTTCATGTGGGGCTAGTGAATCTCTCTCACTCATTAGACACAAACATGAGCTTCTATTGATTCTGTTCTAATGGTGTGCTGTATAGAAAGTTGCTTATCTTTTATCCCTTAATTGATCACAGGAGCCAACTTACCCAAGGACGCAAGGTGTTGTTAACCCTAGAGATGATATCAAAACTTGTTCGTCGGGTAATTACAGACCATGTCTCATTTTTTAGTGAAATATTCCATTCTTTCTTTTATATATCTGTTAATAGAAATGAATCTTCAATGAGAAAAAGTTATTCTGAACCAAATTTTGTGATGACTTATTATCTAATTTTGGTGTAGTTATCTGAATTGAGCTTGCTTGGCCTCATGCAACTAGGCTTGATTTCAGCTAAACTAATTATTATATTAAATACGAAATTAGCTTCTTGTAACTTTTCCTGTTAAAGTTAACATAGCCAGTTAAGCATCAACTTCCTGGAGAAGTCCATTTCACCCATTAATTCGTTACAGGAACCATCAATTTCGGCTGTCATAACGTCTGTGGCAAACATGGTACCTCAGGTTCGTCTTTCGTCTGCCAAATTTTGAAGAGAACTGTTTTAGTTTAATTTGCATGCGTCTATTTTCCATCTTCTTAGAAGCTATTGTCATGTTTTTGGCTTTAGCAAATAGCTTTCTGTTTCATCAAACATGCTATGTTAATCAAGCTCCTTCCTAGTCAATTTTTCTGGTCAGGTTCAATGTTTTTGTGGCATAGAACTGTTCTTCCCAATGACTAGCTTCACTACTAAATTATTAGAATATATTTTTATCTAGTTGTTCATCAATTTTGTTCTTTGGTATACTTATGTCTTACCTTATATGCTTATATGTTTTTCACTTTTTAGAAATACCTTCTTGAGCAAAGGGCAGTTGTTGATTTTGATGGAGGGAAATTGCTAAATGAAGACAATGACCTCAGATCTGTAAGTTCAGTTCTTTCAATTTGATGCAAATTTAGGCTACAACTGCATGAAAACTTATCACCTAATTGTCATCCATATATGTGAGTAGAATATATCAGTTTTCCTTACACATCCATAATTTTTGTATCTTTATTCCCCTCTCTCTTTTATTTGTCCAACTTTGCTCTATTTTGATTAGTCAATATTTTGGGTTATCCAAAACCGCTGATTTTACTAAATTGTTCGGATGTGCTGCTTTCATTTTAGTAGCAGCAGATCAATGGAATTTAGTTGTTTTTGTTGCATTGCTCGGTCCAGAGTTCTCATTCTCCTTTTGATTCACCTTTAGCTTGTTTAAGGAGTCATAAATCCATGTTCTTTTTTGTATATGGATCTTGTCCCTATCCCAGGTTAGTGTCCTCCATCTAACTGTTGTATGAAAGTTCATCAAGAGAGCTCAACAAACAACTTAATGAATTAATGATTCTTGTGCCAATATTGTTTCGAGAGACAACTGTTGTCATAAGAGGCTTCAAGACTAACAATTTATGTACCATATAATTTGACTAATAGAATGAAATAGAGAGTTTGATATGTGCATTAATTTGGCTATTCCACATTGCAGGTTCTCCAATACCTGTTAGCCGACGTCACTGATTTTTTATCTACAAAATTTACGGCAGCAAAAGAGGAGGGAAATGTGGATCAAGATAAAAAAGGCTGTATTAATGTACTCAAAGCTTTTATTGACTACATATCAGAGCGAGAGACAGAAAATTTTCGTACCCAAAGGCATGATAATGAAAATTCTGTCACATTGACTACCATTCATCAGGTATTTTCCTCTCAAACATCTTGTTTGTTCCCAAGGACTTCCAGGGCACTTACTAGTGTAATCATTAAATGTGTTCAGCTTAGTTTTCATCTTATCTTCTTCATTTTGCTTGTGTAGTCAAAAGGCTTAGAATGGGACATTGTTTTTGTCGCAAAGGTAATTGGCTGAGTTCTTTGCTAGTTTTTATGCATATAATTTCCAAAATGGCTATAATTGTTCTTATTAATAATTATTCTTAAAGTTTTTAATCATTTTTATAGTGTTCAGTAACTCTTTTGACTGCATGTATGCTTTCAGCATTGAGCGAGTGTTGTTATGGAGTATGTTTTCAATAGAACAAAGATTAAGGTTTGTTGTTGAAATGCTCGTGGCAAAATTTCAGTATCAAACTAATAGGGGTTTCTCCATAGAATTCACGTTCAGATTGTGTTATATATGATTCTGTATTGGATTTCAACCTACTGAAGCATTCATCTAACCAGACATGGAATCTGCTATATTTGGGTTTGACACTTTGCACAACATCAGAAAAGTTCAATTTTTTTTGTTATTATAACATTTACAAAGGTTAACTTTATCTAGTGCTAAATGACCTAGCTAATATGCATCAGTAGCTCCACAATAGTCATTAAAACATAATCAAGTAAGAGAAAACAAGTTTCTTTTGGCTTGACTGATGTTTCTTGACAAATAAGGCTTTTGTGATCGCATGGTAGGTAAACCATTTATTTGGTGATATGTCAAATAATAATGTAATACTCTTATCAAGTGTTCTCACAACTATATGGCTGAAACTAGAAGTGATATGATATCTAGTGAATATAAAATCGATAGATTTAATGTCAACCTTGAAATGATACATCAAATTTGAACATAATCCATAATCAGAACCGAAAATACCTATTTAAACCGTTTCATAAGGATATCATTCCATCAGTCTTGATTGTCTTTTTTAAAAAAGCATTAGACAATATGCTTTATCCTAGAGGATTATTGATAGTTTTACTTCTTCAAGTTATAATTTGTGATTTGTTGTTCTTTGGCTTGTGGATTACAGTTTGTGTTTTGATTCTTGCTACTGCTTCTTTGCTTTCAATGGTAGCTCTATCACTTCAGTTTGATAAATTGTTTTCCTGCTTCCTAACAACTGGGTGCAGGCAAATGAAACTGAAATTCCTTTAGTACATGAATTTAATGGTGCTGTCAACGAAAAAGGGACCTCAGTTGAGGTACTCTTTAATCTTTGTGGAAAATTGTTAGTAAGTTTCTCTTTGTAGTATAAATTGCTTGAATGTGGAATTTTCTAATCATTATCATTTTAAGAATTTTAGGAGGAACGGCGTCTACTGTATGTAGCAATGACTCGTGCTCGGAAAAAGCTTTTTATTCTATATGTTATGATGGATGCTAATTGGCAGGTTTGAAGTATGCACAACTTTTGCACCATTTTGTTTATTGTTGTCTCTCTCATATAACACTCTGATTGTGCTCAGCTGCTTCAACCATCACGATTTCTCAAAGAAATTCCGCATCATCTTCGGGAGGTTCAGGTATGTTTGCTGCTTTCAAATTTTGTCGGTAATTATTGTCCAAGTTTTGAGTAGAGTCATGAAAATGAATTATGTTTGGTTTTCGCTGTTGTTGTCCCATTCTATGGCTGTGTCAGATATGGATAAGCTACGTAATACATCTGTTAACTGAAGTATGAATAGAAAATTTATGTAGAAAGATTGAGATATGGATACAGTATGAAATTGTTTATTTAAACTGTTGGAAGTAACTGAAATGTGAATGTATTAGTTTCTCAATAGCATTGCTATCATGGAAATTCATGCTATAGCTGAATTGTGATGTAATCTTTATTTTGCTAGTAAAAGCACCTTCAGTTGTGACAATTCAGAAATTTTCTATTCATACTTCAGTTTTCATTCCAAGTGTGAACATTCTTGCATAATATTATTACATTAACATTAGATACATGTGAAATATTGACAATATGCATATGCTAATTTTCATTAATAAGGTACGAATCAACAATTTTTTATTTTGTATCTTTTCTTCTTACTTCGGACAGAAAATTATTAGATAGCCGGAAATATTTCATTAATGCCAAGATAAAAATGAAATTTATGTGTTATAACATCCACATTGTGCAATACTGTAACACATTGCATGGACTTCATATGTTGAAACTGAAATTTAAGTCTAATTCTTTATCTCCCATTTATCTTTTTATGAGTTTCGTCATCATAATGTCTGGCTTTTTTTCCCGGATGCTGCTTTACTTTGAGGATAATGTTCTTGAGTAGGCTGAACAAAGTGTACAAGACCAGCACGAGAACATTCCAGAAGGAACTGCCCAATTTACAATTAATCTGCCAAGAGAAGAGAACTGTTGTGAAACAGATCTGGTGTCAACTGACTTCCTGAATGTTCAACTTAGCGGGGCTGCAACAGAGTCAATGGAACTACTGGAGGCATGCAATGGAAATAGTTTCTTACGAAGGTTTTCCTTTAAACTGCTATTTGCATAATAATGATATTATTACATATAGTAATTCCCTATTGGGGTGTAACTTTTACTCCTGTTCAATTGTCACCACTATACAGATTCAGTGTGGAGGACAGATCAATCATTTCCCATTTATTCCATCAATGGGCCAAGAAGAAAGCCTTCCAGGAGCCTAAGAGATTGCTTAACAAGGTTATCCTTTCATAAATTCATTTTTTTACCCATATCCTATGGTAGTTCAGATTCGGTCTAAAGCAATTTTATATTGACATGCATATACTATTTAGTTTATAGTCAGGGTTGAATTGTGTGTGGCTCTTGCTGACTTTATGCTCTAGGCCAGACAACTGTATACGAGAATTATCTAGTGCAAATGTATTATGCGGAAGGAGCTAAAAGATAAAAAAGGAACTCTAACGCAGTGTTTTCTTTATTTTTAGCACATTAGCGGTCCTGATTCTTTATCTTTTTGCTCATTGCATATATCCACACTAGATGAGGAATAGAACTAAATATGCCCAATTTTTATTTCATGAAGCTTTAAAATCTAGTATGTCATGCATTGCATGATCTATTATAACAAACTTGTTTCACTAGTGTGTAAAATTTATGTGCATTTCCTACAAAGCTGACCCACATGCAATACTTCTTTGCTATTTTCATAAACTCAAAGTACTGTTTTCTGGATAGTGAGGAGCTTAAATAAAACTTCACTATCGATTAAGCGTATATGTGAGAAAGATTCAGCCCAAGAATCTTCAAGAATAGGCATTTCAGTTACCTGGTTTCCTGTATAGTCATGCAGATAGTTTCTCATATGTTGAATTGATGAAAAGATATTTATAAAAGTGTCCTACTTTTTCTGACAAATGATGAGTAACATTTATATTGGCTACCAGGTGAATCTGTGGAAGTATTAATGCCTGGTTATTTTGACCAGTCTGATGTTTGGACCTTCTTCATTTACAGGTTGATTTTGTAATTGATGAACGTCTAAGAGTGAAGAAGAACAAGCATAAGGTTGTACTACTAGTCCATTTTTTTTTAATTTTTAAATTTTAAAACAACATTTTTTAATGAAGTCCTCCTTTGCTTTAACTGGTACATAATAAATTTTAGCTGTTGGGAAGTACTTTTTTGCTGACAAAACCATTGATCTATGCTCCTTATCAATATGAGAGGATATACCATCAACCTGTAGGCTATTGACATGATATCAACTTATAATTCAAAGACTTATGCTAGAAATAGATCCTGTTGGAAGTTTTCATGTTCAGAGATATTATGTAGATTTTTTTAAGAAGAATGCTGAAATGCAGTTGAAAATTTTTACTATGTTAGACTATGAATCCTCTCTAATTAATCTTTCATTAGTTCATGATTAGAGATACTGGTCCAAAAGACAGTTCATATGCACCTCCATTTTCATCAAATAGATATAAACTTATTAAGAGGAATCCATCGCAACTCTATCAATAATTCTGCTATTACAGCCTTCTATGCCCGTTTCTGGAAAGACGTTAATTGGTCCATTGAATGAAGTCTTATGGAGATGATTAAGAAAGTGTCTTGGATTTTGACTACTAATTATGACTTTCATTTAGTGTTCAAGGGAATTATCTATGAAATGTCCGCATAAAAATCTAAATCATCCATTTATCCTTTTGAACTTGTGCTGAAACCTAATTCAATTATATTGACCTGTATTACCCATAATTGTTAAACAATTTCTGAAACGGTTCATGCATGATTTATTAGGATGTTTTGCGTGCTCTGAAGTCTTGTTTGAGCTCCAATGAAGCGTTTCACTATGCAGAATACGTAAGTACATGGAAATGTCAGATTTTGCTCCATATGGAGTTAATATTTACCAAATTTTGCTCAATATGGAGTATCTGTCCTATAGGTTTTGAGATGGGAAAAAATTCCTGCTGATCAACGTGCTCATATGATACGAGAGAAACAGGTTTGCCATTTCAACTTCCAGATACTTCACTGAAAATATATAACCATGTTCACTTTCCTCATTTTTCTTCAGCCATGTTCTCTTGCTTAGTTTAAATTAAGCTTCAACACTTATCAGTGGTCACTGCTCTCTGTGCTAATCCGTTACCCACTGTTAACTTTAGGGCTATTCCGTTCTCTGAGTTTCTTCTGGTCATAGTTCAGGAGAATAAAAATGTCCAAGTTTGAGTGTCCTGAGTCCCTTTAGGGTATTTAGCTCAACGAGAACACAAAAATTCCAGTAAAAATGTGCAAGAGGAATAAATTTTCTGTATTATGCTGTTCTTGTTGCAATATCCGAAGTCTGTTACCCTTCATCTGGATACTACCTCAAATCTGAAGGGTTTGATATGTCAAAATATTCTTCTGATAGAGCATGTAATATTTCATTCAGGTTTCTATTTAAAAAGCTCCTCAAACCGACCTTCGTTTTTAAATGCGTTGCAAAAGCTAATGTTTTCTGATGTTTTTCTTCTTCTCCAGGAGCATTTTCAGAAATTAAGAATTGAGAATTCAATGGGTTCGTCGGCACCGACTTCTAAACAGGTAGCTAACAGTCTTTTGGTTTTATTGCAATTTTTAATAGCTATTATGTCTCCATACCTAAAAGAAAAAAAAAATAGTAAACCTGGATTCTCCTCACTTTTGTTGAAATGTAGATCGCTTTTCTAAGAAGTTTGGGATGCACTGAAGCCCCTGCATCACGTCTCCATGCTTCTCGTTTGATTGAACAATACAAATCATTATGACTAGAGAGGTTTGTGAACTTGCAGAATGCTGGCCTCAAGGAAAAGAATTGCCAAAAGTTTCATTGTATGTGTTTTCGAAATGTCGATGCTGTAGTACTTTTGCGTATATTTATTATAACTGTGGTGTTTTTCAGCCGCTATTAGGCTATTAACTCTTCATACTCCAGCCATAACCCCCTTTCTTTAATTGGTGCATTTCGTGCTATTAAACGGATTGAGATTTACGCCGAACCCATTTAGGTCTTATTTAGTATTGAGATGATAAAAAAATTTATGTTATAGTTATTTTGAAGAAAAAAAAGAACTACAACTATAAAAAAGAAAATTAATAACACGTAATTAAAGGACTTCTAAATAGTTTTGACAAAAATATTAAAGCTATTATAGATTTTCATCATACAAGTGTGAGATTAATTTATTTTATTTTCCAAACTATAGCAGTAAGCATTTACTAAATATTTTAATATTATAGATTGTGTTTGGGGTAGGTGCGTTGCCATAGTTTAGCAACTCCACCCATACATTTTCAGGAGAATTCTCCTAAAAATGTATGGGCGGAGCAACAGTGCTATGCCAGCGCAACTGCAATGTTTTTAAACTGCAATGTTTTTAAACTACAATTACAAAACTTAATAGCAAACATGGTATTACTAAACCAATGATGATGGCGTTGATTATTCTAAGGTAATGTTTACATTTTGGATTAAAATGAGAATTTTGAAAAGTGAAAATCTTATTAAGAGTGTTGAGTAAGAATAAGTTGTTTATTTACACTGAAATGAAAGTATAGAACCAGAATTAAAATGCAATTTATGTATTTATTTTGTTTTGAATTGAGGGTAAATAGTTTTAAATTACAGTTTTACTTTTATTTAAAAAAATTATAATTTTTAATTACAAAATTAATAAGAAATATATTCGAAAAATAAAATACTTATTTTATTACATTTGTAAACTAATAATAATTATTAATATTTTGAATTATGTAAAATCACAATTTTTTATTAATTTTAATTTTAATAATATAAATTAAAAATTATTAATACCAGCAACCCAAATGAAACATTATTATTAATAACATAGTACAAAATTAATATTTTCTAAGAATAAATTATTTGTTATTATTAATAATTATTAATATTAAATAAATATAATAATATTATATTTTCAAATAAAGATAGTATATAGTAATATTATTAATTCTCTAAGAATACAATAATATTATTTTTAAGTAATTTTAACTTAGTAAATTATTATTTTTAACTAAATATAATAATACTATTTAAATAAATATGATATAATTTATTTTACTCTATTAAATTTAATAAAAGAAGGGTCACAAAAGAAAAGGTGGGAGTGGGCCCCATGAAAGTGGGAATCCACCACCTCACTCCAAAAATGAGTGAACTCCACAAAGTGAAATTTCTACTCCTCTCTTAAAATATGTAAATAAACACTGGAATGGAAGGAATTTATATTCCTCAGTCCTCACTCCTACTTAAGTAAATAAACATAGTATAATATACAAATATCAACGCCCCAAGTGAGATGATGATATTGCCTCTGAAGAACAAGAATAGGCATGCTCAGTTCATATTCATTTATGTAAAGGAAGTTCCAGAAGACTCTTCCTCCAGACTAGTAATGACAAGGTAACACAAATAACGTTAAATAGGCCAAAAGAAACTACTTGTGCTCTTGGTAGGTCACCTTGTGGCACACAACATGTAATATCCCAAATCTCCTAAGGGTATTTAAGTCTTTTTAATTTTTAGTGATCATTTTTACCCTAGTATAAATAGAATAAGATGTCTTTTTCATTATAAGAGAGAGAGAGAGAAAAGAGAAAAGAAAAGAAAAAGAGAAGAAGAAAGTCTTCTTCTTCTTATTAGTTCTGTCATAGGCAACACATGAGATCAAGGTGTTATTGTTGGGAGAAGTTTTGGAGGTAAGTTTTAATCTTGGTTTTTATTAAATTGTTGTGGAGAAGCATGATTGCAATAGAAGTAGAAACCTACGATTTTACAGAAATATGCTGACAGTGAATTATTACGAAAATCATAATACTTTGTATAAATTGATTTTGATTCTGATTTTTGGGTATGTTAGACTAGACATCGTCTAGAACGTTTTGAAACTTGTTTCAAGTTAATCGGATAATATTTCAATTAATTATAATTTTTCAAATTCAAGTCTGAAAATCTGGAAATTTATGATTTTAGTGAATAACGTGAATTACGAAATTATTTTTACCATAGTTAGACTTCTTAAAAAATTATGAAATTTGGACCAATGATTTTTATATATGTCTAGTATGATTCTGGAAATTTTCATGATTTTATGATAAAGCAATAAATTGTTTTGTATTTGTAAAGCAAGTGTGTTCAAAACAGAAAACTGTTTGACAATATTGATGATGTCTGAAACGTGAATTATTTTCAATAGTTTTTGAAGGAATTATGTTATGAAATTTTTATCAATGAACTTTCAATGTGTCAGCATATGGTTTGTAAAATTTGAAATTCTTCCAATAAGAGAATAGTTTATTAAAAATCGAAGAAGTATGGACTGTTATGTTTTAAGGGCTGATTATTGAGAACATTTGAGGTTTGGCTTTTGAGTTGTTTACATTGAAATATTTGAGGACATTAGAGTTTATGATTGAGATTTGATTATATCTTATGAGGCGTTATTGGTGATTTTAGGTTGATGGTATCAGTACGCATTTGTTACATGAGGATGCCAAGAGGTAAGTAAACTAAACTTTAAAACGAATCACACTAAATAATATATATGTTTGACTTGTGTGAAAAACCTATTTTGATATGTACAAATATGAATTTATATGTGTCTGCTCATGTGTTTATGTGATGTGTTGTTATGTAATGGGCGTATGTATGTACATGGGCATATGTATGTGTGATGGTTCATTCGCATGAACACGAAAATGCATTGATTTTTCTATGAATGAGCAAGTGAATTTTAGCAAACGAAATTTCTGTTTTATGAGATTTTGCATTGGGGGCCACCTCTTGAAGTTGTGTGGGGGCCACCTCTTGAGGGCCAGAGGGCCAGAGCGCCGCAAAGTGCCACGCATGGTGCAAAGTGCCACGCACAGCACAAAGTGCCACATTGCAGGATACGTATTTCATCGAAAGAAAATGAGAAAGTTTGAAAGCGACAAAAAGAGATTTTTATGAATTTATTTTACAGTATTTCCAAAAGATCATGACATATCATCCATTGCATTATGTATAAGTATGTATGTATTTTCCATATAAAAAAAACTAGTTTGCTTACTGGGTTTTGTACTCATTATAGTTTATTGTGATTCAGTTTCCAGAAATCAGGATTGATTCGTGATGAGTGAGAAGATGGATTTGAATTGAGGATAGTAGATGGTTTGGTTAAGTTTTTAAGTTATTCCGCTGGCTTTTGTATTTGAGGCTTGAATTTTATCGATTGTAAAGAGTTATTTAAATTCATATGTGAGTTGTGGACATATTTGCCCTTAGATTTCGGATTGGGGTGTTACACAACATATCTCATTTTCTTGGGTGAAGCAAGCACATCCATCCACTAGAATTTAATTGTATCATTTACTCAAAGGAAGTGACTTCTTTTTGCATAAAAAATTTCTCTTCAAAGTGCAAAACTACAATGTCATCCGCCACAAAGTTTCGAACACGGTTTATTGGCACCTATATATGTTCATGATTATCTTGATTTGTTTATATATACAGAGAATTGGTTATCTTCACAGAAAGAACTTGCGACAACTTCATATGTGAGTTGTACAGAAAATAAAGATTAAATAGCTAATGCACCTTTAATCGAAGGGGTCAATCCGTGGATCATGTTCACTTGCCATTGCCATTCCCGTACAGAGGCATGTAGGGCACATCACCTGCAAAGTATAAGAAATGATAAAAAAAAAAAAAATGAATTCTGAGAATTTGTGCGCCAAAAGCATGCATATACAGTACCAATTACAACTAATGTATTTGAAAAAGAAGTGTAAAATAATTCTGTAAATGAATCCCATGTTCAAAATATTTCATTAGGTGTCCATCCAACCTTTCCAGATCCTGAACAGTTTGAACATCTTTCTGTTTTTGGTGCAGATAGAGGCTGATCTCCACCATTAACTGTTGAGACTGGTTCAATAAGAACAAGAGATCCAGTATTCGAGCACCGTGCACAAGCGAGATATCCTGCATTTATCAGGTCAAATACGAAGAAAAACACAGTAAGAAAGATTTCCTTTCTCGACAATTGGATGAATGTATGAATCCTTTACAGACAAAGAAGCCAATGTGGATATACTCAACAAATATCTATCTGTAGCCAAAGTGAACACAGAATAATGGTAGCATAACTGCAGAGTGCCGAAGGTCTAGCAGAAAGGTTTGTTAGAAATAGACATTAACGGCCTAGAAAATAGAGGATAGATTCAAGAAAATACCTGTTCCAAGACAGTATTTGCATCTTTTTTGTTCCTGCTGCTTCACATTGTTTACTTCAACTATCATCAAGGCTGAAATCACCCCAACTGCTCCTCCAGAGAATGATGCAACTATAGGGTCAACCTGACTGAAATTTGCAGCAGCAAGTATGGTGAGTATCAAATCATAGCATCTCCAAAATTTCATCATATTCTAAGAGAAAGAACCATCATGGAAGAGAGTGGACTGTATTTTATTCAACAAGCAAGCTGCAAGCCGGTAACAGTGCGACTAGAGATGGATGATTGTATAATCAATACCTCAATTGCATTGGTAAATGCACACTCTGGATAAAATCTGCATATGATGTGCCCCCTATACCCAGCTTAAGCTCCAACTGAGATGCAAAACAAAAGCCAAATTGTGTTAAGAATATGGAACTCATCTCCATCAACATATCTTCAATTGCTCACTAATCATTGGATATTGACTAAATTTTGAGCAATTTCTCTTCGGCAGCAACTATGTACTAACTCAGGAGGACTCAAGAATCAGCTAATTATATTTTTTAGAAAATGTCTTCCTCTGTAAGAGAGAACTTAACAGTTAACACTTGAGCATGATATTATTCTCTCCCTTAATTTGTCCTCCAAGTTTGCACATCTTGCACCAGTCATTTGGCACCTTTCATTCCTCAAGTTATCCACTACGTTCCTTGTTAAGAGAAGTAAATTATTGACTAGGTTCCTTATCAAGAAAAGTAATTTAAGAAGAAATTTTTTTCTTCTAGTCGACTGATTGATGGAGAGATGGGCATCTCAAAAATCACAGGTAATCTGATAATAGCAGCTAAATGTATAAATAACTCACAGAGGGTGCTAGAAGGCCACCAAAAAGAATAACCCCAGCAATGAGAGAAAAACAAGTTGCATAGTACACCTTCAAATTCGCTGCACTCTGAAAGCAAGCATTGAAATCATTAATCAATTAACATGCAGTCAACATCTTCAAGGAGAAGATGTACCTAATTTAGCCAGCTAATATTGCAAGAGTCAATAACAAAGGGAAAAGGAAGTACACTTAATTTCAACTAAACAAAATTTAACGACTGACTCATGTAATTACAATAAAGAATACTAGCATTAACTTGGGAAACAAAATATGGATAGAAAAAGGAACACTCACATTGCATGCCGGAAAAAAATAAATAAATAAAAACACTAACCAAAGGAGGCAAGAACGGGATGAATGACGGAAAACTAGGAAGTTCGTTGTCTTGTTCTTCTTTGGAAATACCAAGTTCAGCATTTTTAATTCTCTGTTGTATCCTCAGCCTGCGAACCTACGCTCATTTGAGAACAAAGATAAGCGCTAAGGCAATGTCATAAAAAATGTACGTTAGAATTGAATCTAAATGTAAATTAAAGCTAAATGTAAATTAAAGCTAAGAGTAAATGTTTCTGCATGTACTATAAAGATGGAGCATAGAAAGGGGAACGTAAAGTTATGCCGGAGAAGAGATACCATACATGTTAATAAACATTCAAAAACCAAGAACTGATAAACTACAACCATAATATATTATCCTAACTGTGTGGATTAGCATCATATATTTCCAGCAGAACCACTACCACAATACATTAAACCTTGTATGAACAACTGCCTATAAATAAAATCAGCTTAGGAATTGTATTTTGCAATACATGTAGCCTTGATATTCACACATGAATCTAGTTTAAGTTGTTTAAAAGTTGTCATGAGTGCATTGTCATTCCTAGCAAAGACAGTGGATAAACTCTCCTATGGTATAATAATGTTGTCCTCCTTGACAAAAGACATTAACAGCCAGCAAAATATCATAAGCTCACCTCTTCCATATGCAGGAAAATTTTATTCCGCCGACTTCGAATATTATCGTGTATTTCTTGCAGTTCCATCTTGGCAAAGTCCTGCACTGTTTCAGGACCTTCTATGATGCAAAATCTGCATTCAAAATCACAAAACAAGTATATAAAAAGCTTTCCATTGGATTTTTTTGAGACACCTAAGACATATCTAATTTTTGCATGCCAATTATAAGTCAAGCCATGCATTGCTCTCTTGCCCCACCACCAAAGAAAAAAATGGGGAAGTTTCTTGTTCAGTGTGATATGCAATCCACAAGAAAGAGTAGTATAAAGGAATTGTTATTGAGTGATCTCAAAACAGTTGGAAAGTTACTTTCAAAGTATCCTCTTACCATGCATCCCTTCATCTCTAATGTTGGTATTATATACTCACTTCTTATTCCAAATAGACGTGCATATTTTAAGTATTGATATCCTTTGCATGTACCTATGGCAGTTCAAGCCAAAGCACTTATTGAGAAACGGCACCGCACTCAAGAGTCGTGCAACATGTGATTCATCAAGTGGATGATATATTGAATTTTCACAAATTTTCAATAAAATCTATTACACCTTTTGGGATGAATAACTGTATATGATAACTCTTTGAAAAATTCTCAAATCAAACTCCCTCCCAGGAGTATTTACACTGTTCTAGCGCCAATTTTCGCCTGTTTGCCATTTGACCAACCAAATTCTAAATTCAACTTCAACATCACAATTTGATGCGCTCAGTACAAATACCAGCAAGAAAAATAACAGTTAACACCAATAACAAACATGTAGCCATCACTCTGTGATCGCTTCACAGGAGTCATATGTAATTTTTTTTTTAAAAAAAGTTATATTGCAGTATGTTATTTGAAAAATTCGCATCATCCGAACAGATAAAACATCAATCATACATAAAAGAGAGAGATTACCCGGCGGCGTTTTTATCAGCGGACTCGGCGTCGATCGACGGAGCAAAAGAAGAAGATTCAGGCTCCGACGCTCTACATCGCCAATTCGAATTAAGCCGGCGAAATCTAGAGTTGCCGCCGTGGTAATTGTACGGAATCAGCGGTTTTTTAGCTGGATACAAACCGGCCAAAACGCGGCCGCCGCAACACATCAACATCGTGAATTGAATGAATATCTATTTATTAGATTATGTTTATTGCTCTGCAGAGCATATGAACAAGGGAGTGGGGGAGTTTAATAAAAGACAAGCATCGCAGAGCGCAGGCGTTGAAACGTCGAGGCATTTTGGTTTCGGAATCCCATTATTATTTTTCTTTATTTAATTCTTTATTTTATTATGGTGGGAAAAATATCGTTGGTGTTTGCTACGTGGAAGGTAGGTATTGGCGGTTTTTTTTTTTTTTTTTTATCAATTGAAATTTGAGAATGGAGCTTTGTCTGTTCCGCCTTGGTGGTTTTTTACCGGGAAAATCTATGGCTGCCTTCGCAACTGGTATGTTTTAAGAAATAAAATTGAATAACTTTTAAATAAAAATAAATAAATAAATTCTCCGGATGTGAGATGTCCCCATTTTAATTAATAACTAATTAGAATTTGTGATCTCATATTCTTTTTGGAATTAGTGTTTCTTCAGTGACTCTCGATAACGGTTTGAACATTTTATTTAGAATTTCGTACTCTTTTTGGTGATTACCACATTTTTTTAAGATATTAGTATAAGAGACTCACTCTTAAAATTAAATCTTAATTTCGTTTGTCATAAAATTTTATGTGCGTGTCAATTAATTGAGTTGATAAATTATTATGTTGAAAACAAGAGATATTAATTTCAAACCTAGCTAGCAAAATATATCGATTTGAAAGCAAGAGTTGCAATTGAATTTAGTTCGCATGGGTTGCGGTTAGTAGGGGTGGCAAAAAAGCCCGGGCCGGCCCAGGTCCGGGCAAGCCCAGCTCAGGCCCGCGGGTCCGGCCCGCATGGGGTGGGCCTGGATATGGGCCTAAAAATTATGAAGCCCGCATATGTTGGGCCTGGACAAGGGCTTAGCAAAAAAACCCGAACTTGGTCCAGGCTTTCTAAATTTATGAATAAAAAATAAATTTAATTTAAATAAAAAAAAATCAAAATATTAAATTAGTTTAATTTTTTATATTAGTATTTGTTATTTTATTAGGTTGTATTGCTAATATTTAATGTATTTGACTATTATTCTATTTATATATTATATTATTATCTTTAATTTAAATATTTTTCTTAATTTAAAAAATATTTTATAATTAATTTAAAAAGCCCGAGCCCGGCCCAGACCCGTCTAAGCCCGGCCCGAGTTCGGCCGGGCTTTTGAAGGGCTTGGACATCGTTTAACTAATGTGGGCTTGGGCCTGGGCTTTGAAAAGCCCGGCCCAAGCCCGCAATTTGCCATCCCTAGCGGTTAGGCTAAATTAAGAAAAAGAATACATTATTTTTGTCTCTACACGTGTGGTAATGTTTCTCCTTACTTAGGTAGTGTTTGTTTTTTATCTTAAATCTAAATGAGTCTGAATGCATCTAAATACGAAAATCTAAATGACATGTTTGTTTTTCTTTTTTAAATATCTGAATATAAGTGACATCTTGTTTGTTTTTATAATAAAAAACATCTTAAACTTAGTTATTTGACATTTATGTTCTTGTAAATTAAAACAAAAAAAGAGGATTAGATTTTATAGTTTAGAAAATAAGTTATTTTACTGAGATATTTTTAGAATATAATATTTACTTGTCATTCAGACTTTTTTTCATTCTGATAAAAGTCACAAAAGTTTCTTTTTTCTATTCAGATGTAAATATCTAAAAATCAGACATAAGTTCTAAAAAACAAACAAACAAATTTTAAAAAATGTCTGAAATTAATAAAATTTCAAATTTAAGACATTTGACAAATAACCTCTTAATGTAGCCACTATTTTTTTAAGTAGATTTCTAAAAGGGCGAGACTATTTGTACTCTAAAAATCACCCTGAACACTTTTGTTTTAATAAAATAATTTATTACAAAATTACCCATCATATAAATTACTATTAAGGACAATTTATTTATGAGTCAATACAACTTAATTACTTTAAACACTCATATGATACACTCATTATTTAACATATAATCTTTTTATATCTAACATGTTAAAAAATAATTCATTGGAACATGCAGCAAATCAATATTTTAAATAATTTTGAAGACAAAATATTTTTAAGACTTACAATTTTCAAGAAATAAAATAAACTAAAATTATTGCAAAGGTGTTCATGCTTTTTGTCTTTGATCTATAAATAAATAAAAGCACTTTAGGTTGCAATTTGATTTTCAATTATTATTGGGGTAGTGAAAGTCCATACTTCTTGATCTTAAAGAATTTATAGGTGCAAAAATTAATGTGGAATACATTCTTTAATTAACGAAAACTAATAAATAAAATTATTTTAAAAAATTTGTTTAAAACTTGACTTAATTCTACTGTTGCAAGTTATGTTATATGTATTAAATGAATTTTCTTTGAGTGTGCTAAATATTTTTATTGGTGTTTTGAGTAAATTAATTTAAATGATTTAAGTAGGGATTTTTAGCATTTTAAAGAGTATACGAAGTAAAAATTAATTTTTCAAATTTATTACATGAGTGTATAGAGTAATAGAGTGTTCAGAATAATTTTTAGAGTACAAATAACTGTATCCTTTCCAAATTGAAATTCAAAATAAGTTACAACACAGTTGTTGGCACATTTCTAATACTACACCCCATACTTTATAAAATGAAATTGAAGAGATAAAAAAAAAAATCATATTTTTAGTTAAAAATAAAGAGACCCTTAAAATTTATTACATGAGTGTATAGAGTAATAGAGTGTTCAGAATAATTTTTAGAGTACAAATAACTGTATCCTTTCCAAATTGAAATTCAAAATAAGTTACAACACAGTTGTTGGCACATTTCTAATACTACACCCCATACTTTATAAAAATGAAATTGAAGAGATAAAAAAAAAAAAATCATATTTTTAGTTAAAAATAAAGAGACCCTTAAAATTTAGTTCTTAATTAAACATTTAAGTCGTGTACGAAGTATTTATTATATTCTTAATTAGCATCCAAGTAATGTGTCACATTAATTGTCTTATGTGAGATGTGCTCGAAACCTTTGAAGTTTAACTTCTAATTAGATATTTAATATTACTGATGGATGTAATTTAATAAGGCGAAAAGATAGGTAAAAATTAAGGTGGCGTTTATTTTTTAACTTAATGACTTAAAGTGATTTAACTCAATTAATTAAGTTAATTAGAGATGTTTGTTTTTATAACTTAATGTGACTTTTTAGATAATTTTGACTTAATAAAATAAGCTAATTTTTTTTTTAGTTTTTTACTTAATGGAGAAATCTGAATTAAGTCAATTATTTGCTAATGTCAAAAATATCCCTGTTTTATAATTTATTTTTCATGTCTATCCCAAAACTCACCTATAGATATTTGCCCCACATAAAAATATCCCTGTTTTTTCTTTCTTATATTATATATGATAAAATTTGAAATTTATGGTATTTTATATATTAAAATTCTAAAATAATTATGTGTTCACTTGAATATAGTTTTACTTATAAATGTTAAAATATTGTGGTGTTTAATATATTATTTATTTGGCATTCAAATTTAATAAGGATACAAATGTAAAAGTACATATTTTCAGCTTTTTAAGTTGAAAAAAACAAACAACTTAATACTTATTTTTCGAGATTCAGACGAAAAATAAACATATTATTCAGATTCAGACATTCAGACCTATTCCGAATTCAGACTAATTCAGGTCTATTCAGATTTCAGACAAAAAAACAAACGCCACCTAAGTCAACTTACCCCAACTCACAAGTAATTTTTCATAACTCTTTAATTATTTAATTGACAATAATTGAATTATTAAAAAAAAAATTTATAAGTCGAGTTAAGTTACATTTACTTAACAAGGCTCAAAAAAATAACATCAGAACTGATTAGAGAATGCTTATCTATTTTTTATTATTTTTTTTTCAAACAAGGTCATCAAAAGCTGGGGGTTTAAAGCCGGGTCGGATCGAAGACCCGGATATGCAGTTAATCCGGAACACCCGGTTGAGTCCTCAATAAAACCCTAGGGTTTCATACATCGCACTCCTATATAAATTCATAACACCCCCCACCCTTCTGTAGTCGCCTCAGTTTTCCCTCTCCTCCATCAATCAAGTTCACGGTTTCATATCATTCATTGCTCTCTCTGTTTCGTTTTTCATGTTAAATTATTATTATTATTTTGGTATTGTCCAGTTTTTTTCAAACTCGTTTCACTAAAATTGAATTATCAATCAACTACACGATTTAAAAAAATAAAAAAAGATCGCGGTGATGACTCAGTAAAATTCAAGCTCAACAGACCGGAATGCAGGCTTCTCTTTTCGAGAACTTTGCGTGTCGACAACCCCGCTGAACTGAGCGATCTCTCACTTTCCATTTTTTATTTTCAATTTTATTTTCTTAAAAAAATATTTTACTAGGGGAAAAATTAGGTAAAGAAGGGATTACGATGAGGATTCACAGCTCCCTCTTCCGAAATTTATTGAAGAAATTGGCTGGCAGAATCGAACCTATGACTTTTATTGCCACCACTGAGTAATCTTCTTTACTTTTGATTTTACCACTTTTTTTCTTTTTTAAAAAATTATGACCATCTCGATTTTGTCTTAATTTAATTACAATTATGCTTTTGTGGATGAGGATGAAGCTACAATCTTATAATCCAACACTTGATCTGAGATATTCATTATCAAATGAAGCTTTAAGTATTTGCTTCTGAATCTGCTTTTCAGTTTTTGCTCCTTCATTGATAATTGTATCCACTATTCCTGAAGACTAAAATTATATATTTTTGCAAAATTTTGCCATGATTTCTGGTTGGTGATGAGATGGCATGTCGAATAAAGCTGTGAGATTATCATTTTTCATTGGTGTACAAATTTAATGTATTTTTGAAATCTATTGGTGCTCTTTTGTTTAGGACACACGTTGCTCTAAAATTCATTTAGACTTTGGTTATCTAAAGATAGGTAGATTTAGTTAATAGGAATATAACAACATCTATAACCATGTTAGCTAGTTCTATCTATCTTTTGAAATTCCATGTTTACTTGAATTTTGTTAATAGAATTGACATTTGGATAAGTGTTAATCAGATGAAATGTCTTTGTAACCAATGCATTAATTCTGTAATTTGTTCTCAGTTTTTAATGGCCAGAGGGTTATTACAGTTTATAAACTGTGTCATCATGTGATGAAATGAGGAAAAATCTTAGGACACCTTCCTACACGGCATTCATTTGCTGTGGATGAGAAGAAAGTTTCCATTCTGATGGTGATCTTGTCTAGTGAGGGAATTCATTTATTTTGAACTACAATGTGTGAATGGCCTTGGTCAGTTTTTATTTTTATTTTTAAATAAATTTATTTTTTAAATATTGATAAATTTAAAGTGGGTTAAATTAACTACACTTGGATTTATTAATATTTTAAAGGTAAATTTATTTTAAAATAAAATAAAATAGTAAAAAGTCAAATAATGAAAAATAATGGGTATTACATCTGTATGAAATGCAATGCAATGACATTATCCTCATTCTTACTTGTATGAAATCTTATTAGTTGGGAGCTCTTAAGTTAAATTTAATGTAATTTATATCTACTCACTTGAATAGTGTGTGGTGTGTGACTCACGTACTGTTCATGTGAGTGGTGTAACTTAGCATTTGCCATCTTATTAACTGTGGTCTGTCTGTTTTTATGATTTGATTGGACGCTGATACAATGATAAGTACCTTTAACAAAAGTTTGTGTTCCTTGATGTGTGCCATTCTACTCACTCCTTATTCTTTATATATTGTCTTTTATTTACAGGTTATTGATTACTTCCTACATGAGTACTTGTATCCATAATATATTTGACTGTATAGACGGTGGATTACTTTGTATTTTTATGATTGTATCCGTTTCATCTATTGTTATTTGTTTTGTTATCACACTCATTATTGAGATAGGGATAGCCTGATAGGATATATTGTTTGAACAGTTGTAGCAGATTTTATAATCAACTGATTGAACAAGCATTGTGTTACTACTAATTCAAAATCTTGTACTTTTTTAGTTCCTTAAATGTACAAACTAAGATAATATTTTAAGAGCAGTGCTAAATGGTGGGAGAGATGAGAGAGGGATGGCAGAAACAGCAGCATGTGCTGCTGTTTTTGTGCCTACTTTGTTCATCCGTTTTATTATTTAAAAAATTAAAAAATAGTAAAAAATTAATTCATTTGTTCTCTGGTTAGGGAGAGGGAAAATGTTAAATATTATTTAAAAAATTAAAAAAATAAAAAATTAATTCATTTGTTCTCTCGTCAAGGAGAGGCAATATGTTAAAGGAAAATGTTAAACGTCGGGAAGGTTGAGAGAACTTAGAGAGAACTGAAAATTGGACGTGCTGTCAATAAGTGAAAAAACAAGCGTATTAAATATTAATTTTTTTTTCTTTTTCACAATTCTTTTTTGAATTGCTTTTTGTCTTTCATGTGGGCTCTTACTTACTTTTTGTTGAATATTTTATAAAAGAGTTGTGAAAAAGAAGAATGAAAAATTAATATTTAATGCGTTTGCTTTTTCATGTAGGGCCAAGGGCATTACTCATTTTTCATTCTTAATGAAAAATGTTTGTTTCTCTTGGGGTTCTCTTAACATTCATGACGTTTAGCAGCACTCTATGTTTAATGTGATGTAGTGTTTGAGTGTTGAGGATGAGGATAAGCTGCTTTTGTATTTTCTCTCGATTGTCCTTTGAATTTTTTTATTTTTCATTTTTTAAATAAGAAAATGAAGAGAGAGGGGGCATATTTCTATGGTCCGTCTCTCATCTTTCTCGTCGTTTAGTATTTTTCATATTTTAATTTTTTAAAATATTTTTTTGGCTATAATGAATTATGTACTATTACATTTTCTAATTTTCACATGCATGCACTTAAAAATATCATTTTTATTTCGGTGTGGCCATTGGCACTCTTAACAAATATTTTCTATTTATTGTAAGTTAACAATTTCAAATTTAAATTGATTATTAGCCAGCTTATTCCATGAGTCTGTGCAATAGTTAGAAGTTTATTTTTCTTAACTGATTATTTTTCATATTATTTCATGAGTATGTGGAATAATTAGAAGTTTATTTACAAGTAAACTAAATTAATTGGGAATATTGAATTGAAATTATTTAATACTCATAATCAAATTAAACTACTTCTCTCACAATTGTGGGGAAGGATAGGAGTATTTTTGTGCATTATTCGATGTTGATATATATAAATTTTTTTTTTGGGTTTCCCATTCAAAACATTTTATAGATGCACACTTTTTATGAAGGTGATTTTCTTCTAAATGTTCTAAAAATAGATCAGAAAATGAAAATAGCAAACCCGCTACATTGCACACAGATGCGAATGTAGTCTTCTATTTTATTTTAATTTGTACTTGAATCATGATGCTTATTAGTAACTGGTGACTCATGAATTAATATATAATGCAGAATATTTTTCTTCTGTGTGTGTGTATCTTGTGTATTTAATTGGATGCAATTCAACTTTGCTCTCAAGTTTTTTTTTGGTCAAGAATTGCTTTAAATAATTTTTTTTTAAAATAATACAAAAAAAGCAGCATCAACTTGCGTTGATTGCTTGAGGGGTCCAGAATATAAATCAATGGAAGTTGGAGTGGTCCATAAACATATGATGTAGGTTTTAGTTTGTGACCATTTGTGCAGCCAACAAACTAAGACGAGATGCTGCAGTTAAAAAAATGAATTCGTACATCTTTTGTGAAAGAAAGCAACTGAAAATTGGACGGGATGACATGTTAAAGAAGTTGACGGGGATGAGAACCGATTGAAAAGCAAGGGGGAAAAAAAAAGAGCGTAAAATTTAAAGTATGATGGGTGCGATAACAACATTTGCATAACATTTCTAGGGCAAGATTAAAAAATAGTGATTATCTCCAACTATGATCAAAGCTTAAGGCTATAATCGTCAATATCATGCATTTGCATAACATTTCTAGGGCAGATCTAATTGCACTTTAATAGACATTTTAATACAAAAAATACAATTAAGATTAAAACAAACTTCACTAGAAGCACTTTCCATCTTTTAAAAATTTAATATATTCTCACCAATGGGCCTTTGGTCCAGTGGGAGAACCCTTGTATTTACAATAATGAGTGTAAGGGTTCGAGTTTCCATAAAAGTATTTATGTGGCTTATTTATAATCCTCCCTCAATTATCAAATAATTGCGTGAAGTCATTCTATTCCTCACGAAATGTGAGTGGAGTAGACAGTCTTCGAATATTTGAGAGAGTTTGAAGAATTTGGGCAGCACTTCAGAGGAGTACATGTCATGAAAAAGGTCCCAATTATAAAATCTGTTTGTAAATATTAATTGTAATACCTACAGTCCTGTATAACAGTATTAAAAAAAATTTTAATATATTCTCTTATAATTTGAACTTTGGTGTTCCATGTTACATTTTAAGGTGGAAATAACTTGTTCTACATGAAATAGTTATAGTCCAATTATCATAAAACATTATAATTATTCTTAAATGAAGCCAAGTACCCACCACAGGCATAAGAAACAACTTTTCTAAAACTTACATTTTAGGCTAAGTTTTGAATGGTTGCATGAATAAATAATTAAAAGAACTTGAAAAAAGTAATTATTATTCTAAAATATGCATCTCTATTGTTATTTAAACACATAGCAAGCTCAACTTTATATCTTAGCTACAATTTCTTTCTTTCTTTTTTTTTTTTGGCATTTTTGAGCCATGGCTGGCATGCAAGATGCTGTACTTGTCCTCATCTGTGTAGCCTCCATCATCTTGGTTCGAGCCATCTTAGCCAAAACTCAAACCAGGGCTCGCCTCCCGCCGAGCCCACGCCGGTTACCAATCATAGGACACATGCACCTCCTCGGTCCAGTCCTCCCCAAAGCCTTTCACAATCTTTCAACCCGCAATGGCCCCTTAGTCCACTTCTTCATCGGCTCAAAGCCCTGCGTGCTTGCGTCCTCCCCTGAAATGGCCAAAGAATTTCTCAAAACCAACGAATCAATTTTCATGAACAGGCCCAAAACGGCCAATCTTGATTACATCACGTATGGCTCATCTGATTTCGCCACCGTGCATTATGGCCCTTACTGGAAGTTCATCAAGAAGCTCTGCATGACTGAGCTTCTCGGCGGAAGGACCCTGGACCAGCTCCGACCCATTAGAGAAGAAGAAACCAAGCGGTTTTTAAGGCTAATGCTGAAGAAAGCTGAGCTTGGAGAGGCCGTGAACTTTGGAGGGGAGCTTATGAGGTTGACAAATAATGTAATATCGAGGATGACCTTAGGGCAGAGGTGTTCTGATAGTGAAGATGAAGCTGGTGAAGTGAGGAAGTTGGTGAAGGAGTTGAATGTGCTTGGAGCCAAGTTCAATCTTTCGGATACCATCTGGTTGTTCAAGCATTTTGACTTGCAGCTGGGGTTAAAGAAGCAGCTTAAGGATGCTCGCGACAGGTATGATGTTATGATGGAGAGGATCATCAAGGAGCATGAAGATGAGAGGATGAAGAGGAAGGAGAGTGGTGATGGCGAAGGTGAAATTGTCAAGGATTTGCTAGATATTTTGTTGGATATTTATGAAGATGAGAATGCGGAGATGAGATTGACTAGAGAAAACATTAAAGCCTTCGTCATGGTAATGTTAAATTTTAATCGTACGCTGTTATAAATGCACACGTGACACAAAATCATTAAATTCTATACGAATTTGGCATGTTAGTGATATTAACATTTGAATAATTTCTTGTGTTTTAACAGAATATTTTTGGGGCTGGAACTGATACGTCTTCAATTACAGTAGAATGGGGACTAGCAGAGCTAATTAACAAACCGGAAGTGATGGAGAAAGCAAGACAAGAGATTGATTCTGTTGTTGGCAAAAGTAGAATTGTGGAGGAATCAGACATTCCTAGCCTTCCCTATATGCAAGCCGTGGTGAAAGAGATACTAAGACTTCACCCAACTGGACCGTTAGTCGTGAGAGAGTCATCCGAAGACTGTACAATTGCTGATTACAGGATTCCAGCAAAGACCAGGCTGTTTGTTAACTTGTGGTCCCTCGGAAGGGACCCCAACCATTGGGAGAAACCACTTGAGTTCAGGCCGGAGAGGTTTCTAAGCAAGGAGTGGAGCGCAAAGAGCCAGTTTTTGGATGTCAGGGGACAGTACTTTCATATGATTCCATTTGGGAGTGGAAGAAGAAGCTGCCCTGGAGCTACTCTGGCATTACAGTTTGTTCCCACCACACTTGCTGCTATAATTCAGTGTTTTGAATTGAAAGTTGGTGATGGAGGGAATGGAGCTGTTGACATGGAAGAGGGTCCTGGACTCACTCTTCCCAGGGCTCATTCCCTAGTCTGTACTCCAGTGGCTAGGCTCAGTCCATTCCCATCAATCTGATTGTGCTCCTGTTGTATGGTTCATTTGAATTTGATGTAGTGTACGTCTCATGGTTGAAGCATAATGGCAGTTGATAATAATGTAAATACAGTGTGATATGAAAAACAGAGAGCCAAGCTCAGTGTATTTTGTGTTACTTCTATGCTCTTAATGTGCCATTTGTCACTGAGATTTCGGAACAAGGAGTTTCTTTGGATCTTATCCCAGCAAGTTCTTATTTTCAGATCAGCTGCGAAAGCCTGAATTATTGTGCTTCTAGCTGGAGCGCCAAGTTACAGGTTCTAGTTCTGAAATGCCGACCGATGACATAACTGATTCAGAACAAGAAACTTTGGCAATTTAGTCAAGTCCAAACGCTTTTACCAAATTAGTTATTTATTAGCTTTCATCAGTTTTATATTTTAATTGCCAACATTTCTCATCATTCAAACTAATAAATAATGAATTTGAAAAATCTCTAGATATACAATACGAAATTATAAATATCAAGCATTTTTTTACAGGATACAATAAAAAAATATAGACCTACTTCCTCAGTACAACATAACACAGAAACCACAAATGACACCAGGAAAGCAAGAAACAGAGCAAAGCAAAGCTAAAGAACAAGGTCCGACCAGGCATTTTCAAGCGTAGCTGAAGCATTTTCTTGATCAATTGATAGGATATGAACCATCGTCAAATTCTGAATGATAAATATATTAACAATAATGCTATAGCTACTCGTATATTAATCACAGCTTTACAATTATATATAAAATACATTTGTGTAACTGTCCATGAAAATCCGACATTATTTTAGCAGTATCAATAGGTAGCTTGTCAAACAAGAAACATAATGCTTGTATGTAACCAAACCGTATCTAAGCCCCCTAATCTACAGGCAAAGATTGAGTAATTGTATGTACAAAACCTCCTGGTCGAAATAGGTTTTCAAATTACGCACAATGAGAAATTCATTTTCCTTGTTATACAAGTTATTTTATCATGGGAATGAAAACCTAACAATTTATTTTATTTTTCTGAATTTTACAGAATATTTGTTCAGCCAGTAGCGACCCACCTAATATAACTATAGAAAGGGCACTAGCAGAGCTTATCAATCACCAGGACATAACGAAAAAAGCAAGAGAAGAGATTGATTCTGTAGTCGGAAGGAGCAGACTAGTGGAAGAATCAGATATCAAAAACCTTCCCCATCTCCAAGCTACATTCAAAGAAGCACTTTGGCTTCACCCCCTACTGGCCCAATGGCCATAAGAGAATCAACTGAAACCTTCAACCAATGGCCATGGGAGTCCTATACAACCCATTTCCGCATTTTGTGATATCGCACCTTATCATCAATCTATCAAACTCTTGAACCAAAATCCTTTAACCCAAAAAAAGAAGAAGAAATAATAATAATAAGATGAAGAATCAGGTGACAAATTCATGAATCAAGTTTGAAAACCTATGAATGATGAATGTACCACATTGCATCAGATGACAGGGAAACGCCCAGTGGTTTTAGGAAGTCGTTAGTCCACCGAAGCCGCCTCTTTTTCCGTTAATTTAGATGCTTGACCATAGCTTGACTAATGAATGTATCACTTTACCCCTAATGTAATCTAATGTTAATCAAAGTACCAGCTTACATCATTCTCATATATTAGTTGCTAACAACTTTCGTTATTATACATGCAAGCGAAGAGAGATTGCTATTAATTACTAGAATAATAATTTATGTTGCAAACATTTGGCCTGAGTTTTAACTTTAGTTCACAAGAAAACTAGGAGAAGAATGATAATCGAGAGGATCAGACGAAATTAATATACTGAAAGCATAAGCAGTAGCATACAAACAAATTAGGTAAAAGGACATTATCATTTACCAAATCTTGCCGACCCAGGACATCTGATTGGAAGAAATACCTACTTTAACAAATTCAATGGATAAGATATGGAACATTGTGCAATTTTAAAATGATAAATATATTAATCACAGATTACGATTATAAATTGTATTCGTTTGGGTGACTGTCCAAAGAAAAGTCTAAGACATTATTTTGGCAGTATTAGTAGGTAGCTTTCAAACGAGAAAAATGCAATGCTTGTAAGCAAAACCATATCTAAAGCCCCAAGTCTACAAGTCAAAGACTGAGTTATTTCTCAAATTATTTGCTTCAATTTCCTTAATAAAACCTCTTTTCACTTTTTGCCTTCAAAAAGAATCAAACATGGCTGATTTGCAGGGTTTCTTTTTACCTTTCATTATTTGTCTAGTTTCCTTGCTCGTGGTACAAGCGATCTTCAGAAGAACCAGGATACAGTCTCGACTTCCACCAAGCCCAACCGCACTGCCAATCATTGGACATCTTCATCTTCTTGCTCCAATTCCTCACTAAGCCATTTACAAACTTTCAAGCCGCTATGGACCTTTGATTCATTTCTTCCTTGGATCAGTCCCCTGTGTTGTTGCTTGCTCCTCAGAAATAGCAAAAGAGTTACTCAAAACCCACGAAAACGCTTTCAGCAGCCGTCCAAAGATGCTTGCTGTTGACTACCTTACATATGGTTCAGCTGGTTTCATCTTTACTCCTTACGGACCTTATTGGAAGTTCATGAAGAAGTTATGTATGTCTGAACTTCTTGGTGCAAGAACACTGAACCAGCTCCTTCCAGTCCGGTCAGAAGAGATAAGACGGTTTATACAGATGGTGCTAACAAAAGCAAATGCTAAAGAGGCGGTTGATGTTGGATTAGAGATCAACCGGTTAACAAATCACATAATGTCAAGAATGACTATGAGTCAAAGATGTTCTGACAATGAAGCCGATGAAGTGAGGGAGTTGGTGCAATCTATATTACAGCTTTGTGGTAAATTTAATCTGGCTGATTGTTTTTGGTTCTGTAAGAACTTAGACTTGCAGGGGTTCGGCAAAAAGACCAATGAAGCTCGTAAAACATTTGATGCAATGATGGAGAGAATTATAAAAGAGCATGAAGAAACAAGGAAGCTTAATAAGGAAACTAGTGGAGATGATGCACCAAAGGATTTACTTGACATTCTACTAACTATATTAGAAGATGAGAGCTCAGAAGTTAAGTTGACGAGGGAAAACATAAAGGCCTTCATTCTGGTAAATAGTCTTTGGCACCTCTGCGTGAACTTATTATTATCCAAAATTTCCCTGATTCACTACTAGCAGAACTATAATCACGAGATGAAAATATAATAATTATTTTTTCATTGCACAGGATATGTTTTCAGCTGGCATGGATACAACTGCTGTTACTATAGAATGGGCGCTGGCGGAACTAATTAATCACCCAGATATCATGAATAAAGCAAGAGGAGAGATTGACGTTGTAGTCGGAAAAAACAGATTAGTAGACGAATCAGATATTAGCAACCTCCCTTACTTTCAAGCCATAGTAAAGGAGACACTTCGGCTTCACCCCACTGGCCCAATGATCGTGAGAGAGTCAATTGAAAGCTGTACCATCAATGGCTATGAGATTCCGGCAAAGACCAGAGTGTTCATTAATGTGTGGGCAATAGGCAGGGACCCGAACCACTGGGAAAAGCCACTTGAATTCCACCCTGAAAGGTTCATTGGTGAAGATGGAAAGACCCAGTTGGATGTCAGGGGCCAGCATTATCATTATATTCCATTTGGTAGTGGAAGAAGAGCCTGCCCCGGAATCTCTTTGGCACTACATATGGTTCAGACAACCCTTGCTACTATGATTCAGTGCTTTGATTGGAAGGTTAATGGAGGAGATGGCGCTACAGTTGACATGGAAGAAGCCCCTGGCCTAACTCTTCCGAGGGCTTGTCCGTTAATTTGTGTCCCGCTCACTAGGCTTAATCCATTTCCATCATTGGAATGATTGCATTCAACAATAATGTAAATGCGCCATGATGTAAGAGTATAGAACTTGATCAATTACAAATATCAAACACATTAGAAACCAAACATGCATGATGCAAGGACCTTACTGGTTGTAAAAATGGAATCAATATCCAAAGCAATAAGATATATGTGAGTTTAAACTTCACTGCAGTATAATTAATCATGATTCAATAAGATATATGTCATGAGTAAATTATTTATATAATATGTTGGGAACTTGTCCAGACAAGTAATGTAATAGTTGTAACAATATTTCTCAAGTCTACAAGGTAAAAGACACAGAAATTTCTTCTCCCTAAAGCCAACACAGCTTCCCTTGCTCTTATATAAATACCTTCCTAAGATAAACAACTTAATCTGACAGCAAGCATGGCTATGATCCAAAGATATTTCTAAAGAAACTTGTTTTCATTTCTTAAATAAAACATTATACACTAAGAGTTATTTATAGATGCAGAGGTTATATTTTTTCAAAGATTACATATGTAAATACGGAAGGAAATGTGTCAATCTGATCGGCGTGGATCGTGTCTTTGACAAGTGCAAATTATCCCTTTGATAAGTGCGGATTATGTCTTTGAAAACTTCCTTCAATGCCGTTTTATTTGACATTCTCAACACTCCCCCTCAAGCTGGTGCATAGATGTCTTGCATACCCAGCTTGTCTAGGAGTTTTGTAAATGTCCTGCTTGAAATGGCCTTCGTTAAAATATCTGCAAGTTGATCTTCTGATCGAATTTTCGACAGTTCTAAGATTTTTTCATCTAATTTCTCCTTGATGAAAAATCTATCTACCTCGACATGTTTTGTTCGATCGTGTTGAACTGGGTTATGAGCAATATCTCGTGCAGCTTTGTTGTCACAGTATAGTTGTATTAGTTGTTGTGATGGATAGCCCAAATTGTTTAAGATAAAGCTTATCCATAGCCCTTCACATACCCCAAGGGCCATGACTCGATATTCTGCTTCAGCGCTCAAACGGGCAATGACATGTTGTTTCTTGCTTCTCCATGTGACAAGGTTGCCTCCCACAAAGGTAAAGTATCCTGAAGTAGAGCGTCTATCACTAACTGACCCGGCCCAATCTACATCAATATAAACTTCTATGTTGCTGTAATCCTCATTTTTGGAAAATATGATTCCTTTTCCTAGATTTGTCTTCAGGTACCTCAGGATCCGCATTACTACTTTCATGTGTTGTTCTCTGGGATTATGCATAAACTGACTTACAACACTCAATGCATAAGGAAGATCTGGCCTTGTGTGGGACAAGTACATCAATCTTCCAATCAGAATTTGATATCTTCCTTTGTCTATTAGAACTTGGTCTGAGGTAATACAAAACTTCAGTCCTTCTTCTATTGGGGTGTCAATAGGCTGACAAGCTGTCATTCCCGTTTCGTGCAATAGATCTAAGGCATATTTCCTTTGAGACAGAAAGATTCCTCCCTTAGATCGAGAAACCTCAATTCCAAGAAAATATTTTAAGGCTCCTAAATCCTTCATCTCAAACTCTCTCAACAAGTACTTTTGAAGAGCCCCTCTTTCTTCCTCGTCATTGCCTGTAACTACCATATTATCCACATAGACAATAAGGGCAATGATTTTACCTTGTCGTTTTTTAATGAACAAGGTATTATCTGAATTGCTTTGGTTATACTCAAAAAGAACCATAGCCTTTGTGAATTTCCTGAACCATGTTCTTGGAGATTGCTTCAACCCGTACAATGATTTCTTCAATTTGCATACTTTCTGATTGAGTCGTTCTGGTCCACTGCATCCTGGTGGCAGATCCATATAAATTTCTTTAGACAGGTCTCCATGGAGGAAAGCATTCTTTAAATCGAACTGTTGCACTGGGCAATCTAAGTTGACTGCTAATGATAATAAGATACGAATAATATTAATTTTTGCTACCGGTGCAAACGTATCGGTATAATCTATCCCGTATGTCTAGGTGTAACCCTTAGCTACGAGTCTTGCTTTGTATTATTCAATAGAGCCATCTGCTTTGTAATTTATAGTGTAGATCCATCGGCCACCCACTGGTTTCTTTCCTTGTGGAAGATCAACTAGTCCCCATGTTTGATTTTTCTGAAGAGATCTTATTTCGTCATTCATAGCCGCTTTCCACTTTGGGTCTTTTAAGGCTTCCTGTACACTGTTAGGAATAAATACAGTAGATAATTGATTCACAAATGACTGATTTGATTCTGATAAGCGATAGTTAGACACAAAATGACTCATAGGGTATTTGACTCTACTAGAGAAGTCAGGCTCATATATGGGTTTAGGGACACCTCTATTTTGACGCTGGGGAATAATTCTTCTTATTGGACTTGTGGTAGGAACATCCTCTGCAGACGATCTTTAGATATGAACTTGACTAGAGAACACATAAAGGCTCTCATCAGGGTAAATACTCTTTGACCCATGTGTACTTTTTTCGTTTCTTTTAAATATCACAAGTGAAGTAAGATTTTTCGGCATTGCCCAGGATTTTATTTTCAGCTAGGACAATTCATCTGCTATTACTAATGCACACTGGCAGAAATAATCAATCACCCAGATGTGATTGGAGAAAGCAAGAGAAGAGACTGATATTGTAATAGGAGAAAACAGACCATAGTCAAAGAAACACTGAGGCTTCACCCTGAAGCCACCCCTTTGATCATAAGAGAGTCAAATGCATAACTGTACCATGAATGGCTATTGAGATTCCACAAAAGATCAGAGTGTTCATTAACGCGTCGGCTATAGTCAGGGACCCAAACCACCGAGAGAATCCACTAGAGTTCCTGTATAAGAGGTTTGTTGGTGAAATGGAAAAGAGTAAGTTGACCGGAATCAAAGCAAAACTTGTGTTTAAAATTCGGTTGACTAAAATGAACGCTGGACCATTTGCATACAAACAAGTTAAGACAAGGAATAAACTTTAAAATAAGATTCAGCAAATAGTAGTCCAACTAATATCAATAAAGAAAGCAAGTTGCCTTCATACAAATAAAGCAATTTCCGGAACAATAGATTAAACCCAACATTTGAAGCAACAGCGGCAAAGACTTTGTAACCGTTCAAAGAATCTCTCTGGACATTTTCTCACCCGTTACACTTACACCAAATTAATTATATAAACCGCACCTTAGGACCAACAGCTCAAACTCAGTTTGTTTTTCCAATAAGAGCATATATACATGGCTGATTTCAGTGGCTACATTATACTTTTCCTTATATGGCTAGTCTCCATGATTTTGGTCCGAACAATTTTAGGAAGAAGTAAGATCACATCCAATCTTCCACCAAGTCCACTGGCATTACCAATCATTGGACGTCTCCATCTCCTTGGCCCAATACCTCACCAAGCTCTTCACAAACTCTCCATGATGGACCCTTGATTCATTTTTTCCTTGGCACAGTCTCTTGTATTGTTGCTTGCTCCCCTGAAACAGCAAAAGAGATCCTCAAAACCCATGAAACTTCTTTCTGTGACCGCCCCATTTCGGCTACTGTTGACTACCTTACATATGGCTCGGCTGATTTCGCATTTGCGCCTTATGGACCACACTGGAAGTTCATGAAGAAAATATGCATGACTCAACTTCTTGGTGGCCAAACACTGAACCAATTTATCCCCATTAGGTCTGAAGAAATAAAGCGATTTATGCAGCTCATGCTGAAGAAAGCAAAAGCAAGTGAGGCAGTTGATGTTGGAAGAGAGCTTATACGGCTAACAAATAACGTGATGCCAAGAATGACTATGGGCCAAATATGTTCTAATAATGAAGAAGAAGCCGATGAGGTGATGAATTTGGTGCTATCCATATTTGAGCTTAGTGGTAAATTTAACTTGGCAGACTGTATTTGGTTCTGTAAGAACTTAGATTTGCAGGGATTTGGCAAGAAGATGAAGGAAGCTCGAAAGAGATTTGATACAATGATGGAGAGAATTATAAAGGAGCACGAAGAAACGAGGAAGACTAATAAGGAAACTGGTAGAGATGATGCACCAAATGATTTACTTGACATTCTACTAACAGTTTCAGAAGATGAAAGCTCAGAAATTAAGTTGACAAGGGAAAACGTAAAGGCCTTTTTCATGGTAAGAAGTCTTTGACACTATGCATGAGCTTTTATCATCCATATCTCTCCGATTTACTAGTTTCTGAAAGCTTATAATGTATTGCACAGAATATATTTTCAGGTGGCACCGATACGTCTGCTATCACTACAGAATGGGCGCTAGCAGAGCTAATTAATCACCTAGATATCATGAACAAAGCAAAAGAAGAGATCGATGTTGTAGCAGGAAAAAACAGATTGGTAGAAGAATCAGATATCGCCAACTTCCCTTACCTCCAAGCTTTAGTAAAGGAAACACTTCGGCTTCACCCTGCTGGCCCAATGTCCGTAAGAGAATCAACTGAAAACTGCACCATCAATGGCTACGAGATTCCGGCAAAGACCAGAGTGTTCATTAACGTGTGGTCCATAGGCAGGGACCCGAAACACTGGGAAGCCCCACTTGAATTCCGCCCCGAAAGGTTCATTGCAGAAGATGGGAAGAGCCAGTTGGCTGTCAGGGGAAAACATTATCATTATATACCGTTCGGGAGTGGAAGAAGAGCCTGCCCTGGAATCTCGTTAGCACTACACATGGTTCATTCAACACTTGCTGCTATGATTCAGTGCTTTGATTGGAAGGTTAATGGAGGAGATGGCGCTACAGTTGACATGGAAGAAGCGCCTGGCCTAACTCTTCCGAGGGCTCATCCGTTAATTTGTGTCCCGGCCGCCAGGCTTAATCCATTTCTCTCATTGAATGACTGGAGCAGTCAGCAATAATGTAAATGCACCATGATGCTAAAGACCACAGAGCAAAATCCGGTGTATTTTGTTCTTGTGTTTCTGTCAGGTTCAAAATTAAAAAACTCAGGTTATAATTAAAGAATTGGTTTACAAATTCATGAATCAATATCCAGGCTTTCCCTATCGTCCGACTCAAAGGCTTACATCAGGATTTGAAAGGACAACAACTACGAAAATTTTAAATGCATGAAAAACGTGGCAACGAGGAAAAATCCTAAAAGCTTTCGCTGATTATTCAAGAGTATTAAGCTTATATCAGGCTTATTTTTTTATTGCTAACGACACAAATATATATATAAAATGGGTGATTGAAAAGAATAAGGACTTGCACGGTAAAAATTATAAAATATATTTAGATAAAATTAAAAACCAACCTAAACAAACGGCGTTTGTTTTATATTCATGTTGTCGACGTTTGTCAAACGTTAGCTGAATCTGTCAAATAGCATATTAAATATTCGTACTGAAAGAGCTCGAATACTATGGCCTATGAAAACATTGTCAATGACAAACAAAATGATGTGTAAAAATAAAAATAAAAATAAATTTGAGAAAAACTTGTAAATTATATTCTTAAAAGGAACATTTTGTCGTGAGCTTTTCACCCATATCTTTAGGATTCCTGAGCTGATGTATGTCCTATATGCCATTAATCTATTTTACTAGTGAAGTTGAAAGCTTAAATTAAAGTGAATATTATTTGATGGAATCTTTTAAATTGACATTATATATACATAGAGCGAGCTACCTATTAGGGGTTTTTAATCATATTAAACTTAGGGATAAAATAAATACAAAAAAACACAAATTTTGATATATTAAGGATAAAATATATTACATTGAAGTTCGCTATTTCCTATTTTTTAACTCATTCCTGACTTTGATATAGTCAGGTATTCTTAATTGGAATACACACACAAACACACACTATTAAACTGTGCGGTATAAATAGATTATTATTTTTTAATGTAATATAAAGCCACACGGTTTAACGGTATGTTTACATAAAAAAATTAGAATGTATATGGTATATAAAAACACGGACACATTGTTAAGCTGTGTGACTTAATAAATTTAATTTTTAATACACTATATAATCGTGTGGTTTAATAACATTAATAACTGACTCTGTTAGACTGTATAGCTTAACAGCATGTCTGCATAAAAAAAAAAATGAGTGCACCCACATTAAAAAAAGACTACATATATTGTGTTAAATGGGCATGTTTTATGTGTATTTAAAAGATTGAATTAGGGTGGTAGTTGTTAAAGAATGTGCTGAATCTGCTGATGATGTACAAGATGCTATTAGTGAATAACGATGTGAAAAGTAAAGGACAAAAGGAGTATACATTCCCAATGAGATACTTAGGTTGAATAATACGAAAAATAATGCGAACTATTGGTTTTGACAATCTTTCTATACCTAAAACTTAAATAACTTCAATTTATCAAAAACAAAGGAAAACTCAGATTATTTTACATAATAAAATGCATTTGGTTAAAATTAAAATAATGAAAAAAAAGATGCTTAAATTTGACATCTAAAAGAATATTAATCCAATAAATTTATTCTGAAATACAAAAATTGAACGATTTTTTTATGTGTAATAAACTTGAAAAGGACATATTATATGCTCGAGTTTGACACCGGTGGTTCAATTCCGCGTAAATGAATTTGTGAAAAAGCAATGACCAGTGCTTTCACCAAACGCCGAATACTTATTTTTACAACTCGACATAAGCACTAAAAAGACTAGGCAATAAACTTTAGAGCACGAAGCAGCATTGCAGAACCAGCATCTTGGTTTTATGGGGCCATAATGGAGAGCTATAAACTAGACTGGGCTATAACATAAAATTTATAATATTGAATAGACTAACAAAGTTACAGAGGTGGCTGTAATAGATAAACGGCTACAAACTTTGATGGGCTGTGATAAATTTGCGTAAATTATTTTTTTTTCCAAGAATTTAATTAAGTTATTATTTTTAACTTCAGGAATGCAATGCAAGTAGTTCTGCCCCCAGTATATATTGTTACATCAATTATTTATACCGATTATGACAATGCCATTGCCCCATTTCACGACAAAGACAACAATCAAGGTATCTATGATTTCTAAACTTCCTGCAATCAAGAGACAAATATTAGATGTTAAAAAACCAGAAAAGTTACAACAAGGCATAACGTTTGGAGGTGTAACCAAAGGTTAAAATAGTCCAATGCACTGAGTAACTGCTCAAAGAATTTCATTTGAATTTCGTCAGCAAATTATTAATCCTCTGTACATTCCGTCAAGCGGCCGTCTCGTTACTTCAAACTTATCCGAACAGCCTCTCCATGACAGAACCCCGAGAATCAGATTTTCCAATACAAATGACAACCGGCGTCATTGCCAAATTGGCACCGAAAAATACTTATATAAACACCTTTCTTTGTTATCTTCACTAAGAGCAAAACATGGCTGATTTTAGCGGCTGCATTATTCTTTCACTCATATGGCTAGTCTCATTGATCTTGGCCCGATCAATCCTCAGAAGAAGTAAGCGCACATCTTATTTTCCACCAAGCCCGATGGCATTGCCAATCATCGGACACCTCCACCTCCTTGCGCCGATACCTCACCAAGCTCTTCACAAACTCTCCATCCGCTATGGACCCTTGATTCATTTTCGCCTTGGCTCTGTCCCTTGTGTTGCTGTTTGCTCTGCAGACGTTGCGAAAGATTTCTTTAAGACCCACGAAACCTCTATACTTAACCGTCCCTTTTTGATTAACGTGGACTACATTACCTATGGCTCAGCCGATTTCTTGTTTGCCCCTTATGGACCTTACTGGAAGTTCATGAAGAAAATATGCATGACACAACTTCTCGGTGGCCAAACACTGAACCAGTTTCTTCCCATCAGGTCCGAAGAGATAAGGCGGTTCATACGATACGTGCTGAAAAAGGCGAAAGCAAGCGAGGAAGTTGATGTTGGAGGACAGCTTATACGGTTAACAAATGATGTCGTGACAAGAATGACTATGAACTACAGATGTTCGGATAATGAAGAGGAAGCTGATGAGATGAGGAAGGTGGTGTCAGCTGCAACTGAACTTACTGGGAAGTTTAATTTGGCAGATTATATTTGGTTCTGTAAGTTCTTAGATTTGCAAGGATTTGGGAAAAGACTCAAGGAGACTCTTGAAAAGTTTGATGAAATGATGGAGAGAATTATAAAGGAGCACCAAGAAGCAAGAAAGATAAATGAAGAAGCAGGCAACGATTATGCGCCTAAGGATTTACTTGACATTCTACTAGATATATCAGAAGATGAGAGCTCAGAAATAAAGTTGAGCAGAGAAAACATAAAGTCTTTCATAGCGGTAAAGAAAAGTTCATAATTTTTGTTAACTTATTCAGGAATTCTTTTTCCTTGTGTTGCAAGTTATCTTACGGGAACAAAATCTGACAATTTTTTTTTTTTTTTTTCTGAATTTTGTAGGATATGTTCGCAGCGGGTAGCGATACACCTGCTATAACTATAGAATGGGCACTAGCACAGCTTATCAACCACCCAGATGTAATGAAAAAGGCGAGAGAAGAGATTGATTCTGTAGTAGGAAAGAGCAGACTAGTAGAAGAATCAGATATCGTAAACCTCCCCTATCTCCAAGCTATAGTCAAAGAAGTACTTCGGCTTCACCCAACCCCAATGGCTGTAAGAGAATCAACTGAAAGCTTCACCATCAATGGCTACGAGATTCCAGCAAAGACCAGAGTCTTCATCAATGTATGGGCTATATGCAGAGACCCAAAATACTGGGAAAACCCATTTGAATTCTGTCCGGAAAGGTTCATTGGTGAAGATGGAAAGAGCCAGTTAGATGTCAGGGGGCAACATTATCATTATATTCCATTTGGTAGTGGAAGAAGAGTCTGTCCTGGAACCACATTAGCATTACTGATGGTTCAGACAACTCTTGCTGCTATGATTCAGTGCTTTGATTGGAAAGTCAATGGAGGAGATGGCACTGTCGACATGGAAGAAGCAGTTGGGATAACTCTTCCTAGGGCTCATTCCTTAGTTTGTGTCCCAATCACTATGCTCGATCCATTTCCCTCACTCTAATATATATATATATATCACAAAGGAATTAAAAAGAAAAAACTGCATGGTACTTTTTGTATACTTGTAAGCAGCTGTAGTTAAAAGCATGGTTGTATTGTATCTTTGTAAATGAAGCTTGTTCCCGGAGTTATAAGATAAATTCTATTTTTCCTATTAAATTTTCAAGTGCTGCCATTTTTAGTTAGCGATCTATCAGAACCCTTGCTCAAATCACGTTTAGTATGACAGTCGATATCTAGTCTATTAAGAGGTTCAGGTCTCAGACGAAGAATGATCAAATCTACCTCCAAATAAGAAAAGTATCTACTATTGAAATTTTGTTCACACGGGAGTTGAACCCTTTACCTGAATGAGAATTGATTCAACACCAACTCACCAAGTTATTGGATGGACCAATTATTGTCCATTTTGAACTCCCTAACCTCCATGAAGCTTATTGTGCATTGAGTTTTTTTTTATAAATTTTTTTAATTAAAGAAGAAAAAGGTCTTTAAATACTTTTAATACCATTTGCATGATTCCAGCTAAAATCCAGCTTTTTGATAATGTGTATTGAGTTCAAACCAGTGTGGTTTATTATCAAAGATTGGAATGAATAAAACAACTGATATCAGGGAGGCTATACACTATAGCAGAGGAGAAAATGAAATAAAAAAGTTAAAAAAAAAAAGACAATGAAAGTAGCTTTGATAGGAAAAGGTAACTTACCAGTGAAGTAAGGTCAGTGATAAAACTGAACAACCAGCATTGTACAGCCTTTCAGAATCATTCCTCCAAAAGTGCATGAAGAACTTCCATCATATTTGCTTAATATGATCCTGGACCTTGCTTGCAGGGCTTGGCCTGTCAATTAGCAATGGACATTTCTATGTGAGTGATCAGATTTCTGGTTTGATTTTGCAGTAGACAACTTCTAGACCATGTGGTTATACTAAAATGAACTTAGAATTAGCATACATACAAACAAGACAACCAAACAAAGTCAAGACTAGGAATAAACCTTAGAAAAGTGCAAGCACATTGATCATTCAATAAGACATCAGTAGTGGCATCTTTTGCAATGATTCACATTTCTGCCCCTGCTGGTTTTCTGAAGAAGAAAGACTGAACCGATAAAATCCCACAGATATTCTTGGAAAATCCATCCAATTACTGGGATGGAAAAAAAAAAAAAAAAAAAAACACACACACACACACAGAACATTGATGAGTTTGGTGAGATGGGTGGTACAGTTAAAGGGCATTTAGACAACGGCCTCAATCCAAAATGCCATAGCATCAAATGTTCAGTACTTGATGCAAATGGAAGGGCCAAATCAGATTGACACAAACGTAATGAGCTCAATTAAATCATTTGATGCTAGAGAACTGTTAAGACAAGCAATTGAAGACGAACACAAACTTATGCAATTGAAGAATGAATAGAATTCTTTACATAGAGCCGTTTCACTTCATTTTAAGGCGGAAACCGGCCAGGCAACTAATTACCCCCTTTTTTTTTCCTCACTCAACCGACTCACTCATACCGGTTCAAAATTTAAAAAACTGCTTGGAGCAGCACGTGTTAATTTTCATGAATAAATTGCTTGATCCAAGAAAAAGTAAAAAATTGCTAACTAAAGAGTTCTTATGAGTCAAAATTAACGAGTTGTTATCATTTAGTGACGCTTGATTGTCTTAATATACCAAAAGTTTTATGATAGTTAAAAATTGATTGCTGTCAAGTTCTTGTCAGTACTAGCTTAAATCGCAACAAAATTGAAACTTTTAGCACCTACGATATAAATTTTGGTGAAAATTTCATGATTCTTAGAAGTTAAAAATATTTGAAAATGCTCATTCTCTCTTTCGTTAACATTCTGATGTGATCATTGAAGCAGGCTCAGGGGAGAAATTAATCTTAATCGCCTGGTTTGCTAAGATGGGGAGTGAGTAATTAAGCAGCTCCATTTCAAGTTGGTGTTAAAGATAATTAGGACATACACAGCCAACTAACACTAATCAAACTCAATCAAGATTCAGCCAACGGCAATCCTTTAACACTTCCCTTTTGAGGGGCTGTTTCCAATATTCTTCAGCTAAGAAAAGTGCTCTGTCACTGTGTGACTGCTATTGCAGAATCAAAGGAATGGCTCGTAGTCTTGCTGTTGTTGGAAGTCCCGTTATTTGAATAAGAAAAGGCAATCTGCCGCTGCAATTGGTATGATAGGAACTTTGTACATGCAGCTCTTAATTAGAACCAAGCCACGGCTAGGCAACTCTTATTCAGAACCAAGCCGCGGCTGAGACAGCTACTGCTCATTCTTGGTATCATGAGAGTGTCAGGGACGTATATGATTAGAATGGACAAAATAATCCTAGTGGGGAAATATGGAAAACTCAAACCAGTAGGACAGTTAAGGCCAATGTAAAATGTGGATGCTGCACATCTGCAGTTGATGTTAGCTTAGTGTTAAACCATGTGACGTTTCTGTGTGCATTCCATTCTCTGTGTTTTGCTGTTCTTGATCAAGTTCTTTGAGTATTGACAGTGATTTTTTGTGTTCAGTCAATTAAACCTTTATAAACTATATTGATTTTGATCAATTAGTCCTGGATTTCAAGGTTTCTTGGTTCGAAATCCTGACAAACTTAGAATTGCAGAGGTTAAAATTTAAAAATGCAGCCTACTGAAGACCTAGAAGCCTATTGAAGTATCATTATAATAAGGTTAGCTCTTCACTATTGCTGTATTACTATAAATATACCATACCAAAAGCAGTGAAAGAATGAACTTTGATGGCAAAAACTAAGCTACCCAATAAGTAAAGTCAGGGATATAGATCAAAATAAAAGGTTTGCGAAGAGTACAGCATTTTTTCATCAATGGACTTTTATTGTGCCTGCTTAAGATCCTGTACCCTGATTGGCCTGTCATTGATATTTAGCAACAAGATGACTGTTCAGGGTTCTGCTTTCACCCTGGCAGCCGGCAGCTTACAGCAAATACCAAATACTTGTGGTTAAAATTCACTAAAATAAAAGCTTAAACATTTGCATACAAACAAGTGAAGAAAAGAAATAAACTTTAAAAAATAAGCAACAGCAGATATTACACACTACCACTGACTCAGTCATGGCTTTGCCAACCATCTGATTTCAAGGCAGAAAGACAATGACCAAAATCAGACTTTCTGCAATTAAATATAAACATTATAATTTGTCCGAACCAGAAAGTTAAGGCGTTGATAATTAATTTGAAATATTAAAATGTTGCTTTCACATGAATACAATAACGTTTGAAACAATAGCTGAACCGTAAGGCAAAGCCGGCGAAGACTTTTTGTCACGCTATATCTCCGTTAAGTACCAACTTATATAAACAGCATTGTTAAGACCAACAGCAAAATCTCAGTCATTCTCACTAAGAGCAAAACATGGTTGATTTCAGAGGCTACATTGTACTTTTCCTCGTATGGCTAGTCTCCACAATCTTGGTCCGATCAATCTTCCGGAGAAGTAAGACCACATCTAGTCTTCCACCAAGCCCAATGGCATTACCAATCATCGGACACCTCCACCTCCTTGCCCCAATACCTCACCAGGCACTTCACAAACTTTCCATCCGCTATGGACCCTTAATTCATTTGTTCCTTGGCTCAGTCCCATGTATTGTTGCTTGCTCCCCTGAAACAGCAAAAGAGATCCTCAAAACCCATGAAACTTCTTTCTGCGACCGCCCCATTTCAGCTGCGGTTGACTACCTTACATATGGCTCAGCTGATTTCTCATTTGCTCCTTATGGACCTTACTGGAAGTTCATGAAGAAATTATGCATGACTCAACTTCTTGGTGGCCAAACGCTGAACCAATTTATCCCCATCAGGTCTGAAGAAATATGGCGGTTTATGCAGCTCATGCTGAAGAAAGCGAAAGCAAGTGAGGCAGTTGATGTTGGAAAAGAGCTTATTCGGCTAACAAATAACGTAGTGTCAAGAATGACTATGGGCCAAATATGTTCCATCAATGACAAAGAAGCTGATGAGGTCAGGAAGTTGGTGCAAGAAACAGCTGAACTCACCGGAAAATTTAATTTGCAAGATTATATTTGGTTCTGTAAGAACATAGATTTACAGGGATTTGGGAAAAGACTCAAGGAAGTTCGTCGCAAGTTTGATGATATGATGGAGAGAATTTTAAAGGAGCACCAAGAAGCAAGAAAGATAAATAAAGAAACAGGCAAGGATTATGCACCCATGGATTTACTTGATATGCTACTAGATATATCAGAAGATGAGAGCTCAGAAATCAAGTTGACCAGAGAAAACATCAAGGCCTTCATCCTGGTAAGGAATATTTGCCAGCTATTAATAAAAATACTTGAAAATCACTTCGATAAACCATCATTCTTCGCTTGTGATATGCAGGATATTTTCGCTGCTGGTACTGATACATCAGCTATCACTGTAGAATGGGCGCTAGCAGAGCTAATCAATCACCCTGACATGATGAAAAAAACAAGAGAAGAGATTGATTCTGTTGTAGGAAAGAGCAGACTAGTAGAAGAATCAGATATCATAAACCTTCCCTATCTCCAGGCTCTAGTAAAAGAAACACTTCGGCTTCACCCAACTGGCCCAATGTCCGTAAGAGAATCAACTGAAAACTGCACCATCAATGGCTATGAGATCCCGGCAAGGACGAGAGTGTTCATTAACGTGTGGGCAATAAACAGGGACCCGAACCACTGGGAAACCCCACTTGAATTCTGCCCCGAAAGGTTCATTGCAGAAGATGGGAAGAGCCAGTTGGATGTCAGGGGACAACATTATCATTATATTCCGTTCGGCAGCGGAAGAAGAGCCTGCCCTGGAACCACATTAGCACTACACATGGTTCATTCAACCCTTGCTGCTATGATTCAGTGCTTTGATTGGGAGGTTATTGGAGGAAATGGCACTAGAGTCGACATGGAAGAAGGAACTGGCCTAACTCTTCCGAGGGCCCATCCTCTGATTTGTGTCCCTATTACTAGGATTAATCCGTTTCCATTATCCTGATTCATCGTAAGAAAACACAAAAACAAGGAGAAAACAGTGACTTAGTTTTGATTCTAGTGGCCACATATTTTTCCGAATGTAAAACTTCTTGTTCTTGTAACACTTAATGATTTTCTTTTAAGATGTAGATCCTGTTTATAGTGAAGTCAGATTTTCTTCTCTTCAGTAGGTCAAAATGCGTGGAATTATTGACAAATTGTTGCTTATGAAGATCACTGAACTTTGATATTAACATTTGTGCAAGAGTAAAAGCTCAACTCTTAATATTCTGTGCAGAGTGCACACCATGACCTAGAAAGTGTTTGATAAACTCGATGATTATGTCTTCAATGTTTAGTGACAAACCTTAGAAAGCAAAGATCACTGAACTTTGATATTAACATTTGTACAAGAGTAAAAGCTCAACTCTTAATATTCTGTGCAGAGTGCACACCATTACTTAGAAAGTGTTTGATAAACTCGATGATTATGTCTTCAAGGTTTAGTGACAAACCCTAGAAAGCAAAGTCTTTGATTGCTGAACTATATCTACTCGGTACGAACATCATTGATTTAACTTTTAATAAAATGAGAAAGTGAGGAAACTTATACTTGCCTTCAAAATACAATTCCTGATGCCTGAAAAATTCGGGGCATCAATTCCGGTCAAAGTAGCATTTCTATTTTCAAAAAAGAAAAAAAATGGTTGATACATTGTTGATTCTTGTTTCATCTGCCTTTGAACTCTATTTTCACATGAACTGATGAACACGAACGGAGCTAACCAAACTCATTAATATTATTTAACATTATAAAACCTAATTAAATAACTCAACAATCATGATTACCACCTAATCCCAACCTTCTTTTTACAGGCAATGCTTTGAATAATTGAATTTCTTATCAACTAATTAATTAATTGTTCGTGGGTAAGTTCAAAACACTCGGGTCCCTCGCTTTCCGCTGCAATCGTGGGATGGAATCATGGGACTCACAGAAAAATAATACCTTTTAATAATTAATTATGAACATAAAATAAATCAACAAGAACCGGATGCGGATAAGTCCTCTAATGGGACGTGCGATCAGGACCACGTGTCATAGACCCACAAACCGTTTCAATTTCATAATTTTATCATCCGCCCATAGTTTTATACATTACTCCTATTTTTTGTTTTGTTTGTTTAAACTCTAAACTCAAGGCAACTCATTTCTATCTGCGTCTATAATTAACAGTATGGATCTGCCTCGAATATCTCTCAATTAGTTGCTTTCAAATCTTTCAAGTCCGAGCAATTTTTCCTTATCTTCACAATTTGTATTTTCTTTCTATTTCAGATTCATCATTCAGTGTCCAAACTCAATTGCTATCCAGTTTTGATACATTGTATTTGATTATCTTTTTCATTCTTTATCATAATCTTTCACAAATTAGATCTGTTTTTGTATTTTAGAGGTGAAAATCTCATTTGGGTGTCGCTCAAATCTACCGATTTACACAAAAAAAAAACGTAACTTTAATCAATTCTTATTGTCCAAAATTGCGGGGTTGTTTCCAAGGTGGTGACAGACTGATACATATTAAAAGTTTCATGATAGTTAAAAATTGATTACCATCAGGTTCTTTCATTCCTCGCTTAAATTGAAAGAAGATTGAAACTTTTAGCACTTAAAACATATATTTTGGATGAGAGTTTTAGCACTTCAAATATATATTTTGGATGAAAGTTTCATGACTCTTGAAGTTAAAGCTTTTTAACATGCTTAGTCTCTCTTTTGTTAACATTGTGACATGATCATTGAAGCAGGCTCAGGAGAGAAATTAATCTTAATCGCTTGGTTTGCTAAGATGGGAAGTGATTAGTTAAGCAGCTCCTCTTCAAGTTGGTGTTAAAGCAAACAGATCCATCGGAAATACCCAGCTAACTGACACTAATCAAACTCAACCAAGCCATCCCCCAACGGCAATCCTTCAACACTTCCCTTTGACAGACTGTTTCAAATATTCTTCAGCTAAGAAAAGTGCTCTGTCAATATGTGACTGCTGCAGTTGATGTAAGCTTAGTGTTGAATCATGTGACATTTCTGTGTACGTTCTTTTCTCTGTGTTTAGCTGTTCTCGATCAAGTTCTTTGAGTATTGATTGCGATTTCTTGTGTTCAATCAATTTTTTAATCTTTATAGAATACTTTGATCTCGATCAACTAGGCCTGGGTTTCAAGGTTTCTTGGCTTGAAATCCTAAGAAACTTAGAATTGCAGAGGTTAAAATTTAAAAATGTAGACTATTGAAGACCTATAAGCCTATTAAAGTATCGTTGCAATAAAGTTGTCTCTTGGCTGTTGCTGTATTACTATAAATATACCATAGCAAAAGCAGTGAAAGAATGAAGCTTTGATGGCAAAAACTAACCTACCCAATAAGTAAAGTCAGGGATATAAATCAGAATAAAAGGTTTGCAGAGCGTACAACATTATTTCATCAATGCACTTTTATTGTGCCTGCTGAAGATCCTGTACCCTCATTGGCCAGTCATTGATATTTAGTAACAAGATGACTGTTCAGGGTTCTGCTTTCACCCTGGCAGCCGGCAGCTCACTGCAAATACCAAATACATGTGGTTAAAATTCACTAAAATGAAAGATTAAACATTTGCATACAAACAAGTGATTAAAAAATTAGCAGAAGCAAATACTACACACTATCACTGACTCAGTCATGGCTTTGCCAACCATCTCATTAAAGACAATGACCAAAATCCATGAGTAAGAATTCAGACTTCCTGCAATTAAATATTAACATTATATCTCATGAACAACTCATGCACGTATATATACAGATTACATTCCTATAATTAAGGGGTTAATATTCCTACGTATTCCTACGTATCCCTATAGTCTAGCAGTTGTCATTGTTTGTTTACAACTAATATTCCGATACCCCCCTCAAGTTGGAGCATGCAGGTCTTGAATGCCCAACTTGCGAAGGAAGAACTCAAACCGTTGTCTACCCAATGCCTTCGTAAATATATCAGCCAGTTGTGCATGGGTCGAGACATAAGCTGGTTGAATGTTACCAAAGCGAACCTCATCACGAACAAAATGACAGTCTATCTCAATATGTTTGGTCCGCTCATGAAACACTGGATTTGCTGCAATGTGTAAGGCTGCCTGATTGTCACAGTATAGCTTCATTGGATTTGGATGCTCCACGCCAAGAGTCAATAGTATCTCTTTTAACCATTTTAATTCGCAAGTGGTTGCTGCCATAGATCGATATTCTGCCTCAGCCGACGACCGAGAGACAGTGTGTTGCTTCTTCGTCTTCCAAGAGACTGGTGAATTGCCGAGTAGAATGAACCATCCAGTTAAAGAACGACGAGTTAATGGACAACTTGCCCAATCTGAGTCACACCAAGCTGATAGTTGCAGGTCACAGTCTGATCTTAGCATTATTCCTTGACCAGGATTCCCTTTCAAGTAACGCACAACGCGTAGAGCAGCCGCCCAATGTTCTTCTCGTGGCTGTTGCATGAATTGTGCCAACACATGCACACTGTAAGATAACTCGGGACGTGTAACAGAGAGATAAATAAGTCGGCCCACCAAACGTCTGTAACTCTCAGGTTTAGATAAGAAAACGCCATCGGCCAAAGCCAAATTATGGTTGTGCTCTAGCGGAAAAGATGCAGGTTTAGCTCCGAGTAAACCAACCTCAGAAATAATATCCAGCGCATATTTACGTTGGCACAAGAAAATTCCTGTAGGACTTCGAGCTACTTCGATTCCGAGGAAATATTTCAACATTCCTAAATCCCTCATATGAAAACATTTGCTCAAATATTCCTTGAAAACTTTAATGGCTGCATGATCATTACCTGTCACAACAATGTCATCAACATATACAAGGACATTGATTTGTACCTTGCCTTGGCTCAAAGTAAAAAGAGAGGAGTCCGAGTATGATTGTTCGAAACCATAACTCTTCAGAGCAGTAACCAATTTCGCAAACCAACATCGGGGAGCTTGTTGTAATCCATACAAAGACTTCTTCAAATGACATACCATCCCTGGGTTCTCTGAATGAAAACCAGGAGGCATACACATGTACACCTCTTCTTCCAAATCGCCGTGTAAGAACGCATTATGCACGTCCATTTGATGAAGTTCCCAGTGCTTAGCTGCTGCTACTGCCAGAAGAGCTCGAACTGTAACCATTTTTGCCACTGGAGCAAACGTCTCATTGTAGGCAATCCCTGCAACTTGCTTGTTCCCGAGAATTACCAATCGAGCCTTATAGCGCTTAATGGTTCCATCAGCATTATATTTAATCTTGTATACCCATTTACAATTTATAGCTCGTTTTCCTGGTGGTAAGGATTCTACAGTCCATGTCTCATTATCTTCCAGTGCTTGTATCTCTTTCTTCATTGCATCTCTCCATTTTTCATCTTTGACCGCTTCAGTAAAAGAACTGGGCTCAGTACCTGCAGTGACAGCTGCCAAGAAAGCACGATGTCGCAATGAAAACTTATCATAGTTCACATAATGTGTTATCGGATAAGGACTACCTGAGGAATGCGTATGGCCAAGTGAGCGTGCAGAGGGGCTCGAGGAGGAGCTCAACCATTGTACTGTGTGTAAGACATAATCTCGCAATCTGGTGGATTGTTGTCGTTGCCTGCAACCACGCCCTAGCACAATTTCAGATTGCTCATCATCCATAATCTCATTGGCACCCCCGTTGCTACAAATATTCCTTGATCCTGTTCATCATATATAGGTGTTTCAGTAGATTGCCCATAATCTATATCCCTTATACCTTCTTGATCCTCTTGGTTTGGCATCCTAGAGTGGTGCTCCATGTCCAAGTTTTCACTCACAGCAGCTCCCCGCATAATTTCCTCTTCGGCAACCAAGCTATCTAACTCATTTTTTTTCGTTTTGCCTTGCTCACTAGTGCCTTTGTTCACATAAGGAAACACATGTTCTTTGAATACAACATCCCTTGAGACAAAGAGCTCACCCGAGTTCAGATCATCCAAGCTCCAGCCTTTCTTTCCATAAGGATACCCAATAAAAATGCATTTCCTACTTTGACTGGCAAATTTATCTCCTCCATGCTTTTGATTATGAGCATAAGCCAAACATCCAAACACTTAGATATTTTTATACGAAGGGGTTTCACCAAACAATATTTCATAAGGTGTTTTCCCTTGTAACAAGTCGGATGGAGTTCGATTGATTAAGTATGCAGCTGTCAATATACACTCTCCCCAAAATTCAATGGGCAAATTTGCTTGGAAACGCAGTGCCCGTGCTACATTGAGTATATGACGATGTTTCCGTTCTACTCTCCCATTTTGTTGAGGGGTCCCAACGCACGAGGTTTGATGTATTACACCTTTCTCCACAAAATAACCATCCAAACAGGTGAACTCAGTTCCATTATCACTACGCACTATTTTCACATGTCTATTAAATTGTCTATGAACCATAGCAAAGAAATTCTGAATCGTTCGTGCCACCTCGCTTTTATTATTTAATAAATAAATCCACACTGCTCTAGAGTAATCATCAACAATAGTCAAAAAATAATATGCACCGCAAAAAGTTGGAGTTCTATAAGGACCCCATAAATCACAATGAATCTTCTCAAAAATATTAGATGCCTTATTATCACTTGATACAAACTCTTCTCGACAATGTTTTGCTCGGACACAGACTTCACATTCATCAGTGCACTTATTATTATTTCTATTAACGATGGGTAACAACCTAATGACCTTGTTGGAAGGATGGCCCAACCTTTGATGCCAAAGATCTACTGAGTCATTTTCTGCTACTTTTATAACTTTGACTGATGTTAAGCTCCGAAAGTAGTAGAGCCCCTCGCGTTGCTCACCCGCACCAATTAGCATCCTCGAATTGTGGTCCTGTATAATACAAAATTTATTAGTGAACTGGACTATACAATTCGACTCCTTAATCAACTGTGCTACTGAAATTAAGTTACACTTTAAATTAGGCACATATAACACATTATTTAGTTTTAGATGTTTATCCAAAACTATGGTTCCTTCTTTCTCCGCTATTGTTTCCTTCCCATCTGGTAGCCCAACAGAACATGAGAGGATTTTCTTCACATCACTCATCGACTTAAGGCTTCCTGTCATATGATGAGAGGCCCCGCTGTCAATTATCCATTCCATTATTTTATGCTTACCGTTCAATCTTCCTTGATTCCCTTCTTTTTGCCCATTTAATAGATTAAGCAATAAATTCCATTGTTCGTTGCTTAGTCCATTCAATCCACTTTTGTCTGCTTCGACTCTCTGTTCTTGAGCCGTGCTTCCCTGTGTTGTTACTTGCGCTACGTTGGCCCGAATTTGTCCACCCCGTCCTCTTCCTCCAGATGCAGCAGGCTGCTTCTGTCCTCCTTGTCCACGGCCTGTTCCACGTCCACCTCCTCCTCGAGGTCTATCCCCCCACCAATCGGGGTACCTAATTAGCTGGAAACATGATTCTGCATCGTGTCCTGTTCTCTTGTAATTTGAGCACAACACGGTTTTGTCCTTGCTCTCGGTCCGTCCTTTCAAGCTTGTTGCTGTTTGAATTGCAAAAGCCATGGCCTCGACTTGCTGTTCCTTCCCGCGGGTTATACTACAAACTCGCTCTTCCTGGATAATCATAGCATATGCTCGATTCAAGGTTGGCAATGGTTTAGTGCTCAAGATATTAGAGCGCACCGTCCCATAAGTTGAGTCATCCAAGCCCATAAAAAACTGATGTAGCCTTTCCTCTTCACGTTTCTTATCTAATTCCGCGCTAATGTTGCATGCACATCCTCCACATCGGCACGTCGAGTATTGCTCATAGTTTCCCAATTCTTCCCAGATCATCTTTAATTTGCCATAGTAACTCATAACAGTTATGCCTCGCTGTTTACATTCAGCTAACTCAGTTTAAGCTGATGAACATGTGGTTCGTTTCCTGCCGAGAACCGTTCCTTGATATCATCCCAAAGTTCCTTTGCAACTTCCCTGTAAGTTATAGTCGAGCGCAAAGTTGGTTCAATTGTGTTCAAGATACATGATATCAGCATGGAGTTAACTGTCCACCAATCTTCCTGTGTCATAGAATCATCCAAAGGCTGTATCACAGAACCATCGATGAAGCCAAATTTTTTCTTGGCCCGCAACGCCGTTCTCATTGCTCGTGCCCATTCATCATAATTGTCACCCTTCAATTGAACTTGGGTGATTGTGTTCCCTAGATTGTCGTTGGCCAAGAGAAAATACGGTGATGTTGCACTCTTCGACGGCCCATCATCGCTGCCGCTCCTAGCCATATTTGTGTTGCTCTGATACCATGAAAAGAATATATTTCAGAATTGAATTTCTTGCCCTTCTCATTAACAACTCATGCACGTATATATACAGATTACATTCCTATAATTAAGGGGTTAATATTCCTACGTATCCCTATAGTCTAGCAGTTGTCATTGTTTGTTTACAACTAATATTCCAATATATTTGTTGTGCAATTAAATATTAACATTTTATTTGATTGTGCGCAGAATATGGAATGAAGCGCACTAAATAATCACAGCAAAAATAAATGATACAATAATTTAATGTGGTTCGGCAATATGTCTACGTCTATGGGAGTAAAAAAAATAATTCTATTAATAAAATTATTTTGAGTAAAATATTTGAGTAAAGAAACTTCAGTTTTCAAAAAATAAATACATACTCTCACACATACTTGAAAAGAAAAAACTCTCAAATACACACACTCCTTAAAAGTAAAAAATTCTTAAATACATACACTATTCAATTGCTCACTCTCTCGATAATTCTTTACTCGAATTGTTTCTCTCAATTTTAGGATGATTTTTAATGAGTGGAGTAGCTTCAATTTACAGGAGCCCCTCAAGGAATTTGTCAATAGAGCGGGTAATTTTTAAAAACCTCCCCTGAGGTTTGGGCTTGTTGCAAGTAGATGGCGAGAATCTATTTATTTGTAAAAAACCCCCTGTGTTTTTGCTCTGTTTGGTTGCCGTTTGGGTTGTTGTGGGCATTGTTGACATTTCGCAATAAAACAAATCTTTTGCAACTTTCGTTGCCTTGAGAACAATAGCTAGTCATTTCAATTACTGATGTTCTGACACAAATAAAAACCAAACTTGCAAAAAGAAGTTTGGTTTCGTTTCAAACAATGCATCTCTTTGCTATCATTTTTTTAATAATCTTAAAAACTAAAAACTAAAAACGAAAGCAAAAAAAAAAATGACCACCACCATCATCATATAAAACCTTGGATACAAAGACGATTTTTGATCATCACAGAGGATTACCGAATTGATGAGCAGCAGCTTACAGTGGCAACGAGCAGTAGCACAAACCACAAGCACGAACCACTAGTCCACGATGTATCGCAGTGAGTTTCGCCGGCAACCCACAAGCACGAACATCTATGTCGAAGCGAATCAGAGGTGAGTTGTTTGAAAACACACTCTTATCTGCTTTTTATTTGTAGATAACTCAAAAAGATATTGTGATTTATATACATGGCTTAGGTAAAATCAGAATTGAAATTAGAAAAATTTAGCTCTGTAATGGCAGTAAAACAAGGCAAAATTTGTTTGATCTATATATAACATTTGCTGCATATGGTCGTGGACTTACAATGGTTAAGCCTTAGAGTTTACAGCTTATAGGAGAATTGGTTTTTGGTTTAATATTAGTGGAAGGAATAATAAGAGCCAAGCTATTTGACACCGGACACTTGATTAATGTAAGAAATTCTACTCAAAACTGAACAGTCTGCACTTAACTGATCATGACTTACTGTAGATAGCTCCAAATTTAGATTAGTAAAATTCATTGGAAAGCTAACAGAAATATCTTTCCAATGATGTATGGCTCGAAAATTAATTCGATCTCATGCAATACAGTTTAATTCCCAAATATGCCCCTTCTGCACAGAAATTCTGCTCACTTGATTAATGTAAGAAATTCTACTCAAAACTGAACAGTCTACACTTAACTGATTATAACTTACTGTAGATAGCTTCAAATTTAGATTAGTAAAATTCATTTGAAAGCTAACAGAAATATAGTTCCAATGATGTATGGCTCGAAAATTAATTCGATTTCATGCAGTACAGTTTAATTCCCAAAGATGCCCCTTCTGCACATAAATTCTTCTCACTTGATTAATGTAACAAATTCTACTAAAAACTGAACAGTCTGCACTTAACTAATCATAACTTACTGTAGATAGCTCCAAATTTAGATTAGTAAAATTCATTGGAAAGATAACAGGAATATATTTCCAATAATGTATGGCTCGAAAATTAATTTGATCTCATGCAGTAAAGTTTAATTCCCAAAGATTCCCCTTCTGCACAGAAATTCTGCTCACTTGATTAATGTAAGAAATTCTACTCAAAACTGAACAGTCTGCACTTAACTGATCATAACTTACTGTAGATAGCTCCAAATTTAGATTAGTAAAATTCATTGGAAAGTTAACAGAAATATCTTTCCAATGATGTATGGCTCGAAAATTAATTTGATCTCATGCAGTACAATTTAATCCACTGTCTTTATGTAATCATGCCAAATACAAGTAGCTTGGTGGTGCTTGTTGGGTTATCAATTGTAAAAATGGAAAAAATGAATGTATTTCTTGCCTGTTGTGTGAAGGTTGTATAGAGTGGCCAGAACTGATACTGCTGCTTTGTACTAGTGCTGGATGGTTTCATTTGAAAAAAAAAAATTATTAAATCTAGCTTTTGCATGTGTGTTATTTGTGATGATGATGAGAAATGTTGTGAAGAATGACACATTTAGAGTATAAGGGAAGAAGAATGACATGTTGAGAAGTATAAATTGTTTCTGTGTGCTGTGCATAAGGCTTTAAATTACTTTACAATCTTATAAATAGCAGGAGACTTGCAATATGATTGTTGGTTTGTAATGGTCATAATGCAACACCCTCTTTATTTTTTTTTCAAGTTTTTAATTTTATCTTTCTTGTAGGAACTTTAAGGAAATATCAATAATTTAAAGAGGGTAAAATAGTCATAATCCTTACCTATGATATTGTAAATCTTTGGAATTGACAGGTATAAAATTGTCAAAAAATAGGGTTTGTGCTTTTCGCACCAACAATTTTAATTTTTTTTTTTAGTTATGTCAGTCTATAAACTGTTGTTAAGGGCAATATTATCTTTGCACAGTCAACTAACGGTCAATGTAAAAATTAACTGACGGTAGGAGGTTTTTTACAAATAAACGGATTCTCGCCATCTACCTGCAACAAGCCCAAACCTCAGGGGAGGTTTTTCAAAATTACCCCAATAGCGCCCGTCAATTTGTCGATAGTGCCCATTAATGTCAACTTGACAAATTGGCCAACATTTGGCTAATTTGTCAAAATTGATATGTACTGTTTTGAAACACAAAAAAAATGAATATGGCTCATGAGCAAACAAATCACCAATTTTGACTTTTCAACAATATTTTGTCCAAACAAGAAAGTTAAGGCATCGATAATTAATTTGGATTATTAAGATGTTGCTTTCACACAAATTACAATTTAACGTTTGGCACAATAGCTGAAATGCAAGGTAAAGTCGGCAAAGACTTTCTGTCATGCTATATCTCCACTTAGTACCAACTTATATATAACAACATTATTAAGACCAACAGCAAAAGATCTCAGTTAGGCCCCGTTTGGGATTGCTTTTGGGAGGGTTAAAAGTGATTTTAAAAAATGTAAAAGCTAATTTTAGTGTTTGGTAAAAAAAAATCAAAATCACTTTTCCCAGAATCAGCTCCTCCTACAGCTGATTTTGAAAAGTAGGAAAGGAGTAACTTTTAGATTCTGATTTTGAGAATCAATTTTATCCTTTAATATAATTCCATAAATATTCTTACAATTATTACTTAAACCCGAAATTATCCTTATTTAAATTGGAAATAAAATCAATATTTTAATACTTTTTTATTATAATTAACGCACACCTTTCGTTTGCCCTATTTCTTCATATTTTGTGTTCTATCAAAACTTCTCTAGTGCAATAAAGTAAGAACCAATACGTGTTCCATCACCATATTCAATAACAGTAAGTGATTCATCACCCTTTTCATGCATATTCAATGTAATTTTTATTATAATATTTGTACGTGTACATTTTTATATGTATAAGTAAATTGTACGTGTACATTTTTATATGTATAAGTAAATTTCAACGAGATATTGTACGTGTACATTTTTATATGTATAAGTAAATTTCATCTTACATTATGTACATTTTAGTAATTTATTTTCTTACAGCAGTTTAACAATAAGATTTACCAAACACCCATATCTGCTTGCAAAATTCACAGTACTTTTGAAAATAAAATTTGCCAAACACTTAACTAATTCTTTTCACAGCTGATTATTTCCACAGCACAGCTAACAGCAATTATTTTAAAAGCTGCAGCATTACCAAACTGGCCCTTATTCTCACTAAGAGCAAAACATGGTTGATTTTAGAGGCTGCATTTTTCTTCTCCTCACATGCCAGTCTCCACGAACTTGGCCCGATCAATCTTCCGAAGAAGTCAACTTGTCGATAGTGCCCATTAATGTCAACTTGACAAATTGGCCAACATTTGGCTAATTTGTCAAAATTGATATGTACCGTTTTGAAACACAAAAAAAAATGCATATGGCTCATGAGCAAACAAATCACCAATTTTGACTTTTCAACAATATTTTGTCCAAACAAGAAAGTTAAGGCGTCGATAATTAATTTGGATTATTAAGATGTTGCTTTCACACAAATTACAATTTAACGTTTGGAACAATAGCTGAAATGCAAGGTAAAGCCGGCAAAGACTTTCTGTTATGCTATATCTCCACTTAGTACCAACTTATATATAACAGCATTATTAAGACCAACAGCAAAAGATCTCAGTTATTCTCACTAAGAGCAAAACATGGTTGATTTCAGAGGCTACATTGTACTTTTCCTCGTATGGCTAGTCTCCACAATCTTGGTCCGATCAATCTTCCGGAGAAGTAAGACCACATCTAGTCTTCCACCAAGCCCAATGGCATTACCGATCATCGGACACCTCCACCTCCTTGCCCCAGTACCTCACCATGCACTTCACAAACTTTCCATCCGCTATGGACCCTTAATTCATTTGTTCCTTGGCTCAGTCCCATGTGTTGTTGCTTGCTCCCCTGAAACAGCAAAGGAGATCCTCAAAACCCATGAAACTTCTTTCTGCGACCGCCCCATTTCGGTTGCGGTTAACTGCCTTACATATGGCTCAGCTGATTTCTCATTTGCTCCTTATGGACCTTACTGGAAGTTCATGAAGAAATTATGCATGACTCAACTTCTTGGTGGCCAAACGCTGAACCAATTTATCCCCATCAGGTCTGAAGAAATAAGGCGGTTTATGCAGTTCATGCTGAAGAAAGCGAAAGCAAGTGAGGCAGTTGATGTTGGAAAAGAGCTTATTCGGCTAGTAAATAACGTAGTGTCAAGAATGACTATGGGCCAAATATGTTCCAACAATGACAAAGAAGCTGATGAGGTCAGGAAGTTGGTGCAAGAAACAGCTGAACTCGTCGGAAAATTTAATTTGCAAGATTATATTTGGTTCTGTAAGAACATAGATTTGCAGGGATTTGGGAAAAGATTCAAGGAAGTTCGTCGGAAGTTTGATAATATGATGGAGAGAATTATAAAGGAGCACCAAGAAGCAAGAAAGATAAATAAAGAAACAGGCAAGGATTATGCACCCATGGATTTACTTGACATGCTACTAGATATATCAGAAGATGAGAGCTCAGAAATCAAGTTGACTAGAGACAACATCAAGGCCTTCATCCTGGTAAGGAAAATTTCCCGCCTTTGAATAAAACTACTTGAAAATCATTTAGGTGAACCATCATTCTTTGCTTGTGATATGCAGGACATTTTCGTTGCTGGTACCGATACATCAGCCATCACTATAGAATGGGCGCTAGCAGAGCTAATCAATCACCCTGACATGATGAAAAAAACAAGAGAAGAGATTGATTCTGTTGTAGGAAAGAGCAGACTAGTAGAAGAATCAGATATCATAAACCTTCCCTATCTCCAGGCTCTAGTAAAAGAAACACTTCGGCTTCACCCAGCTGCCCCAATGCCCGTAAGAGAATCAACTGAAAACTGCACCATCAATGGCCATGAGATCCCGGCAAGGACGAGAGTGTTCATTAACGTGTGGGCAATAAATAGGGACCCGAACCACTGGGAAACCCCACTTGAATTCTGCCCCGAAAGGTTCATTGCAGAAGATGGGAAGAGCCAGTTGGATGTCAGGGGACAACATTATCATTATATTCCGTTCGGCAGCGGAAGAAGAGCCTGCCCTGGAACCACATTAGCACTACACATGGTTCATTCAACCCTTGCTGCTATGATTCAGTGCTTTGATTGGGAGGTTATTGGAGGAAATGGCACAAGAGTCGACATGGAAGAAGGAACTGGCCTCACTCTTCCGATGGCCCATCCTCTGATTTGTGTCCCTATTACTAGGATTAATCCGTTTCCATTATCCTGATTCATCGTAAGAAAACACAAAAACAAGGAGAAAACAGTGACTTAGTTTTGATTCTAGTGGCCACATATTTTTCCGAATGTAAAACTTCTTGTTCTTGTAACACTTAATGATTTTCCTTTAAGATGTAGATCCTGTTTATTGTGAAGTCAGATTTTCTTCTCTTCAGTAGGTCAAAATGCGTGGAATTATTGAGAAATTGTAACAGATAAATAAAGGAGATAATTAGCATTTGTACAAGAGTATAAGCTCAGTTCTTAACTAAATATTCTGTGCAGAGTGCATACCATTACTTAAAAAGTATTTGATAAACTCGATGACCATGTCTTCAAACAAACCTTAGAAAGCAAAGCCTTTGATTGCTGAACTATATCTACTAGGTACCAACATCATTGATATAACTTTTAATAAAATGAGAAAGTAAAGAAACTTGTACTTGGCTTCAAAATACAATTCCTGATGCCTGAAAAATTCGGGGCATCAATTTCAGTCAAAGTAGCATTTCTATTTTCCCAATGTTGGAATTAAGAGTGTGTAACCTTAATTCTTATACCTAAGAAATCACCACACACTGATCTTTGATAAGGCAAGAATGAAGTATCAATTTAGAAATCAGATTAAGAAACAAGGGTATTTAACTGAGACAGAAATTAAGAAAGAATAAAGCAAAATGAAATGCAAGAGGGGGTTATAGAGGTTCGGCTTGGTAGCCTACATCCTCTTGAGAAACAGAAGCCAGAGCTTTTCTTTATGCTTAAACAGATTACAAGTCTTAGAGTGAATGCTACAAGGAACGACTATTCTAAGTATAGCCCTCAAAGGCTTTATATACACCTCAGAAGGAATCCAGATATGTGAGCTGTACACCAGCTCTTGTTCTAGGTTTGTTTCAACAAACCCAGCAAACTCCCGCCAACCCCAACTGTCAGTAACAACTCTTCAAATTGAAACGGCATCGGCAGTTACCATTTAACTTAAGTTTGATCGTGCAAGTCACGTGCGTAACTTAAGTCTTTTGTATGATGGGTGCTGGTTGTCGTTAAGCAGTGTTATCTGTGTGTTTGCTTTGTCGTTTCCTATCCAATTCCAGAAATGACAAAGTCGTCTCCTTCTGAAGGTTCTAATTCATGTTCACATTTAACAATCTCCACCTTGAATCTGAATCATAGCACTCCTATGGCTTCTTCTTCTCTAGTTTCTGCATCTTCATATTCTACAGATGCCAGCTAAGTTTAAGCAGTGCTCAAACTTAGCCATTGGAACTGGCTTTGTCAACATATCAGCAACATTGTTACTAGTATGAACCTTCACAAGCTTCACAGTGCCTTTAGAGATTTCCAGCCTTATGAAATGGAGCTTGATGTCGATGTGCTTGGTCTTTTCATGATGGACTTGGTTTTTGCTCAGACTGATAGCACTTTGACTGTCACATAGAATTGCTATGGATGATTGCTCATACCCCAATTCATTTATCATGCCCCTTAACCATATTGCTTCTTTGAAGGCCTCTGCAACAGCTGTGTACTCTGCCTCTGTTGTAGATAGGGCCACTACACTTTGAAGTGATGCTTTCCAGCTGATTGTGCAGTTATTAAGTGTGAAAAGAAAATCAGTGAGTGATCTTCTGTTATCTAGGTCCCCTGCATAGTCAGAGTCAACAGATCCCTCAACCAGATTGTAGTTGGCCCTCTCCCCTCCATACAGCAGACCATAGCTTGTAGTCCCTCTTAGATACCTCAGTATCCATTTCACAGCCCTCTAGTGTTCCTTCTCTGGATTTGACATAAACCTGCTGACCAGGCTTACTGCATATGACAAATCAGGTCTTGTTAAGACCGTTGCATACATTAGGCAGCCTACTGAGTTAGCATATGGTGTTTTCAACATTTCAGTTTGTTCTGATTCAGTACTTGGACACTACTGACTTGATAACCTGAAATGAGCTGCCATTGGAGTGGATACTGGTTTACAGTTCAGCATCGCAAACTTCTCCAAAACTTTGTTGACATATTTTTCTTGTGATAGAAACAATGTCCTGGCTGTTCTGTTCCTTATCATTTCAACACCTAAGATCTTTTTTGCTGGGCTAAGATCTTTCATGTCAAACTTATCTTTGAGTTGTTGCTTCGGCAGATCAATCAACTTCATGCTTTTACTGGCCAGGAGCATGTCATCAACATACAGGACAAGATAGATCACTTCCTCCCCATAAGTCTTTCTGAGATATACACAGCAGTCATAACTGGATTTCTGAAAGTTCAGTTCTTGCATATAGCTGTCAAATTTCAAGTACCACTGTCAGGGAGACTGCTTGAGCCCATAAAGGGATTTTTGAAGTAAGCACACCCAATCAGGGTGTTGAGCATTCACAAAGCCCTCAAGTTGTGACATTACAATCTCCTCTTGTAGATCACCATGTAGGAAGGCTGTTTTAACATCTAGTTGTTCAAGATGTATATCATAAACAGCTACCAGTGACAGAATAATCCTTATTGATGTGTGTCTGACTACATGTGAGAAGACTTCAGTGTAATCAACCCCTTCCCTTTGGGTAAAGCCCTTTGCCACCAACCTTGCTTTGAATCTCTTGGGTTCAACATCAGGGATTTCATCTTTTACTTTGTAGACCCATTTACAGCCCACAACTTTCTTTCCTTCTAGTTTTTGAATCAATTTCCAGGTGCCATTTTTATATAGAGAGTCCATCTCATCTTCCATGGCCTTGATCCATTGAGCTGATTCTTTACATGCCACAGATTCTTCATAAGTTTTTGGCTCCTCTTGATCAACCTCATGTGCTGCTGTCAAGGCATATGCTATTAAGTCAGCATATCCCAATCTCTCTGGTGCTCTAACTTGTCTCTTCTGTCTGTCTCTGGTAAACTGATAATCTTGTATTGAGATGTGCTCTTGAGATTGAGCATTGGTCTCATCTGAGCCTTGAGTTTCTCCAGTGTGACTTGTGTTCTTACCATCCTCAGTTTTTGATAGCTCCACCTCAAAGTGAGGTGTCTCTGCACCTGGGATTTTCTAGATTGTGCTTTGAGCAGAAGTCTGATTTTTTAGCATCTCAAACTCATTGAAAATTACATCCCTGCTTATTATGCACTTAGGTGGTTTAAAGTCTACACACCACAGCTTGTAACCCTTAGTTCCACTAGGATACCTTAGGAAGGCACATTTCAATGCCCTTGGTTCAAGCTTGCCCTGCTTGATATGTGCATAAGCAGTGCAGCAAAAAATTCTCAACTGGGTGTAGTCAGCTAATTTCCCTTACCAAACTTCATAAGGTGTTTTAAGTTCTATTGCAGTTGAGGGGCATCTATTTATCAGGTAACAAGCTGTACACAAAGCTTCAGCCCATAATGTCTTTGGCAGCTTTGAATGAAATAACATGCATTTAACTCTTTCCATTAGTGTTCTATTCATTCTTTCTGCCAAACCATTTTGTTGTGGTGTGTGCCTAACAGTTTTGTGTCTTTGGATTCCACTCTTTTCACACAAATCATCAAACTGTTTATTACAAAACTCAAGTCCATTATCAGTTCTAACCCTTCTGACTTTCCTATTAATTTGAGTTTCAATCAAGGTTTTCCAGGCTTTGAATCTTTCAAAAGCCTGATCTTTGCTCCTTATTGGATACACCCATACCATCCTAGAAAAGTCATCTATCATAGATAGAAAATAACAAGCTCTACCTAGAGATTCAATCTGTGCTGGTCCCCACAGATCCGAGTGAATATAATCCAAAGTACCCTTAGTATTATGCACTGCAGTTTTAAACCTGGTTCTTGAGGACTTTCCTAGGACACACTCCTCACAGAAACCAACAGTACTTATTTTATCACTCCCTAGAGCTCCCTGTTTTTCTAGTTCTTTCAGCCCACTTTCACTTACATGACCCAACCTGAAATGCCACAGTAATGTTTTATCTTGATCTTGTTTTATCACTACCCCAGCATCCCCAGTTATTGCTGTTCCCTTCAGTATGTATAAACCATGCTGCATTACACCTTTCATCAGTATCAGAGACCCTTTAATAACTTTTAAGGAGCTTGATTCAAGTCTGATACAACACCCTGCCTTATCTAACATGCTTAGAGAAATTAGGTTTCTTTTAGGCTCTGGAATATGCCTTACATTATCAAGTTCTCTAATTATACCATCAGACATTTTCAATCTAACAGAGCCTATACCAATGACTTTACAGGAAGCATTGTTACCCATTAAGACTTTACCTCCTTCAAAGGGTTGATAGCTAGTGAATAAGTGTTTATGGGGACACATGTGATAGGTGTATTGTGCAAATTTTATTAAACTCACAAGTGCACGAATCTATTGTAGTATAGATCAATGGTGACGAATGTCGATCCCACGAGGAGTTGGATTTTAATTATATGTAGAATTAATTTTGTAAATGGGTGGTTGAAATTATGGTGGAAGTGATTTAAATTATTCTAAAATTGGAATTGAGATTCTAAAATTGGAATTGCAATGGCGAGAATAAATTGAAGAGAATTCTATTGAAATGTCGTACTTGGGTATCTGGATCCGTATCAACATGCATCATGGGCTAAATATTCCTTATTAATGCCAATTAAATCATGAGGGGAGAATCCACACCTCATGAACCACGCTCTAATCAATATGGTGCTAAGGGCTTATCGTACCAAATAATAACAACCTTATACTAGAGAGCCGGTGTAACGAAGGTGGTATCTAGACAAGATTATTATTATTTATCGACGAGAAGTCAAAACATCCACAAAAACTAGAGGGGAAGAGAAAGTAAATTTACCAAATTAAGCCCATGACACATGTTGAGACTTCACATTCAACCCAAGCTTGAAAGAAAATTAGCCACTCATAATTGAACTAGGGGCAAAATAGAAATTTATTAAAATATGTAGAAAATACAAGATGGAGAGAGAATTACAGAAAATGGAGTCCAAAAATGGATTCAGAGATATCAAATTAGGGGGGGTAGGCCCCCTTTTTATAGATACATGGAGTAAATCATGACCATCGGATTAAAAACAGTTTGGATGCTCAGGACTACGCCATGTCATCAGTCAACAGTACGCGGTTTGACCACGCGAATGAACAGTAACACAGTTTGACCCGGGTTGAACAGTAACGCGGTTTAGTTGAAAATAATCCTGTGTGATGCATGTACCGTACGCGGGATTTTTCGTCCACTGATATACTGCCACGTCACCATCAACAGTACATAAGAATTTTAGTCCAACATGATCGTGACAACTCATCAGTCAATGCCACATCATCGGTCAATGCCACGTCATCGATCCGTCTATGCGAACAGTGTCGTGAACAGTAACGTAGACAGTACCGTACACGTGAATAGTACCGTACATGTGAATAGTGCCATTTTTCCTTTTATGCTCTTCCTAAGATTTTCGACTGTCCTGAGTTCAAAAGCGATGTCCGTTTTGCCGTCTGATCTCTCCTTTATTGTGAAATGACTGCAATGCCCCTAAAATACATAAAATACTTAATTAAAATAAAACGCATGTAATTAAATCACAAGAAGGTTAAATACATAAAAGTAAGGGTTGTTAGTAAGACTTGAAATGTAAAATGATGGTTTTCTCCTTTATAAATATGCATTTTCTAACACTCAACACACCTCCAAACGAGCTTATTGCTAGTCCCTAGCAAATAAGGCGAAAACAAAATTCAAATTCAAAATGATTTTTTTTTTAGAAACACTCGTGTTTATTCAATCAGATTAATGATAGCAATCAAATAAAAGTATAAGCATTATCTCCAGTCTAAAGCAACATCACACCCACATCAACCATCCACATGAATCAGCCCAGTAGACTTTGTTATAGCTACTTTCAAGAATGACATGTCAAACCCCAAAATCTCACTGGAAGTAGTGACACTCTCACAAAGAAATTAAAACCAATAAAAATAGTCACTCAAATGAATGGTAATTGAGAGAGAAAATAATGAAGAAGTGATATCACATGCTCTCACCAAGATGAAATAAATATGCCCTCCGCTTAAAAATAATACGATCTCAAGTCAAACAAAAATGCTAGTCAACTCAATTTATTTATCTTTTTTGTTTCTTTTATTTATTTATTTATTTTTATTATGCACCAATACATCTTTTTAGCCCATATAACTAGCTTCTACTTCAAACTATAGTTCCCTAAAATCAAGAAGGACTTTTATTAGGACGTAACGTAGGCTAGGGACATGGCTAATAAAGAAGAGAAATAGGGAAAACAAAGTATATGTTTGAGAAAAATGCAGAGAAATTTTTTTTTTTTTTGGAAGTTGCAAGGTAGATTTCACCTATTATTGTTATTTTTATTCTTTTGAAACAACAACTTTTATTTTGTTTTTTCTTTTTTTTTTGTTTTTTGCTTTTATTTGGTATAACTTCACTGAACAAAATAATTATTTACATTTTCTCAAACATAAATAGGTGATGGAACTTATAAGACATTGGGTAATACTCCAAATCGGAGTGGGTCAAGATGATAAGTTGACAAAGAAAAGATTTTTGTTTTATTTTTTTTTTAAGGCTCAAAAGGGTTAACTATGGATATTTAATAAAAGGGATGGCTAGAAAGGATCAAACGGATCAAAGATGGCTTTTCCATCATCTTTTAGGGCTCTAAATAATCATCCATATCTACTAGTTAGATGGGCCTCTCAATATAGCAACACACATTTTTTTTTCTTTTTCTTCTTTTTTTTTATTTTACAATTTTTTTTTAGGGTTAACTCAAAAGAAATCTAGAGATTGTATATAAAATAATAAACTGCTAAGCTGTATAAAGAATGGGCAAAGGGTTACTCTTCAAGAGAAATGATAGGCTCAAAAACTCACTTGGCACTTATTTATAACATGTTCATTCCTTCAAGCAACTCATATTTGTCTCCGACATCAACATGTAAAGTAGCAAACATAGCATAATATCACTTAAGACCAAAGATAATACAAATACTAAAATTTGAAATTAATCATGTCATCCAATGTTAAAACAAATAACACAATTTTTTTTAACAACATTCTACCCCCCAACCTATTCTAAACATGAAAGGAAAATATGCATGCAAAAATGTGAAAATGATGTAGAAAAATTAATTAGAAAAAGAAATATTTTTTTTTTAACTAAGAAGATGCGTTTCTAGAGGCACTACACTCCGTATTCAACCATCTTTGACTCAAATATTTGAATATATTTATAAAGGAGAAATTAAAAAGAAGAAGAAAAATGAACATCAAAACTTAATAAAGAAAAAGAAAATGTCTAAAATTTTTTTTGAATTTTTTTTTGTTGTTTTTTTTCAAACGATGAAGATGCGTTTCTAAAGTAACTACACTCCATATTCAGCCATCTTCAACACAAAAAGTTAGCAACAGTTAGTTTCTACAATAAAAAATCAGTAAAAACTTAACCAAGATTCCACAATTGTCGACTATTCCCTCCCCCCAACCAGAATGAAACATTGTCCTCAATATTTGAAAGGAAAGAAGTAGAGTTTAGAAGACATCACCTAGGTGGTGTAACACAGAAGAAAATATTTACAGGCAGAGAGTTAAATCTAATTTGTTCTTCTTACTGCGGCTACTGTTACCGTCATTATTTGGACGCTCCAACACAAAGGTCCAGGGGTCTGGCTCCGGTCTATAAGCTTGTAACAGATCAAGTAGCTCATTAGCAGTGTGAGCACAAATAAAGAGTTTTTTCGCATTAGAGGGAATGAAATAGTTTTTTATTGCATGGTTAAGAAATGCGATAAAGCCATCATAAAAGTTATTGACATTTAACGAATCGATGGCTTTCTGGTGGATGTGCAGATGGGCCCAAGATGCTAGTGTGATAAGTGCCTCTAGTGTTGCAAGATCTCCTGGAAGGAAAACAAAAGCATCAGCATGATGAAGCATTTCAGTTATTCTTTCTTGCATACCTGAGACGACTAACTCTTCTCCAGTTGATGAGTCAGACGAACTGCCCAATGGTGTTAGGGCTCTTGGGATGATGCCTAACACTTGGCTGCTTCTGATAAAAGCTGCTTCAGAGACCATTTTTGATAACCCTCGGTTACCTCCTCCATACACCAAGTGTAATTTTCTCTCTGTTATACTTCGACCAAGATCGATGGCTGCCTCAACGAACTCTTTATGTTTGCCATAGGTAAATCCAGAAAGCACACAAATGTTCTTGAATTGTCTATTGGGAGTAGCCGCCATTGGGATACTTCTTAAAAAATAATTTGTGAGTGCTTGACAAAAAAAATCACATTTAAGAGTCTTGGTGACAGTGGGTCACAGTTGTGTATGAGGTAACATGTCAGTGTCAAATAACGCGTAAAGCACGTGGCTCGCGAGTCAAAAAGAAAACAGTGAAAAGGAAAAAGCAAACAGTAAAAAAATTATTAAAGACAATAATGCACACAATAAAACAATAGTGAAATAAAATAACAGTAAAGTGAAAGGATATTTACAGGTAGTTGCGACTGTGGCTCACATCTTCCTCTGGTTTTACGTCCAGAAACGGCTTGAACGCCCTCTATGGGTCGAGGATAGGCTTCCTATCCAGTTTTCTTATAAACTGGCAAACAAGGTCGTTTATAGTCAGATTCCCGAGACTATATCGTGCATGCTCTTTCTGGAATAATGGCCATAACTGAAGAATCGCTCCTTGCACATATCCACTGGGATGCGTTTCAAGAGACAAAAGGATATCATATCATCCAATGACTCCTTATTCAAGCCATCCCTAATGAATTGAATCTTATCTTCCCTGTCATCAGACACCATTCCTAAAGAACATGAGTTTTTATTGCAACTCATTCTGGCACACTTATGACAAGCAACAGAAATTCTTCGAGCTCGTCGTTTTCTTGCATAATTTCCTTTACCACAACCAGGCATGTATGCAATAAATTTTGGAGGTAACTCACTTGCCGATCGTACTTTAGCCTCGATTAACCAACGGATGTCAGCAGGTATGTTATTCCTCATGAGTAATCGCATGCGTTCGGACCGAGTTTTATAGATTGTAAGGATGGCATTTTGAGGAAGTGAAGGGAATTGCTTGTGAAGCTTCGCTAGAATCTCATTTCTGTCCATACTTTCGCCTCAGAATATCAGTTATTATGGGAAACTGAAGTAACCGACTTGATTGTCACGGAGTACCGTTATCCGCCACTTCACCGGGATAACAAACTAAAGCAAACAAACAGAAAAATAAATTAAAACACACAAAGAAAATTAAAATCGTCCTTTTATTGAATTTACCTCAAGCTCCAACTGGATGTCGTAAACACTTCTCTCAATGTCTCTGAGTTGGCTTTCTAAACCCTCAACATAGGCTACTAATTCTGGTGGCTGTAGAGCCCAAATGCAATGTGTTTTACAAAATTGAATCTGCCTTTTGAGATGAGTTTTGACATGTTGAAGTGGTTTAAGAATGTTCAGGAGGAACGGTCTAAGTAAGGTACTCATGATTAAAAATGATAAGAGAAAACTTAATAGTTAAACAAACACACTTATGCAAAAATAATTTCAATTATCAAAAGAATAATATAAAGAAAAAAAAAATCAAATCACCGAAAAAAAAAATCAATTCAAATCTGGTGGGTCACTCAAATTTATTTCGGTGTCTTCTCCATGTGGTTGGTACTCTAGATATGGCTTTAATCTTTGACCATTAACTTTAAACGTGACACCGTTCTTTGGGTCCTTAATTTCAATTGCCCCATGTGGAAAAACAGTATGTACAATAAATGGGCCAGACCAACGAGAGCGTAACTTACCTGGGAATAGGTGCAAGCGAGAATTGAATAAAAGCACTTTTTGACCTGGAGTGAAAGATTTTCTCATAATTTGCTTGTCATGGAAGACTTTCATTCGTTGCTTGTAAATCTTGACATTTTCGTATGCGTCATTGCGAATTTCTTCAAGTTCTGCCAGTTGTAATCTTCTTTTTGAGCTGGCTTGCTGCATGTCAAAGTTGAATTTCTTGATTGCCCAATATCCACGATGCTCGAGTTCCACAGGTAGGTGGCAAGCTTTTCCATACACTAACCTGTAGGGTGACATCCCAATCGGGGTCTTGAAAGCCGTTCTATATGCCCATAATGCATCATCAAGTCTTAATGACCAATCTTTTCTGTCTGGCCTCACCGTCTTTTCTAATATGTGCTTTATTTCTCAATTAGAAATCTCAACTTGGCCACTGGTTTGCGGATGATATGGGGTCGCCATTTTGTGAGTGATTGAATACTTTGTTAAAAGAGACTTGAATGCTTTGTTACAAAAGTGGGCACCGCCATCACTGATTATTGCTCGAGGAAATCCAAAGCGTGAGACAATGTTGCTTTTCAAAAATCCTATCACCACCTTGTGATCATTAGTTCTGCATGGAATTGCTTCTACCCATTTGGATACATAGTCAACAGCAACCAATATGTATTGATGGCCAAAAGAAGGGGGAAAGGGTCCCATGAAGTCGATACCCCATACATCAAAAATCTCAACCACTAAAATTGGATTTAGTGGCATCATGTTCTTTCTTGTAATACTTCCCATTCGTTGACACCTATCACATGAAGAACAGAAAGTGTAAGCGTCTCGAAATATAGATGGCCAATAGAAACCATATTGTAAAACTTTAGTCGCTGTTTTCTTAGCACTGAAATGGCCTCCACAAGCTTGTTCATGGCAGAATGAAAGGATATTCTGAATTTCACTTTCTGGGACACATCGTCTAACAATTTGGCCTGCACAATACTTGAACAAATACGGGTCATCCCAAAAGAAATTCTTTATCTCTGCAAAGAATTCAGCCTTGTCTTACTTGGTCCAATGCTCTGAAAGTTTACTTGTAACAAGATAATTAACGATATCAGCATACCATGGTAATACTTCCACACTCATCAATTGTTCATCTGGAAATGATTCATTCAATGGTAATGATTCTGTAATTGTGTCAAAATAGAGACGAGAGAGGTGGTTCGCCACAACATTCTCTGTGCCTTTCTTATCTTTGAATTCCAAGTCGAACTCCTGCAAAAGTAACACCCAACGAATTAGTCTAGCTTTTGCATATTTCTTTGTGAGAAGATATTTAAGAGCAGCATGATCCGTGAATATAATTATTTTACAATCAATGAGATATGATCGAAATTTTTCCAATGCAAATACTATTGCTAGCATTTCTTTTTCAGTAGTTGAATAGTTCAACTGTGCATCATTTAATGTCATACTAGCATAATAAATAACATGGGGAATTCGATTAACTCTTTGTCCTAATACTGCTCTTACTGCATAATCAGATGCATCACACATGAGATCAAATGGTAAACTCCAGTTTCGGGCCTGAATGATGGGTGATGATGTCAACAACTGCTTTAATTTGTCAAACGCTACAAGACATGAATCATTAAAGATAAAAGGTACATCCTTAGCAAGTAAATTGCATAAGGGTCTAGAAACTTTGCTAAAATCTTTAATGAAACGTCTATAAAAACCAGCATGCCCAAGGAAAGACCTTACTTCTCTGACTGTTTTGGGTGGAGAAAGATTAGAAATAAGATCCACCTTGGCTTTGTCAACCTCAATACCTTTGCTCGAAATGATGTGACCGAGAACAATACCTTGTTTTACCATAAAATGACACTTCTCCCAATTTAAGACCAAGTTCTTTTCGATACATCTCTATAGAACTAGTGTTAGATGATGTAAACATTGATCAAATGAGTCACCAAAGACAGAAAAGTCATCCATAAAGACTTCAAGGAATCGTTCAACCATATCAGAAAAAATGCTCAACATGCATCGTTGAAATGTAGCAGGTGCATTACATAATCCAAATGACATTCTCCTATATGCAAAAGTGCCAAAAAGGCAAGTGAAAGTGGTTTTCTCTTGATCTTTTGGTGCTATGGGAATCTGATTATATCCTGAGTAGCCATCTAGAAAGCAATAAAATTCATGGCCTGCCAATTTATCAAGCATTTGATCGATAAATGGTAAAGGAAAATGGTCTTTACGTGTGACAGAATTCAACTTTCTATAATCAATGCATACACGCCATCCTGTAGTTACTCTAGTTGGTATCAATTCATTATCAGTATTTGTAACTACTGTGACTCCTGACTTTTTGGGGATAACTTGTACATGACTGACCCATGAACTATCAAAAATTGAGTAAATGATACCTGCGTCTAATAGCTTAAGGACTTCTGTTTTAATAACTTCTTTCATATTAGGATTTAACCGACGTTGCATTTCCCTAGTAGATTTAGCATTTTCATCAAGGTGAATGTAATGCATGCAGTTTACTAGATTTATACCTTTTATGTCTGCTATGGTCCATCCTAATGCTCCTTTGTGCTCTTTTAAAACATCCAACAACTTACTTTTTTGTTCGTCATTTAGGGATGATAAGATGATTACCGGTAGAGTACTTTCTTCTTCCAAAAATGCATATTGTTGATGCGAGATTCCGGTTCTCCTCGTTCTACGACCAGGATCCCTGCTCGATCAACTCTACCACGACCAGGAGGTCTCCTAGTAATGCTTCTTCTCCGGATGTCCCTGCACACACAGACAAGTCAGAGTACGCCGGTTGTTCTCCCGGCGCAAACCCTCCGACGCTCAAGTCAGATATGAAGGTTTGGGGAACGCTTGCCACAGGTCTTATGGCTTTTTTGTGGTTTTCTCTTTTATCTTAAAAATGCTAACCCTTTTACCTTCGTTGGCTACCTTTTTATAGGCTTCCTCTGAATCTCAGTCTTCCGCTCTTTTCGAGACGGTATGGGACTCCAACTGCTGCGTTATGGGCAAAACATGGGATCTAGCGTGTTACGCCACGGTTCAGGGGAAAGCGTGGCTGCCACGGCTCTGTGAGACCTTGCGTGTTACGCCACGGTTCTGGGGAAAGTGTGGCTGTCATGGCTCCGTGAGATCTTGCGTGTTACGTCGCGGTTCTGGGGAAAGCGTGGCTGTTGTGCCTAGGTTCTCGTGCTGGAGAGCGCGTCTTGCCAACTGCCGTCGACCGGGTCTCCTCGCCTCTCGGTCTCTAGCCGGAATGGCCTCATGCCTTTTATAGGAATTGGCCTCGCGGACGACAACATCGTGGACGAGCAGGATGTTTCTGCTCCTGTTCTTCCACGCGCCAGGCTTTAACGGAAAACACCGGTGCGCAGAACTCCGCCATCAGATGTCTGCTCGTCATTCCTGGTCCCTTCGACGCATTTGTCCCAAACAGTATCCCTCCCAAACACCGGTCCCCCAGTTTCTGGTGTTGGGTAATGTAGTGGACCAGCAATAGAAACTCGATAGTACTCGCTCGCGTGGGTTTGGAAAAGGCTGCCAGGAGTCATGTCGCATTTAATTGCGGACGAGGTGACGTGGCAGAAATCCCCCCCTCCATTTGAATTTCAAACCGACGGTTACGGGATTCTCGGAATATGCGTCATTAAATGCTGGCAGCCCAAGAGTTTGCTTCTCAGTAAGGAAACCCAAAATCTTCAAACACGAACTCGTCATTTTCTCCATTCTTGTCTCTCCGGCAAATGAACCTCGGCGCCAAAGCTGTCATCCCTGTCTCTCTCTGACCGAGTCCCTGCTTCAGGTATTTTTTCTATTTTTTTTTTTTTTTCGGTATCGGTTAGTTGTAGGTAATCTCCTTTCTCTCTGCTTTGCTTGAGGTTGTAGTTGGCGGTGGTGTTTTGGTTAGAACTTAGGATATGTCGAAGGGTAAGGAGAAGGTCGTTGAGGTTGGTGACGACGAACTAGGTTTTTTGCCTAGTCTGCCCGCTGATTTTGCTTTTGATCCCGGGATCCCCTTAGAGCCCATTAGGTCTAGTGTTGGTACTAGCGCTAGGAGGATGTCTCCCCAAACAACCTCCTCGAGCGACAGTAGCGATGAAGAAGGGTCTTCTGGATCGGAGAACACTTTGAGTGAGGGTCAAGGGGATGATTCTAGTGAGGCGTCCCCATCAGGAGCATCACGACCAGAAGAACGGGGTACAGTAGGGGGTAGAGCCTTGTCGCGTGATTATGCCATTGACTACATGTCGTGTACGACCACGTTTGACGAGCTCAATGACCTCCGACTTAGGTATAGTATTCCTGGTGAGATACCTCTTAGGATCCCAGGAAAAAAGGATACACCTAGCCGGCCTCCCAGGGGATACGTTACCCTGTATCTGGAGAGCTTTAAGTATGGGCTGAGGTGTCCCTTGCAGCCTTACTTTGCCCGGATACTTAACGGGCTAAATCTGGCTCCTGGTCAGCTGAACCCCAACGGGTGGAGAGTGCTCTCTGGTCTGTTCATATTGTGGGACAGATGTTGCCAAAGCGAGCCCACGGTTGATGAGGTGAAGCATCTGTACCAGCTGAAGAGCAGCCCTAAAGATGCCGGCTGGTACTACTTCCAATCTGGTACCAAGAGCAGGAAACCCATAACTGATCTTCCAACTGGTGGTGGTGGGACTTGGAAGAGGAAATTCTTTTTTGCTGGGGGTCCCTGGGGTCAAGTTGCACAAATAGACGGGAAGGATTGTCGCGTCCCACCCCGTTTCACGGTCCCAGGTTGCCTGCTCGCTTTAGATGTCTTGTATCCATAATTGTTCCTGCTGTATTGGTTTGTCTCTAACCAAGTGTCTGTTTGTGCTGTAGTTTCCTGGGGTGTTCACTTCCCGCTCCGACCTGGTCTGCTTAAACGGGTCGAGGCTGTATTGGCCAATTCCTGCTCGAGCCGAGAACTGCTATCTACATACAACTTCCTCGAGTCTCGGTTGATACTTCCTGGCCATAAGATGGAGGACGCAGTGATTGGAGCTCTGACCAGGAAACGCTCTCGGCCTCCAACAACCGATAGGGACCAGGACAAAGATGCTCCCGCTGCGAAGCGAAAGAACATCGTGCAGCAGGTTCCTCCCTTGCAGGCTCTCCCTCCTGCCTCTGCTAGAGTCGGGGAATCCAGTAGAGCGGCCACTGATCCTGCTTCCTCTTCTCCACCTGTTGTGCCTCGGTCCCGCTTACCCGACAGCCGACCAGAACACTTGGTTCCCTATCTCAATGAGTTGTCTAAACTCGTGAGCAAGAAGGACCTGGAGGGCTTTGACGGTTGTACCCTGGGCGAGCTGGTGGGAGCCATGCAGTACAGTGCTTTCCATCTCAGCTGCATGGCCACCTACTATAAGGCCAAGGTTGGCCGTTACGACAGGAAGATGAAGGAGGACATTCAATCGGCGACGACCAGAGCTGACGTTGCCGAGAAAAAGGCGGGGGAGCTAAACGTTGAGAACCTCAAGCTGATAGAGCAAGAGTCCCTTGCTCAAGCAAAAGCCATTACACTCGAGGAGGAGCTGACCAAGGTTAAGGAGGACCTCCAAGGGCAGAGGGCTATGTATGAGGCTCAGCTCGAATCTCTCCGCGATTCCCACCGAGCTCATGTAGAGAACTTGGAGAGGGAGGCCGACAACCAGTACGACCAGGGACTTCGGCATTCGTATCGTTGTATCATGGCCGTCCTCGGGAAGCAACACCCTGATCTGAAGATGGATGACCTTGCAGCTGGTGTTGCTCAACATATGGACGAGGAGGCGGCCAAGGAAGATGCCGAGGGGTTAGAGCCGATCGTGATTGAGGAGGGTAACTCTCCTCCTCGTGCAGTCCCTGCTGATGTTGGCGAGGCGAGCACCCCCCCGGACGCAACTGGTGATACCCCTCCCGCACCCGAGGAGGTCCAGCCAACCGATGCTGCTCGGCTCACTGACCCACCATCTTTTTGATATATTTCTTCTTGTATTGTAATGAACAACGTTTATGAAATTTATCCCCTCTGTTAGCCATTAATAAAAATGTTGTTGATTACTATCTCGTGTCGTACTCATGAATTAATTTTCGTCTGAAACGCTGATCGCTTCTGTCTCGCCGTAAGACAGGCTTTGAGACTTGGTGAGGCCTTTGCGTGCCGTAGAAAACTTTCCAAATGCTTTGGAGCCTGCTCGCCTTCTCGCGAGCGAGCAGATCCTTGCATGCTGGGCTTTTGTCTGGCCCTAAGACAGGCTTTGAGACTTTGTCGAGCCTTCGCATGCCTTAGGATTTTCTTCAAACGATTTGGATTCTGCTGCCTTCTCGTGGCCGAGCAGATCCTGGCATGCTTGGCTTCTGTCTCGCCATAAGACAGGCTCTGAGACTTGGCGAGCCTTTGCATGCCTTAGGATTTTCTTCAAACGATTTGGATTCTGCTGCCTTCTCGTGGCCGAGCAGATCCTGGCATGCTTGGCTTCTGTCTCGCCATAAGACAGGCTCTGAGACTTGGCGAGCCTTTGCATGCCTTAGGATTTTCTTCAAACGATTTGGATTCTGCTGCCTTCTCGTGGCCGAGCAGATCCTGGCATGCTTGGCTTCTGTCTCGCCATAAGACAGGCTCTGAGACTTGGCGAGCCTTTGCATGCCTTAAGATTTTCTTCAAACGATTTGGATTCTGCTGCCTTCTCGTGGCCGAGCAGATCCTGGCATGCTTGGCTTCTGTCTCGCCATAAGACAGGCTCTGAGACTTGGCGAGCCTTTGCATGCCTTAGGATTTTCTTCAAACGATTTGGATTCTGCTGCCTTCTCGTGGCCGAGCAGATCCTGGCATGCTTGGCTTCTGTCTCGCCATAAGACAGGCTCTGAGACTTGGCGAGCCTTTGCATGCCTTAGGATTTTCTTCAAACGATTTGGATTCTGCTGCCTTCTCGTGGCCGAGCAGATCCTGGCATGCTTGGCTTCTGTCTCGCCATAAGACAGGCTCTGAGACTTGGCGAGCCTTTGCATGCCTTAGGATTTTTTTCTTTTTTTTTTTTTTTTTTTTCGGTTTCAAGCGAAATAAATTCGTCGACGTTACATTAATGGCAGGATTTGACTTACATGAAATTGTTCGGACATAAAACATAAAAATAAAAGATAGACCGCATGAGCAGAAATTGCTTTAAAATGTGAGCAAGTCTTACTGGAAGTATTTTCGGAGGTGTGCTGCGTTCCATGGGCGTTTCACTTCGTGGCCGTCCGCGCGAACCAGCTTGTAAGCTCCGGGCCCCGCTATCTGCTTGACTCTATACGGCCCTTCCCAATTCGGTCCCAGCACTCCTTGAGTCGAATCTTTGGTGCTCTGATTCACTCTTCTCAGTACCCAGTCTCCGACCCTGAATTGCCGTATGTTCACCTTCTGGTTATAATACCGAGCAACCCTCTGTTGGTAAGTGACTGATCGCTCGGCTGCTTGTTCCCTCCTCTCCATTAGCAGATCAAGATTCAAACATATCTGCTCGTCGTTCTCCTGCTCATTGAAATGATCTGTCCGGTGTGTGGTCGTTCCTACCTCAGCCGGCACGACCGCTTCATGTCCGAAAGCCAAAGCGAACGGTGTCTCCCCCGTTGCGGTTTTGTGGGTTGTTCTGTATGCCCATAGCACACCTGACAGCTCGTCAACCCACGCACCCTTTTTTGCTCCGAGCCTGGTTTTCAGAAGCCTCTTGACTGTCTTGTTGGCTGCTTCTACTTGTCCATTCGATTGGGGGTGAGCAGGCGAGCAATACTTCAGCTCTATCCCGAGGTTCTGGCAGAAATCCCTGAAGCTGTGATTATCGAACTGCCTGCCATTATCCGTTACCAAGGCATATGGGATCCCGTATCGACAGACCAGGTTTCTCCACACGAAGTCTGTTGTTTTCTTCTCTGTGATCCTGCTAAGGGCTTCTACCTCTATCCACTTCGTGAAGTAATCTATAGCGACTATCGCATGTGTTGCTGCTCCTCGTCCCTTTGGCAATGGGCCGATCAGATCAATTCCCCATTGAGCGAATGGCCAAGGGGAGGCCATGGAGGTGAGCTTCTCTGGTGGTTGGTTAGAAAAATTTGCAAAACTCTGGCAGCTTGCACAGCTCCTGGTCTTCCTTTGCGCATCCTGGTGCATCGTCGGCCAGAAATATCCCTGCCTTAAGACCTTGTGGGCCAGGGACCTCCCGCCAGAATGATTTCCGCAAATTCCTTCATGCACTTCCCTCAGCACGTAATCCGCGTCGTCATCGTCCAAACACCGAAGGAATGGTAATGTATATCCTCGTCGATACAGTACCCCATCGATCATCGTGTATCTCGAGGCCTGAGCTCTAATCTTCCGAGCCCGTAGCTTATCTGGTGGTAAGACCCCGTCTCTAAGGTACGAAACTATCGGGTCCCTCCACGAGCTTTTTTGTTCTATCCGCAACACCCCCAAATTTTGCTCGATACTCGGGCGAGACTTTACTTCTAGGGGGACCGACTTTGGCATTTTTGGGTCGGCGACGGCTGCCATCCTAGCCAAAATGTCTGCTCGACTATTCTGCTCCCTGGGGATTTGTATCACCTCCACTGCTTCGAACTTCCCCATCATCTGCCTGACTATCCTTAGGTACTGTTCCATCTTCTCCTCTCTTGGTTGGAATCTTTCACTGACATGATTCGCAACCAGCTGGGAATCGGTTCTGATCTTAACTCTGTCCGCTTTCACGGCCCTAGCCAATTCCAGCCCTGCTATCAAGGCTTCATATTCTGCCTGGTTATTTGTGGCTGCAAATTCCAACTTTACAGCATAAGAGATCTCCTCCCCCTCTGGGCCTTCCAGGACAATCCCTGCTCCTGAACCCCGCTCTCCTGATGACCCATCCACCGATATCTGCCATACTTGAGTTTCGTCGTTGCCTATATCTGCATCTTGCTGATCCAAGCATACTTCAGGCTCCGCGAACTCAGCTACGAAATCGGCCATTGCCTGGGCCTTTATCGCCGCGCGGGGTTTATAGTCTAAGTCGAATTCGCTCAGCTCTACAGCCCATTTGACGAGCCGACCAGAGGCATCCGGCTTGTGCAGAATTTGACGCAATGGCTGGTTGGTGATTACCGAGACCGGGAATGCTTGAAAGTACGGCCTCAACTTCCGAGCAGCAACCACAAGGGCCAGTGCCCATTTCTCCATCGTTGGGTATCTGGTCTCAGCGTCGAGCAGGGCCTTGCTGGTGTAGTATATCGGATACTGAATTCCTTCTTCCTCTCTCACCAGAACGGAACTGGCGGCCCGATCAGATACCGCCAAATACAGATTCAACTTGTCCCCATCCCTCGGTGTGGACAGTAGCGGAGCTTGCTGCAAGTAATGCTTCAAGTTCCGGAAGGCTTCCTCGCATTCTGGGGTCCATTCCGTTTTCTTTCCCCTCCTTATCACTTGAAAGAATGGCTGACACTTATCTGTAGCCTTGGATATGAATCTGCTCAACGCCGCCAACCTCCCCGTGAGGCTCTGCATCTCCTTCAGGTTTCGAGGAGACGTCATTTGCACAATCGCCTGGATCTTCTCGGGATTTGCTTCAATCCCCCTATGGCTCACCATGAATCCCAGGAATTTCCCGGACTCGACCCCGAAAGCACACTTCTCCGGGTTGAGCTTCATCTTATACTTCCTCAAAAGCTCGAACGTCTCCTCGAGATGTCTGACATGTTCCTTCGGGACTTTGGACTTGGTGATCATGTCGTCCACGTACACCTCCATGGTTTTCCCGATCAAGGGCTTAAAGACTTTATTCACCAGCCTTTGATAGGTGGCCCCAGCATTCTTGAGACCGAATGGCATCACCCTGTAACAGAACAGACCTTGGTTAGTGATGAAAGCCGTGCTCTCCTCATCCGGCTCGTACATGGGGATCTGGTTGTATCCCGAGAATGCGTCCATGAAGCTAAGCAGACCATGTCCAGCCGTTGAATCTACTAGCTGATCGATCTTTGGTAAAGGGAAGCTGTCTTTTGGGCACGCCTTATTGAGGTCTGTGAAATCCACACACATCCTCCACTTGCCGTTCGCCTTCTTTACCAACACCACGTTCGATATCCACTCTGGGTAATTAACTTCCCGAATGAACCCTGCTCTCAGAAGCTTCTCCACCTCATCACTTACAGCCTCATACCTCTCCTGGTTGAAGCACCTCCTCTTCTGCCTTACTGCCCGAGCACCTTTCTTTATTGCCAGCCTATGACATGCTACCTCTGGGTCAATCCCTGGCATGTCCTCATGTGTCCAGGCAAACACGTCGGCATGAGCCTGTAAGCATTTCACCAACTCCTGCTTTTGCTCTCCCTCAAGTCTCGACCCGATTCTGATCGTCTTTCCCGGGTTCTCCGGTCCCATGCTTACTGTTTCCAGATCCTCTACGGGTTCTTGTCTGCCAGTCTTGTTTTCCACTCGGGTATCGAGGGATGTTATCTGCATCGCCTCCCTTGCTGCCGAGGAGTAGCAGCTTCTTGCGATCCTCTGGTCTCCTCGTACCACTCCGACTACCCCATTCACCCGGTACTTTAGAGACAGATAATGGTTGGACAGCACCGCTTTGCTCATCCTTAAAAATGGCCGACCTAGGATCATCTGGTAAGGACCTTCCTCGTCCACTACGACGAAGTCCAGTATCATTGTTCTTTCTGTCGGGGGGCTCCCGATTGTGATAGGCAGTTCGACCACGCCCAGAGGGACCAGCTTCCCTCCTCCGAACCCCTTCAAGGAGGTGTTGGTGTATTCCAACTTCCGGTCGGCTATTCCCATCTCTTCCAAAGTTGATTTAAATAGCACATCAACTGAGCTCCCCGTATCAACCAGTATCCGGTCAAACTTCTTGCTAGCGATCGTGGCCTTGATGACTAAAGCGTCCTCGTGGGGGTATAGAATCCCTTCCTCATCCTCATCCGTCCACATGATTGGCACTTGCCTGACCCTTGCTCGTTTGGCTGCTGGGGTGTTGAAGAGTATCTCTTTACTGGTCATGGCGTATCTGGCATAATTTTTTCTCGATCTGTTCGAATCTCCAGCCAACGTTGGGCCCCCAGCTATCACCCTCGCTGCGGGCGGCTCGCGTCTCAAGATTCCATCACTCTGCTCCCCTTCATCCATGGTGGCCACCATCGGGAAAGTCCCATCCATAAACTCGTCCAGGTACCGATTTCTCACCAAATCTTCGACCTGGGTCTTGAGATCTCTACACTCTGCTGTGGTATGGCCATGGGTGCCATGGAACTTACAATAACGTCCTCTATCCCTCCTGTTGGGTAGCTTTGTTATTGGTGTGGGGAGGTGCAGCAGCCCTCGACCCTTTATGGCCTCGTACACCTCATCCAGGGGCATCTTCAAGGGAGTGTACCGCCCATAGTCCTGGTTCTGGTCGACCAGATGCACTGCTCTTTCTCTGTTTGCCCCACTGTGAGTTGGGGGCGGTGGGAGTGCTTCTGGTCTGCTCGTCCTGCTACCGTGGGAATGTTGATGAAGGTCGCCGGATGCCGAATCATGTCTTCTCCAAGGCTCCCTAGCTGGGGAGCGAGGAGGTGGCGCCCTGCTGCGCTGATACTGTGGCGGCCTCTGATGAGGCTGGTAAGCAATTACCCTACCTCCTGCTCCACTACCGGAGATCTGGTGGTCCCTCCTCCTGTTCGGTCCATTAGTTGGTAATGCTTTCTTCTCTTTCCTCCCTAACCCTTCCAACTGGTCTGTCTTGATCCGTGCAGCCTTCTCCTCCTCAATCTCGATGTCTCTTTTAGCCTGTTCGTATGCGGCTGCATACGTTTGAATAGCTGGGCTTCTCAAATTGTACCACAGCCTTCCTATCTTCACCCCTTCTTTCAGTCCCCTTAACGCCTGAGGGTGGTTGAAGGCTCCCAAGTCGAGGACAGCCCGATGAAACCTCTTGATGAATTCCCGAAGGGTTTCTTGCTCCCCCTGTTTCATGCTCTTCAGCTCCATCATGTCATCTTCCGGCGACATTGCCCCACTAAACTGCTCTGCGAATTCCTGGCACATCTGCTCGAAGGTTTTTATGCTGCCCCGAGGAAGTTTCCTGTACCATTCTCGTGCACGTCCCTCAAGGGATAGTGGGAACACCCTGCACCTTTGGGATGGAGATAATCCCTGGACCCCCGTTATGTCGTTGAAGCGCTCTATGTGCACCAGCGGGTCAGTTCTTCCCGAGTATCTGAGGTCGGGGAGGCGGAAATCTCTTGGAATAACTGCCCTCATGATCTCTGCTGCGAGCGGTGATTCCCCGTCCAGCATTATCCTCCAACCAGGGGCTCTGTTCCTCCCTTGCATGTCATCAATTATTTGCGCTAGCCTTCGCACTTCCTCCTCCAGCTGTCCTGCGCGACCAGGGTCGCGCGCTGCAGCTTGATCCCGCTCTCGCTCTGCATCATGTAAGTGTTGCCTCAGTTCTGTTTCCTCTGCGTTCACCACCCCGTCGCCCCCGTCACAAGTCTGTCTTCCCGGGGACTGCTCTCTTTCTCTATGAAATTCTCCCCGCAGAGGTACGTTACCTCTCTCACCGCCAAATCTCCCAGCGGTTCGACTTCTCTCCGCACTATCGGTACCTGGTGCCGCTCCACCGCCTCTCACCCTTCCCTCTTGGGTTACCCTTCGCTCGTTCCGCAGCTCATGCAGGATGGTTGTCAAGGTTTCCATCTGCTTTTCCATTCGCTCCATCCGGTCGAACATGACTTTTTCCCGTGCTTCGCTGATCACCTCCCTCAGCGTCACGGAATCGTTAAGCCTTATGTCACCCCCTTGTGCGCTACTTCCTCCTATCTCCATTGACTTTCGCTTACTCCACCCCTCTTCTTGCTACCGACAGAAGCTTTTTGCTCTGGATCCCCACAGACGGCGCCAAAATGTTGATGCGAGATTCCGGTTCTCCTCGTTCTACGACCAGGATCCCTGCTCGATCAACTCTACCACGACCAGGAGGTCTCCTAGTAATGCTTCTTCTCCGGATGTCCCTGCACACACAGACAAGTCAGAGTACGCCGGTTGTTCTCCCGGCGCAAACCCTCCGACGCTCAAGTCAGATATGAAGGTTTGGGGAACGCTTGCCACAGGTCTTATGGCTTTTTGTGGTTTTCTCTTTTATCTTAAAAATGCTAACCCTTTTACCTTCGTTGGCTACCTTTTTATAGGCTTCCTCTGAATCTCAGTCTTCCGCTCTTTTCGAGACGGTATGGGACTCCAACTGCTGCGTTATGGGCAAAACATGGGATCTAGCGTGTTACGCCACGGTTCAGGGGAAAGCGTGGCTGCCACGACTCTGTGAGACCTTGCGTGTTACGCCACGGTTCTGGGGAAAGTGTGGCTGTCATGGCTCCGTGAGATCTTGCGTGTTACGTCGCGGTTCTGGGGAAAGCGTGGCTGTTGTGCCTAGGTTCTCGTGCTGGAGAGCGCGTCTTGCCAACTGCCGTCGACCGGGTCTCCTCGCCTCTCGGTCTCTAGCCGGAATGGCCTCATGCCTTTTATAGGAATTGGCCTCGCGGACGACAACATCGTGGACGAGCAGGATGTTTCTGCTCCTGTTCTTCCACGCGCCAGGCTTTAACGGAAAACACCGGTGCGCAGAACTCCGCCATCAGATGTCTGCTCGTCATTCCTGGTCCCTTCGACGCATTTGTCCCAAACAGTATCCCTCCCAAACACATATTCCAAAGTGTTGGGCAATGGTTTGAGCTCGAGTTTTGGTGGTGATTCTGATGATATGATGAGTTTCTTCTCTGATGGTGCTAGTTGTTCAACTCTTGACTTCCATTTATTAGTGTTCATGGATGGTGCTGAGTCAAGTAGGGTGTTGACCTCATCGACTGATCTGTCAATATCAAAATCCAAACCAAAGTAAGTTAAACATGTTTGTAAAGGATCATCACTGAGGTTTGAAAGAAAAGTATCATCAACTATTGTTTCTATTAAATCCACATCAATAATTCCATCATCTGCATTGTGAGGTTGTTTGACAATGTTAAAGATGTTCAGCTCCATAGTTATATTGCCGAAGGACAACTGTATATTTCCAGTCCTGCATTGAATGTGAGCATCCGCAGTTGCCAAGAAAGGTCGGCCTAGAATAATGGGGATGTGCTTTCTTGAATCCTGTATTGGTTGAGTGTCAATTACAATGAAATCAACAGGAAAATAAAACTTGTCTACTTGGATAAGCACGTCCTCCACAATACCACGAGGTATTTTCGTGGACCGATCTGCAAGCTGTAACACCACTGTAGTTGGGTGTAATTCTCCCAGTCCATGTTTCAAAAATACTGAGTAAGGCAACATATTTACACTAGCTCCTAAATCCAACAAAGCATTCTCAATTGTGTGTTCCTTATGCTACATGAGATAGTGGGGGAGCCTGGGTCTTTGCATTTTAAAGGAATTTTATGTTGGAGTATAGAACTAACGTTTTCTGTTAAAAATGCTTTCTTTTGAACATGAATGTTTCTCTTTTTAGTGCAAAGGTCTTTAAGAAACTTGGCATAAGATGAAACTTACTTTATAACATCAAGTAAAGGGATGTTAACACTTACCTGTTTGAAGATTTCGAGAATCTCACCTGTGGATTTTCCCTTCTTTCCTTTAACTAACCTTTGAGGAAATGGAGCTTTAGGAATGTATTCCCGTGGGTTGGTTTTTTCTTTCTCCTCCGGTGATGAGTCCTCAATATTTACAGGTACAATTCGATTTTCTTTTGTCACCGGCATCTCCACTTTGTTGTCGACTTCTTTTCCTTTTCACAAGGTCATGACTGCTTTGACTTCTCCATGCTGCTGTGGTGAACTGGTACTTGCTTCATGCACTCCTTTAGGATTAGGCACTGGTTGACTTGAAAATTTGCCTTTCTCAACGGTCATTGCCAAGGTCTGAACTGAAGAAGCAAGTTGTCCCACCATCTTCTCAAGGCTTGAAACTGATTGAGCTTGTGAGTTAAAGCCTGCTCTCAACTCATTTCATAGTCCATCAGTGGTGCGGTTCTGTTGCTCAATCGTGGAGTGAGTAACATTCTTGAAATTCTGGAATGCATCCTCCCATGGTCTAGGTTGAGAGTGGTTCTGGTTCTGATTGTATGGTCTGAATGGCGGCTGAGAGGCTTGAGGAATTTGAGGAATTAGTGGAGCTGGAGCTGCTGGTCCATTCTGTTGGAATCCTTGAGACCATGAAAAATTAGGGTGGTCTCTCCATCCAGGGTTATATGTGTTGGAGTATGGGTTGTAATTCGATGGTTTTCTCATTACACCTATGGCATTGGCTTGATCTGAGTATGAGTCATGGTCATGTGGTTCTGTTGATTTAGCAGTCGATAACGATGCTATTTGTCGAGCAAGACCTTCAACCATCTCCTTGACTTCTTTGATTCCTGAAGTTGACTCTCCAATGCGAACCCCATTCACTCCTTTAATTCTTTTAGTATTCTTGAGTGATCGACTCCGTTGTTAGGAATTATCCGCTTGTCACTGGAAAAATTCCCAAATCTCTGATGCACTTTTTGACATTAGTTCTCCTCCACTTGTTGCCATTAGCCATTCTTGGACATTCGGCAATAATCCCTCCAAAAAGTATTGGCATTGGTGCCATTTCTCGTACCCATGATGTGGATACTTCAAGAGTAGCCCATTGAATCGCTCCCATGTTTCGAAAAACTGCTCGTCTTCTCTTTGGGTAAACTCTGAGATTTCCCTGCGAATAGCATTAGTTTTATGTACTGGGAAATATTTATTCAAAAATTTTGTTACCATTTGTTCCCATGATGAAATGCTATTAGCAGGTAAAGTATTTAACCATGAACGAGCTCTATCCTTTAAAGAAAATGGGAATAATCTGAGTTTAACATCATCGTCTGAAAAGTTCTCATATTTAAAAATTTGACAAATGGCATGAAATCATTCAGATGATTATATGGGTCCTCATTTTTTAGACCATAGAATGTTGGGAGACAATTTAGCACACTAGGTTTTAGTTCAAAACTCCTAGCAGCTATATTTGGGTATCTTATGCATGATGTGCTCAAATTAGCTAAAGGACTGAAATAATCCTTAAATAGCGTCTCATGTGGTGCTTGTAAATCCATTCCAAATTTATTTTTAATGTCCCTGTGTGTGCGAAGTGTTTTTTCTAATTCAAGGTCTATAGGTTCAAGATTAGGTAATAATGACCTACGATCATGCATGCAAAACAAATAAAATAAAAATAAAGATGAGAACAAAAAAAATAAAAATAAAGAAGAGGGAGAAATTAGGATATTAACCTTATTGCGCTATTATAACCTTTCTATAAAAATACAAAAACAAATACGTGAAATAAATTAACTAAAAATTAAATTAATAAAATAAACAAAAATTACAAAGAAAAAAAATAAATTGAAAATTAAATTACAGAATTTTAAAGAAGAAAAAAAGAAAAGAAATACTAACCTTTAAATGTAGATTCACTTTTTTTTTAATAATAAAAAAAATACAAGAAAATAAATAAAAGAAATTATTCACAAAAATTAATTTTACGAATTAAAATTACTTACCTCCCCGGCAACGGCGCCAAACACTTGTTGTGCAAATTTTATTGAACTTGCAAGTGCACAAATCTATTGTAGTATAGATCAATGGTGACGAATGTCGATCCCACGAGGAGGTGGATTTTAATTATATGTAAAATTAATTTTGTAAATGGGTGGTTGAAATTGTGGTGGAAGTGATTTAAATTATCCTAAAATTGGAATTGAGATTCTAAAATTGGAATTACAATGACGAGAATAAATTGAAGAGAATTCTATTGAAATGTCGTACTCGGGTATCTGGATCCGTATCAACATGCATCATGAGCTAAATATTCCTAACTAATGCCAATTAAATCATGAGGGGGGAATCCACACCTCATGAACCACGCTCTAATCAATATGGTGCTAAGGGCTTATCGTGCCAAATAATAATAATCTTATACTGGAGAGCCGGTGTAACCAAGGCGGTATCTAGACAAGATTATTATTATTTGTCGACGAGAAGTCAAAACATCCACAAAAACTAGAGGGAAAGAGAAAATAAATTTACCAAATTAAGCTCATGACACATGTTGAGACTTCACCTTCAACCCAAGCTTGAAAGAAAATTAGCCACTCATAATTGAACTAGGGGCAAAATAGAAATGTATTAAAATACGTAGAAAATACAAGATGGAGAGAGAATTACAGAAAATGGAGTCCAAAAATAAATTCAGAGATATCAAATTAGGGGGGGAGGCCCCCTTTTTATAGATACATGGAGTAAATCATGGCCATCGGATTAAAAACAGTTTGGACGCTCAGGATCGTGCCACGTCATCAGTCAACAGTACGCGGTTTGACCACGTGAATGAATAGTAACACGGTTTGACCCCGGTTGAACAGTAACGCGGTTTAGTTGAAAATAATCCTGTGTGATGCATGTACTGTACACGAGATTTTTCGTCCACTGATATGCTGCCACGTCACCATCAACAGTACATAAGAATTTTAGTCCAATAGGATTGTGACACCTCATCAGTCAATGCCACGTCATCGATACGTCTATGTGAACAGTGTCGTGAACAGTAACGTAGACAGTACCGTACACGTGAATAATACCGTACATGTGAATAGTGATATTTTTCCTTTTATGCTCCTCCTAAGGTTTTCGACTGTCCTGAGTTCAAAAGTGATGTCCGTTTTGCCGTCTGATCTCTCCTTTATTGTGAAATGACTATAATGCCCCTAAAATACATAAAATACTTAATTAAAATAAAACACATGTAATTAAATCACAAGAAGGTTAAATACATAAAAGTAAGGGTTTTTAGTCAGACTTGAAATGTAAAATGACGGATTTCTCCTTTATAAATATGCATTTTCTAACACTCAACAAGGTGTAGCAAGAGTCAAGAACCTATTTACCTTCAGAAGAAACGGCAGCATTTCCATTTCTGCTATTAGCATCCTTAGGCTTAATCTTTCTCTCAGGGCAGTCCCTTTTGAAGTGACCTTCCTTGTGGCAGTGGAACCACTTTAAGGTCCTGTTCTTAGATTTTGATCTTCCTTTCTTTTTGCCTTTCCAGCCATCTCTCTTCTCTGATCTCCCTCTTACTGTCAACCCTTCACCATCTTTTGTTTTTGATTTCTTAGAGCTTTCTTTGGAACTCAAAGCTTCCTTGACATCCTACATAGCCAGAGATTGTCTACCATACAAGAGAGTGTCAACAAAATGTTCGTAAGAGGGTGGTAATGAAGATAACAGAATAATGGCTTTATCCTCATCTTCAATCTTCACATTAATGTCTTTTAGATCTAAAATGATCCTATTGAAGGCATCAATGTGAGTAGTTAAAGAGCTGCCTTCTTCCATCTAGAGTGTGTAGAGCCTTTTCTTTGTACTCAATCTTTTTGTCAAAGATTTCTTTGTGTACAAATCCTCTAGCTTCTTCTAAAGGCCTGCAGCTGTTGTTTGGTCTCCCACTTCTCTAAGTACTCCATCTCCTAGACTTAGGATTATAGTGCTGTGAGCTTTGTCCATGGCTTCTTGCATGTCTTCATCTTTGATTTTGCTGATCTTTTTCGAGGTTCTTGAATCCTCCAGCACTTCTTCAATTCCCTGGTGAACCAGCAATGCTCTCATCTTCAGCCTCCAAAGATGGAAGTCATTTTCTCCTGTGAACTTCTCCACATCAAGCCTTTGTTTTGCCATTCTTGCTCACAAGATTCAGAGATGTGAGCCCTGACACCAATTTTTTGGAATTAAGAGTGTGTAACCTTAATTCTTATACCCAAGAAATCACCACACACTGATCTTTGATAAGGCAAGAATAAAGTATCAATTTAGAAATCAGATTAAGAAACAAGGGTATTTAACTGAGACAGGAATTAAGAAAGAATAAAGCAAAATGAAATGCAAGAGGGGGTTATAGAGGTTCGGCTTGGTAGCCTACATCCTCTTGAGAAACAGAAGCCAGAGCTTTTCTTTATGCTTAAACAGATTACAAGTCTTAGAGTGAATGCTACAAGGAACGACTATTCTAAGTATAGCCCTCAAAGGCTTTATATACACCTTGGAAGGAATCCAGATATGTGAGCTGTACACCAGCTCTTGTTCTAGGTTTGTTTCAACAAACCCAGCAAACTCCCGCCAACCCCAACTGTCAGTAACAACTCTTCAAATTGAAACGGCATCAGCATCTACCGTTTAACTTAAGTTTGATCGTGCAAGTCACGTGCGTAACTTAAGTCTTTTGTATGATGGGTGCTGGTTGTCGTTCAACAGTGTTATATGTGTGTTTGCTTTGTCGTTTCCTATCCAATTCCAGAAATGACAAAGTCATCTCCTTCTGAAGGTTCTGATTCAGGTTCACATTTAACACCCAAAAAAGGAAAAAAAATGGTTGATACATTGTTGATTCTTGTTTCATCTACCTTTGAACACTATTTTCACATGAACTGATGGACATGAACGGAGGTGACCAAACTCATTAATATTATTTTAACATTATAAAACCTTATTAAACAACTCAACAATCATGATAACCACCTAATCCCAACCTTCCTTTTACAGCCAATGCTTTGAATAATTGAATTTCTTATCAACTAATTAATTAATTGTTGGTGGGTAAGTTCAAAACACTCGACTCCCTCGTTTTCCGCTCCAATCGTGGGATGGAATCATGGGACTCATAGAAAAATAATACCTTTTAATAATTAATTATGAACATAAAAAAAATCAACAAGAACCGGATGCGGATAAGTGCTTTAATGGGACGTGCGATCGGGGCCACGTGTCACAGACCCACAAACCGTTTCAATTTCATAATTTTATCATCCGCCCATGGTTTTATACATTACTTCTATTTTTTGTTTTGTTTGTTTAAACTTTAAAGTCAAGGCAACTCATTTCTATCTGCGTCTATAATTAACAGTCCGGATCTGCCTCGAATATCTCTCAATTAGTCGCTTTCAAATCTTTCGAGTCCGACCAATTTTTGCTTATCTTCACAATTTGTTCATCATTCGGTGTCCAATATCAATTGCTATCCAGTTTTGATACATTGTATTTGATTATCTTTTTAATTCTTTATCGTAATCTTTCACAAATTAGATCTGTTTTTGTATTTTAGAGGTAAAAATCTCATTTGGGTGTCGCTCAAATCTACCGATTTACACAAAAAAAACGTAACTTTAATCAATTCTTATTGTCCAAAATTGTGGGGTTGTTCCAAGATGGTGACAGTGAATTTGGGAATGCTTCATTATGTATTAGACCATGTATATGGTGCATTTATGCACAGAACAAAGATAAGCCCGCCATTTTTTTCAAGAGGGTGGGGTGGCTCAAAGCTTGAGCTTTTAGAGAGGTTGATCAAGCAATTGTTTCCTGAAATTGAAGGCCAAAACTGGCCTCCAAGTTTGATTCAGCCCATTTGGAGAACGATTTGGGAGACCCAAACTGCTGTTTTGAGAGAAGGTGTGTTTAGAACTCCTTGTGATGAGCAGTTGATGAGTGCATTGCCCCCTGAGAGTCACAATGCAAGGGTTGCTTTTCTTGCTCCTAAATGTGTCCCGCCCCAGAAGATGGCCTGTGTGGTTCATCTCGCAGGTATTGCCACGGTAAATGTTTTGTCCTTTGATGAGAATATAGAATTGGGCTCCCAAATTTGTTTCCATTGATCTTTGGATGCTTTGGATTTTAGTCCGAGAATTTGATTAGGTGTTTGTTGGATTCTATTTGAGATTTGATGTTGTTATAATTTGAATTATAGGCTTGTACATGGGTTGGGTTTTAAGTTGGTTAATTGTTGGATTTTATTCCATCAATGAGAAAATTATTGTAGTTAGCATTTATGTGGACCTTGAAAGCGTAGTTGGTTGAGTTTGGCTTTTAAATTTGTTCTAATTTTGGTGCCTAAATGGTAAACATTTGATTTTTACCGTTGTTTGATGGATTTAGCTAGTTTGGACTGAACTTGTTGATGGGAAGAACTTCAACCATGTTAAGTAGAATAGTTAACATTTGGGCTAAGCTTGTTCCATGAACCGGGTTTTTCTGTCTGCTAGTTTGGCAAAAAATGCAGCAGGTTTAATGTTCCATTTTTAGTGATAGACAAGCAGTTGGGTTTGTGCACTTATACTTGCATATGCCTCAATTAAGTGCAATATTAAGGATTACATGTTAGCTATGCTTTGAAACAGGATTAGGGCCTTTTCACCTTTCTCAAGAACTGTGATTTATATGTTGGTAGTTCTCTCCAAATTTTGTTCAGGGGATGTTATCTACCATGTGAAATATGCTTGTTTGCTTCATAACTGTGTGAATGATCAATTATTGGCTTGTTGGTCGAGTGTGTGCCTCATAAAAATGTTGTAAACGAATCAACCAACCCTGATTGACTGAACAATGTTTATGTTGCTGCTGGATTCCAGATTACTTGAGCAGTCACATCATTTGAAAGTGCTTCCAGACTAACATGTGCCTTTTTCCTCATGTTTAAATTTTCCACACTCAGACTTCAGTTATGATTGTTTGTCTTTAACAAGCTTTCTAGTAATTTGGATGAATATTTAAGTTAGCCCAATGGGCACCTGGTTTGTTTTTTTTGTCCTACCGATTTTAGAAATTATTAATATTAATTACTAACCTATGGATGGTAATGTCAAACATTTTGATAAATTGAACCTTGTTTTCGTGATGAGTTTGACGATCAGCTTTAAAATTTTTGTAATTTGAGCTGTAATCTTTTTGCAGGCACTGGGGACCATACATTTGAACGTAGACTGCGTCTTGGTGGGCCATTGCTTAAGGAAAATATAGCTACCATGGTTCTTGAGAGGTTAGGATCCATTCGATGTCCGCAGCTATTTTTGGAAGCCGGAATGTCAGATTCTCTTTTATTACTTCATTCTAATGATAAGATGCTGATCTGATGTAAACATGTAATTGCAGCCCTTTTTATGGTCAAAGGCGGCCTTTGCTGCAGCGTGGCGCGAAACTATTGTGTGTTAGTGACTTGCTTTTGTTAGGAAGAGCAACCATTGAAGAGGCACGCTGTCTTTTGCATTGGTTAGAGTGGGAGGCAGGGTTTGGCAAGATGGGTGTTTGTGGACTAAGCATGGGTAACCACTTGATCTGCATTTTTCTTTTATTAACAGTTGTTAGTACCTTTGCTACTTTGAGGTTCTTAGTTGTTTGAAACCAGCATATATTTTACCAACTTATTAGTACGCAGTTATCTCTCTCTCTCTGTGTGCAAAGTATCCACTCTTGAGGTGGAATACTGGCATTATTTATTTTGTTCACTTCCAAAATTTTTATGCTTCATGGCATCTAGGAGGAGTACATGCTGCAATGGTTGGATCACTGCACCCTACACCAGTTGCAACACTTCCTTTTCTCTCCCCACACTCTGCTGTTGTGGCATTCTGTGAGGGAATATTAAAGCATGGCACTGCATGGGAGGCACTGAGAGAGGAACTTGCAGCAAAGAAGGTTGCAATGACTCTCGAGGAGGTCAGAGAACGAATGCGGAATGTACTGTCTCTCACAGATGTCACACGCTTTCCGATCCCCAAAATTCCTAATGCTGTAATTTTCGTTGCTGCAACTGTAAGTACCGTATTTGACTATCACCATGAAGAGGTCTTGAAAATGGACTCCCAACATTTTTTTGCCCTCTTTTTTCTCTCTTTTTCTTTGATTTAGCATCAAAAGATATTTGCAATCAATCATGTGATAGGTCAACGAGCAAGCCAACTCCACCAATATAGTATTTTGATCTGATCATCTTAATCTATTCCTCTAAATAGGCTTTCCATGTCTGTAACAGTGTGAAGCTATACATAGCTATTAAAGATATAGATTTTCCAACTTTATTTTTTCCATAAAAATAAAGACCCACTATGTGATAAGGTTTGAATTCCTGTTTTACTGCTGAATCTGCAGTGAAAGAGAAAGAACTAAGGATCCATTTCTTTCTCAGATACAGATGGAACGGGAACCTTTATTTTTATTTTTTTAAACTCAACGAGTGACTGAGTGGACTATCTATGGCTTTTATTTCCCTTTATCCCCTGTGAATGGTATGTGACTGATGTGTTTTGTCCCCTTCCTATAATGGTATGTGAAACTAGGCTTCTCAACTCGGCTTGTTGGTACATGCCTCCATAGATCTGCAAAATTAATAGGAATTAAGTTGATTGTCAAAATTTCCATTTGACCATATAAATGCATTACACAGGTTTACTGGATAATCATTTTAGATGTTGAACCTATGAGCAGTTAGGAAAATGCTTGGTTGATATGTATTCTGGAAAATCATGTACTAAAGACACAAGCATAGTGCATCAATGTCTTTTTCTGGTGCTTGCTGCGTTTATTACTCATGTTTCTTAGATGTTTCCATGCCTCACTTATCCTTACCATCAAATTCTTTTACTGTTACTACACATTTTAGGATGATGGATACATACCAAAACACTCTGTTCTGGAGCTTCAGAAAGCATGGCCAGGTTCAGAGGTGAGATGGGTCACTGGTGGACATGTCTCATCTTTCCTTCTCCATAATGGTGAGTTCCGTAGAGCAATTGTTGACGGGCTTAACAGATTACCATGGAAGGAGTCTCCACAATGACAAGCGCCTTATGTGAAGAAGAGAGAGACTACATAGATTCATTTGGTACTCTCTTCTTCACTACTAACTCTCACTGAACTTGTCATTGGATTGTAGCTGATCTCTTAAAACACCGCTTGAAAAGAAAGGGTGTTTTGTGAATATTTAATTTCTCTTGTTGAAAATGTACTAGACTTTACCATCATTAATCAATTAGCAAGAATGAAAAGCATTTATTGTGCTTTGGAGAATTTGGGTCATCTTTACTTTTATCTCTCACTTTCCCTATATGGGAAAATGGCAAAAAGAAATCATGTTAAGAATACGCAACTGCAACCATGACCTTATAGTGGTTTAAGTTTGTGGAGTCCATATGAAATTTAAGTTATAGGGTCAAGTAAGTTTTTTTGGATTCTAAGAAGTGAGAACTAGAAAAAGAGATCTAGGGATGAATAATTGTAGCCTATCTTGAGCACTTGAGACTATTGGATATTCTCCAATGCCATGGTTACAAGTTCCTCCTATTGGAAAGCTGTTGTTTCCGAGTCAATGTTCTGCTTCTAGAAATCCCTACTCTGAAGATCATTTTTGCTATATGGATACCTAGTGCATAGCAATAAGCTATCTCTAGTTGACGAAAATCTAGAATACTTCCGTGGTATTATGTCGTCCCAACAATAATTCAGTTGCCACTTGCCTTATGGCCCAACAGTAACCCACGCTCTCAATCTAGGCTGTACTACCAATTCAATAAAGTCTAGTTGTGCGTACATTATATAGAGAAGTGTTAATTGTGTTGCTGTTATGTCTGTTGTTACCATGAGCGAATATACCCATGCCATTGATGATAGAATTGTTACAAATTGCTTTTCTTATGTGGTCCAGATGGACAGTTAGTAAAATTTTGCATCAAGTGCCACTAGATGACTAAAACTGAAATGACTGTAGCGTGCGAAAGTAGGTCACTGTTGCAAAATCATTATCAAATTCAAGAAGTGTCCTGGGCTCCATCCTCCACATTTTAAAACTCTAAAATGTGAAATCGTACTAGATACATAAAAATTGATTTCATATATGCTTTTTTATTTTTTTTATTTTGAAGTAATCAGTAATTCTCGGTGTGCCAGCTTCTTATAATAAGTTTTTATTATTCGAATCATACATAGACTTCTTGTTACATTAAATAATGAACAATCAATAAAAGCTTCTTACCCATCCCCATGAAGCATCATCTTTGTGATACTTTTAAACACAGTATGCTGCTGATATTCAATTTATATATAAGCCTACAATACAAATACAATACACTGAAAGTGCAATTCCAGTCACTGTATTCACTTGCAGCTTTCGAGGGGCGCGCCACACAAGCACCTATTATGAAAATACTCCGTGTATCCAAAGCTCTGCAACTTTCCCCCCACGGGAATCGGCCCACACAACCTGTTGTAACTGACATTCAAGAATCCTAGATTCTCTAGCGAAGTAATTTGAGCAGGAATGCTCCCGAATATCTTGTTGTGATTCAAATCCAAATTTGTCAAGCTCTGTGGAAACTCAACCTTGGACAGATTAAATTCCAACAAGTTTCTTGAAACATCAATTCTCTGCGTCGTCTTGTTCAACCCGAACAAGAACGAAGCATCGCCTTCAAGCTTGTTCCTGGACAAGTCAATGGTGTTAAAATCCATGCTGCCTAAAGAGGCAGGGATTTTGCCAGAGAGCTGGTTATGTGACAAGTAAAGATCAGGTATACTCCCGGTGAATGTACCAAAAGACTCCGGGATTGAACCCGTAAGCTTGTTTCTGTCCAAATGAAGAGCGCCAAGCTTCTGCAGCTTCGAAAGTGAACCTGGGATCGTCCCAGAAAGATTGTTAAATGAAAGCTCCAAGAATGTTAAGTTGGTGAGTTGGCTGATAAAATCAGGAACCGGCCCAGAAATGTTTGTCCAGCTAATACGTAGCGTCTTCAGGTTTTTGAGCTTGGCAATGGCGGGTTGTATGGGGCCAGTGAGGCTGGGTAGCTTGTGAAACATTAGGGTTTCGAGGTAAGGAAGATCACCAACTTCGGGGGGGATCTGGCCGGGGAGATCTCCGGCGAAGATGGTGAGAGAGTTGATGCGGTTAGTGGTGAGATCGCATGTGACGCAGTACCAGTCACAGCAGTCAGTTTTTGGGTTCCAAGAAGCTAGAACGTAAGGGTTGTTCAAAGATTTTTTGAATTTGAGAAGCACTTTCTTGTCATTTGGGTTGCAGAGGTCTGAGAGTGAAGGGGAAATGCAAAGGCACAAGAAGAAGAAGAGAGACAACAGTGACGTGTTGCTCATTTTTTGAAGAGTAGTGAAGCTGCAGCTTCTTGGTTTAGTTTGATGATAGAATTTTGGGAGAGAGTTTTGATAGTTATATAGTGTGTGGCAAATGCCAAGTTGCAAATTTTGTATTATTTCTTGAAGAAAAATGATGTATACTCTGACGGAAGCTTAACATTGGTCATAGATTGTCGAATGCCGAGTGTAAAGCAAATTAAGCGAAGAGCCAGCAAATATGTTGACTTTCTTGATTCATCATTATGCCGTTTAATAACATTCATACATTGATACGACACGTCGTTTTTCAAGACACTACGCTAAGGATTTTGTTGTGTAGCTAAGTTTGGTGTCAGTTCGCCACTTCACTAGCTATTTACGGAAAACATGTGAGCTGTCTCTATTTATTGGACTTTGAAAGCGCATCTGACAATCACAATCGGTGACCTGGCTTCTAGATTTTCATTGCCCACGGAATTAGCCAACTTCAATAACTTTGAATGGTTAAATCTTTAACACGAGATGATTGTTTCACGTTCAAATTTTTTATCTTAAAAAATCATATTAAATGTTGCGATATTCATCAGTTACTTAATGAGATAATATTTTTAATTCATTTAATCTTACAAAGAATTATTAGTTACTTAATCAATGACACATCATTTACAATAAAATTTAAAATATCCATTATTATTATTAACACAAACGTGAATTGGAGTATTTATTTTATAAACCTACAGAAATTGCCGCAATCCGAACGTATGAACCCGTTCATGTACAAGCACATAAGTTTATGATTTGATGTTAAAAAGTTTCACTAATAGGATTGTAAACTAGAAAGTATCATATCATTATCAAAGAAGTATACTTTCCCCTCACCGCATAGAGCCTTCACCAAGTTGCTTCCTTTTGTTCTTGTGCCACACGACAGGTTTATATAAGGGACTCAAATGTTATAAATAAAGCTTAAATTATTGGATTCAATTGGCCAAAGTCATCTTAGATATAAATCACCATTTTTTTTTCAATCAAACCATCCTCCCTCTGATTGGTTAATATTCAGATTGTCAATTTCTCTTCTTCTAAAATTAATAAATACAATTTACAGCCTATAATTTTCATAATATTTCAAAACCTTTTTGGGACAAAAAAAAATTATTATAAGCAAAATATATAAAAAATAATAAAAAGTACTAGAAAAATATCTTATTATTAATTTTTTATTCACACTAAACCATGTATTTCTTATTTTTAGCACTTAAGTTTTTTTATTTTAATTTCTATTATATGATTTATTCAATTTATAATAAATACGAATAAAAATGTATTTGAAAATAAGGGGTAATACTGTGAAATTATATTGTCATAGTGATTATTAATTATTATGAAAATAATAAGGGGATAAGTGGTATATACTGTTTCAATAAGAGAGAAGCTGGCAATCTCTCTTTGTTAATGCTATTTAATTAAAATTTCATAAAACCCCCCTTTTATTTGTAGTTGGCATTTTCTTTAGTTGGATTAATTTATATTATTATTATTATTAAAGTCTTTGTTTTAGAGTTGATAATAAATACAACTAGCATAAACTTTGTGGGATCGATCCTTACTCACTCTATACTAATTGTTTATATCATTAGTAAAGTTTTAAATTTGGGGCACCCTAACGACAATACCGATTACAGTCATTGATACTTAAATGGAGATCATTGTAATGTCGAAAACTTTAGTCATGGCATATCTAGCACTAATCTCGCAATTATCAAATAAACATTCGCTTCAAGGAATGAAAACATATCACTAGTAAGATGAGAGCAATTATTTACATCAAAAACTTAATATTATGTTCATATATAAAGAGAAATAATGACTTTCAGTTTGCTACTGCAGGAGCATAAATGAGCTAAAAAATATTTATACACGTCACATATTCTCTTTATATATATTCTTGATGATTTTCTCTTTATATGCATATAAAAGCAAGAAAGTCATATATGATCCTGTGTTCGATTTTTCGATGCTTGCATATTTCCTTTAAATTGTTTCAAAGAAACAAATTAGCCATTTGGACATTCAATTTTTGTTGTAAAAAATTTTAATATACTCGCAAGCGCACGAATCTAGAAATAGAATAATGGTAACGAGGTCGAACCCACAAGGATTGCTATAAATTGAAAGTCTAATTTAAATCTAAAATTAATATTAATCCTAGCCTAGTTGAGCAAATTGAGTTTCTAAGAAAATTAAACTAATTAAACTAAGAAAAGAATTAAAACAAAGGAGAAGTCAATAAGACAAAAATTACCAAGGTTTCAAAATCTATCACTGTTTAACTAGTAATTATCTAATTGTTAATTAATCCCCAATTTTATAGTGATAACTTGAAATCAATCTATGTCATCTCATGGATATAACAATTAAGCCCAAGTAATTAAATCTAATGTAGGTTCTTTTTTTGCTTAATAGTATGATATCTAAGCATCCCATATAAGCATATTGAATAACAAAGAGTCAAAGTTTTCCTAAGCATTCTGTGTAAATAATTTAATGAAAGACACAGAATTAAAGATAATCATATATCAGTTTCATAGATCCAAGCATAAATTTAGTCAAATATTAATCTTAACAATCAATAATGCACGATAAAATTGGTGAAAATAATTTAATAACACCTAACTAATCATATAAAACAAGAACCATAAATATTAAAGCACATATGTAGGAAATTAATAAAATAAAAAGATAATTATTTTATTAAATATTATTTCATCTTTAACCCCAATATAAAAAAATTAGCTAGACATACTTGAATTGGGAGCAACAAAAGAAATAAAATGAGCCATGGAGAATTAAATTGCTGGCATTTTCTTCTCTAATGAATCCTCTGGTGGCTATTTTTTGTGGCTATGTGTTGCCTTTATATAATGTTACTAACTTGCTTAAACCTTGTCGGATTCTAATTGCATTAATTCTTCACAACCTATCATAAGTTAAGGCCATCCATCGACTTAACAAAGCCCACTCACCAAGCCCTTTTAAAATTGTTTCCTTATTAAGGTTTGAAAGGAAAGCTAGCCACTCGTTTGACTTAAAAGCAAAAAGGTCGATTAATAATTTCTTCTTTTAGAGCCTGGCACAATGGCACATGCATTACAAATTGCCAAATATTTGCTTTCTAAATGCATGCCCACCGTTCATTATTTGAAGAGATTGACTTCAAATTTTGGTTTTCTTGACTTCCATTAATTTTTGGCTGTATTTTTGTCTTCTTTATTGCTTCTCAAATTAAACTTCTTCATACTCTTTTTATTCATAATCTCCAATTAATTTCTTATTTAATAAAATAATTTAATTAATTAAAAATAATAAATAAAAATAATTAGCAATTATGTAATTAAGAGTAAAATATGTATATATTATATGTTCATCTCCTTTAAAGAGAGAAAATAAATCACCATCTCTAATTCTATCCTTGAAAATTTCCACATATTGTGTTACTTTTCCTTCAAATTTTTTTCATACAAACAATTAGGCCTTATTTATATTTATTTTGTAACTCCTTTCGGGAGATATGAAGAAGTAAATTTGTATGACATACATGAACTCATAATATTTATTTAGTCCTTTGGGGACATGTAAAATATACACATATATAGAGAATCCTTCATGAAGAAGATGTTAGTGAATAATATCATAATTTTACAATAGTTCTTTAGTCATGTTTTGAAAGAAAAACTTCATTATATGTATTGCAATCCTTCGAGAATACATTCTTAATTTTCTTTCATTCTCTATTACAATATTCACACTTTAGGGGTGAAATTTAATATAAAAAATTACAAATCAAATTAACTTCTCCAGAATATCAATGGTAACAAAATAAAGTTAACAGGCAATTGCATAAGAATAAAAGTAATGGTGAATAAAGATATGAATTCATTATGCTAGAACATCAAGATGTCATGCGCATACAATATTAGATATGATCAAATAATATCTAGATGGTTAAATATATTAAGAAGAGAAAAATGCATACATTTGTATACATTACTGTCCAAAAGGATCATAAAAGGGAATTTACCATATAATTTCTTGTGGCTAGGGACTCGTGCTGATAACGTAATATAAATTTTCATTATATCCAAGATACATCTTGTAATTTCTCCCGTGTTCGTTTTACCTCAATTAATTAATTAATTAATTTCTTGATCGATTTTTGAACTTATGTCTTGATCTCTTTGGATTCACACAAGGAAGACTATATATACATATTTAATAATAATATCAGGTCCTTACCTAACAATTTAAACTTATTTTTTCAGTTACTGTGAACATTTTAAATACCTTGTCTACAATTAAAAAAAAAAAATTGACTCGTAAGTTTTGAATTTTCTCAACTAAGTAGATGTATTGTGAATAGAATCAAAATATTTATGTTAAACCCAAAAATAAACTCAATACAAATGCGTACGTGGTTGAAGCCTTAACACAAGTCACTTGCAAGTCTCACTGAGTTTTCTCGAATAAGTACATGTATTTTGAAAATGCGTGAAAAACGCTTACGTGAAACCCAAACACAAACCCTTTACAAAAGTGTGGCTGAACCCTAAACAAGTCATCACATATGATGAACCAAGCAGAGTGTAAGTGTGTAACCAGTTAATTAAAACTATATTGATTCAGAACCCATTAGCACAAGTTCAAAGCGGGAAAGCAAATTTGAAATGGTGAAACTCTTACGTACGCCGGACAATTATATTCCTTAATTATGCCAACTATCTAATTTCTACAACGAGCTTTAATTCTTTATTCAGAACAATGATGCGGGGGGTAAAATTAAAGGTTAATTAAAATGGAGTACCAAGGGCAATTGATCAATTCCAAATTCATGAAAAGTAGAAAATCTTGATGAATCTTGTATGATCAAATGACACACATGCAAATGACATTAGCAATTAGACACATAGTTGATTACATAAGATTACAATATACGTAGCCATTTAATTGATCATTTCAAAACGCATAGTTGATCTGCAACTCATTGTAATTGATCATTTCAATTTTCCAGCTGCAAGCTGACAACAGTACATGTGTCTTAAAACATAAAAGTAAATATAACAGATGTGATAAAAGCTTTATACTGATGGTAAAGAACACTATAAAGAAGAATCACTTGATGGAGACCCCACAATTTACGGGCCCTAGCACAATATATAAATTAGACATCAGGAGAAACCCAATAATTTTTTTTAATTTTTTTAACTATTGACATTTTTTTTTAGTTTTAGACTTATCGAGACTATATACTTATAAAGCATATATGTTATAAAAAATTTTAAATATTTACGTCTAGAAATGTCCAAATCAATTTCCATTAATTTGATGTCCAAATCAATTTCCATTAATTTGAAAGAAAATATACTCCCATGATTGAATGAGGAGTTTTTTGCGAAAATACTCTCTCATTCGTTGATTTCTTATCCCCCCCCCCCACACACACAGAGAGATATATATATATATGTACATGCATAAGGCAAAATTTAATGAGAAAATGATTTATGTAAAAAACTTTCACTAAATTTTTAATTTAAAATGTTAATAAATAGTATACCACATGTTATAGTTTTAACTTTTTAGTCATAAATACAATTTTAGTGTGACATGTGTATTTATTTATTTTAAAATTTAATTTGTTATAAATGAAAATTTTGCTCTTATTAATTTCTTTCCTTATTATAATAAACTAACAATAAAAGAACTTCACCTTTTAAAACAAGCAGAGTAGAGTGAGCGAGGACCAGTCAAGCAATAGTAAGGTAAATAATGTGCTTTTTTATAAAATAGTAATGATACAGCCACAAACTCTTGTACAAACTTATTTTGTACAAACTGACGTGGCATTAATTCATTGGTTGAATGAAAATATAAATTAATAAAAAAAAATCATGTGGGCTAAGTGATATTTAATTCAATCAATCTTATCATGCCACATCAGTTTGTACAAAATAAGTTTGTACAAGAGTTTGTGGCTGTATCATTACTCTTTATAAAATTACAAGTTCATACTGTAAAAGAAGATGGGTAAGGCATCAAAGCAACTTTTAATCTTTTCATCAAACAACTTTTCATCTCCTATAATTACCATTATCTCATAAGAAGTTATGACTAATCATATATCCACATAATCGTACACATTGGATTTTCAAGCGATTAGTTTGATTAATTAATGTCTCTATTTCAACTTGTTAAATGGAAGTTGAGAACACAAAGGATGACAACCTGATTATTGGACCTCACTATTATTACAAGGTTTGAGACTTATGCAATAGGCACCACTGCCAATATGAAATTCACCAAATAATATAAAAATGCAGAAATTAACAATCCTGTGATTGAAAGCCAACATTTTGCAAATTCTAACCGATATAAAAGATTAATTAACTTATAAGGGTGGAAATTCTTACTTTAAAAAAAAAAATCCTACTTGATTTTTTTTTATCATAACTATAATACTATCAATATTTTACAAGAAATCTATATGGACTAGCCGACAAGGCAAAAGTGCGAAACCTTCCCTGTTGTTTAGTTGAAACCGGCCCCCTTCATTTAAAGCACATCCAAACCTCTATGAGCCTTAATTTTTTTGCTAATTTTATAATTTTACTCTTGGTGGTTGTTTGGCTTTGAGAATATGAATACTTTTAATTAATTAATTTAATAATTGTTTAATTATAGTTAATTGAAAAACTAAATGTAAAATATTAAAAAAAGTCAGGAAATGGTAATAATTTTCCAATTAATTCAGAAAATTTCCAAAATTAATTGAAAAATAAAATACAAAATAGATCTACACATACTATGTTTTGGAGAATAATAACTGAGGGGGCATTTAATTTTTTAATAAACTTCTGGAAAAAAAATTCATTCGATCAACACATTTTATTTATTTATTATTACTGTTATCTTTTATTTATTTATTTATTTTTTATTTTACAATCACCTGATTTTGGTCCAGTTGATCAACTCACTTTTCTAGATCTGCGTATAGCGCCCTTTCCTTCTAATTTTCTTAACCCTGGCAAACTGCCTTTCCGACTTCGTACGGCTGAAAGAGGATTAACAAAATCCTGCTCGTGTGCAGCCAGAAAAAAGAAAGAAAAAAATAATTTGATATTCGTCTCTTACGGCAGCAACTTCAGTACCGATCAAAACATACCCATCTTTAGTGTCAAGGCGGCCGGTACAAAACTTTCCTCGCAATTTATGTTGTATAAAATCCGCCAAATTTAGTGCAATAACCTCTTATAAGCTCACTGCCGTCAGAGTTAAAAGCTTTCTCAGTATTTGGCCTTTAAGTTTAATTACCAAAAACAGCACCACAGTCCCAGATAAGAATAATAATGCTTATTATTAAAATATCAAAAACCCTAATTCAGAATTTAGCGTTTCTGCTGATGACGATGATGCATCGTCGTGTCTCTGTCTTTTCACAAGCGTTATCAAGCTCCAGGTATATAGAAATATATGTATGCATACTTTGAATTCTAAGTTTCGTACTCGACTCATTTTTATGAACCGTTTGCCTTTTTCTTATATAGGTCGGGTTGTGTGTTAACGGATCAAGTCTTCAAAATGAACTTAATCGGATTTCAAAAACTATTGATGCATCCACTAGAGATGGTTTCACACGTCTATTGCTGGGTAAATTAAGCTGCATTTTTGTCATCATTCTTAAAAATAGTAGCATTAATAGGAAATTGGAGAAATTTTAAAATACATTAGATAGAGATATCAGTATCACCGCAGCAACTAAAAGATATTATGTCATGTATATATTTGTTTGGAAATAAACCGCCATACTAGTAATAGTTATATCAATTAAATTCAACATTATCATGTCATACAATCATTAATTGGTTGTATTATCATTATGGGTTTTTCTTTTTATTTTTTAGCCTGAAAGCAATACATTAGCATAAAAATAGTGCATATATTATTATTTCCTTTTTTTTTTAATGTGGATGTAGAGACAACGACTTCTTTGCCTCAGCATTCTAATTGTTGGACATCCGGTTATTCATCTGTAAGTATATAAAATTAATTATTTTCTCTTAAATATATGAAGCCCTTATCCCAGCAAGATTTTCTGCCCGGATCTAACAAAAATAAAACCATAAAAACCAAATAACGTTCACAATACATGCATATATAATCGTCTTCTGTGACTGGTGCTGGTTAGTTGAGTTCACGTATTTTTGTGAATGGAGCAGCAAGTGTTTTTGTTGAATTTTTGTTTCATTTTATTTCATCTTTCTATTCATTTACATCACTAACTAATTTCTTTTTTCATTTTCATTTCTATCTAATTCATCATTCTTTATCTTGGAGGTCGAGTTAATTATATGATATTTTTTGCAGCAGTGGTCGTTTTTTAGGATGAAAAGTGCAAAAAAACACTTCAATCAACTTTTACAAAATGAGCGGATCTTATTTTTATCATTATTTTTATTGTTAATAATGATAATATTAATAAAAAAAATAAAAATAATTAATAATAACTAAAATAATAAATTTAATAAAATTTAATAATAATAATAATTATTATTATTAATGGTATTTAAAATAATAAAATTAATTGTGATTTGAATGAGGATAATTTGAGAAATATGAAAAAATTAGAGGGATACAAAAATAAACATATATTTCATTCTCATTCCCTTATTTTCATTCCCAATTTTCCATGGGAATGAGATTTTCATTCCTTATTCTCAAATTATGTGGGACCCACACATTTTATTTCCATTTCTAAATTACATTTCTCATTCCATGAAATAAACACACCATTAAGTTTAAGTTAAACAAACAACACAGTACTGCTGGAAAATGAAACCACAACAATGCATCAGGTTAATTATCAGTTAACAGATACACACGTGGTGGTAAGCATCTTATTGGATATTGATTCATTATCTCACTATAATACTATTCATACAAATACTGTTTCATCTCAGGTCACAATCTTAGTTGCACTTAAGGGTCATTTTTTGCTGCTCTTGTCCCCAACATCTATTCCCACCGTAAATGTGAAGTGGGCCTCGAGGGTGCTTGGTTTCTTGTGTTTTCGGCCCCTTGCCCAAATACGGGTATTGAATATATATTGTGATGGTTTCTTTTTATTTTATAATTACTATTGTTATTTTTTTGTTCTAACTTGATTTTATAGAGCATGTCCATTGAAGACGAGGAGGAGGATGGGCTGATTATTGAAGGAGAGGACATCGATGATGGGAACAAGGTCAACATCGATTATCGGTGTTGTTTGGTGGGCAGGTTTCTGACAGATAAGGTGATTAATTTTGCTGCTATGAAAAACACAATGGCTTCTCTTTGGCGGCCAGGAAAGGGTGTATGTATCAAGGATTTATCGCCTACGCTGTTTTTATTTCAATTTTTCCATGAGATTGATATAAATCGAGTACTGGAGTCAGGACCGTGGACTTTTGACCAGCACATTCTACTGGTTAAAAGGCTAGATGAGAACGAACTACCGCAGAATGTGCCCCTGTTTCTTGTAGATTTCTGGATTCAAATGTACAACCTACCCGTTGGTTTCATGTATGAGAAAATTTTGAAGAATATCGGAGACTATGTTGGCATTTTCTTGGGCTCCGATGAGCATAATTTCATGGGAGTTTGGAGAACCTATATGCGCATTCGGGTATCCATTGATGTTAGGAAGCCCCTTAAGCGTAGGATGAAGATTAAAAAAGAGGGTGGCGAATGGATCTGCATAGATTTTAAATATGAACGCTTGAATATTTTCTGTTTCATTTGTGGATTACTGGGGCACACAGAGAAACAATGTCCGAAGTTGTATGATTGCCCGTCGAATGAGATTGTGAAGGTTTATGGTCACTGGCTGAAGGCGCCGAGCAGAAGGGGCCAGATGAATTCCGGGGAAAAGTGGCTGAGATCAATGATGCCGGAAGAGAATAATAATGGAAAAGGAAACATCGACAAGTTTGCTGGTGCAATGGTAGTTGATTTGGTCATTAACGCAAATTCTGGAGATAATATGCGTAACACAGGGGATTGTAGTATCCGTGCGGGGATTGAGGGGATCAATAAGGAAAGCAACAACTTGTTATTGACCAGGAGCCATTTGCATATCAATGAAAAGTCAACAATGGGAATCATTCATGATTTGGGCGGGGAAAAAATTTTTGATGAGGAACGGGAAGCTGGACTAATTGTTAATGAGTCAAAGAGAAGAAGATCTCAAGGTGGGCTTCGTAGTGCTGTGGGCTTTGAGGATATGGTAGCTTCTCAGGAGATGGATATTTCTGAGGAAGGAAAAAATGGAAAATCGGTGGGACTTGTGATCAAGGCCCACCGAGAACAATGAGTGTGTTAAGTTGGAACTGCCGTGGGCTAGGCCACCCACGGACAGTTCAAGTCTTGATTGATCTGGTCAAATGTAAAAAACCTGCTATTATTTTTCTCATGGAAACGTTATGTGGTAAAGATAAATTAGAGAGTATTAAGAGGAAGTTGGGGTTTGATGGGCTTTTTGTGGTTGATCGCGTGGGCCATAGTGGGGGGCTTGCTCTTCTTTGGGATGCCAATACAAATGTCTCTTTATTGAGTTATGCGAGGAATTTCATTGATGTTCATGTGGTAGTAGCTGGGTTGGGGGATTGGAGACTAACTGGATTTTACGGGTTCCCTGAATCGAGTCGTCGTCGTCGTCGTCAATCTTGGGATTTACTTCGATTTCTTTCTTCTTCCTCAACTGCCCCATGGGTTTGTCTTGGGGATTTTAACGATTTATTGGCAGCAAGTGAGAAAAAAGGTAGACTTGAGCATCCTCAGTGGAAGTTGTAGGGATTTAAGAATGCTATTTCTGATAGTGGTTTGTTGGATGTTGGGATGGAAGGATATCAATTTACTTGGGAGAGGTCCCGAGGATCAGTGGATTGGGTGGAAGAGCGGCTGGATAGAGTTCTAGCCTCAGCTGAATGACTTCATCGTTTTGCTCGGGTTAAAGTTCTGAGCTTGGAGGCTTCTTGTTCTGACCACTTACCTATTTTTATGGATCCGAATCCTATTACTTCTACCAGTAGGCATAAGCGATTCCGTTTTGAGAATTTGTGGCTGCGCGAGCGGGATTGTGTTAAGGTTATTACGAATAGCTAGAACTCTTCTTTGGGCTGTTCAATCCAGCAAAAGATTTCGAGGTGTGGTGCTGACTTGTTCTAGTGGGGGGGTCATTTGGCTCGTGATTTTCGTAAACGTCTCTCTGATTGTAAATGTCTTATGGCTCGGTTAAGGGGGCGGTGTGACCAAGGTAGTGTGGAGGAATTTGTGGAGGCCAGGAATCGGTATAATGCTCTCCTCCATAGTCATGAAGTCTTTTGGAAGTAGAGAGCAAAATCACTTTGGCTTAAAGAAGGAGATAGGTATTCACAGTTTTTTCATGCTACGGCTTCAGCAAGGAAGCGTAGGAACTCTATTGAAAGATTGCGAAATAGGCAAGGAATTTGGAGCTCTAATCAGGAGGAGATTGATGGGATGATTGTAGATTACTTCAGTACGTTATTTCAGACTAAATGTTGCAGTAGTGATGAGGTTGTAAGATGTGTAGAGAAGAACATCACCGAGGATCAGAATATGATGCTCTTGGCTCCATTCACAGCTGTTGACGTTAAAGATGCCTTGTTTGGTATGCATCCGGATAAATCCCCAAGGCCTGATAGTATAAATCCTGCCTTTTATCAAAAATTTTATTAATAGTTGTTCTTTTCCCGTGGGACTTAATGATACATCTATTATTTTGATTCCAAAAAAGCAGCAGCCTGAGACCTTAGCTGATATGCGGCCCATTGCGCTGTGTAATGTACTGTACAAAATCATATCTAAAATGATTGCTAATAGAATGAGGGCAGTGCTTACTTTGGTTGTCTCTGCGGCCCAAAGTGCTTTTATTCCCGGCAGAGCAATCACCGATAATATAATTATCTCGGCTGAAATCCTCCATTTTTTGAAGAGGAAGAGGCAAGGGAAGCATGGCTGTGCGGCCCTTAAAATAGATATGTCTAAGGCATATGACCGTATCGAGTGGAAGTTTCTCCAAGCTATAATGCTAAAAATGGGGTTTGCTGAAAAATGGGTGGATATGATAATGCTTTATGTTTCAACAGTCCAATACAACGTGCTTCGTAATGGCAAGGAAGTAGGGCCGATTATACCTAGCAGAGGACTACGCCAAGGTGATCTGTTATCCCCGTACTTGTTTATTTTGTGTGCTGAAGGGTTGAGTTCCCTGATTCGAGTGAATGAAAAGGCTGGTTTGATTCATGGTGTGAAGGTTACTAGAAGTGCTCCAACAGTGTCCCATTTATTTTTTGCCGATGATTCCTTTCTGTTTTTCCGAGCAAACCAGCAGGAAGCAGTGCTAATGAGGAATATTCTAGCTTCATATAGTCGTGCTTCTGGGCAAAAAGTAAATTTCAGCAAATCCTCAATTTCGTTTAGTGCTAATGTGCATGTTGATGATGCTAGTCAGGTGTGTGGGGAGTTGGCTGTTAATGTTACCTCTGATCATGGTGCTTACTTGGGGCTTCCTTCCTGCATTGGATGAAATAAGAAAGCTGTTTTCAGAGCATTCGAGACAAAGTTTGGCAGAAGTTGCAAATGTGGAATATAAGGATGTTATCTAGAGCAGGAAAAGAAGTTTTACTGAAAACAATGGCTCAAGCAATGCCTAACTATGTGATGAATGTCTACCTTCTTCCGCTTGATCTTTGCAAAGAGCTTGAGATTATGATGAATTCATTTTGGTGGGTGGGAAGCGTAATGGTGGGGGTGGAATGAATTGGATGAAGTGGGAACGCATGTGCAAACCGAAGGATTTTGGAGGGATGGGTTTCAAGCAAATTCATATTTTCAATGTTGCAATGTTGGGTAAACAGGTGTGGAAACTATTGACAAGCCCAACTTCTCTTGTTGCAAAGGTTCTTAAGGCTCGTTATTTCCCTCGATCCTCAGTCCTTGATGCTAAGTTGGGATTTAACTCGAGCTTTATTTGGCGTTCCATAATGGCTGCGAAGGATGTGGTTATAAGGGGTAGCAGAATTCAGATTGGAAGCGGGCAGCATGTTATTATTGGGAAAGATCCGTGGCTCCCTGACCTTGAGGATGGATTCACTACTTCTGAGCTACCTGAGGAAATTGTGATGGCTCCAGTGTGTAGCTTGATGGTGGTTGATGAGCGTCGGTGGGATTATGATGTTGTAACTAATTTATTTAATACCAGGGATAGAGATCTCATTCTGAAAATTCCCCTTAGTGTTCGTAGGGATCATGATTTGTGGCACTGGTTGGTTGATCCAGGGGGTGTGTTTTCAGTGCGTAGCTGTTATAAGCTGATGACTTATGATGCTAATAATTCTTCTTTGAGTTTTTGGAGACGTTTGTGGAAATTGGATGTGCCGAGCAAAGTGAAGAATTTCCTTTGGCGTGCTGCTACGAATGTGCTACCTACTTATGATAATCTACTTCGGCGTAGAGTTCAGGTACTGCCTCTTTGCGTTGTCTGCAATACTTGTAATGAATCTATTATTCATATATTGGTGGACTGTGGATTTGCCAAAGCTTGCTGGATTGCTTCTCCGATAGGATACATTGGTCACATTTCCTCCTTTATGGAATGGCTTGGCATTATATTTAACTGTTGTAGTAAAGAAGAGTGTGAGCTTGCAGCTATGGTTTGCTGGAGGATTTGGGTTCAGCGTAATGATAAAGTTTGGAACAGCAGGTGTGGTCAGGTTTATCAAATTCTTAACTCAGCTGGTCACCTTCTTCACCAGTGGCAATATTGGAGGAAACAGCTTCTGTTTGATGATGCAGTTGGGAGTAGTTTGAGTCATGGGGCTGTGTGTTGGGAAATACCTCATGATGGATGGGTTAAGTGAAACGTTGATGCTGCTGTGTTTTCATATCAGTCGAAGATTAGCTTTGGTTGTGTGGTTCGCAACTTTGAGGGCACTTTCTTGGCTGCAAAATGTGACTGTTTTGCTGGAAGTTTTGGGGCTAGAGAAGCAGAGGCGCTTGGTGTTAGGGAAGCTCTTAGCTGGTTGAAATGTTTGCACCTTCCTCGTGTGATAATTGAAGTGGACTATCTGCAGGTTTTTAAGGCTTTAACCGAGAATCTTTCAAGTCCCAATGGCTTTGGCCTCATAATTGAGGAATGCCGTTTCTTAGCTCATGAATTAGGAGAAGTGCAATTCTCTTTTGTCCGTCGATCTGCGAACGTTGCTGCCCATAGAGTCGCTAGGGTGGGGGGTTCTTTGTCAGGTCCTAACGAGTGGAGTGTTGTTCCACCTCGTTGGTTAATGAACAATTTGTAATTGAGTTTATTTAATGAATTTATCTTCAAAAAAAAAACTTGATTTTATAGATTTTGTTAATTTTACATTTATTTTATATGTTTTTTTGGCTTTCATGCATACAGGGAGTAAAAGTGCTCTTGAGCCCTCGGCAAGAAAATGAAATCCTGTCATATCAGGAGCTTCAAAAACAGTACCCACGTTTACGGGCTTTTAAAAAATAAATAGGCACATTTCGGGTCCCCAAAGTGGTTATTCTCATGTGCTATTTTTGATTTTGTTCTGTTCAATTTATTTAAGTTCAAAGTAATTATTTACATAGGCTGATTTTAGAAACTTAATTTTATATAAGTTCCAAGTAGTTATTCTCATAGGCTGCCGCTGATTCTACCAATCCGTTATTTCATTTAGAAATTAGAAGTAAGGCATTAGGAAGGGCGAAAAAAAGAAAGTTACTGGTTCTAGACTCTTCATTTCATTTAAGACTAAGATGTGAAAAAATTTTAAGCCATTTCTCCAATTTTATGGGATGATAGTGGGAGATTGTTGGGAAAATATGCTCTTTAAAAGCATATGTGTTTATTTAATTGTAATAAACAATTTTCTGATTAATAAAATAAATGAGGTATTTTATTCAAATATCTTAATTGCATTAATATTTGTATTAAAGTCCATTTAATCATATTATATGTATTTATGTGATCACCATGTGGATTCACAGAAGACATAAATACAAGTTATCTTATGATTAAATAAATTTAGTTCGCAGTTGATAAATAAAGTTGGGCACTTTATTTAGGTATAGACTGTAATAAATTCATTGAATGATTTGTCTTAATCATGTATGAATTTATTGATGTAGTGCGACTACATTGAACAGGATCACATATGAGATTTAATTAACTTTGTAATAACTGTCAGACTTATTAAATCTCATAGGCGTTGATTTTACTGTAATCTTAATCTTGAGTTAATTATGATTTCATGATTGTAATTGTTATTCCATTTGAGTTACCAACGGGCACGACACATCCTTGTGGTCAAGATTACCCGGTATCTTGGTGGGAGCAATTATGAGTATTGGAGTTATGGATTAACAATATAGAACTTGTACAACACATCTCTTGATGGGTTTTCGGTACTTGATCATAGAATTCTCTGGCCAGAGTGTGTCAACATATTTAGTATGTTGAAAATGATCATTAGAGAAAACCAATAAGGATCAAGGAATAAGATGTTATTAAATTGATTGGACAGTTGAGATATCAATTTAATTAACGATGTGGTACAAAGGATTGTGCAGTAAAGAAATCAATGTGGCTTGGGACGAATTATTATTCGAGCATACAATTATGGAAGTCAGTTCCAATCTTTTAGTGGAGTAGATTTGGAATTAAATAATTGGGCTAGTTTAATTACATGCCTAATTATTGTAGCCACTATTGTATGTTCCCAAATGATCCCCGGGTTAGCTCATTTAATTGATTGCACCACTACTGGACTAATAAGTAAGATAACTAGCAATTTGGGTCAAAAGCCTAAATATATCATTTAGTGGGAGGCTCCATTTAATTAGCTTTTGTATAAGGGGCCTTATGTTATTTTACAAGGTAGGTCCCCTATTAAAAAATCAAATAACGTGGTTTTTGATTTTTGATTATTTGGAGCCTAGGGTTTTCACTAAAGGGTGATATAAAAGGTTTATTTTTCTCTAAAGAAAAGAGGAAGCCACTTTATACAGATCAGAGAAAAAGATTTTTCTCTCCATTATTGAGAGAAAAATTTTCTCGTGCTAGTTGCTTTGGTAGTGATAAAGGCGCCCACACGTCAAGTGCAGATCGAACCTGAGTCATAACCTGGAAGATCATTGGAGACAGTTCGTGATCTAACAAGCGTGGTGGTGACGGATCGTGATCTAACAGGAGTCGTGGTGGCGGATCGTGATCTAGGAGCCTAAATCACTTCAGCGGAAAAAGCCAACTCAGATTTTCAAGGTACGATTTCTGGATTACGTATTCCTATATATTATATGAGAGCGGTCCTTAAAAGGTTTTATAAAATTTTAAAAACCGAATTTTTCTCCAACAATTGGTATCAGAGCCATCTCATATTAATATATAAGAATTTCGTATGAAATCATTCTTGATATTTATGTATTAGAGTGGCACAATTTATTCAGATATATATTATTTGTTTAATATATGAATAAAGCATGTTTTGGTTTGTCTTAATTCATGGTTAAATTTTCTGTTGTATTTTTCCTTTGGATCTGTAACAAGAGGGGCGGTTTTTTATCACCATGTTTCCCTCTTGATTTATTTTACTGTTATAGAAATTTTGTAAGCCAAAATTGGCATAGGAAATTTGTAATTCATCACTGGAAAATGAGATCGGAGCGACGGAGGTCGGAAATTTTGAAAGCGGCAACCAGCAGCAAGCTGCGCGCGGCTAGCAGCACATGCTGCCAGCAAGCGCGCGCTGCACGCACAGAGGCAGCAGCGCGCGGCTCGCAGCACATGCTGCCAGCGCGCGCAGGAAGCTTGGCTTGTGCGCGCAGCACGCGCTGGCACAGGCTGCTCGCGCAGAAAACAGCGTGGCCAGCAGCGCGCACTGCACGAGCAGCAAGTTCCGCGCGCGAGTTTGGTGCATTTCCGGTGACGTGGCGACGGGTGGTTTGGCGTCGGAGATGCGTCGGAGATGGCTGGCGTCTCTGAACAGTAGTAGCCTTTGTGATGATGGCGGCTGGGGAAAGAAAAATATGGATTTAGGTGATTGATCCTTAGAGAATGTAATTCCATGTCTGAATGGTAATAAACCAGTCTTGGAATTTTCCATGCTAAATCTAGCCAATATCTTATCGATATAGACCGCTTGAGACAAGGCTAAAGTTTTATTCTTCCGGTCTCGTAGTAACTTGATACCAAGAATATAACTTGCCTCTCCCAGGTCTTTCATATCAAATTGTTTTGCTAACCAACTCTTTATTGTAGTCAATACTCCTATATCGTTTTCAATTAGGAGAATATCGTCTACATAAAGAATTAGGAAGGCTACAGATTTTTCTTGAATTTTCTTGTACACACATGGTTCATCAATGTTCTGAATGAATCCAAACGATTTAATCGCTTGATCAAATCTGATGTTCCATGACCGGGATGCTTGCTTCAATCCATAAATGGATTTCTGCAACTTACATACCATGTGTTCTTGGCCTTTTTGTATAAATCCATCTGGTTGCTGCATGTAGATGTTTTCTTCAAGATGCCCGTTAAGAAAGGCAGTCTTGACATCCATTTGCCAAATTTCATAATCTAGCATTGCAGCAATGGAGAGCAGAATCCTGATGGATTTAAGCATAGCAACCGGAGAAAAAGTTTCCTCATAATCGATTCCCTCTTTCTGAGTAAACCCTTTGGCTACTAATCTTGCTTTAAATGTTTCCACCCTTCCGTCTACTCCTCTTTTTCTCTTGTAGATCCACTTGCACCCTATAGGTTTTACCCCATTTGGTGCCTCTACAAGTTCCCAGACTTTATTGGAATACATAGATTCCATTTCTTGATTCATGGCCTTTTTCCAAAATTCAACATCTCTATCTATTAGAGCTTCGTTGTAACTAGTGGGATCTTGTACATGTTCATCTGAGATAGCCGTATAGGTTTCTCCCAAAAGCATGTATCTCGCAGGTAACCTAGTTACCCTCCCACTACGACGAGGTTCTAAAAGTGATGGATGTTCAGGGTTAATCCTGTGTTGATCATCTGGTTGTTGATGTTCTTCCTGTTCTGTAACAGGCGTTGAAAGCTGAGCATCAACCTGATCACCTGACAGCTCTTCAAGTATTACCTTACTCTTAGGTTTGAAGTTATTCATATAGTCTTCCTCAAGGGAAGTGAAATGTGTGCTCACGATCACTTTTCTGTCTCAGTCCTATACTCTTTGAATTTCTCAAGAGCTTCAGACTTATGACGCATCAGATAAACATAACCGTATCTTGAGTAATCATCAGTGAAAGTGATGAAATACTCATAACCTCCTCGAGCTTGTACATTGATTGGTCCACATACATCTGTATGTACCAATTCAAGTGACACTGTTGCACGTACTCCTTTGGCCGAGAATGGCCTTTTGGTCATTTTCCCTTCTAAACAGGATTCACAGAGTGGCAATGATTCATTTTCTAATGGACCCAAGAGCCAATCTTTGATCATTCTCTGTATCCTATTTTGGTTTATATGACCCAAGCGTAAATGCCAGAGGTAACATTGGTTGGAAGAAATATTTCTTTTTTTAGATAAATGTGTATGCTCATCATTATTTATCACTGTGTCATGCATAGAATGGATCATAGGACTTAAATGATATAAATTATCTTCCAATGTACCAGAACAAATAAGTCTCTTATTATGAAAAATAGAAACAGAGGATCCAAAATTTACAGTGTACCCTTGCTTTGACAAACAAGCTACTGAAATTAAATTCCTCTTAATGTCTGGAACATAAAGACAATTATTCAAAACTAAAGTCTCATTATTAAAAGATAATAAAACAGATCCAGTCTTCACTGCTGACACGAACTGTCCTGTCCCTAACTGCAGCTTGACGCTTCCTTCACTTATTTTCCTGGTTTCCTGAAACCAATAAAGTGAATTACAAATATGATTAGTTGCTCCTGAATCCAACACCCAAGTGTCAATAGGATTCTGAACTAAACAGGCCTCAATTACAAAAAGATTTCCCATACCTGATTTCACAATCTTAGGGCAATCCTTTTTCCAATGACCTTTCTGTCCACACTTGAAGCATTTGCCTTTCGGCTTGCCATCTTGCTTGGTAGACGGTCTCTTTTTCCCAGCTTTCTTCTTACCTTTGCCTTTCGGCTTAGGCCCAGAAGATGAACTTTTTTCAGTAATATTTATGCTTCCCAGAGATTTCTCAGCACGATAGATCTCTTCAGCAGAATGGAGTTCGTTCATCAATTCAGTTAAGGTCATGTTTCTTTTGTTCATGTTATAATTGACCTTAAACTCCTTGAATGTTTCTGGCAGAGATTCTAGCACCATGTCAATCTTTGAGTTATCATCGATTTGTGCTCCCTGAATCTCAGCCTCATTCAAATAGTCCATCATTTTGAGGACATGATCACGAACTCTTGTGCCCTTCCCCATTTTACTGTTCATAATTCCTTTCAGCGCTGCTTGTCTCGCAGAGCGAGTACTCTGCCCGAACATCTGTTGGAGACTATCCATGATTTCAGTGGCAGTCTCCAAGTTCTGATGTTTGGTCTGTAGAATATTAGAAATCGAGGCTAAAATGTAGCACTTTGCCATTTCATTGGCCTTTTGCCATTTCTCATAAAGCCTCCTCTGATTTCTATGAGCATCATCTGCTGGAACTGGGGGGCATGGCTGGGTTAAGACATATTTATAATTTTCAGTAATCAGGACAATGAATAGATTTCTTTTCCAATCTATATAGTTCTCTCCAGTGAGTTTGTTTTGACTCAGAATAATAGTAAGTGGGCTCAGGGAAGACATTTTCTGAAAAATAAAACATCCATGCATAAATAATTTGAAATAATATTCACAATAAATGACAAAAATGCATAAAACCATAAATGCATTTTAATTTATTGTAACGATAATCTAGTTCCGCTTTGACAAGCTATCCGGTGGGGAAGTCATGTCTATACTTACTAGACCCAATTACCCATTGGATTATTTACTTTCATGTAGAGACATGATAAATAATTATCGTTATCCTTTTTGGGCCTAAATTTGTTAACAGAGCTTCGTTGGGAAGGTTAATAACAAATTTTAGTTGAGTGTATAACCATTGTTTCAATTTAGATATTTTTCATATCAATAGTCACCGTTGGGGTGAACAATCGATTAAAAAATATTTCAATTTTATCTTTGAAGAAGTTCATCAAATAAAATATCTAATATATATACCCTCCGAAGGGAGCATCACCGTATCATGAAGTCGAGGTATATATATAATTTTATTATTGAACTAACAATGGAGCCCGTGGGAAAATTATCTTGAATTTTCCCTCTCCCACTCAATCTTTTAAAATTGGTTTTTCCTTTTTAAAACATACATATTGTTAATTGCATGCTTCCTATAATATTATCTAGATGATATCAAATATTATTAAGCATATGCAAATTTCAAACAATATAATGAAATTCATAATTAATGAACGACATGTATCATTATGCATAGAGTGGCACTACCTATTCTATATGACATGTTATCATGGCATGTTATCATCCAAAACATAACATATAGAAAAACAATTAAATAATCTTAATTCATGGCTTTCCTAATAATGAAAAATACATTAATCCTAAGCCTAATCTTCATTGGGCTTCTTGTCAATGTCCATCTTCCATAATCTTGTTTTTGTTAATGGACTAGGGGAAATTGGGCTTTTAAATTTATAATTGGTCCAATTTTAATTTTGAAAGGAAATAAATAAATAATTTTATTTTTAAATAATTTTATTTTTTATTTTTTATTAAAATAAAACTTTTGGTCCAAAAATAAATTTAATGTATTTAATTTTGTCTATGCATTTTTAATCCATTAAGCCCAAATTTCAATTGGGCCTAAAACTAGGATTCTTTAAGCCCAAAACTGTTTTTAGACTTAAATGCAAAAAATTAAAACTTGACTGCCCAAATACAAATTATAGAACCATAGGGACCTCCATGATAAAATGGGGTAGCTGAAAGAAGAAATAGAACTCTTTTGGATATGGTGAGATCTATGCTTAGTTATTCGTCATTACCAATCTCTTTTTGGGGACTAGCACTGGAAACTGCAGTTTACCTTTTGAACTTAGTTCCATCTAAGTCAGTGCCTAAAACCCTAATAGAATTATGGTCAGGTCGCAAACCAAGTTTACGACATGTCCGTATTTGGGGATCACCAGCACATGTGCTGAAACCAAAGGCAGACAAAATGGATTCACGTTCTGAGGTTTGTATGTTTGTGGGGTATCCCAAAGGAACAAGGGGAGGTTTATTTTATAGTCCTCAAGATAGGAAAGTGATCGTGAGCACACATTTCACTTCCCTTGAGGAAGACTATATGAATAACTTCAAACCTAAGAGTAAGGTAATACTTGAAGAGCTGTCAGGTGATCAGGTTGATGCTCAGCTTTCAACGCCTGTTACAGAACAGGAAGAACATCAACAACCAGATGATCAACACAGGATTAACCCTGAACATCCATCACTTTTAGAACCTCGTCGTAGTGGGAGGGTAACTAGGTTACCTGCGAGATACATGCTTTTGGGAGAAACCTATACGGCTATCTCAGATAAACATGTACAAGATCCCACTAGTTACAACGAAGCTCTAATAGATAGAGATGTTGAATTTTGGAAAAAGGCCATGAATCAAGAAATGGAATCTATGTATTCCAATAAAGTCTGGGAACTTGTAGAGGCACCAAATGGGGTAAAACCTATAGGGTGCAAGTGGATCTACAAGAGAAAAAGAGGAGTAGACGGAAGGGTGGAAACATTTAAAGCAAGATTAGTAGCCAAAGGGTTTACTCAGAAAGAGGGAATCGATTATGAGGAAACTTTTTCTCCGGTTGCTATGCTTAAATCCATCAGGATTCTGCTCTCCATTGCTGCAATGCTAGATTATGAAATTTGGCAAATGGATGTCAAGACTGCCTTTCTTAACGGGCATCTTGAAGAAAACATCTACATGCAGCAACCAGATGGATTTATACAAAAAGGCCAAGAACACATGGTATGTAAGTTGCAGAAATCCATTTATGGATTGAAGCAAGCATCCCGGTCATGGAACATCAGATTTGATCAAGCGATTAAATCGTTTGGATTCATTCAGAACATTGATGAACCATGTGTGTACAAGAAAATTCAAGAAAAATCTGTAGCCTTCCTAATTCTTTATGTAGACGATATTCTCCTAATTGGAAACGATATAGGAGTATTGACTACAATAAAGAGTTGGTTAGCAAAACAATTTGATATGAAAGACCTGGGAGAGGCAAGTTATATTCTTGGTATCAAGTTACTACGAGACCGGAAGAATAAAACTTTAGCCTTGTCTCAAGCGGTCTATATCGATAAGATATTGGCTAGATTTAGCATAGAAAATTCCAAGACTGGTTTATTACCATTCAGACATGGAATTACATTCTCTAAGGATCAATCACCTAAAACATCTGAAGAGATAGAGAGAATGAGACGAGTTCCCTATGCAGAAGCTGTGGGAAGTCTTATGTATGCCATGCTTTGCACTAGGCCAGACATCTGTTTTGCGGTAGGGATGGTTAGTAGATATCAATCTAATCCTGGACCTGAACACTGGACTGCGGTCAAGCATATAATGAAGTATCTGAAAAGAACTAAAAATTATATGCTTGTGTATTCTGGTGATGAACTCATTCCAGTGGGTTATACTGATTCTGACTTTATGTCAGATAAGGATTCCAGAAAATCAACTTCCGGCTATGTGTTTACATTGGGAAGTGGAGCTATTAGTTGGAGGAGTGTGAAACAATCTTGTATCGCAGACTCCACAACTGAAGCTGAATATGTGGCTGCATCCGAAGCTGCAAAAGAAGCTGTATGGCTCCGCAAGTTCCTACAAGATCTTGAGGTGGTACATGCTGTAACTGCACCCTTGAAACTATTTTGCGATAATAGTGGTGCGGTAGCTCAATCTAAGGAACCAAGGAACCACAAGAAACAAAAACATATTGAGAGGAAGTATCATCTTATAAGGGATATAGTGCAGAGAGGTGATGTGGAGGTTACTCAGATTGCGTCACAGCAAAACTTGGCAGATCCTTTTACTAAGGCCATACCTGGGAAACCTTTTAACTTGCACTTAGATTCCATGGGTATGCGTGAGATGCCAAATATGCTTTGAGAGCTAGTGGGAGATTGTTGGGAAAATATGCTCTTTAAAAGCATATGTGTTTATTTAATTGTAATAAACAATTTTCTGATTAATAAAATAAATGAGGTATTTTATTCAAATATCTTAATTGCATTAATATTTGTATTAAAGTCCATTTAATCATATTATATGTATTTATGTGATCACCATGTGGATTCACAGAAGACATAAATACAAGTTATCTTATGATTAAATAAATTTAGTTCGCAGTTGATAAATAAAGTTGGGCACTTTATTTAGGTATAGACTGTAATAAATTCATTGAATGATTTGTCTTAATCATGTATGAATTTATTGATGTAGTGCGACTACATTGAACAGGATCACATATGAGATTTAATTAACTTTGTAATAACTGTCAGACTTATTAAATCTCATAGGCGTTGATTTTACTGTAATCTTAATCTTGAGTTAATTATGATTTCATGATTGTAATTGTTATTCCATTTGAGTTACCAACGGGCACGACACATCCTTGTGGTCAAGATTACCCGGTATCTTGGTGGGAGCAATTATGAGTATTGGAGTTATGGATTAACAATATAGAACTTGTACAACACATCTCTTGATGGGTTTTCGGTACTTGATCATAGAATTCTCTGGCCAGAGTGTGTCAACATATTTAGTATGTTGAAAATGATCATTAGAGAAAACCAGTAAGGATCAAGGAATAAGATGTTATTAAATTGATTGGACAGTTGAGATATCAATTTAATTAACGATGTGGTACAAAGGATTGTGCAGTAAAGAAATCAATGTGGCTTGGGACGAATTATTATTCGAGCATACAATTATGGAAGTCAGTTCCAATCTTTTAGTGGAGTAGATTTGGAATTAAATAATTGGGCTAGTTTAATTACATGCCTAATTATTGTAGCCACTATTGTATGTTCCCAAATGATCCCCGGGTTAGCTCATTTAATTGATTGCACCACTACTGGACTAATAAGTAAGATAACTAGCAATTTGGGTCAAAAGCCTAAACATATCATTTAGTGGGAGGCTCCATTTAATTAGCTTTTGTATAAGGGGCCTTATGTTATTTTACAAGGTAGGTCCCCTATTAAAAAAGCAAATAACGTGATTTTTGATTTTTGATTATTTGGAGCCTAGGGTTTTCACTAAAGGGTGATATAAAAGGTTTATTTTTCTCTAAAGAAAAGAGGAAGCCACTTTATACAGATCAGAGAAAAAGATTTTTCTCTCCATTATTGAGAGAAAAATTTTCTCGTGCTAGTTGCTTTGGTAGTGATAAAGGCGCCCACACGTCAAGTGCAGATCGAACCTGAGTCATAACCTGGAAGATCATTGGAGACAGTTCATGATCTAACAAGCGTGGTGGTGACGGATCGTGATCTAACAGGAGTCGTGGTGGCGGATCGTGATCTAGGAGCCTAAATCACTTCAGCGGAAAAAGCCAACTCAGATTTTCAAGGTACGATTTCTGAATTACGTATTCCTATATATTATATGAGAGCGGTCCTTAAAAGGTTTTATAAAATTTTAAAAACCGAATTTTTCTCCAACAATAATCTCCTAGGCAAACTGTTTACCAAGACTTGAATTCCAAGTAACTAGCTAATCCGGTATTTATAGTTTCCATTCTAATTAAATAGGTTAAACCTGACGAGACAATTTTCTTGTGACTTTTTTATTAATGAAAACCTTGGACCTTTAAACTTTCCGTAGTTTGCCTAGCCCAACTCGTAGATACCTCGACTTTTATTTCCACTCGGAGATAACAATAAAACTTACATGAATTAGGAGTGTGGTTCAGGGCTAGATGTCTAATGGATGAGGCAGCATGAGCTACGGACACAGGGCATGTATTCATTCAGCATGACATGATTACGTTTTGTCAAGGCATAAGACATGCACGTTGGTTGAGTTGCGTCACGCAGGCTTGAAGTATAACACAATTTAAGATGAGTTAAAGCAAAATTGTTTTGAATTATACTACTATATGATCTAAATAAACGAATTTGAATTGAACAATACCAAATTTAATAATATTTTGTTCTATTTTGATTGAATTGAATTGAATTTTAGTACTAATTAATGTTATATTATTTTAAATTATACATTAATTTTAAGTGATTAATCAAATTTGAATTGAATTTTTGTTATCATTTGGTGTAATATTATTTGTTAAATTTTCTAATTATTGTTGGTTTTATGTTATCTAAATGTAATAATGTTTTAAAATTATATTTCCCCCCATGACTTCAGAATGGGTATAGTTGAGGACTACTTGAGCTAATGATAGAGGCAAAAACACCTTCCAGGCAGGCCTTACTATAACCAACCTCATAGATCCCACTCGATCTTTTACATTCATGTATCATACTCTCTTGACTAGTTCATCGTAAGAAAAACTGTTAAATCTTTCCAAAGTGAGAGAAGGGGAGAAGGCGCACTAGAGCTAACATAATAGCCAACAAAAAATTTTAGTTAGCTAGGCTAAGGTGTTTTTTCTTTTTGGGGTCTGAGATCTAAATAGAATTCAATTAATCTGAATTTTGAATAGAGCTGAATGTCTGAATCTAAATGATATGTTTTTTTTTCTAAATTACTAAAAATAAATATTAAGTTGTTTATTTTGTTAACTTAAACAATCTGAAAATTAGTATTTTTACGTTTGTACACTTACAAATTATAAACGTTGACAAATAATAAGTATTTCAAAGAAAATAAATAAGATAATATATTATCATAACATAAATCATGTTACCCTTTAATATTCTAAATTAGTATATGTTAATCGATTTTATTGTAGTTTATGATTTTTTTATAAAAATATTCATAAAAAATTATAAAGATAAATAAAGCTAATTTGAAGAAAACAAAAAGATAAAAATAGTAATAGTCTTACAACTGTATTATCACGAGTTATGGAAATGGGTAATAATAATAATTATTAAATTTTATTTAGGTAAGGATGAAAATTAATTAATTAGATAGGGGTATTTTGAAGAATATCTTTTAATGATAATATTAAATTATAAAATTATTTGTAATGTGCACTCAGAAAATTACATTTTGAAGCCTTTGGGTAGAAGAGAGTAGTGGTACCTAAAAATAAAAGCTTTATTATCTATAAGAATTAGGAACAGAGCTTAAAAGTAGTAACTTTGATAAGGGAAAAGAACTACCCATTGTTGGGTTTGGAAAGCGTGACAATTCATTGTCGGAGAATAACGTAGGAACTGAAAAGATTATAACTTTATTATTGTAGGAAAAGAACTTAAAAATGGTAACGTTGACAACAGTGAAATTTTCAAAACTGTTCAAGCATGCCTAACCCTTTCAAGATTCAGCACCACTTTTACTGTGATAGGTAGATTAAATAAAAAAGACAACTTTAATTTTATGTTTTTTTTTAAAAAAAAGATCTGATCTTTTAGGGCAGATTAATTTTCTTAAGAATTAAGTGGACATAAAGTTGTTTGCTTTTACTCTCTCTACCTTGAAACGCCATAGTAACCATTAGCCTTCCGAGTGAGCTGCTTCCAGTTCTAGACTAGTGAGGAATATAATAAGCACGGTTGCCTAGTTAGCCACTTCCGGTTCCAGAGTAGTAAGGAAGATAATAAGCTTGGCCGCTAAGTGAGCATTTTTGTAGCCATGTGGTGGACATATTGAATAGGAATGCAAAGTCACTTATTATTTCTAACAATATTTCTTCTTGTCAGTTATCACCCTCTTATTTGTAATTCTTATATGAGTTTGGAGTGGTCAGCCCAATAGTTGTAGTCCCTTTTAGCTAAATCTACTAACACAACATACTATCTACTAAATGTACACCATATTATATTCAAAGTTTGGAGCCTAACTAGAGCAAAATGGATTCTGTTTTTTGGGTCACGAAATTAATTAGTGAGGTTATATGAATTTAATCCACCATGTCTAATGCCTTTACTCTTTGTTTGGGGTGGGAATTTCACCAAGCCACGTGTCATAAGAAAAGGCTCTTTCTAGATTGAAATACATTTAGGCTTAATTTGAAATTCGAGCTTAATGGTCTGCGATCCGCCTGATTCTGTTGTGTGGTTTGGAGAGTAAGGTCCAAGAGCATATTCAAGCATTGATATGGCTTAAATAAGCTCCAATTGCAACTTTAACGATGTTTGTTGTTTTGTTGAGTAATGGATTTGAACTCAAACAATAATAGCACACGCTATGAATAGTGATGTGAGAGCAGAGTATACTAATAAATAATAGAGAACTAGTAGCTTAATATTATTTTTCTAGGATTGTTGTAGTCTAGATGGATTTGAACTCAAACAATAATAACACATGCTATGAATAGTGATGTGAGAGCAGAGTATACTAATGAATAATAGAGAACCAGTAGTTTAATATTATTTTTCTAGGATTGTTGTAGTCTAGCAATTGTAATTACGATAAATGTGAGAAAACGGAACATTTATGGGAAATGAATATGGAAGTGTGTTTAGAAATTGGTTTTAGAAATTGGAAAATGTTCTTCTTTAGACTCTTTGTTGGATTTTCTTAACTAAAATGATTGACGCCTTAAGCTTACTATTTATAGCTTTCATTTCTTCATTAACATTAATTCTTCTACATGCTTTTACATTAAATGCCGATGCATGCTGAACATTAATTCTAATGCCTGCTTTACATTAAATGCCAATGCATGCTCAACATTAATTCTAATGCATGCTTTTACATTAAATATCAATGCATGCTTAACATTAATTCTAAAGCATGCATGCTTTTAGATTAAATATCATTTTAGTTTATGCCAATGTAGCAATAATATTGTTATTAGTTTTTTTTCAATCATACGTAGAACTTTGGAACAAAAATAATCATCATTTTTTAACATAAGCACATTTTTTTATGGTTACTTGTGGTAAGGGTGAGGGAGGGGAAGGAGAAGAAGTAGAAGAAGGAAGAAAAGTCAACGACTTGCATTTACCATGTGGCTCTTACTAAGTTACATTTCCAATAGTTTACGGTTAGCCAAATCAATATAAATATGAGTAACACATGCAGAAGGATGAGGTGGTGGAATCGCCTTCTAAGTTACTTATGTTTTGTTTATGTTCATGTTGGATCTACTTTCCCTATTAAAGTAAGAAAAGAAGAATTGGTCATCATCTGATAAAATGATAATATCTTTCATTTTATCTTTGTGAAATTAACAGCTCGACTTCTAGAGTACAAGCACTTAATGATGTGAGTGAGACGATAGCAGATCAGACAAACAAAGGCTTAAATTTCTTTTTTCTTTTACTCTATTCTTAATTAAATTTTACAAATGAAAGGACAATTGCATAAAGTAGTACTTCTTTACTCCAAATTAAGGTTGCATTATTATGTTAGAAATCAAAGCACAACAGTTACTCAGAGAAATACACGTACGATTGATTATCTTCATTCTTCAATGAAGTGAAAAAAAATTACATATGACATAAAAAACATTGGTTCTTCATAATGATAACTTCTGTTCTCCTTAAAGGCTTCATACTAATATTTTTGGATTTCAAATTTGCAAGTCTCAAATTATCGACCTAAATTTCTATTCCTCCTATATTTATCGAGAAGGAAATTTAGTGGCTGACACATTTGTAAATATACGACTAAACTATTTTCGGATAATCTGGTGGGATTCTCCTCCGATCGATATTCATAAACTAATTCTCAATGACATCAAGGGAAGTCCAAACTATTGTTTTCATTAACTTGATGTATTTCTTTAATATTGCCTCATTTCTCAACTTTTTATATCTTTTAATTATGAATAAAACTGCTACCAGGGTCATTGCTTAAGTTAGTGAACTAATTAATTAATTTTAGGTATTCAAGACTTTTATGTTCTCCGCTGATTAGCATGAGATCAATGGGGACCATTCCAAGTTTGATATATTTATTTGCTTCTTAATCTAGTACACATTCAATCAATCACTCGTTTTACTGAAGAAGCGTAGGCTGGGTTAGACCATATACCTTTTGTTATTTACCACCATTATTCTTGTTGCTTGCTTACTTGCTTATATTAATTAAGCGATCGTAATTAATTATTTTTCATAAATAAGTATCAAGTGTGTGTGATTTATTATTTTGTCAGGCGTTGATTGTATATCCCTTTTATACTACAATGATTTCTTTCCCTTTTTAATTATTATATAATATTCATTCATCTATAGTTAATTGTGGGTGGCTTTATTGCGTTTAGTCCATTTTTTTATTTATTTCGCCTTTATTTACATTTACATTTGAATCTTTTCTTAAATAGTTTTATTTTATGTTTTGAGAGGTATATTTAGAATCTTCAATTTGATACACTTTAAGGTATATTTTAGTATGTCACGTTGGATTGGACTGTACTTAATTTTATTCGATTGAATTAGATAAGGTATAAACATGTCAGTTGAGGTTAATTACAAGTCTTGAGCCACCAATGTGTTGATATTAGTAAATGGTAGTTGTGTGGGTCGACTCACTAACCTATATAAAAATGAGGATTTTTTTATATTTACGAAAACATCTAAGAATATTCATCACATTTTACGTTAGCCACCATCACATGTACTTTAATATGATTAATAGCTTAATTAAATATGATTTTTTATCATTTTAATAACCATGTATATTGGATAATATTATCAATACATATATTGTTTAGATAAATAAATGCGTGCAATCTTTGTTAAATAATGAGTGAGCTAGTAATATATATTCATGTAAATCGAGTTCAATATATATTATTGACATGAGTTTTTGAGTCATCTCTTGTCCAGGTGACATGATTACCTTGTTATAAAATAAATTGTCATGTCTTACTCATTTATCTTCTATGTCATGTTAAGATTTCAAATTTTTGATAAGATTTTAAATGCGCCATGTTTAAATAAATCTGAATTTGGCATGAAATGAATAGCAACCGACTCTAGCCTTAACTCGTAATTACACCTAACCTTTTGAAGGTGAAATTTGAGTTTAGAGTGTGAACAACGAGACCAACAATCTTATATACATAACTACTGAAAAAAAAAAAAAAATCACTTCTAAAGAGTAAACACAAACTTTTGCATTCGCATGAGACTTTTCATAAAGCACAGGAATTTTGCTTGCGGTCCAACGCGTGTATGAAGACATGCTAATCAAGTTGTTAGAAAAATTGTAATTGGTGACATGCGTTGTTTATATAGGTGTTGCGTTGTCATAATATTTACTGAGGAAAATATCTAATATATTCGTGTTATTATCATGTACATGTAAGAAGAATAATTCTCTATTGTTCTTTTTTTAGATAAATGCAAGAATAATTTTCTATTTTTCTTAAAGTTTGAGCTTATTATTTGATTTTTTTCCAAAAAAATATTATCTGAATCATCTATTTTATATATCTATTTTCATCGAAATCACCATAATAACATAAAATTAATTATAATAATAAACAATAAAAGAAAGTAGGATCTTTTACGTTAATAATGTGGGGTCTATCTCACTTTGGTGGACCAAAAAGTCCAAAGTTCAAAATAATTTACTTGATGTGTAATTATTGCAAAATTTTAGACTTGGATGAAATTAACTAGAAAATATATAAAGGAAATAAGTGAAGAATCGTGAGATTCACGAATTGAGAAGACGTTGCAAGAGAGAAAGACATAGGTATTTCTTTGGATTTTCAATTTTTGATTAAACGATCGGAATGTGATTTTAACTCTGATTTCTCATAAATTTGGAGAGTAAGTTCCTTACATCGCCCTCTACATTTCTACTGGTGTTGATCTGTATTTTATTCTTTTAATAACTGTTATTTGAGATACCCACTTATTAGAGAAATAAATATTAAATCTATTATAATAAGCCAAAATTGTTGAGAATCTTGATGTTGTTAGCCTCTAGTGTTATCTGAAGAAGAATTTGTGCCGTAATCTCATTAATATAATGGAAGTTTATATTAGACTACGGTCTCATTATTTTTTCCGATTTGAGTTTTTCACGTAAAAATCGGTGTCTTTTGTAGTTTATTTATTGCTTTGGATTTCTCAGTTTATTTTTCTGCCTATTTGTTTGTGGTGCACATCTTATTTTAATCACATAAAGAGAGAAATAATATTTTTTCTGCTTAATTTGCAGCTGCTCTTGTGAGTCCCTTTCCTAACATAGTGATATCAGAGCGTCAGGTTGCTTAACCGCCTTCAATAGAATGGAAGATCCGCTCTACATGAAAGATTTACATGAACCTATTGAAGGCGACGAAGCTAAACCTGCTGATTTAGATGATAAGAAATATGCTTATTGAACCAGAAGGTCGTAGGTATTATTAGGTCATGGATTGATCAGAGTATGTACCATCATGCCGCGAAGGAATCCATAGATGATGTTCTTTAGAGAAAATTAGAAACAATTTATGAGCAGCCGACAGTACAAAATAAAGTGAATATAATAAAAAGACTTGTTAACTTGAAATATAAGGAGGGCCGCAGTATAACTGAATACACTAGTGAATTTTAAGGCTTGGTTGATTAGTTGACTACTATAAAAATCATTCTAGATGATGAGTTACAAGCACTGATGTTGTTTAGTTCTTTGCGAGGCAGTTGGGAGACATTAGTAGTGTAAGTAAATAATTCTACGCCGAATGATAAATTAACCTTGGATATGGTTACAGATAGACTGCAAAATGAAGAATCTAAAAAAAAAAATGCTGAAGTAGTTCCCTCTGAGTCAGTTGCACTTATTTCAAAAAACCAAGAAAGACGGGGGAGAAGTCAAAGCAGAAATTTCTGTCAACAAAATAATGATAACCCTAGAGGAAAATCTAAGTTGCGAGGAGAAGCGTCAAGTGTTTTTATTGTCAGAAAATGTGTCATGTAAAAAGAGAGTGTAGATTGTGAAAAAGAGAACATGCAAACGAAAAAGATGATGGTCAGAAAAATGACAAAGAGAATACTATAGCCGTAGTTGATGGTGATATAGGTATTATTTATGATTATAGCTCTATAAATCTCACTTGTCATACATGTGATTGAGTAATTGATTCAGGTGCTTCACTTTATATTACTGCACATCGTGATTACTTCACATCCTATATTAATGGTGATTATGGTCATGTTTGGATGGGAAATGAAGGGGCATCCAAGATTGTGGGCATGAGAGATATTTGCTTGGAAGCTAATGTTGGATGTAAGCTATTCCTTAAAAATGTCATATATGTACCAGATATTCACTTTAATTTGATCTCCACAAAAAAACTTAATGATGATGGTTAACCAATTTGATGAAAGAAAATGGAAGCTCACCAAAGGCTTTTTAGTGTTGGGTAAAGGAAAGAAAATGAACACTCTCTACGTAATATAAGCCAAGATCAAGAAAGAAGATGTGAATGTGGCTGTAAAAGATTCTGACATTAAGACATGACATAAAAGGCTTAGTCACATTGGTGAGAAAGCGTTAGAAACTCTTGCCATAAAAGGATTTCTGCCAAGCGTTGCAGGTACATCCCTCAAAACTTATGTTTATTGTTTAATTGGAAAGACACATAGAATAGCTTTTAAAAGTTTTTCTCAATCTAAAAAGTCATATATTCTTAATTTGATTCACATTGATGTTTGCATGATGTGAAGTAGATCAATAGGAAATGCACTTTACTTTGTGACTTTTATTGATGACTATTCAAGGAAAGTGTGGGCTTTGGCTTTGAAATTTAAAGACCAGGTGCTTAATATATTTAAGTTCTTCTATGCTTATATTGAGATAGGGATAAGAAGAAAATTAAAATGTGTTAGGGCAGATAATGATGGTGAATACAGAAGACCATTTAAGTAATATTGCAGATCTCATGAAATCATACTTGAGAAAAATGTACCAAAGACCCCTTAGTAGAATGGTGTTGCAGAAAGAATGAACAGAACACTTGAAGAAAGGATTAGGTGTATGCTTTCTAATGCCAAGCTTAAATTATTATGGGCAGAGGCTATGCGCACTGCGCTTAATTTGATTAATATTTCTTCTTCAGCTCCATTAGATGGCAATGTATCTGAAAGAGTTTGGATTAGGAAAGATGTTTCTTATAAACACTTGAGAGTGTTTGGGTATAAAGTATATGTTCACATCCCTAAAGATGAAAGATCGAAACTTGATGATAAAGCCAAGGAATTCATTTTCTTAGGCTATGGATATGAAAAATTTAGGTATAGATTATGGGATCCATTAGTAAGAAAATTAATATGAACTAGAGATGTTGCGTTTCTTGAAGATCAAATAGTTAGTGATGAAGAGAAAAGTAATGAGTTTCAATCATCTCCAGAGATTGATATTATTCCAATTTTAATTTCTCCACCTATTGTTCATGATAATCATTGGGAAGCTGGAGAGGATAGTAATGATGGTCTAGCAGAACCAATTGAGCAAGCTCTTTCAGAACCACTAGCACTACTAATAGAGCCATAATCGAGAAGATCCACTAGATAACAACGTCCTTCCACTAGATATCCTCCATAAAAGTATGTGATGCTTACAGATGAAGGGGAGGCAGAGTATTTTGAAGAAGTCATGTCTCACCAACATCAAAATGAGTGGGTTAAAGTCATGTAAGAGAAGATGAAATTCTTGAATGAGAACCACACTTATGACTTTGTAAAGCCGTCTAAGAGAAAGAGGGCATTGAAGAACAAATGAATTTATAGGTTGAAGACTGAAAAAAACTTACAACAGCGGCATAAGGATAGATTGGTTGTGAAAGGTTTCGATAAGAAGAAAGGTGTTGACTTTGAAGAAATATTTTCTCATGTGGTTAATATGTCTTATATCTGAGTAGTTATGAGATTAGCAACTAACTTGAACTTGGAAATTGAACAGCTTGATGTAAAGATAGCTTTCTTACACAGTGGCTTAGAAGAGAAAGTATACATGGAGCAACCTAAGGGTTTAGTGTCAAAGGTAAAGAAGAACAAGTATGCAAGTTGAAGAAAAGTTTGTATGGGCTAAAACGGGCACCAAGGCTGTGGTACAAGAAATTTTATTCTTTCATAAAGAATCGTGATTTTAATAAGAATATGTGCTACCATTGTGTTTTTGTAAAGAAGTTTGGTGATAATGATTTAATCATTCGTTTGCTTTATGTGAATGACATGTTGATTGTTGGCGAAAATACAAGTAAGATTGACAATCTGAAAAGAGAGCTTAGCAAGTCTTTTGTAATGAAGAACTTGGGATCGTTAAAACAAATTCTTGGCATGAATATTTCCCGCGATAAAAAATCTAGAAAGTTATGGTTATCTTAAAAAGCATATGTTGAAAGGGTTCTTGAAAGATTTAACATGAGCAATGTAAAATCTGTTGTTTGTTCTCCACTTGCGGGCCATTTCAAGGTTAGTTTCGAGCATTGTCCTACAAGTGAGAAAGAGAAACGAAAGATGAAACGAGTTTCTTATACTTTAGTAGTTGGTAGTTTGATGTACGTCATGGTTTGTACAAGACCAAATATTGCTCATGCAATTGGTGTAGTCAGTCAATTTCTTTCCAATCTGGGCAAAGAACACTAGATAGCAGTGAAACTGATTCTTAGATATCTCAGAGGCACTTCCAAAGCATGTTTATATTTTTGTGGTGACAAACCTATGTTATAAGTATACACAGATGCAGATATAGTAGGAGATGTTAATTCTAGAAAATCTCTATCAGGATATTTACTCACCTTTACAGGGGGAGTAGTCTTATAGCAGTTCAGACTTCAGTAGTGTGCTGCTTTGTCTATCACAGAAGCAGAGTGTATTCCAATAATTGAAAGTTGCAAAGAAACCTTATGGATGAAGAATTTTCTACTAGAGTTGGGTGTTAAACAAGACAATTATGTTGTGTACTACAACAATCAAAGTGCCATTCACTTGGCAAAGAATTCAATATATCATTCGAAATCGAAGCAAATTAATGTGAGGTATCATTGGATAGGAGACATGCTTGAGGAGAAACAATTGCAGCTTGAGAAAATTCATACAACGAAGAATGAGTCAGATATGATGACAAAGTCATTGTCCAAGGAGAAGCTGGAAAGCTGTAAAAAGAGAGTGGGCTTGGTGGTGCCCCTCAGATAAGATGAAGGGGGAGATTTATAGGGTCCATCTCACTTCGGTGGACCAAAAAGTCCAAAGTCCAAAATAATTTACTTGATGTGTAATTATTGCAAAATTTTGGACTTCGAAGTAATTAAGTAGAAAATATATAATGGAAATAAATGAAGAATCACGAGAGCTATAGCCATTTCACGAATTGAGAAGATGTTGCAAGAGAGAAAGACAAAGGTATTTCTTTGGGTTTCAATATTTGATTAAACGATCAGAATATGATTTTAACTCTGATTTCTCACAAATTTGGAGGGTAAGTTCCTGATATCGCCCGCTACATTTCTATTAGTGTTGATCTGTACTTTATTTTCTCGATAGTTGTTATTTGAAATACTCACTTGTTAGAGAAATAGATATTAGATCTCTTATTGTAAGCCAAGATTGTTGAGAATCTTGATGTTGTTAGCCTCTAGTGTTACCTGGAGAAAAATTTGTGTTGTAATCCCATTAATATAGTGAAAGTTTATATTGGACTACGGTCCCGTGATTTTTCCTGATTTAGGTTTTCTACGTAAAAATCGGTGTCTCTTATGATTGATTTATTGCTTTGGATTTGTTGGTTTATTTTTTTGCCTATTTGTTTGTGGTGCACATCCTATTTTAATCACACAAAGAGGAAAAAAATTTTGTATTCGCTTAATTTGCAGTTGCTTTTGTGAGTCCCTTTCCCAACAAATAATATTTTTTAAATATGACCCAACATATAAGTCTCAATTATAATATTGTTTTACAAGATGGACTAATCGATAGGAAAAAAGAGCAAAATCTTTCCTGATGTTTAGTTGAAACCGACCCTCTTTATTTAAAGCACATCCAAACCTCCATGAGTGTTTAATTTTCGTTAATCTTACCTTTTTAACCTTGATGGTTGTCTAATTTTGAGAATATGAAAACTTTTATTTAGTTAATTGAATAATTTTTTTAATCATAGTTAATTGAAAAACTAAATGTAAAATAGTAGAAAAAGTAAGGAAATGGTTATGATTTTCCAATTAATTCTGAAAAATTTTCAGAATTAATTGAAAAATAAATACAAAATAGATATACACATATTATGTTTTGAAGAATAATAAGTTGAGAATATACACACATATGTATATGTATATTAAAGTTGCATTTAATTTTTTAATAAATCTGGAAAAAAAAACCTCATTCGATCAAGTATCAACAATTTTATTTATTTATTTATTCGTATTTATTTGTTATTAATGTTATTATTATTTTTTTCACAATAACCTGATTTTGGTCCGGTTGATCAACACACTTTTCTAGGTCTGCATATAGCGCCCTTTCCTTCTAATTTTCTTAAACCCTGGCTAGCTGCCTTTCCATCTTCATACAGCCGAGAGAGGATTAATAAAATCCCGCTTGTATGCAGCCTCCGGACGAAAAAAAAAAAAAAAATTGATTTGATAGTCGTCTCATATGGCAGCAACTTCAGTACTGATCAAATCATACCCATCGTTAGTGTCAAGGCGGCCGGTACAGAACTTTCCTTGCAATTTTTGCTTCATAAAATCCGCTAAATTTAGCACAATAACCTCTTACAAGCTCGCTACCGTCAGAGATAAAAGCTTTCTCAATATATGGCCTTTAAGTTTAATTAACAAAAACAGCAATCCCAGATGCTTCTACAATTATTACTAAAACATCAAAAACCCTAATTCAGACTTTAATGCTGGTGCTGCTAATGACGATGTGTAGTCGTGTCTCTGTCTTGGCTATTTCCATGGGTGAAATGGGTGGCCGCTCCTTTTCTATATTATGGCCGCGGATAATTGATTTGCGGCACCGTTCCTCCTTCGAATCTAAAGAAAATTTTACAAGCGTTATCAAGCTCCAGGTATGTGGAAATATATGTCTGTATACTTTGAATTCTAAGTTTCTTAATTGACTCGTTTTTACGAACCGTTTGCCTTTTTCTTATATAGGTCGGGTTGTGTGTTAATGGACCACGTCTTCAAAATGAACTTGATCGGATTTCAAAAACTGTTGATACATCCACCAGAGATGGTTTCGCACGTCTATTGCGGGGTAAATTAAGCTACATTTTTAATAATGGTTTTGTTATAACTTCTATTGATAATTTTATAATTTAGTCCTTGGAGTTAATCATCAAATTAATAGTTTAAGATACTTTTTGGGAATCTTTCTTATCATCATTCTTAAAAATAATAGCACTAAATTAGAGAAATTCTACGATACATTAGATAGAGATATTAGGTATCACCACAACAACTAAAAAATATTTTGTCATGTGTATATTTGTTTTGAAATAAATCACTATGCAGTGATAGGTATATTAAATTTAATTTTATCACGTCACACAATCATTGGCTCCTTGTATATTACTATGATTTTTTCCTTTTATTATTTAGCATAAATGCAATCTATCAGCATAAAATTACTGCATATATTATTATCTTTTTTTTTCTTTTAATGTGGATGTAGAGACAACAACTTGTTTGCTTCAGCATTCCGAATGTTGGAAATCCGGTTATTCATGTGTAAGTATGTAGAATTAATTATTTTGTCTCAAATATATAAAGCCCTTATCTCAGTAAGATTATCTGGCCGGATTTAACAAAATAAAACCATGCAAACCAAATAATGTTCACAATACATACATATGTAATCGTTTTCTGTGACTCTGCTGATTAGTTGAGTTCAGGTATTTTTTGTAAATGGAGCAGCAAGTGTATTCGCTGGATGTTTATTTTATTTTATTTCATCTATCTATTCGATTATATCGCTAACTAATTTTTTTTTTTTTCTATCTAATTCATCATTCCTTTTCTTGGTAGTCCGAGTTATTGGATTTAATTATGTGATATTTTTGTAGAGGCGGTTTTTTTTAGGATGAAAAGTGCAGAAAAGCACTTCAATCAACTTCTAGAAAATGAGCGGATCTTAAAATTTAATGAAGAGGCGCTTGAGTTTAAGTTAAACGACACAGGGCTGCTGGAAAATGAAACCACGACAATGCATCAAGTTAATCATCAGTTCACGGATACACAAGTGGTGGTAAGCATCTTATTGAATATTGATTCATTATCTCGCTATCATACTGGTCATACAAATACCCTTTCATCTCAGGTAACAATCTTACTTGCACTTAAAGGATCGTTTTTTGGTTTTCTTATCCTCAACGTCTATTCCCAGCGTGATGTAAAGTGGGCCTTGAGGGTGTTTGATTTCTTGTGTTCTTGGCCCTTTGTCCAAATACGGGTATTGAATATATTGTGATAGTTTCTTTTTATTTTATTATTACTATTGTTATCTTTTGTTCGGACTTGTTTTGTAGGTTTTGGTAATTTTACATTTATTTTATATGTTTCTGGCTTTCATGCATACAGGGAATAAAAGTGCTGTGGATCCCTCGGCAAGAAAATGAAATCCTGTCATATCAGGAGCTTCAAAAACAGTACCCACGTTTACAGGCTTTCGAAAACTAATTAGGCACATTTTTTATCCTCAAAGTGGTTACTCTCCTATGCTATTGTTGATTTTAGTCCGTTCATTTTATTTAAGCTCGTAAGTGATTATTTATATAGGGGCTGCGCTACTGCTGATGTTAGAAACTTAATTGAAATGAAGTTCTAAGTGGTTATTCTCACCACTGATTCTAATCCGTTATTTCATTTAGAAATTAGAATCAAGGGGTGTGTGTATATATATGGACACACACACTAGTTCTAGACTCTTCATTTCATTTAAGACGGTGATATGAAGAATTTTGAACCAATTTTATATTTGTACTTGTCATTCTTGGGCGTGGGCTATGCTAATCTTCTTTGCATCATTCCAATTTTATGGGATGTCAGAGACGATAATGCTTGTAGACAAATTGTAATCCAAGATTTTGAATTCCAGCTAATGTTGTATTTATAGTTTCCATTCTAATTAAGTATTTTAAGGAATAATTTGGTAATACTGCAGCTTTTAAAATAATTCTTATTAGTTGTACTATTAAAATAATTAGCTGTAAAGAGAATCAATTAAAAATTTATTTTTAAATGTACTATGAGTTTTAAAAGCAGTTAATAAATCTTACTATTAAATTGTTATAAGAATATAAATGACTGAATTGAATATAACGTTAAATAAAATTTATTTATACATATAAAAATTATTTTTACACACACATATATAAAGTTATTTTTAATTGTGTGTATATAATAATTGATAACTAAAATAAATATTTTATATTTTTAATTTTATTTTTTTTAGTTTGTTATCTCAATATAATTGGTAACAATAATAATCTCTTTAAATTTAATGATTTTATTTCCTAATTAGTAATGATAATTTTAGATTCTTCATAATATATATGAGAATATATGGAATTGTCTTAAGTACAAACTTGATTCTTAAAATTAAATTTTAAAAAATTATTTCTTTCTTATTTTTCAAAATCTATATTTTTATTATCAGTAAACACTAAAATTAATTTTTAATTTTTTAAAATTACTTTTAAACTTCTTAAAGGCAATTCAAGCAAGGCAGCAATTTTGAGATCTTTTGGATAATTTCGGAGATTCAAAACTTAATGAGGAACTTTGAGCTAGTTAGCATTAAGTATACTCATAGATCTCGTAATGCCATTGCCCACTCTCTAGCTAAGTTAGCATTAGAGAAATGTGAAAATGTTGTTTGGATGGGGTCTTACCCTTCACAATTGATGTATCTTTTTTCTTCTTCGTTTTAATGGAAGTTTCCTTTAAAAAAAAAAAACACCCTACACTTGGGAGACAATTTTCTTGTGACTCTTTTATTTATGAAAACTTTGGACCTTTGAACTGTTTGTAGTTTACTTATATAAATCAGGAGTGTTGGTTTAGAGACGTCTAATGGATCGACACGAGCTATGGACACGTGACATGTATTCAGAGAATGCAGGACATGAGCACTCTTTGTCAAGGATACAACGCGTCTGTTGGTGGGGTTGGGTCTACATTTGTAGTCACAACATAATTTACGATGAGTCAAAATATGGTACGTGAAAAATTGAACAAAAAGTATGGTTCAAATTTTATAAGCAAAAGTTATTAGAATTATGCTACTATCAATTATCCAAATAAATAAATTTGAATTAAACAACATTAAATTTAATAATATTTTGTTCTATTTTAATTGAAATGAATATTTTTATTAATTAATGTTATATTATTTTAAATTATAAATTAGGTTTAAGTCGTTATCAAATTTGAATTCAATTTTTGTTATCACTTCGTGTAATATTGTTTGTTAAGTTTTTTTATTATTCTTGGTTTTATGTTATGTAAATGTAATTTTTTTTCAAATTGGCTAAATTGCCACTAAGTTCCTTCTCTTTCTAAGTATGCTTGTTCTCTCTCTCTATATCACTTCTTGAAAATTAAAAACTTACTGTTTCACTCTCTGCCATGGATTCTTTTCCTTCATAAATTCCACTGCATTTTATTCTGTGGCATTTGAATTCAGATTTTTTTTAAATTTTATTTTCGAATAGAATTCGCTCAGAAACTTTACACAGGCTTATAAGAAAAATAAAAAAAATTAAAGTTTTCATGGTTATTTAAAATTCTTGATACTCATTTTTACATGGTGGGTTTCTTCCCATAAATTGAAGAAGAGAGAGTGGTTATTATTATTATGCTCCTGTTCAAAGAGCTTTTGAATAAAATCTGTGAGCCAAATGGTTTGCGAATTTCGTAATTCAGACTCTAAAATTTCTAAGCAAAGCAAGCAGACCCAAGGAGCAGTGAGCCACTGAGCATTGATCTGATATTGGTTGTAGCCTATAGGCAAATTAATTAATTTCGATTATTCATTTACATACCAGAAAATCGAAGGAATTGGTTAGAGGTGACCAAGAATTTAGAGAGAGAGAGAGATAATATGATTAATTAGGTAATTTTATCAAAATTAATTTGAAAATAAATATTTTAATTAAAAAATAAAGAAAAAAGAAGAAATTGATGAGTTCAAATAGCCTCAGGTTTTAAATTAGAGTAATGATACAGCCACAAACTATTGTACAAACTTATTTTGTACAAACTGACGTGACATGATAAGATTGGTTGAATTAAATATCACTTGGCCCACATGATTTGTTTTTATTAATTTATATTTTCATTCAACCAATTTTATCATGCCACGTCAGTTTGTACAAAATAAGTTTGTATAAGAGTTTGTGGCTGTATCATTACTCTTTAAATTATATTTTCCCGGATAGAAGCAACAAAGTTTTCCAGTCAGGCCTTACTATAACCAACCTCATAGATCCCACTCAATCTTTACCCGACTTTTTCGTCTACGTCATCATAAAAAAAAAAGGTCATGCTACAGCTAAGGTAACAGCCATCTAAAACATTTAGATAGCTAAGCTAAATCTGAAAAAAGTTATTAGAAATCCTATAATTTATCTAATTTTTATTTATTATATAATAGGCTTGAGTTTTGAGTTCAAATTTCATTATCAGTAAAACTTTTATACTTTTATTATAATAAAAGGAAACAAATTAGAAAAAAAAATGAGAATATTTGCACTCCACAATTTTTGTAAATCTACCATATCTCAGAAAAATTTATTTATAAAAAATTTACGGGTCCAACTACCATGCACTTGGTGCATGGCACCCAGCATTTTGTCTATATATGAGTTGCCCATTAAATCTAACACAGAACTTGCTTCAACAGCAAATACAATTTTACCCTTTAAAGGAAATTTAAACAATAACAAAGGTAATGGTCAGAGGATGATGGAGTATTAAAGAAATAGTAGGGAGGTAATTGGTACATACTACAAATAATAAGGGGGTAATTGACAATCTCCCTTGAAATATTTATAAATTTGTGGTTGAATGGTTTAAATTGGGTGAGGTTATTTGAACCCACTAAATTACTCATTAAACTTATTTACTAAATAAACTCACATTTAAAATTTAAAAGTTTAAATTTTACTCAATAAACCTATATAAATACCCAATATACTCTTATTAAACCCATTTTTTTTATAACGATACTATTTTTACTTATTAAACCCATTAAATTCATTTATAAACCCTTAATAAATGTTTATTTTTCCCATTAAACTGAAGATTTTGTTTATGAATATGATTCTAAAAAAATAGTTACAACACATATTCATCATTCTTATTTTTTTTTTCAAAAAGAAATTTATTACAGCACAATTAGTAACTACTAGACCTTTTTCAACCTATTTTACACCGTTTAACAATGTCTCAACCTTTGATTCAAGATGAAAATTATACAAATTCTTCATGGAGGCAACAAACAAACAATATCTATCATTGCTTGTGCAGTAATCACCAACATAAAAAAGAATTGCTTTATGGCAAAAATAAGAATCGTTTTATGGTTGTGTACAACACTATTTGTCTTTTTTTTTTTAATTACTCTTGTTGTCACACTCCAGTTTTTAGAAATTCGAAAATGATCAATGTTGCCGACTATTGCTTAAAATGTGTAAATACAATCTATTCAATAGAAATATATGACATTTTATGTACTTTAAATTTCCATTTATTTAAGATCCCTTAGGCTCTAAAAAAAGGCATGCCAATGGCAGAAGATACTGGCTTCTTCAGAGTCATGTAGGTTTTCTTGTAATTTGGCCCAGCAACCAAGAGATCCTCTCTTTTTCCTTCTTCCCCTGCATATTGAGCGTTCTTACCTTCTCAATATTTCGTTGCAACTTTTGATGGCGACAGGGGCTGAAGTGCATAGAAGTGGTTTAGAGAAGTTTTCAACAACACTACTTGACATTGATTGTTGCCCACTGTCAAACGCAAACAAAGATGTAACTGTTAGGAAATTGGTGGGTGCAGCAGGACCGCAACTAAAATAAAATTGGAAATAAAATAAAGAACAAGCACAATAGAGGTCACCGAAAATTACGTGGTTCGGCTTTTAGCCTACATCCACGGGCGAAGACAGAAGGAAATATTTTACTAGTGAAATAAGGATTACAAGTATTGTAAGATTTTAGCTCACTACCCAAAACCCCAATACACCCAATCTCTCACTCACTAGACACGCAAGAGTTTATTAAACTCTTGAAAACTCTCAACACTCAAAGAAAGAAAGATTTCTCTCGATGGAATTGAATACAAAATGAAATGAGGAGCTCTGCCTTTTATAGCAAAAAAATGGCTATTAAATTATTATTTTTACCACCGTCTTCATTCTTCTATTTTTTTCTTTCTTCTTTTTTCTTCATTCCAAATTTGCTGCTGCCAAATTCTTCAACATTTTCTTTGGCCGGCTGTCAAAGCCAACTTTGCTTATTCAAGGGTTCTAGATGCAGTAGCTTCTAGATGCAGCCAAATTTGACATTCTCCCACTTGGAGATTAGATTGAGAATCAATCAATCTCCACACCATCCTTTCTGTTTCGCCATAATCATGTTGCCTACGTTGCTGCTAGGCCACAAGAGGATCTACTCCAGATAAACTTGTCAGCATTTATTGGCTTGGTCAAAACATCTGCTAGGTTCTCCTTCGTATGGATTTTCTGCAAATCCACACTTCCATCTTCCACTACTTCTTGAACGAAGTGATGCTGAACTCCTATGTGCTTTGTCCTTGAATGAAAGGCTGGATTCCTTGCAATGTGCAAGACACTCTGACTGTCACAAAACACAGGAATTTTCTGTTGTTTGTGCCCGAGCTCCTCCAATAATCTTTGTATCCAAATAGCTTCCTTGTAAGCTTGTGTAGCTGCCATGTATTCTGCTTCTGTTGTAGATAATGCCACAACGGTCTGCAGTTTCGAAACCCAGCTTACAGCTACTCCCGCAAGTGCAAACACATAACCAGTAGTGGATTTCCTTTTATCAAGGTCTCCTGCAAAATCTGAATCCACATAGCCCCTGACAGTAAACTTTGATCCTCCATAACATAATGCAACATCTGAGGTTCCTCTGATGTATCTCAGAATCCTCTTCACAGTTATCCAATGCTCTCCTCCAGGATTCGCCATGTATCGACTGACTGCTCCCACTGCTTGTGCAATGTCCGGTCTTGTACATATCATAGCGAACATTAAACTTCACACTGCTGATGCATACGGTACTCGAGACATCTCCTTCCTCTCTGTTTCATTGCTAGGACACATACTTGAGGATAATTTGAAATTAACAGGAAGTGGGGTAGAAATTGACTTACAATCTTGCATGTTGAAGCGCCGCAAGATTTTCTTCAAGTAATTCTTCTGTGAAAGCCAAATCTTCCTGTTATTTCTGTCTCGGTGAATTTGCATCCCTAGAATCTTGTTTGCTGGTCCCAAGTCCTTCATTTCAAACTCCCTAGCCAAATGTGCCTTCAATTCTTGGATTCGATCTTTGTTGGGATTTGCTACCAACATGTCATCCACATACAACAGCAAAATGATGAAATCATTATCTTCAAACCTCTTGTAATATGCACAATGGTCTGAACTGAGTCTGTTGTATCCAAGGCTCATGATGAATGAATCAAATCTCTTATACCAACACCTCGGCGCCTGTTTGAGACCGTATAGAGATTTGTTCAACTTGCAAACCAAGTTCTCCTTTCCTGTTTCTGCAAAACCTTCTGGTTGGAGCATATATATTTCTTCTTCAAGTTCTCCATGAAGAAATACAGTTTTCACATCTAACTGCTCTAGATGTAGGTCAAATGTAGCACACATTGCCAAGACTATTCTGACTGTTGTGAGTCGAACCATGGGCGAAAATATCTCGTTGAAGTCAATGCCTTCTTTCTGAGCATATCCTTTCACCACCAATCTTGCACGATACCGCTCCACTTGGTCATTGCCATCACGCTTGATCTTGTAGACCCATTTGTTTCCAATGGCTTTTCTTCCATGTGGTAGTGGTACAAGTTCCCATGTCTTGTTCTTGTGTAGAGTTTCAATTTCTTCCTGCATTGCTGTCATCCACAAAGCAACATCTGAGCTGTTTAAAGCTTCATGGAAAGTTGAAGGCTCTCCATCCTCTGTTAGAAGACAGTATGCAACGTTGATCTCTGTGATATACTCCGAGTGCCACGCCGGCGGTCGTCTCTCACGAGTTGATCGACGAACTTCTAGAGCCTCGGACTCGACTGGTTCTTGTTCCTCGTGCTCTGGTGCTGCTTCAGAAGAATCTGAATCTTCTGGATTATTTTCTACATATACCGGCACAATCTCTGACTTTTCTTTTACAGTGCCATCATCTCCATCTTTCATTTACAGTTGATCTTCTACAAAAATAACATCTCTGCTGATGACGATCTTGTGGGCAGTGGGGTCCCACAGACGATACCCCTTTACTCCATCAGCATACCCCAAGAAGATACATCTTCTAGATTTTGGATCCAACTTTGTTCTTTCTTGGGCATTGTACATCACGTACACAGGACATCCAAATGCATGTAGGTAGGAATAATCAGCTGTCTTTCCAGTCCACATCTCTATCGCTGTAGATGGTGATCGATTTACTATATAACAAGCAGTTTTGGCTGCTTCTGCCCAGAATGAATTGGGTAGACCAGCAGTCCTCAACATAGCTCTTATTCTTTCTGTAAGAGTTCTGTTTATCCGCTCTGCCACTCCGTTTTGTTGAGGAGTGTATGCCACCATGAACTGCCTCTGAATACCTTCTTGCTTACAGAAAGCAAGAAACTCGTCGCCTGTATACTCTCCACCATTATCCGTCCTCAAGCACTTGATCCTTTTACCAGATTCAAGTTCCACCCGCGCTTTGTATTCTTTAAACACAGAAAATACATCTGACTTTTTCTTAATTGGATACACCCAACATCTTCTAGAATAATCATCAATGAAAGTCACTATGTACTTTGCACCTCCCATGGATATATCCGGTGATTCCCAAACATCAGAATGAATCAAGTCTAAAATGCATTTGCTTCTAGCAATAGATCTATTGAATTTTAATCTATGCTGCTTACTTATAACACAATGCTCGCAAAATGGTAAACTTACCGATTTGAACCCCGGAAGTAATTTTCGCTCAGAGAGAATCTTCAAGCCTTGTTCTGACATGTGGCCAAGTTTGAGATGACACATCATCGTTGATTCTTCTCCATTTGACGCGACACACGCATTAGCCTCCTGTAGTGTTTCTCCTCTAAGCATGAATAGATTAGCACCGATCTTTTCTGCTTTCATCAATACAAGCGCGCCTTTAACGATCTTCATAATTCCATTCTCCACATGAGTTTTGTACCCATGACTATCCATGTGTCCCAAAGACAATAGATTTTTCTTCAAGCCATTGACATGTCGTACCTCTCCAATTGTGCGAATTGTACCATCAAACATTTTTATTTTGATAGTACCAATACCAGCGATCTCCAAGGCATGATCATCTCCCATATATACAGATCCTCCTGAGATAGGTTCATATGTGTGGAACCATTTTCTCCGAGAGGTCATGTGCCAGGTAGCTCCTGAGTCTATAAGCCAGACATCAGACAATCGTTTTCTGCCTTCTGAAACAGTTGTTGCCTCGCTGTAAAGAATTTCGCCATCATCTGAAGTACTTGCTACACAACCCTGAGCATTTGATGACTCAGGTTCTTTTCCCTCTTTTCTCTTCTGGTTACTCCAACATTCTTTCTTGACGTGCCCTTTCTTGCCACATTTGTAGCATTTAACATTTTTCTTACTCCTGAATTTTGATCTACCCTGATTTTGACTCCCACTGGGGCCACGTTCCGTTGATCTCCCTCTCGTCACCGATAGCGCCTCCGCTTGCTGCGAACTTGCTTGTCTGTTTTCCTTATTTTTCCGCCTGCTCTCCTCATTTAATACGGAGGTTGTAACATCGTCGAAAACTAGACTCTCCACTGGATTGTTGTTCGTCAGGTTGATGATGAGTTGATCATACGAATCTGGTAGACTTTGAAGTAGAAGCTCTGCACGTTCATTTTCCTCTATATTATGACCCAACATTGTGAGTTGTGAAAATAGAGTCTTCAATGTGTTGATGTGGTCGGTCACCATTGTAGATTCCGTCATTCGAAGAGTATAGAGTTTTCTCTTCAAGAAGATTTTGTTGTGTAGTGACTTGGCCTCATACAATTTTGTGAGAGTATCCCATATTTCCTTCGCTGTATTTTTCTCTGCCACACTGGATAATACTCCATCCACAAGTGCCAAGTGTAGATCAGAAATGGCGTTGCCGTCTACCTTATTCAACTTGTCATCAGTTATCTCCATGGGCCTTTCTTCAATTGCTGCCAAACAATTATTTTTCCTTAATACAGCTTTCATCTTCATTTTCCACAACGAAAAATTATTTCCGTTAAACTTCTCAATTTCATACTTTGCCGCCATTTTGTTGATAAATGTTGTACACAAGTTAGTGTACCACCTTGAATAGTTCTGAGTATGTGTGATGATGCACACCAGGAAAGTTCCCAGGAAAGACTGGAGGGGTCACAATGGTCCCACTTAAAACCCAGACTCCTTAAGCTTTTATTGCCTTTGTGACAGAACTTTCCTAGACATGTACAAAACCACACAGTTGCTTTACTCACACCATTATTCCTTGCTTTGCACTGCAAAATTCTTGGATCGCTTCCACCGTTTCACGTGAATAGTACTGTATACGTGAATAATATCATCTATGTGATCAAAACCGTATACGTGAACAGTATCGTATACGTGTACAGTGCCGTATACGTGAATAGTACCCCTTACGTGAATAGTTCGTGACTCCAAAAAATACAATCAATGGCTCTGATACCACTGTTAGGAAATTGGTGGGTGCAGCAGGACCGCAACTAAAATAAAATTGGAAATAAAATAAAGAACAAGCACAATAGAGGACACCGAAAATTACGTGGTTCGGCTTTTAGCCTACATCCACGGGCGAAGACAGAAGGAAATATTTTACTAGTGAAATAAGGATTACAAGTATTGTAAGATTTTAGCTCACTACCCAAAATCCCAATACACCCAATCTCTCACTCACTAGACACGCAAGAGTTTATTAAACTCTTGAAAACTCTCAACACTCAAAGAAAGAAAGATTTCTCTCGATGGAATTGAATACAAAATGAAATGAGGAGCTCTGCCTTTTATAGCCAAAAAATGGCTATTAAATTATTATTTTTACCACCGTCTTCATTCTTCTATTTTCTTCTTTCTTCTTTTTTTTTCATTCCAAATTTGTTGCTGCCAAATTCTTCAACATTTTCTTTGGCCGGCTGTCAAAGCCAACTTTGCTTATTCAAGGGTTCTAGATGCAGCCAAATTTGACAGTAACCACCAACTTTATTATCCTAAATCTAATCACATGAGCTTAATTAACAAAAATATGTAGTTTGGAAGAAAAATCATGCCTCTTGTTGATTAGGGTTTGATAAAAATATGATTAGGGTTTGACAAAATTATGTTGAATGTAAAGAAGGGTTCAAAGAGTAAATTTTTTTTTACTAGATTTTAATGTCCATAATTGTAATTTAATTAAAGAATTTTTTTTTTTAAAATGGGTTTAATGAATAGTTTGGTGGGTTCAAATATCCTCACCCGTTTAAATATTATATGATTGGCATAATGCTTTGTTATGGTAGTGCCTTGTCGATATTGCCATTGAGTTTATAATGCGAATGACTGTAATTTTATATTTGCCAACTGTTGAAATGTTCAGTCAATGGGGGTTTCATCGCCTAATTGCGGGTACTTGGGAGTTGGAATGCAAGGGCAAGGCCATCCCTATGCTGTTACAGTAGTTGGTTCCCACGTGAACTTCAGTGAAATGTCGGTGAAGAAAAAACCTTTTTGGTCAATGAAATCAGTTGGAGTGAAATGAAATGACGCGCGACGGAAATGTAAGAGTCACACGCCACGTGTTGTTTCACTACATACACAGCCAAACAAACAAACTGCTACTTACGAAACTTAACAAACAAAAACACCAAATATTTACACCATTGTTTAGCCAAACGCTTTATGTTGGAAAGCTTTACACCATTGTTTAACCAAGCTTTACACCTTGAAAGCCACAGGCCCAGACATCCTGCTTCTTTATCTGAACATATTAAACGCATACGAAGCATTCCCGTTAGCATCCAAGTTATTACAAGAAAAGTCGCATCCAAGTGCTGTGCAATCTAACCAAGTGCAAGCATAATTTATGTTATCGACAAGTTTGCTCATATCCTTGGTACCCGGATTAAGCATACACCATTGGCTTGGCATATAATTCACACCACGTTTACCTTTAAGCATTTTGTTTTGACCCTGAACTCTGTACTTCACACCACGTGCACCTTTAAGCATTTTGTTTTGACCCTGAACTAAAAGAACCATTGCGGATTGAGACTGTCCGTCATATCTAAAGATTCCCCAGTGACGCTCAAAATTTCCAGGATCAGTACACTTTGCATCCTCATCAAGTAACCAGTACACTTCAATATATCCAGGCTGCAGTTGAGTGCCTTTATTGGCTGCGAGTCTTGGTAAAAAAGCCCATTGTAGAATCTGTAAGCATACCATTTTTCGCGTTCTTGTCCCCATCAGTTGGCCAACCAACCTCTCCTACAATCACGGTCATGTCTCCATGGTCAACAGCTTTAAGAGCTGAAACCAAAGGGTCAAAATTGGCGTAAAAAAACATTTGTGTATTGAATCCGAGTTCCGCTATCAACAATGGGATTACCCCCATCAAAGAAAACATAGTTAAAAGGGAAGTCATCGTTTCCATAGAGACTTGGGAAAGGATAGATGTTTACGGCGAAAGGCACATTGTTTTTCGCCAGAAACTTAACAATCTGGGCCGTTTGCCGAAGGATATCAGTTCGGAATCTTCCAAACGATGGATAAGGATTGTTTTCTGGGGATTCATAGACATCAGCATTCAATGGCACAGAGGCCTTCACAGAGTCTCCAACCCCAGCGTCATTGAGAGCATTTTGAATGCTCTGAAGTGCAGGAAGTTGGTGTTTAAGAATGAGCCGTTGTAGGCTTTGAGAAACGGCTCATTCCCAACAGCGACGTATCCGTCCAAAAATTTCAAAAAAGTGACAAACAAATGGGACTGCGCACTTTATGCAGGTACTGCAACCAACCAACAAAAAGTTTAAGAAATTAAGGCGCAGCAACAAAAGAATCATGATTTCATAGCGGAATATAAATTTCTCAACCAAGTGTCCCGAGGATAAGAACTACTATGCAACTGTGATATCAATCAAGCATATTCCTTATTTTTACAAGTAAACTAGAGTACAACCATAATACAATATTTCGATCTTGAAATAATTAGCACTTTCAAAGACAAGCCTGGAATCTTGTTCCTTTCGCCACTGGCGAGAAAGGTTTTCTTAAACCATAAAAAGTTCCCAGGTCTATTCTTCAACGATTGTTTCTTTTGATAACACTGTGAACAAGAATCGGATAGTTCATTCAACCTTAGAGTAAGGAGAATCTAGTTAACAGCATTCCTTTTACTTACGTGTAATATTTCACAATACACAGAAAATTACCTGTTTAGTGTTTAACACACAAAACAAAATAATAACCCTTCCAATTCGCAATCAGTTTTCCCTTAAAAACAAGCATAGATCAATCCTTGGTTGAGGTCTAACAAATCAGTCAGAGATGACAAGTCACGGTATGAAAGGGACATAAGCAAAAGAGTCAGAAGCTGAGAAAAGAAACTCCTCATGTATTTCACTCCTTTAAGGTTGTGTTTACTTGCTGGAGTGGGAGTGAGGAGTGTAGATTCCTCCCACTCCAGCGTTTACTTGCTTAAAATGGTCACAGATTGGGAATTCCACTCCGTGGGCCCCACTCATTTTTGGAGTGGGGAGTGAGACTCCCATTGGGGGAGGTGGGAGTGGGAATCCACTCCCACCTCTCCCCTTTTTACCCTTTCATTTAATTTAATTTAATTTAATATTTTATAATTAATAAAATAAAATAAATAATATTTATTTAAATAATAATATTATATTTAACTAAATAATAATTTACATTGATTCTAAGTTAAAATTATTTTAAAATAATACTATTACATTAATAGAGAATTAATAAATATAATATTATTATATTTATTTTAAAAATAATAGTACTATATTTATTTAATATTAATAATAATAAATAGTTTATTCTAAGAAAATATTAATTTTGTACTAAATAATATTATATTATTATTTTATATAATAATAAAATTAATATAATTATATTAAATAAAATAAAATAAGGTTTCATTTTATATTAAAATTAATAATTTGTTGTTCATAATTAAGAATATTAATAATTATAATAAAATAAATATTATTCATTAAATATATTTTTTATTAGTTTTGCAATTAAAAACTATAATTCTTTACATAAGGATAAAATTGTAATTTGAAACTATTTACTCTCAATCCAAGACAAAGTAAACACATAAATTGAATTCTGATCTCTATTCCATGCTTCCATTCTAGTGTAAGTAAACAACCTACTCCCACTCCCATTCTACACTCCTAATCCAAGGATTCCCACTCCAATCCAAAAAGTAAACGCAGCATAAATTACTCCAGCAGCCAGCAAATCGGCTTTTGGCGAGAAGAGTTAAACCTTAAACAATCTATCAAAAATATCCCACGACTTTCAGCTGAATATTATTGCTATTTTTCATAAAAACATTAATGAATTATATACATATCTTTCCCACAACTGACCTCAGTAGCAGTCAGCATTCTAAAGTGCCTGGTATTCCACTTGCCATTACCTTGTCTTTTCAGAAGACAACATCCTCGGAAAAGGCTTGACATAAGGAATATAATACCCCAACTGACAGCTGAAAAATAGGCAATATTTTAAAGTAAAGTCATGGGCATCCATTCAATGCACACCAGATCAGCAATTAATTGTGCTCATAAAAATATTCTTAAACTGCCATCTAATGTCAGATTCAAAAATTAGAAATCAACTGACACAAAAACTCCTAGTTGCTCACCAAAATGAATACACATTAATTATAAACTCAACGTACCGTACAGAAGTGGAGTCTTTGGTGTCTATGATTCTACGAATGATTAGCAAAAAGAAGCTGATTTCAGCAAGGGTAAAAATGGAGAGAAAGAATCCATATAATGCGACCTCTCATACCATCAGGATAAAATTGTATGAATTTCTGATGCATCAAGTATTGCCTAAAAATTGGATTAACACTAACACAGAATCTAGCGACAAAAATTAAAGCAAACCAACCTTATTGCTAATCAAAAAGTACAATATGAGAAGAAGAATAGTACCTGCGTCTAATCTCTATGTCAACCTCTCTGTAATCAATAGATGCTTATATTAAGGCATTAGAACTGTTTGCATTCAAACCAATGCATAATATTATATAAGGAAAAATAAAAGGCTTGCGTCACGTCAAATCAACCACAAAAGCAAAACTTTCAGATCAACAAAGAAAACTATCATAGTTTTCAATGAATGTACAATTCTAATGCACGCCACAATTCTAATGCACGCCACACACAGCAACAACAGTTATGGACCCCATCACGAGAACTGTTCTTGTATATAAATGTACATTACGTTAAACGTAACGTAGCGTAGCGGGATCCTTCTAATGCATCATCAACTCATGAATTAAAAAATCATCAATTCATTAAAAAAAAAATCGACTTACTTGATGCTAACACCGCCTTTAAAATTGTATCTAAAGACATTTCTCTTGATCTACTGTTTGACTCTATCATAATTATTCAGGCAATTCTTATCTTACATGCATGTAAGATATATTCTCCTCACATGAACAGTATATATGTGGGGCCACGCACTATTCATATAAGAAAAATGTATCTTATATGCATACCATACAAGATAGAGGGATCCAACTATTCATATCAAGGAGTTCTTTATTGGAAATAGCAACCATGACTTCAATGTCAGAGCCAGCAAGAACAGTCATGGTGTCTTGATCTGCATCAAAAAGCTTCACTTTCGATATCCCATTATCCTTTAACATTTGCACTATCGTTTTTGAAGGCAACTGGTGACTGGTCAGTACTCTGAGTGCCCCAGTTGACACCAAGATCATTAACGCAGGACCCAAAAATACCGAAAAGCAATAACAAATTGAGAAGCAGGGCATTACTCATTATTTTGAGAAATATTGGGTTTTTGTTAGATGGGTTTTTGGCACAAGCGAATGCTAAACAGAAAAGGACAAAGCTTCGGCTAAAGAGAGGGAAAAGCAACGGCTTTTGCAAGGTGGGTACGAGAGATAAACGAAAAAATAAGAGATCCTCAAACAGAGGATGAGAGAAAATAGAAATCAGAAACCAACAAAATATCAACCGAAAAAAAAAATCCAATAATTGCTTTGTATTTGGTATCTTTTCAAAGATTTGAGAGAGAGTAAGCAAAATAAAACCTCAAGTTACTAAAGAAACAAATAAGACAGAGTAAAAACAGGAGCAGAGCATAGACTAAATCCTCAAAAAGGAAAGTATTTTTATTGTTTGGAACATAAAAATTTGAGAAACGAATTTGAGTTAACAAATTTGAGTATTGACCAGTTTTAGAAGACTGGTTTTGAATTAAGAATCAGAATATAGAAAAAAGCGAGAGAATTTATTTATTTTTATTTTTTCAAAAAGCGATGTTGAATTTGAAGAGACGACAAAACAGGAGCGAGAGAGAGGGAAGAATCTGATTATCTGAAGGCCAATGATTAAATGACAAAACGATAAAAAGCGGAGCCAAAATTTGTTGAGTGATCAGCGTTGTGAAGCAGAAACGGAGGATTTTGAGAGGTCTTTAACGGCTAGATTTCGACAAAACGTTGATGGTTTCTAGAGAAAAAGAAACGTAATAATGATCGACAACGCGCATTAACAAAAATGGAGTTGTTCTGTAACTGTATGAGGGGTAAACGAACATTAAATCAAAGTTGGAGGAAGCTGCCTGAAAAATTCCCTTTTACAATATTTTGAATTTACAAATTTTACCTGTAAATGAAGGAAAAAAATAATAATAATAGAAATTAGCTGAGAAAATCTCACATTTGATGGCATTGCCTGTTTTCTGACATCCTATGTTGCTTGTGCACAATTGCCTTTGTCGAATCACAATAAACTGTTTGATCTAATTTCAGCCTTTTGTATTCTTCAAATAATAATAATAATAAATCAGAAACCTAAGGTTTTATAAAGCCCAAATAACCAAATTACCCTTTTAGTACTCAATTTGAGCGATACGCGATACTGCACTTGTATATTGTATATTTAGTGGCTTTTCATATTCATAATACTTGCCTTAAATAAATAAATCGTAAGCAATCTCTTTTATTCTATTTTTATGTATTTTTTTTAGTTGGGTTTTGAAGTAAAGAGCAAACGGATTGAAAAATTATGTATTATACAAAAAGTGTATCAAAGAGCCCTCGTGCTAGTCAAGGTCGGTGTAAGCTTAAGTTTTTCTATGATTATCTTACACATTTGATTATATGCTTGAGAGTGAGGTCGGTAAACAAAAATCTAAATTAAATAGAAATAGGTACTGGATAATTTATATCCTTCACCTAATGGATAGATTCAAAAAAAAGAAAAAAAAAATTGCCAAGGACCCATATCTATCTAATTTTTCTTTTTAAAAAAAAAAAATTGGAGAACACAAAGAACTCTGAAACTCCACATACTATTTCAAACAATGTGTCGCTTTTATCAACTATTATTACCAAAAATGTTTTTAAAAAGTGAAAATTACTCCTTATATACATTTTAATTTTGAATAGCATGCTTGGCCGCATGATAATATTGAGAAGCAACTCAGAATTTGAAGTGAGCCAATTGTTTGTGACGCAACTCAAACGCAGTTGCACATTTTTAGTTGCATTTACTTCCCAAACATATAACATATGTCTACGTAAAGCTGCTACTTCATGCTTCATGACTCCCCAAATTTTAGTAAAAGTGCAAATGCTGACATGGCGACTGGTAATGTGCCACTTTCTCGAGAAAATAAAATAGAAAATGTCGTGTAACCTAAGCATATGAGTACACATCTTAAAAGTGCCAAATCCGTCCAAACTATGAAGAATAGCAAGTGTGCATGACCTCCACCATACCGACCCACAAATGTCATCCGCAACTTTTCTTTCATTCCCCACATTTTATTTTTAATAATTCTTTTTAATTCAACTGCTTCTTTGTTGGTCATTTGAGTTTTTAGATTACAGGATTCCATACAATTTTTTATGAGTCATTATTATTCTTTTGAAGTTAGTATACTACCTGGTTCATTTAGTTCTTTTCTTCAAGTTGTTGATGTGTTATGATTGGAGATCATCCTTTGGAAATGAAAAATTGAAAATGAAGTGCCTTGTATTCAGTTCAGACTCAAAATTCTTTTTTTAAATCAAATTTTTTTTAAAAAAATAGTAGTTAAATCTTAAATATACATTATTAATTTGATCCATTTTAATTGGGATTATAAATTTTGCTTTCCGTTAATTGATTTTCACACTAAGTTTTCTCTCAACATTCTCCACTTTTTGGGATAAGTTTTTGACTAGATTCCACTTCAACTTCCACAGGGCTATCAAAACAAACTATTAATAATTGAAAATTTGTAATATTAAAACAAAAAATTTGTGATCATTTAAGTTTATAGGAAAACTCTTCTTTTATCACCGGTGGTTTTTTATGGTGCAGGCAAGTCATTCTTCTTTTGAGATACAATAAGAGGGTGCTCTTTAATAAAATTTATCCCGCTCTAGTTAAACATTAATTTGGGTTTCGGATTAATAAGACATTTTATGTTATAAAACATTCTGACTTGTAATAAATAATAAATCAAAACCATAAATGAAAAATGATTTTATCTGAAAGGAAGATGTGGCTTTTAGATAGAGTAATGATACAACCACAAACTCTTGTACAAACTTATTTTGTACAAACTGATGTGACATGATAAGATTGGTTGAATTAAATATCACTTGGCCCACATGATTTATTTTTATAAATTTATATTTTCATTCAACCAATGAATTAATGCCACGTCAGTTTGTACAAAATAAGTTTGTACAAAAGTTTGTGGCTGTATCATTACTCTTTTAGATATTTATGAATGAGAAAAGAAATAAAGAATAATTTCACTCAATGATAATATAATAGTTGGTGAAGGCTAATTTTGTATCAAATTAGTTGTAAGGTTTGTTGTTTGATGGGGATGTTATCTCTCTATTCTATCCGTTTTGCTGGCTATTAGTACTTTTAGTTATGTAACGAAGAAATGAAAGCATCAACTTCCAAGAGAAGAGTCTGAAACCTTTCTCTACAAAATTAACAACAAAAATTCAGTGATATATTCATTGAACTGGAAGTTATTAATTTCTTGTTCATTAACAACTTATTATGTATCTTAATGACACCCAGTGAATAAACTAAACATACGATGGATCCCACCCCACTAAAAATAGTAAGTCGTCTCTTAGTTAAAAAGGTAATTTAATAGAAAACTCTTTCCAATATTGTTTAATGGGTCAATTTGGGATGTAGTAACAGCCTAATTTTCTTTGTTTTTCTTGTGCAATTAGGGGGGAGAAAAAGGCTTGCATGTCTATTACCATACCAATATAACAAATTAATTTATTAATGTTTGTCTAATTTTGAATAAAGGAATCCACAAATTACATTTTAAATAAGGATTTCTATTATTATTATTTTTACATGATTGTGGGCTAGAGTTTTAGTACCAACCAACTGTAGGGTCAAATTTCATGAAGTAATTTCCCGGAAGGATTCATTGGGAAGCCAATTGCTTAACGTGAAAGGTTTTAATTTTGTATACAACCCTTGTGATTAAGAGGTGTTGTTTAAAAGAAGATACAATTATGGCAATTAATTGTAAATTAAATAAGAATATCCTAATTGATGGGTGTGCGAGGCCTACAGATTTTTCTTCCTACTTAAGAAAAAAAAAAGTTGTAAAGTTGTGTAATTCTAATTAAATTTCACATGTTTACGTCCTTAATACCTTGATTCACCATTTTCGAAAGACATAATGCTTTAACAAACTCTCTCATTTAATTGTTTAGCGATTTAGTTATTATAAGCTCTTCAGTAATCGGCTAGACCTACAATTTGGGTTTAAAGGAAAAATGGCTTTGTCTGTTAGCTAGCTGCGAGCAGCTGAAACATTGACTCAGTCAGATTTTCGGCACTTGTACCATTAAATAATCTTTGACTTCATCTTTGGTACGATCAAAGTAAATTACAAATATGCACAAAATCACTTGCAAACCACCCATAACAATTTTAGTTTGTTTTTTTTACTGCTAATGACCAACAAATAATCTGAATTTGCCATGTTCATTTCAAATTTACAAGATTCTTTTTATGCAAGCAAAAATAAGAAGCAAGCAATTTAGTATGTTTAGAAAGAGAAAATGCATGGATATTCTTCGGTAGGCATTCGGTAAAAGGAAAGTCTCCCAATTAACAATTCATATACCATTACGAAGCAGAGTGTAGTAGTAGTATTTGCAAAATGATTGAACTGAATAATGTCAGATGACAGAAAATGTGTCTTAGTAAAAATCGGATTACCAGTTTGACCCTATGATTGGTAGGATAATTTGTATGTTTGAATTGTGTGGATGCATACTATATGCACTGATTAGTTTATATGTTTAAGTACGTAGTGGACCGATTAACACCCCTCTTAAATGATATGTTAAACATGTGAGGTTCCTGCTCACATGTATGCAAATCCAGTGGTCATGTTAACGGGCCACAAAACATTGTAAGCGTTCATGAAATAAGGCATGGGCCTGCAGGCCTTAATTTTGGGGTTACATCTAAAAAGTGCAAGTGTTTTTAGAATATAGACAAAAACAGATAAGTTTGCGAAAGCAATGCAAATAGAAAACTAACGTGACTACTCCTTCTTCTTCCCTTCCACCAGTTTCTGGATCACCCACAAGACAGCTCCAGTGACAGAAACCATTACATGAGCTAAAACTTCACTCGATTGTGTTGCTATGCCCAGCAGGTTGTTGAAGAATTCTACAAAGAAATTGTAGCGTTCAGCTATGGGCTTGAACGCCATGATCATCCTGTCCAGCCATTGAAGCCAGGGAGGCAGCCATGGCGGGAACGAGGCGTCACTGGATGAAGCTGCAGCAGCTACTGTTACAAGACACAAAACAGCAATCAATATATTAGTAACGGCGAAGGAAATGAGAGGGCATCCCTGATATAAGGTGTGCTCGGAAATTTACCATTTCGAGCCTTTGGGAAGAAGAGAGTAGTGGCACCCATTTTTGGGTCCGGGAAGCGTGACGAGCAGGAGAATAACACAGGAACTACAAAGACGAAAACTTTATTAATGTGTAGGAAAAAAAAAACCCTAAAGATGGTAACAATGACGATGAAAAGAGTTACCCTTTGATTTTCTGAAGTTTGGAAAAGCTGGCGACTTGCCGACGGAGCAAAAAGCGGCACCTTGAAACAGAGTATTAATAAAAAATAAAAAAAACATAAAAACGTTAACTTTGAACACAATACTAAAAATGACCAAGTGTATGCCAAAAGCGTTGTATATACCTCTGTGGAGAGACACAAGGCAGCCGGAGTAGGACAGCGTTGCAGAAGACATAGTCTTAAACTTGGAAGAAAATGGGTGGAGTGAGACACTGAGAGCTTCGAAAATTTTGGATGGGGAGTTTAAAGCTTGTGTTTTGCCCCATTTTATAGTAAGGTTATTCCTTGTTTTACAACGTTTAAAACAAATAAATAGACTAGACGCAAAAAAACTCAACCACAGTTGAACACAAATGAGTGAATATTATATAATAAATTAAATAGGAATTATTTGGAGTGGTGCCAATATTCTTACTCAGTAACTTAATACAATATGATAGGAAGAGACTTAAGACGGAGGCACATGCATATCACCCCTCTCCAACTATTTGCTCACCCAAAACTCAAGTCTCATACAAAATTACAAATTAGAAATCCAACTTTCTCGTTGATCCTGAACCAGCAATCATCACGATCGCGTAAGAAACAAAAACAAAAACAAAAACAAAATAAAACAGATGGCTGTACGATAACTGCTAGCGCCGGCATTTTTTAATTTCGTTGGAATCAAAAGTTTGTGCTGCAGAGCCTGAGAAAAAATAGCGACCACTGTTGTACGTGGACGTCCAAGAAATATAAAAATAAAAAATAAAATGAGGAGAGCAGTAGAAAAGCACGGGTGGGGCTTTTTGAACCCACTAATTTACTCAATAAACCTACTTTTAAAAATAATTTTTTATCATTAAAATACCCCTAAATTAAATTACAGTTATGGACACTAGAATATAATTAAAAAAAAAACAGAATTTTTACTCTTTAAACCCATCTTTATATTCAACATAGTTTTATAGAACCCTAATCAAATTTTCATTAAACCCTAATCAATCAAGAGGTGGGATTCTTCTCTCAAGCCATATATATTGTTCAATAGGCACATGTGAGTTGATTCAAAGTAACAAAATTAATTGTTATTGATTTGATGGATATTGATTTTATGGAGGATTAATTGTTTAATTGTTATGATTCGTTTGGGAATGACCCCTCACTCAAAATTGTTTAATTAATATTGATGATTAAATTTTCAATTAATAATCAATTATTGTTTTTTCCCAAATTCTGAAAAAATTATTTTTTCTCAAATTCCTCATATTAGATTTTCATACCATCATACAAGATTTTTCTCACCACTATAATATAACTCAAAAAAATAATTTCATGATGACAACTATTTTCTCCATTTAGAATGTTTTGATTCATTTGTCCTTGAACGAGGGCCATTCACTCAAAATTGATTATTAAATTTTCAATTAATAATCAATTTCCAATCTAATGGGTTTATAAATGAATATTATGGGTTTAATGAGTAAAATCACTATTATTATAAAAACTGGGTTTAGAAAGGGCATATTAGGTATTTTAATGGGTTTACTGAGTAAAATTTAAAATTTTTAAATTTAAAGATGGGTTTATTTAGTAAATAGGTTTATTGAGTAAATTGGTGGGTTCAAATAGCCCCACCCGAAAAGCACGCATATTTTACTTTTTACACCCGCCGCTGGAGCTACAAAATTACAACACTACCCTTGTCTTCTTAGCATTTACAGTTACGCACAACAGCTCATCAACTTTGGTTCATTGATTGAATTATTTTTAGACAAATCATAATTTTATAACTATTTTATTTTATTTTAAAAAAATTTAAATTGTTAAGTGCTATAATAAAGATAATAGTTTAAAAAAATGTGGATTCGGGCTTTGGTCAAATTTTGAGATAATTAATAATTTTTTTCGGAAGCTAATCAGTGTAATAATTAGTAAACAAAAGAAATAAAAAAAAAAAAACAAAACTGCAAAAGATGAAGCATAATTCAATCAACGAATCAAACTTCATGAGCTATTGTGGTCGCCGGTGTAATTGTGAATGCTAATAAAAATAAGGGCAGTATTGTAATTTTATTAGCTCAAGTGGAGGGTGTTAAAAATAAAATTTGAGTGCTTTCCTAATTTAATGAACTGACATATTTTTCATACTGTAAGACACGTCGAGTATTCAACTAAAATTGAAAAAAAAAACAGTTTTTATTTTTGCATTCAGCATTACAGTCGCTCCCTTCTTTGCTTATTTTATTTTATTTTATATTGTTCAATCATTCAAGGGATGAAATCATGAAACTTTGTTTGCTGAATGCAAAAAACCACAGAGAAACTAACTAACGATTTTTTTTAAAAAAATTGTAAACAATACTAAAATCTATACGCAGCACCCACCAAGCTATTACATTAATTAAATACTTTTTCCTTCTTCTCCTCCATCACACGGTGAATGAACTTAAAAATAACCTCTACTAGGGATGGGTTTAAATAATCTAATCTGATTCTATCTGATCTGGTCCGAAAAATATTGGGTTCAGATTAGATTAGATTACTAACCCAATCTGATCAAATTTATTTTAGCCACCGCGGCTATCGAATTTGTTGCTCCAACATCACCAAGTTACTCTAAGCTCCACTTTAATCCAGCAACCTGAATTTAGTCTTTTGAAATTTTGATAGTATGTACTAATTTTAATGTAAATTGCTAAATTTTATGTTCAACAGCTATTTGCGGAATATTTGTTCTTTTTTTTTTTCAAAGACAATGGGCATAAATTTTTCATTCTTTGTCGACTAATTAACCTATATTCTTTGAATTTGTAATATTAAGCTAAAATGTTAATCCAATTATCCAAGGATTATTTTCATTTAGCTAGACTGTCCAAATTAGAATTAAATATTTTGTTATATATTATATGTGCACTTGTACAACACTGCAGTAGCTTCAACAACTCGATTTTTTAACCAATTAGATCCGATAATCAAATCGAATTATAGGTTTAGGTTGAATTCATGTGAATTTTTCCTCAACCTGACCAATCCGAACCCGATTGGGTTGATTTAAATTTGATCCAAACCTGATTTTACCCAGTCTTGGCCTCCACCACGCCAGCAACTTTGAGCAAGAACACTTAAAAAAACTCGTACGTTTCGATAGCCGGGTTGCTTGCCATAACTATTTCCTCTAGCGCCCTTAATAGCAACCATGGTGGACACGAGGCGGAGCTTGGCGCGCCAACACCGATCAAGGTGAGCATGACAACGTATGAAATTTTCAAACTATTTAAGCATGCCTCACCCTTTCAAAATTCAATACCAAATTCGCTGTGATGAATAGATGAAAATTTTTTGCCTTTATTTGCATGTATATTTGAATCTTTCCTTCAATTATTTTATTTTATGTTTTTAGAGATATATTAAGAATCTTAGATTTGATACACTTTAAGGTATGTTTTGGTGCGTCACATCACTTTGGATTATATTTAATTTTATTCGATTGGATTAGATAAGATATAATCATGTAGAGTTAGGGTTAATTACAAGTCTTGACCCACCTACCTATTGATATTAGTAAGCAGGTAATTGTATTGTGTCGACTCACTAACCTGGATAAAAATGAGCATCTTTTTTATATTTACGAAAACATCTAAGAATATATGTCACATTTCCCGATAACCTCCATTAGATATAATTTAGTGTGATTAATAGCTTAATTAAATATTATTTTGATCATTTTAATAAGCAATTATCAATACATAATATTGTTTAGATATATAAATGGGTGCAATTTCTGTTAAATGGGTTAATGAGTGAACTAATGATATATATTCATGTAAATCGAGTTCAATATATATTGTTGATGTTAGTTTATGGGTCATCTCTATTTAGGTGACATGATTATCTTGTTATAAAATAGATTGTCACGTCTCACCCGTTTATCTTTTGTGTCAGGATAAAATTTCAAATTTTTAATAGAATTATTAAAATATTTCATGTTTAAATACACCCAAATTTGACATGAAACAAATAGCTACCACTCTAGATTTAACTCGTAATCGCACTCAGCCTTTTAAAGGTGAAAATTAAGTTCAGACTTCAGAGTGTGAACACTGAGACCAACAATCTTACACACCTAACTGAAAAAAAAAATTTTAAAAAAATCATTTCTAAGGAGTAAAGACAAACTCTTGCCTTCTTGATTTAAAACAAATCGAAACCTCCATGAGTGTTAACTCTTTTAATAATCTTACCATTTTACCATTGGTGATTGTTTGATTTTGAGAATATGAATGCTTTTAGTTAATTAATTGAATATATTTTTAATCATAGTTAATTGAAAAACTAAATGCAAAATTTTAGAAAAAAATAAGGAAGTGGTCAGTATTTTTCAATTAATTCTGATTTTTTTTTAATAAATTGAAAAATAAAATGCAAACTAGATATACACATACAATGTTTTGGAGAATAGTAAGTTGAGGGTACTATATATATATAATAAATTCTAAAAAAAATTATTCGATTAACACACTTTATTTATTTATTTGTTTGTATTTATTTATTATTAATGTTATTATTATTTATTTTTTCACAATCACCTGATTTTGGTCCAGTTGATCAACAAACTTTTCTAGGGCTGCATATAGCACCCTTTCTATCTAATTTTCCTAAAGGAAAAAGGACAGTGAGCCCTCTAATATTTAGTGAAAGAGATATAAAACTTCTTAGTGTTTTAGAAAAGATATATAACTTCTATTTTTGTTAGTAAATTTTGTTTGTTTTAATATTAAATTTATTATTAATTTACAATTACTATTATGTCACTATAGTAAATAAATCAATATATTGACTCAAGAAATATCATGTGTATAATGAAATCAATAACTTCTTATTTAAAACTTAACATTAAGATGTAATAATATTTTGCCTAAATTATCTAAATTATATACCCTTCCCAGTAATAAATTCTGAAATAGGAAGCCAATTTTACTTCTGATTTGCCCAATTTGCCTTTCATCCATATATAAGCCTATTTAATTCTCATTTTGCCCAATTTGCGAAGAAAATAAATTTGATTTAAATTTTATCTATTATTCATCATTTTTATCATTCTATCATTGGAAATAGTATATTTATAATTTAGAGTGAATAATTTTAGTAAAAGGTAATTACATCTCAATTTTAAATTTTAAAAAAGTTGTTGATTTCATTCTACACATCATCAATGACACATCTCTAGTTAAATATGTTAATTTATTTATTATAGGAACATAATAGTAATTATAAATCAAAAATAAATTTATTATTAAAATAAATAGAATTATTAAAAAAATAGGAATTATAAGTCTTTTCTAAAAAATTAATGGATTTTATTTTTCTTTTTCCAAACGTTTGAAAACTCCATGACCTTTTCTCTTTCTTTAACTTTAGCTAGCTCCCTTTATAGTTAGTTAAAAAGTATGTGTCGGCTCAAGCTCAGCCCAGGCCCACAGGCCAGCCCTCAAGGTAAAATTATGGATAGTGACTTAAAAAATATAAAGCCCATATAGAATGGAATTGGTTAAGGACCTTCAACAAAAGCCTGCCCTGTCCTAGAAAAAGAAAAAGAAAACTCAAAAATCAAAATAAAAAAAAAAACGCAAAATAGCCAAATCCTAATGCCTCAACGTCACTGCCCTTAGCCACTCACACTAATCGCACTAGCAGCCACCCAAAACGGCAAAAACTAAATGCAGCAACAGCCAACAGTCGGCAGCCACGCCTTCTCACCTTCAGTATTATTGCAATAAATTGTGTGTGTCACAGATTCATTTTTAGGATACTCTTAGGTGATGTTTGGTTGGGAGAAGAGAATGGGGGAGAGAAAAGTAATTCAAATTCTACTTTTATTTTTATTGTTTGGTTGTACAAAATATATAAGAATTTAATATCTCTTATAATATAGAATTTGAATTCCACACCAAAGAGTGAAGAATTCAAATTCCTCTTATTTTGGAAGCCCAAACTTTCAAAGTTGCCCTTCAATATTTTTACTTGTTTAATGCTATTAATAATTATTATTTATAATTTTATTTTATCAATTTAATATTATAAATAAATTTATATTAATTATATTTAATGAATGATTTAAGAAATTTAATAAAATAAATAAACTTATTTATTTATTTAAAATAAAAATATATAAATATAAATTAACTATTGCCGGAGTTCTGCCTGAATTTCGCCGGACCGCCTCCGGAGCTCTGCTTGAAAGTCATCGGGCCCTTAGGCATCACCGGAAGACACCAGAATTTCGCCAGAAAATCACCGGCTGTCGTTGACCGACGTTGACTTATGTTGACCGTTGCTGTTGACCGGCTTTTATTTATATTAAATTATATTTAATATTAAATTATAGTAAATAGTTGAGTATATTAAATCATTTTATATTTTATATTATATTTAAATTATGAATTGGTTTAGAACTTTTTGAAATTAAAAAAGTTTGGTATTTATATTACATTATATTTTATTACTAATACAGATAATTTAGTATTTAAGGCAAATGATAAATTTGTCGAAAGAAAAAAATTGTAATTTCTTTTCCTATCAAATTTTATGTCAAACCAAACAATAAAATTTAATTTCACTATTTTCTTTCACTTCTTTCTTCTCCTTTCCCCTCCATTCCACTCTTTTCCTCTCCTCCCCTTTCTTAAAACCAAACACTACCTTAATGTACCAGTTGTTCTAGTTTGAATTCTTCACTTCCATTGCCTTCTATTTTGATCCCATTAGCACTTCTATGTCTGATAAGTGGGTGGCAGTAGTAATTTAGAATTTTTTTTTTTATATTTTATAGAATGTTGTCGTCCAGTACGATATTCATGCAAAAGGAGTTGAAAAGCAAACCAACAGCCAGTCTTTAAAGATGGGAGCCGTGCATTACTAAAAAATTAATTAAAAATTTTAAAAGCCTAAGTTCAGTTCAAATCCGGTCAGGTCCGTTTAAACCCGGTCTAAGCCCGGTCCGTTCATACTTATATAGATTTAGAAGACCTGAACCTAATGATTACAATATGAGATCGAGTATGGGCTTGAAAAAGCCCGATCGACGTTCGCAAATTGCCTAACCCTAGCTCCCTTTGCCTCTTCGTACGGCAGAAAGAGGATTAATAAAATCCCGCCTGTGTGCAGCCACCGGACAAAAAAAAAAAAATTGATTTGATAGTCGTCTCACATGGCAGCAACTTCAGTACTGATCAAATCATACCCATCGTTAGTGTCAAGGCGGCCGGTACAGAACTTTCCTTGCAATTTTTGCTTCATAAAATCCGCTAAATTTAGCACAATAACCTCTTACAAGCTCGCTGCCGTCAGAGATAAAAGCTTTCTCAATATATGGCCTTTAAGTTTAATTAACAAAAACAGCACCACAGTCCCAGATGCTTCTGCAATTATTACTAAAACATCAAAAACCCTAATTCAGACTTTAATGCTGGTGCTGCTAATGATGATGTGTAGTCGTGTCCCTGTCTTGGCTATTTCCATGGGTGAAATGGGTGGCAGCTCCTTTTCTATATTATGGCCGCTGATAACTAATTTCCGGCGCCGTTCCTCCTTTAAATCTAAAGAAAATTGTACAAACGTTATCAAGCTCCAGGTATGTGGAAATATATGTCTGTATACTTTGAATTCTAAGTTTCTTAATTGACTCGTTTTTACGAACCGTTTGCCTTTTTCTTATATAGGTCGGGTTGTGTGTTAATGGACCACGTCTTCAAAATGAACTTGATCGGATTTCAAAAACTGTTGATACATCCACCAGAGATGGTTTCGCACGTCTATTGCGGGGTAAATTAAGCTACATTTTTAATAATGGTTTTGTTATAGCTTCTTTTGATAGTTTTATAATTTAGTCCTTGGAGTTAAACATCAAATTAATAGTTTAAGATAGTTTTTGGGAATGTTTCTTATCATCATTCTTAAAAATAATAGCACTAAATTGGAGAAATTCTACGATACATTAGATAGAGATATTAGGTGTCATCACAACAACCAAAAAATATTATATTATGTGTATATTTATTTTGAAATAAATCACTATACAAGTAATAGTTATATTAAATTTAATTTTATCACCTCATACAATCAGTGGCTCTTTGTATATCACTATGATTTTTTCCTTTTATTATTTAGCCTAACGTCAATCTATCAGCATAAAATTACTGCATATATTATTATCTTTTTTTTTTTTCTTTTAATGTGGATGTAGAGACAACAACTTGTTTGCTTCAGCATTCCGATTGTTGGAAATCCGTTTATTCACGTGTAAGTATGTAGAATTAATTATTTTGCCTCAAATATATAAAGCCCTTATCTCAGTAAGATTTTCTGGCCGGATTTAACAAAAATAAAACCATGCAAACCAAATAATGTTCACAATACATACATATATAATCGTTTTTATGTGACTCTGCTGATTAGTTGAGTTCAGGTATTTTTTGTAAATGGAGCAGCAAGTGTATTCGCTGGATGTTTATTTATTTTTATTTCATCTATCTATTCGATTATATCACTAACTAATATTTTTTTAATTTTTATTTCTATCTAATCCATCATTCCTTTTCTTGGTAGTCCGAGTTATTGGATTTAATTATGTGATATTTTTGTAGAGCCGGTTTTTTTTTAGGATGAAAAGTGCAGAAAAGTACTTCAATCAACTTCTAGAAAATGAGCGGATCTTAAAATTTAATGAAGAGGCGCTTGAGTTTAAGTTCAACGACACAGGGCTGCTGGAAAATGAAACCACTACAATGCATCAAGTTAATCATCAGTTCACGGATACACATGTGGTGGTAAGCATCTTATTGAATATTGATTCATTATCTCGCTATCATACTGGTCATACAAATACCGTTTCATCTCAGGTAACAATCTTACTTGCACTTAAAGGATCGTTTTTTGGTTTTCTTATCCTCAACGTCCATTCCCAGCGTGATGTAAAGTGGGCCTTGAGGGTGTTTGATTTCTTGTGTTCTTGGCCCTTTGTCCAAATACGGGTATTGAATATATTGTGATAGTTTCTTTTTATTTTATTATTACTATTGTTATCTTTTGTTCGGATTTGTTTTGTAGGTTTTGGTAATTTTACATTTATTTTATATGTTTCTGGCTTTCATGCATGCAGGGAATAAAAGTGCTGTGGATCCCTCGGCAAGAAAATGAAATCCTGTCATATCAGGAGCTTCAAAAACAGTACCCACGTTTACAGGCTTTCGAAAATTAATTAGGCACATTTTTTATTCTCAAAGTGGTGACTCTCCTGTGCTATTTTAGTCCGTTCATTTTATTTAAGCTCATAAGTGATTATTTATATAGGGGCTGCGCTACTGCTGATGTTAGAAACTTAATTGAAATGAAGTTCTAAGTAGTTATTCTCACCACTGATTCTAATCCGTTATTTCATTTAGAAATTAGAATCAAGGGGTGTGTGTATATATATAGACACACACACTGGTTCTAGACTCTTCATTTTATTTAAGACGGTGATATGAAGAATTTTGAACCAATTTTCTATTTGTACGTGTCCTTCTTGGGTGTGGGCTTTGCTAATCTTCTCTGCATCATTCCAATTTTATGGGATGTCAGAGACGATAATGCTTGTAGACAAACTGTAATCCAAGACTTTGAATTCCAAGTAACCAGCTAATGTTGTATTTATAGTTTCCATTCTAATTAAGTAGATTAAGGAATATTTTGGTAATACTTTAGCTTTTAAAATAATTCTTATTAGTTGTACTATCGAAATAATTAGCTGTAAAAAGAATCAATTAAAAATTTAGTAAATTTTTTTTAAATGTATTATGAGTTTTAAAAGCATTTAATAAATCTTACTATTAAATTGCTATAAAAATGTAAATGACTGAATTGAACATAACGTTAAATAAAATTTATTTTCACACACATATATATAAAGATATTTTTAATCGTGTGTATGTAATAATTGATAACTAAAATAAATATTAATTAATTATTAATTTTATTTTTTTATTTGTTATCTCAATATAATTGGTAACAATAATAATCTCTTTAAATTTAATGATTTTATTTCTTAATTAATAATGATAATTTTAGATTCCTTATAATATATATGAGAATATATGGAATTGTCTTAAGCATAAAATTGATTTTTAAAATTAAATTTTAAAAAATTATTTCTTTCTTATTTTTCAAAATCTATATTTTTATTATCAGTAAACACTAAAATCAATTTTTATTTTTTAAAAATGATTTTTAAACTTCTTAAAGGCAATTGAAAACACCCTAAACTTGGGAGACAATTTTCTTGTGACTCTTTTATTTATGAAAACTTTGGACCTTTGAACTGTCCGTAGTGTGCTAGCCCAACTCGTTGATACCTCGACTTTTGTTCTGCGTGCAAACTCTATAAAACTTATATAAATCAGGAGTGTTGGTTTAGAGATGCCTAATGGATCGGCACGAGCTATGGACACGTGACATGTTTCATAGAATGCAGGACACGACACACGAGCACTCTTTGTCAAGGATACAACATGTCTGTTGGTCGAGTTGGGTCTAGATTTGTAGGGCTAGATTTGTAGGCACAACATAATTTAAGATGAGTCAAAATATAGTACGTGAAAAATTTTACAAAAAGTATGGTTCAAATTTTATAAGTAAAAGTTATTAGAATTATGCTACTATCAACTATCCAAATAAATGAATTTGAATTAAACAGCATTAAATTTAATAATATTTTGTTATATTTTAATTGAATTAAATTTTTATACTGACCTGTTGATCTGGATCTAATATGGAAACCTATGATTGTGACCCAGTTGTATTTTCCATTTCCAGCCATTTTTCCGGCCAGTCTTGGTACCGATCTGAAGCTTGAGCGACCCCGATCATACTCCTATCGTCCTAGTCACCAAAAAATGGCCATAACGCTAGTGATTTAGCTCGAAAGAACCACGGCTCCACCCGTTTTCGTCGTCGTCGACTTCACCCAAGTTAGGTCGCGCCATCACCTTGATCTTGTTGCTCAGCTCACCCTCGTCACTTTCCGACCAACCACAACCACCGAGGACGCCGTTTTGGTTGCGAACGACCGCTGGAAAGCTCACGAATTTGGGAGCTTTGATCCGCTGTTGTCGCCGCGCGTGGACGAAACTTTCAGACCCGAGCTTGCCGAGCACCATTGACCGGTAAAGGCAATTAGGAGGACCCGTGAACGAGAATCAACCTGTGAATGTTATGGATATCAAGTTTGGACACCGTCATTGTGAATGGAATATATAAAACATTTTTAATAGTTAATTATGATAGTAAAGTATGTTTGTGAAATAAGTTTTAAAGACCGCGATTAAATAATTTTTCTATAAATGTATTTTATCTGTGTATTGATGTTTATTATTAAAGATGTGTATGATTGATGATTTTATTACCGATTTTGAATATATGCATGATAATATTTTTAAAGAAAATGAATTAGATTCAAAGTATGTTAAATGAAAAGAAAATGAGATTTCAAATGTGATTATATGTTTATGTATATGTGTATAAAATGTTATTTGTAAAATTATTAGACAATACCCTTCCCCTCCAGATATAGCGATACATATGAGATGAGAGGCCTTTAGGCCCCATCTAAGTACACATAGAGGCTTTGGATTGTGTACTTAGGCGTATTGTCCTTTGGGGACCAAATAGTGCATGCACAGATATGGCGAGATATGATAAGATAAATGAGATGATACTTTCCCATCTATCCGTGTAGTTCCGGAGCATGACGATACTTAGATAGTACGTCATTGCATGTTTGTTGAGGTCTAGATATGAGATATAAAGAGATATATGAGATGATACTTTCCCGTCTATCCGTGTAGCTCCGGGGCATGACAGTACCTAAATAGTATGTTATTGTATGTCCATTGAGGTCCGAGTATAAGATATGAAACATATGAGATGGCATTTCCTTATCTACCCATTGCAACTCCGGGCATGACGGTTTCCTGATTGCCCATCTGTCGAGGTCCGAGTATGACGAGACTATTCACCTGGGTATTCGTTTAGTGACAGTTTTCAAAATTACAGTATTTGAGATTACAATGTGTTATGATTTCTTTGATTTTTATGCAGTATTATATATAATGTTTATGTCGGTGTATGATTTTTTATTCTCAAAGTGGTTACTCTCCTGTGCTATTGTTGATTTTAGTCCGTTCATTTTATTTAAGCTCATAAGTGATTATTTATATAGGAGCTGCGCTGCTGCTGATGTTAGAAACTTAATTGAAATGAAGTTCTAAGTATTTATTCTCACCACTTATTCTAATCCGTTATTTCATTTAGAAATTAGAATCAAGGGGTGTGTGTATATATATAGACACACACACTGGTTCTAGACTCTTCATTTTATTTAAGACGGTGATATGAAGAATTTTGAACCAATTTTCTATTTGTACGTGTCCTTCTTGGGTGTGGGCTTTGCTAATCTTCTCTGCATCATTCCAATTTTATGGGATGTCAGAGACGATAATGCTTGTAGACAAACTGTAATCCAAGACTTTGAATTCCAAGTAACCAGCTAATGTTGTATTTATAGTTTCCATTCTAATTAACTAGATTAAGGAATATTTTGGTAATACTTCAGCTTTTAAAATAATTCTTATTAGTTGTACTATCAAAATAATTAGTTGTAAAGAGAATCAATTAAAAATTTAGTAAATTTTTTTTTTAAATATACTATGAGTTTTAAAAGCAGTTAATAAATCTTACTGTTAAATTGCTATAAAAATGTAAATGACTGAATTGAACATAACGTTAAATAAAATTTATTTATACATATAAAATGTATTTTTACACACATATATATAAAGATATTTTTAATTGTGTGTATGTAATAATTGATAACTAAAATAAATATTAATTAATTATTAATTTTATTTTTTTATTTGTTATCTCAATATAATTGATAACAATAATAATCTCTTTAAATTTAGTGATTTTATTTCTTAATTAATAATGATAATTTTAGATTCCTTATTATATATATGAGAATATATGGAATTGTCTTAAGCATAAAATTGATTTTTAAAATTAAATTTTAAAAAATTATTTCTTTCTTATTTTTCAAAATCTATATTTTTATTATCAGTAAACACTAAAATTAATTTTTATTTTTTTAAAATTACTTTTAAACTTCTTAAAGGCAATTGAAAACACCCTAAACTTGGGAGACAATTTGCTTGTGACTGTTTTATTTATGAAAACTTTGGACCTTTGAACTGTCTGTAGTTTGCTAGCCCAACTCGTTGATACCCCGACTTTTGTTCTACGTGCAAACACAATAAAACTTTGGCTGGTACTACGTTACGTTTAACGTAACGTACGCCACACACAACAATAGTTGCGGGTCCCACTATGGGAACTATTGCTGTGTGTGGATGTACGTTACGTTAAACGTAACATAGCGGAATCCTAAAAATTATATAAATTTGGAGTGTTGGTTTAGAGATGCCTAGTGGATCGGCCCGAGCTATGGACACGTGACATGTATTCATAGAATGCAGGACACGACACACGAGCACTTTTTGTCAAGGATACAACACGTCTGTTGGTCGAGTTGGGTTTACATTTGTAGGCACAACATAATTTAAGATGAGTCAAAATATAGTACGTGAAAAATTTTACAAAAAGTATGGTTCAAATTTTATAAGTAAAAGTTATTAGAATTATGCTACTATCAACTATCCAAATAAATGAATTTGAATTAAACAACATTAAATTTAATAATATTTTGTTTTATTTTAATTTTTTTTATATTACAATCAGAGCACTATTAATATTTACAATAAAAAATCAGTCGAGACTCTCATAAATAATCATATTACAGTACAGTCTGAATGTCAACTCTCACTTCAAGCTGTAAGGAGATCTTACCTTCACTGTTAATATTGGAAGGAAATCGATTCTACCTCAATATGGAGAGCCTACTAAGGAGTCAAGTCTCAGCGTTGATCCTGCGCTGGGACTTGAACCCATGCCCTCAAGGTCGTTGAGGGCATGGGCGTGCCAATGGGCTACAGACCCATTGGGTTTTGTTCTATTTTAATTGAATTGAATTTTTATACTGACCTGTTGATCCGGATCCAATCCGGAAACCCGCAATCATGACCCGGTTGTATTTTCCGTTTCCGACCATTTTTCCAACCAATCTTGATACCGATGTGAAGCTTGAGTGGCGCCGGTCATACTCTTACCGTCCTAGTCGCCGTAAAATGGCCATAACACTGGCGATTTAGCTCAAAAGAACCCAGGTTCCACCCGTTTTCGTCACCGTCGATTTCACCTGAGTTAGGCCACGCCATCACTTAGATTTTGTTCCTTAGCTCACCCTCGTTACTTTCTGACCAGCCACAACCACCGAGGATGCCGTTTTGGCCCCGAACGACCGCCGAAAAGCTCACGGATTTAAGAGCTTCAATTCACCGCCGTCGCCGCGCGTGGAAGGTCACTGCCAGCACCATTAGATTCAGCATGGATGAAACTTTCAAACTCGAGCTTGCCGACCACCGTTGACCGGTAGAGGCAATTAAAAGGACCTGCGAAGGAGAATCAACCCGTGAACATTGTGGATACCGAGTTTGGACATCGTCACTGTGAGTAGAATATACAAAATTTATTTTCATAGTTAATTATGATAGTAAAGTATGTTTGCGAAATAAGTTTTAAAGACTTCGATTTAATGATTTTCTATAAATGGATGTTATCTGCGTATTGATGTTTATTATTAAAGATGTGTATGATTGATGATCTTATTGCCGATTTTGAATATATGCATGATAATATTTTTAAAGAAAATGAATTAGATTCAAAATATGTTAAATGAAAAGAAAATGAGATTTCAAAAGTGATTATATGTTTATGTATATGTGTATAAAACGTTATTTGTAAAATTATTAGACAATACTCTTCGCCTCCAAATATAGTGATACATATGAGATGAGAGACCTTTGAGGTCCATCTGAGTACACATAGAGGATTTGGGCCGTGTACTTGGGCGTATTGTCCTTTGGGGACCAAATAGTGCATGCACAGAAATGATGATATAAATGAGATGATACTTCCCCGTCTATCCGTATAGCTCCGAAGCATGACGATACTTAGATAGTACGTCATTGCTTATCCGTTGAGGTTTGGATATGAGATATGATGAGATATATGAGATGATACTTTCATGTATATTCGTGTAGCTCCGGGGCATAATGATACTTAGATAGTATGTCATTGCCTGTTTATTGAGGTCTGGATATGAGATATGATGAGATATATGAGATTATACTTCCCCGCCTATCTGTGTAGTTCCAAGGCATGACAGTACTTAAATAGTACGTCATTGCATGTCTGTTAAGGTCCGGGTATGAGATATAGGACATATGAGATGGCATTTCCCTGTCCACCCGTTGCAGCTCCGGGGCATGACGGTTTCCTGATTACTCGTCCATCAAGGTCCAGGTATGACGAGACTATTCACCTGGGTATTCGTTTAATGACAATTTTCAAAATTACAATATTTGAGATTACAGTGTGTTATGATTGCTTTGATTTTTATGTAGTATTATATATTATGTTTACGCCAGTGTATGATTTATAATTAAATGAGCTCATTTAAGTTTTTCTTATGGTATTTCGATAAAGAAATTCACTGGAATGATATAATGTATTTTGCAATAAGTTTATTTTTAAAAGCTACTATCCACTCACTTAGTTTTTATACTCACCCTGTTTTTATTATATTTTTCCCTCTAAAGGAGACTTGTACGTACATCAGTCGACCCAGCAACATTAGTTAAATTTGATGTTATGGCCACGTAATGGTGCTAGGAATTATAGATTTTTTATTGGGATATTTTGAATTGTATAATTTTATTGTAATATGTGATTAAGGATAACTTAAATTCGTTGTGCCGTATATACTTATAAAGCAAATATGTTATAACAAAGTTTAAATATTTAGGTCTAGAAATGTCCAAATCAATTTCCATTAATTTGAAAGAAAATCCACACAGGGAGATATATATATATATATATATATATATAAAAGATAAAATTTAATGAGAAAATGATTTATGTAGAAAACTTTCACTAAATTTTTAATTTAAAATGTTAACAAATAGTATACCAAATGTTATAGTTTTAACTTTTTAGTCATAAATGCAATGTTGGTGTGACATGTGTAATTATATTGAAATTTAATTTGTTATAAATGGAAATTTTGCTCTTATTAATTTCTTTCCTTATTATAATAAACTAACAATAAAAGAATTTCACTTTTTAAAACAAGGAGAGTAGAGAGAGCGAGTACCAGTCAAGCAATAGTAAGGCAAGTAATGTGCTTTTGTATAAAATTACAAGTTCATACTCTAAGAGAAGGTGGGTAAGGCATCAAAGCAACTCTTCATCTCTTCACCAAACAACTTTTTATCTCCTATAATTATCATTATCTTATAAGAAATTATCACTAATCATATATCCACATAATCGTACACATTGGATTTTCAAGCGATCAGTTTGATTAATTAATGTCTCTATTTCAACTTGTTAAATGGAAGTTGAGAACACAAAGGATGACAACCTGATTATTGGACCTCACAATCATTACAAGGTTTGAGACTTATGCAATAGGCACCGCTGCCAATATGAAATTCACCAAATAATATAAAAATGCGGAAATTAACAATCCTGTGATTGAAAGCCAACATTTTGCAAATTCTAACCGACACAAACGATTCATTAACTTATAAGGGTGCAAATTCTTACTTAAAAAAAATCCTACTTAATTTTTTTTTGAATCATAACTATAATACAATCAATATTTTACAAGAAATCTATATGGACTAGTCGACAAGGAAAAAGAGTGAAACCTCCTCTGTTGTTTAGTTGATTTAAAGCACATCCAAACCTCTATGAGCCTTAACGTTTTTGCTAATTTTACCATTTTACTCTTGGTGGTTGTTTGATTTTGAGAATATGAATACTTTTAATTAATTAATTTAATAATTTTTTAATTATAGTTAATTGAAAAACTAAATGTTAAATATTAGAAAAAGTCAGGGAATGGTGTGCAGCCATATAGCGCCCTTTCCTCCTAATTTTGTTACGGCTGAAAGAGGATTAACAAAATCCTGCTTGTGTGCAGCCACAGAAAAGAAAGGGGAAAAAAAAAATTGATATTCGTCTCTTATGGCAGCAACTTCAGTACCGATCAAAACATACCCATCTTTAGTGTCAAGGCGGCCGGTACAAAACTTTCCTCGCAATTTATGTTGTATAAAATCCGCCAAATTTAGTGCAATAACCTCTTACAAGCTCGCTGCCGTCAGAGTTAAAAGCTTTCTCAGTATTTGGCCTTTAATTACCAAAAAGAGCACCACAGTCCCAGATAAGAATAATAATGCTTATTAAAATTAATTATTTTATTCACCTGTAAGTATATAAAATTAATTATTTTCTCTTAAATATATGAAGCCCTTATCTCAGTAAGATTTTCTGGCCGGATCTAACAAAAGTAAAACTGTACAAACCAAATAACGTTCACAATATATGCATATATAATCGTTTTCTGTGAATGGTGCTGGTTAGTTGAGTTCAGGTATTTTTGTGAATGAAGCAGCAAGTGTTTTTGTTGAATTTTTGTTTCATTTTATTTCATCTTTCTATTCATTTACATCACTAACTAATTTTTTTTTTCATTTTCATTTCTATCTAATTCATCATTCTTTATCTTGGAGGTCGAGTTAATTATATGATATTTTTTGCAGCAGTGGTCGTTTTTTAGGATGAAAAGTGGAAAAAGAACACTTCAATCAACTTTTAGAAAATGAGCGGATCTTTTACAACACAGTACTGCTGGAAAATGAAACCACAACAATGCATCAAGTTGATTATCAGTTCACAGATACACACGTGGTGGTAAGCATCTTATTGGATATTGATTGATTATCTCACTATAATACTATTCATACAAATACTGTTTCACTCAGGTCACAATCTTAGTTGCACTTAAGGGTCATTTTTTGCTGCTCTGATCCCCGACATCTACTCCCACCGTAAATGTGAAGTGGGCCTTAAGGGTGCTTGGTTTCTTGTGTTTTCGGCCCCTTCCCCAAATACGGGTATTGAATATATATTGTGATGGTTTCTTTTTATTTTATAATTACTGTTGTTATTTTTTTGTTCTAACTTGATTTTGTAGATTTTGTTAATTTTACATTTATTTTATATGTTTTTTTGGCTTTCATGCATACAGGGAGTAAAAGTGCTCTGGGTCCCTCGGCAAGAAAATGTCATTCTGTCATATCAGGGGCTTGAAAAACAGTACCCACGTTTACAGGCTTTCAAAAAATAATTAGGCACATTTCGGGTCCCCAAAGTGATTATTCTCATGTGGTATTTTTGATTTTGTTCTGTTTAATTATTTAAGTTCAAAGTAATTATTTACATAGGCTGATTTTAGAAACTTAATTTTATTTAAGTTCTAAGCAGTTATTCTCATAGGCTGCCTCTGATTCTACCAATCTGTTATTTCATTTAGAAATTAGAAGTAAGGCATTAGGAAGGGGGGAAAAGGAAAGTTTCCGGTTCTAGACTCTTCATTTCATTTAAGACTAAGATGTGAAAAAATTTTAAGCCATTTCTCCAATTTTACGGGATGTCAGAGACGATAATCTTGTAGGCAAACTGTATACCAAGACTTGAATTCCAAGTAACTAGCTAATCCGGTATTTGTAGTTTCCATTGTAATTAAACAGATGAAACCTGACGAGACAATTTTCTTGCGACTTTTTTATTAATGAAAACTTTGGACCTTTCAACCTTCCGTAGTTTGCCTAGCCCAACTCGTAGATACCTCGACTTTTATTTCCACTTGGAGAAAACAATAAAACTTACATAAATTAGGAGTGTGGTTTAGGGCTAGATGTCTAATGGATGAGGCAGCAATGAGCTACGGACACACGGCATGTATTCATTCAGCATGACATGATTACTTTTTGTCAAGGCATACGACATCCACGTTGGTTGAGTTGCGTCACGCAGGCTTAAAGTATAACACAATTTAAGATGAGTTAAAGCAAAAATTATTTGAATTATACTACTATATTATCTAAATAAACGAATTTGAATTGAACAATACCAAATTTAATAATATTTTGTTCTATTTTAATTGAATTGAATTGAATTTTATTACTAATTAATGTTATATTATTTTAAATTATACATTAATTTTAAGCGATTAATCAAATTTGAATTGAATTTTTGTTATCATTTGGTGTAATATTGTTTGTGAAGTTTTCTAATTATTGTTGGTTTTATGTTATCTAAATGTAATAATGTTTTAAAATTATATTTCCCCCCACGACTTCAGAATGGGTATAGTTGAGGACTACTTAAGCTAATGATAGAGGCAAAAACACCTTCCAGGCAGGCCTTACTATAACCAACCTCATAGATCCCACTCGATCTTTTACATTAATGTATCACTCTCTTGACTAGTTCATCGTAATAAAATACTGTTAAATCTTTCCAAAGTGAGAGAAGGGGAGACGGCGCACTAGAGCTAACATAATAGCCAACTAAAAAATAAATTAAAGTAATGCTAAAATATTAGACCTTTTGCAACGAAAGTTAAATTTCATTGCTAAATGCATACTTTTAAAGACGAAGTCTAAATTTCACCATTAAAAATATTCATTTACATATTTAAAATAATGCCTAAATTATAAATCTTTTGTAATTAAAATTAAACTTTGTCGGTACATGTGTATTCTCTTAGCAACAAAATTTTAGTTTATTGCTGTAAATATTCATTTAAATATTTAAAATAATACCAAAATTTTAGACCTTTTGATAAAATTTAACTTTTGTTGCTAAATTATAATTTTAGCAAAGAAGTTATAGGTTTACCGTTGAAAGTATTTATTTAAAGATTTTGTACTTTATTGATGTATTGTTGAATATGCATTACATGCTTTAAATGATATCGAAAGGGGGAGAAATACATATACTTCGAGATTTTTAAGCATATGAGATTTTTTAATTTATATTGAAATGTCACATTAGATCTTTGATAAGTTTAGTTATCTTGATTTCTAAAATATGATTAGTAATTATAGAGATTGGATAGTTGATAATATGCTCTTAATTTTGTTGGATTTGCTTTGATTTGGATCTAATACAGCCTTTTTATAATTGGAGCTAAAAATTAGCCATTATTGACTTTTTGCACAAAGTCGGATCGCCGTTAATTCTTATCGGATTGCCATTTTGACTGGAGCAAGTTACCGTTGTGCTATGATTTCAAATTGTCGGATCACCATTTTCCAGATGTCAGATCGCCATTAGTTTTCAAAAACTGAACTCCAATTTTGTTCGATATTGGTTAGCAATTATCTACAAAACTTTAGCCGTTTGCTACAATAATTGCTATAATAACACTATGGCCCAAAACTTTATAAATTTTTTTTAAAAAGTCCATTTTCAGAATTTCAAGCAATACTTGTTGATTTAAAAGTTCTCAAAACTTTTTCAATTTAAACCATTAACTTGAAAATAACCAATTTCATAAAATCATTTTTCTATTGAGTATAAAACCTTTATAATATGAAAATAATGATTTATTTAAAATGTATGAAAAATAATTTGAGCTTTTAAAAGATTAATCATTCTAAATCTTGTTTGTTATCATTAAAATCAACATTATGAATACGTATATGTTAATAGGAGTGAGAGATGATTAATTTGTGTTTTACAATTCCAATCAGAGAAATTTAAGTGAAAAATGTAGGTTCTATTCAAGTTCAGTATTTCTTTTTCTTTTTAATAATTATCCAATATACTATAAATATATATTTTTTATAAATCCAACGTAATAAACTATTATAAGATTCTTCTAAAAACAAAAAAGAAGCAATCACAAGTTTGTTATTATTATTTAAAAAAAAAGTCTACTATCATTTTTATCAATCCAAGTTAATTATTTTAAGGCTATTATTTTAATTTTTATTGATCTAACATAGTTAAACAAAATTTGTATCAAGCTAAGTAATGAACAATAATGCGGGTAATTAATTTCAAGAAAAAGATATTGAACTGATTAGTCTTGAGGGAAGCTCTCACTCAAGCAAGTTCAAGTTTTTATTTAAAATTTGAGAATTTTCCTTCAATATTTTTTAGGATAAACTTCAATTTTACTCCCTACTTATAATAACAATTATCAATTTATCACCTAAAAATTGAAAAACTTTTATTTACTCCCATTTTTGCGCAGAAAATGAAAGCAAAAGGGGAGGGGCATAGTGATGACTTTCTTTTTCTTTAATCTTCTTAAGAGTAAATAGGGGTAAATTAATATTTTCACACTTGAATAAAGTCTTATGGTGTTGGTTAAGAGTGTCTTGGATTTTGATTACCAATTATGTATGTTCACTTAGAAGTCAACAAGGAAATTATTTGTGATATGTCTACCAATAAATCTAAATCGTCCATGCGTCCTTTTAAACTTGTGGAGAAACCTTATTTGATTTAATGTTCTATATTACCTGTAATCATTATATAAGTTTTCAAACGATTCATGCTTTATGGAGTCTTGTCTGAGCTCTGATGAAGCATTTAACCATGTAGAACACATGAGTACGTGGACATCTATAAATGGAATCATTTAAAAGATGAGATAAGATATTTACCATATTTTTCTCAATAATGAGTTTCCATTTTATAGGTTTTAAGATATGACAAAATTCTTGTTATAATGTTCTCCTGGTTTAAATTAAGCTTTAAAACTCATCATTGGTCATTGCTCCCCGTTCGAGCTTAGGGTATTTGGCTCTAATTAATCCTAGTAAAAATGTACAAGAGGAATATATTTTTTTTGTAGTATGCCTTTCTTGTTGTAATACCGGATGTCCGTTACCCTTTCCATGTAATGCTACTTCTAATTTTGAAGGGTTTGATGCGTTAAATTATTCTTCTGAGAATGTAATATATTTCATTCAGGTATATTGTACTTATGATTTATTTCTCTGATAGAACTTAAAAAGTTCCTCATGTTAATAAATCGATGAGTAAAGCAGAGCTACAGCTAAAATAAAATTGGAAGTAAATAAAGAACAAGCACAAAAAGGACACCAAAAAATTGCGTGGCTCAGTTTTTAGTCTACTTCTATGGGTGAAGACAAAAGGAAAATATTTTACTAGTAAAATAAGAATTACAAGTATGGTAATATTTTAGCTCACTACCCAGAACCCCGATACACCCAATTATGTCACTCACTAATTATACAAGAGTATCAGAACTCTTAATCTCTGACACAACTATTAATTTTTCTCTCTCAAAAAGTGGGATGGCTTCTCTCAAATGTTGGATGTCAAAACCAAATGGGCAACTCTTTTTTTATAGCTAAAATTGACTATTAATTTTTTTTTCAACTACCATTGATTTCTTTCTTCTTCTTTGGCCCACCATTTCCTTCAACATTTACTGTTTCAACTCTTCTAGATGTGGCTTCTAGATGCTACAACCACGTATTTTGACATACTTTCACTTGGAGATTTGATTGAGAATCAATCAATCTCCACACTATCATTATTGCTTCACCATTATCATGTTACTTACGTCTCTCCTAAGGCACAAGAGGACCTACTTCATACAAACTTGGCAACATTAATTAGCATAGTCATAACATCTACTAGGTTCTCCTTGGTACGAATTTTCTATAAATTCACACTTCCGTCTTCCACTATTTCTCAAACGAAATGATATTGAACCCCTATGTACTTTGCACTGGACAAAAAAAAGTTGGATTCCTTTCAATGTGCAAGGCACTCTAACTGTCACAAAACACGTGAATTTTCTCTTGTTTGTGCCTGAGCTCCTCCATTAACCTTTGTATCCAAATAGCTTCCTTACAAGCTTGTGTAGAGCCACAACAGTCTGTAGTTTTAAAACTCAGTTTACAAATCCTATTATAAGTGTAAATATATAGTCAGTAGTGAATTTTTTTTTATCAAGGCCTCCTGTAAAATTTGAATCAACATATCCTCTGACAATAAACTTTGATCCTCCGTAATATAATGCAATATTTGAGGTTCCTTTGATGTATTTCAGAATCTTCTTTATAGCTTTCTAATGTTCTCCACCAGGATTCGTCATGCATCGACTGACTGCTCCCACTGGTTGTGCAATATTTGGTCTAGTACATATCATAGTGAATATCAAACTTTCCATTACTTATGCACACGGTACTTGATACATATCCTTTCTCGCTGCTTCATTGCTAAGGCACATACTTGAGGATAATTTGAAATTAACAAGAAGTGAGGTAGAAATTGGCTTACAATCTTACATATTGAAGCGTTGCAAAATTTGCTTCAAGTAATTCTTTGAGAGAGTCAAATCTTTTTGTTATTTTTGTCTCGGTGAATTTGCATCCATAGAATTTTGTTTGCTAATCCCAAGTCCTTCATTTAAAACTCCCTACCTAATTGTGCCTTTAAATCTTGGACTCGATCTTTGTTGAAGCTTACTACAAACATGTCATCTACATACAACAACAAAATGATGAAATCATTATCCTCAAACCTCTTATAATATGCACTATGGTCTGAATTGAGTCTGTTATATCCAAGACTCATGATGAAGAAATCAAATCTCTTATACCAACACCTCAGCACATGTTTAAGACCTTATAGAGATTTGTTCAATCTGCAAATCAAGTCGTCTTTACCATTTTCAGCAAAACCTTCTGGTTGGAGCATACAAATTTCTTCTTCAAGTTTTCCTTTCACATTAATTGATGTAGGTCAAATGTAGCACACATCGCCAAGACTACTCTAATTGTTGTGAGTCGAACCACCGCAGAAAATATCTCATTGAAGTAAATACTTTCTTTCTGAGTATATCATTTCACCACTAATCTTGCACGATACCATTCTACTTGGTTATTACCATCACTTTTGATCTTGTAGACCCATTTGTTACAAATAATTTTTCTTCTACGTAGTAATAATATAAGTTTCCATGTCTTATTCTTAGGTAGACATCAATTTCTTCTTACATTGCTGTCATTCAAAAAGTAATATCTGAGTCATTTAAAGCTTCATGGAAAGTTGATGGTTCTTTATCCTCTATTAGAAAATAATATGCAACATTGATTTCTGTGATATACTTCGAGTGTCACGCTGGCGGTCGTCTCTTACGAGTTGACCGACGAACTTCTAGAACTTCAGACTCAACTGGTACTTGTTCCTCATGCTTTAGTACTACTTCAAAAAAATCTGAATCTTCGTTTTTCAGATTATTTTTCACATATATCGACACAGTCTCTGACCTCTTCTTTGCAGTATTATCATTATCATTATCTCTCATTTGCAGTTGATCTTCACAAAGATAAATCTCTACTGATCACGATCTTGTGGGCAGTGAGGTCCCACAGACGATACTCTTTTACTCCATCAACATACCCTAAAAAGATACATCTCTTGAATTTTGGATCAAGCTTTGATATTTCTTGGGCATTGTACATCACGTACACAGGACATCCAAATACATATAGATAGAAGTAATCAATTGGCATTTCAATCCACATGTCCATTGAAGTCTTCAACCTAATTACCGTGAATGGAGACTGATTTATTATATAACAAGCAGTTTTAGCTGCTTCTGTCCAGAATGAGTTGGGTAGACTAGCAGTCCTCAAAATATCTCTTATTCTTTCTGTAAGAGTTTTATTCAACTGTTCTGTCACTCCATTCTGTTGGAGAGTGTATGCCACTGTGGTTGCCTCTGAATAGTTTCCAGCTTTTAGAAAGCAAGAAACTCGCCGTCTGTACACTATCTACTATTATTTATCCTTAAGTACTTAATCCTTTTACCGAATTCAAGCTCAACTCGCGTTTTGTACTATTTGAATACTGAAAACACATCTGATTTTTTCTATATTTGATACACCCAATATCTCCTAGAATAATCATCAATAAAAGTCACTATGTACTTTGCACCTCCCATGGATATGTCTGGTGATTACCAACCATCATAATGAAGCAAGTCTAGAATGCATTTACTTCTAGCAATAAATCTACTGAACTTTAATCTATACTGGTTACTTGTAACACAATACTCGTAAAATGGCAAGTTCACTAATTTGAGCTTGGAAGCAACTTTCGCTCAAAGAGAATCTTCAAATTTTTTCTGACATGTGACCAAGTTTAAGATGTTATATCATCGATGACTCTTCTCCATTTGATGCGACCACGCATCAGCCTCCTATAGTGTTTCTCCTTTAAGTATAAAGATATTAGCACCGATCTTTTATGCCTTCATCAATACAAATGCGTCTTTGACTATTTTCATAATCTTATTTTCAACATGAGTTTTGCACCTAAGATTATCTATTTATCCTAAAGACAATAGATTCTTCTTCAGGTCTTTGATATGTTGTACCTCCTCAATTGCGCGAACTGTACCATCAAACATTTTTTTTTATAGAACTAATATTAGTGATCTCTAAGGCATGATCATCACCCATGTATAAAGATCTTCCTGAAATAAGTTCATATTGTGGAACTATTCTCTTCGAGAAGTCATGTGCCGATAGATCCTGAGTTTATAAGCCAGGCGTCTGATAGCAGTTTTCTACTTTCTGAAACTGTTGTTGCCTCGCTGTATAGAATTTCACCATTATTAGAGGTACTTCCTACGCACCTCTGAGCATTTGATGACTCAGGATCTTTACCCTCTCTTTTTTTCAGGTTATTCCAATACTCTTTTTTTCACATGTCCTTTCTTGCCACAATTGAAATATTTAACATTCTTTGTACTTCTTAACTTTGATCTACCATGATTGTAACTTCCACTGGAGCTACGTTCCATTGATCTCCCTCTCATCACCGATAGTGTCTCCGCTTGCTGCGAATTTGCTTGTTTGTCTTCTTTATTTTTCCGCCTACTCTCCTCATTTAATATGGAGGTTGCAACATCATCAAAAACTAGATTATCCGCTGGGTTGTTCGTCATATTGATGATAAGTTGATAATACGAATCTGATAGACTTTGAAGTAGAAGTTTCGCACGTTCATTTTCTTCTATTTTATAATGCAACATTGTGAATTGTGAAAATAGAGTCTTTAAGGTGTTGATGTGATCGGTCACCGATGTAGATTCTATCATTCGAAGATTATAGAGTCTCTTCTTTAAGAAGATCTTATTCTGCAACGACTTGACCTCATACAATTTTGTGAAAATATCATATATTCCCTTCGCCGTCTTTTTCTTTGCCACACTTGATAACACCTTATCTCTAAGTGGCAAGTGTAGATCAGCAATTGCATTGCCATCCTTCTCGTTTTACCTAACGTCATCAGTCATCTCGTGGGCCTTTTTCCGATTGCTGTAGTAATTATTTTTCCTCAATACAGCTTTCATCTTCATTTTTCACAATGAGAAATTATTTCCATTGAACTTCTCAATTTCGTATTTTGTCGCCATCACTTTTCACAACAAACTACCTTTGTTAGAATCGACTCCTTCAGTTTCATGTGAACAGTAACCGTATACGTGAACAGTCCCGTATACGTGAACAATATCCCGACTCTAAAAAATATAACAAGTAACTATGTTACCACTGTTAAGAAATCGATGGGTAAAGTAAGGCCACAGCTAAAATGAAATTAGAAGAAAATAAAGAACAAGCATAAAGAGGATACCAAAAAACTACATGGTTCGACTTTTAACCTACCTCCACAGGCGATGACAGAAGGAAAATATTTTACTAGTAAAATGAGAATTACAAGTATTGCAATATTTTGCCTAATTACCCAGAATTCCAATACACTCAATCTCTCACTCACTAATTACACAAGAGTATTAGAACTTTTAATCTATTACACAACTATAAATTTTTCTCTTTCACAAAGTGGGATTGCTTCTCTTAAATGTTGGATGTCGAAACTAAATGGGCAGCTCCCTTTTTATAGCCAAAATTGGCTATTAAACTAATATTTTTTTCAACTCGCTTTGATTTCTTTCTTCTTCTTTAGCGACACCATTCCCTTCAACATTTGCTGCTTTAACTCTTCTAAATGTAGCTTCTAGATGCTGCAACCACTTATTTTGACACCTCAAAATTTTGTTTTTATATCCATTGCAAAATGTTGATATGCTTATTAAATCCTAGATTCTTTCACTTTTTGCTAAAATGGAAATCATTTTTCTACAACATTTGGGATGCATTGAAACCGCCAAACAGAATCTTCATGATTGTCATTTGTTTGAAAGATACAAATCTTTGTGACTAGAGGATTGAGAAGCTGTCAAAACGTTGTTCTCAAGGGAAAAATGCCAGAAGTTTCATCACATATATTTTTGAAAAGTCAATGTTGCAAGTCTTAAAAAAAATGTGGTTAACAGTGCAATATTCTTGTATATAATTATTATAGTCGTGTTGTATTTGAGTCATGCATTATAAGTATATTAGCTCTTCATTATGTACCTAGCTTGTTCTTTAACGCAATTATTTCAAGCTATTAAAGAAATTGGGATTTAGTACAAATTAGTGTATTGTATCAAAACGTGCCACATAAGGTGTATGAAATCAAAGATCTTGAATGTACTTCTTAAAACATAAAATAAAACAAAACAATTAAAGGAAATATTCAAATGTAAAGGCAAATAAACACTAAACAAATAAATAATTAGACTAAACGCAAAAAACTCACTCACAATTGACTGCAAGTAAGTGAGTAATGCATAATAAATTAAATAAGAAAAAGTACATGAAAGGGATATACAAGCACTTATTAACAAAGTACTAAATTACATGGACTTATTCTTTTTAATGAGAAATAATTAATTAAGACTGCTTAACTAGCGTAAGCAAGTAAACAAACAACAAAAATAGTGGCCATAATTAAACAACAAAAGGTGTATGATATGGCTTAGCCTATAATTTATTCTAGTGAAACTAGTGATTGTGTGCCACATTGATAAGCATATAAAAATACATAAATTTAATTAATTAGTTTAGTAGTTTAATAATTTAGCTTTATCACTATCATCATTGTCGTCGTCGTCGTCATTTTTATTATGAGGATATCTTCACTTCATTAAAGTAAATATATCACTAAAATATAAAAGATATAAATTTTGATACATTGGATATTATATTTTTTCTTATCTATTAGTATATTAAAATCAATGTTTTAATTGAGAATAAAAGGAGAAAGAAATTTAAACAGTTGTTTGTTCATCTACTATCGACTGACTCATACCAAATAGAACTGTTAATAAAAAATCATAATGGACGGTAATAAACCCAACACGAACATGAACATAAACAATTAACAAACAACAAATAAGTAGACAAGTCGGAATGAAAGCAGCCATCTTAATATAATGTAGAGTGGGACTATTGGCACCCCTCTAAATGTCTATTAACACCCCTATTCTTAATTAACCTCATTAAAATATTTTTAAAAATTATAAAATTCTCTTAACACCTCCATAAATGACAAAACTACTCTTGATTAAAACCCATTAGTTTCATTTTTATTATTAAACCCATTTCAACAATGAGATTTCTTCCACTTAAATGAAAAAACAACGGGTTTTCATTCTTTCCATTGCAGCCACTGGAAGTAAGTTCTTCACCGGAAAATTGGAGAAAAAAATCATCCTTTTTAATATATAAAATGGTACATTTTTTAAAAGGAGAAAAAATTATCAACTTTTGAGTGGAGGTTTTAATCATAAATTTGTCTTGTTATGTAATTTTAATGAATGTTAAAATTACAAGATAATTAAAGGGGGTTTAAGAAGTGTTTGGAGTAATACCAATTTTCTTCCTCTATAACATAATACACTATTATAAAAAGAGACTTAGATGGAGGCAGCAATCAATTATCATGCGCCAAATCAAAAGCAAACCGCAATGTACCATTGCCACCTTCAGTCATATGCATATCACCCCTCTTCCCCTATTTTCTCACCTACTCAAGTCTCATAAATTAAAAATCCAAATTTCTTGTTGAACCCGAACCTACAATCATCACACGGAGATCTGGATCCGACTTACCAACATTCTTAATCTGACGATCATGTTGATCGACTTATCTAAGAGTCTTTATTCCCTACAAACATGGTCTAGTAATACATTTTATTAACGATGATTTCACTTTCATCTTCAGTTTTAATAATATATGGACCACTAAAAAGAATTTTAAATCTTGCAGTAATTTGATAGCATAAAAAATAAAAAAAACAAAACAAAGAATAAAATTATGCAAGTCTAACAAAACAAATGTCCGTGCAATAACTACTAGCACCATCATTTTTAATTTCGTGGAATCAAAAAGTTCGTGCTCAGAGCTTGACCACAAAAAACTAACGAACACTGCCATACCTGTACGTCTACTGTGCATTGGAAAACTGTAAAAAAAAAAAAATAAAAAATTGTACACACACATTCGAATATTCAACCAAAATTGGAAAAAAAACACAAAAAAAAAACGGTTTTTGTTTTGTAACTTGCAAACAATGTTTTATGATTTGATTCCTTAAACAACATAAAAAAAATAAACATGAGAGAGCTACTGAAAATGAAACAATCCCCTCATACTTTTCTTTCTTCTCATCTTTGATGACGATGATGTGATTAATGAACTTAACAATAGCCTCCATCACGCCAGCAAAGTTAGCCAAAAATAGAACAAAAAACTCGTACCTTTCTATCGCTGGCTTGCTAGCCATAACTATTTTCTCTAGTGCCCCCTATAATAGCCACAATGGACATGGGGCAGAGTTTGGTGCACAGTAATACATTTTCTTAAAGATGATTTCACTTTCATCTTCAGTTTTAATAACATATGGGCCACTAATAAGAATTTTAAATCTGGTAGTAATTTGATAGCATAAAAAATAAAAAACAAAACAAAGAATAAAATGATGCAAGTCGAACAAAACAAATGTCCATAAAATAACTACTAGCACCGTCATTTTTAATTTCGTGGAATCAAAAGTTCGTGCACAGAGCTTGACCACAAAAAGCTAATGACCACTGTCATACATGTACATCCATTGTGCTTTGGAAAATGGTAAAAAATAAAATAAAATAAAAAATTGTACTCACACATTTGAGTATTCAACCAAAATTGGAAAAAAAACACAAAAAAAATAATTTTTGTTTTTTAACTTGCAAACAATGTTTTATGATTTGATTACTTAAAAACATAAAATAATAAACATAAGAGAGCTACTGAAAATAAAACAATTCCCTCATACTTTTCTTTCTTCTCATCTTTGATGACGATGATGCGATTAATGAACTTAACACTAGCCTCCATCACGCCATCAAAGTTAGCCAAAAACAAAACGAAAAATGCGTACCTTTCTATCCATGGCTTGCTAGCCATAACTATTTTCTATAGTGCCCCTCATAATAGTCACAGTGGACATAGGGCAGAGCTTGGTGCACATCTATTTTCTATAGTGCCCCCCCATAATAGCCACAGTGGACATGAGGCAGAGTTTAGTGCACAATAATACATTCTCTTAACAATGATTTCACTTTGATCTTTAGTTTTAATAACATATGAGCCACTAATAAGAATTTTAAATCTAGTAGTAATTTGATAGTATAAAAAACAAAAAAACAAAACAAAGAATAAAATGATGCAAGTTGAATAAAACAAATGTCCATACAATAACTCTTAGGACCATCATTTTTAATTTTGTAGAATCAAAAAGTTTGTGCACAGAGCTTGAACACAAGAAGTTTAGTGCACCAGCGCTAGTCAGGGTGAGCCTGGCAACATGAAATTTTTAAAATTTATAGGAGCATACCTTACTCTTTCAAGATTTAGTTTTAATGTGATGGATGGATGGATGAGCACTTATGAGCACTTTATTAATGTGTAGGAAAAAAACCTTTAAAATGTTAACAATTACAATGAAAAGAATTACCATTTGATTTGTTCAAGTTTGGAAAAGTTTTCGAACTGCGGACGGAGCAAAAGGCGGTACCTTGAAAATGAGGATGAAACAGAGTATTAAAAGGAAAAAAATCTTTAACTTTAATAAGAACAAGATACTAAAAATGACAATTTTATGCCAAAAACATTATATTTACCTCTGTGGAGAGACACAAGGCTACCGAAGTAGGATAGCATTGCAGAAAACATAGTTTTGAATAGGAAGAAAATTGGTGGAATGAATGAGAGAGAGCTTCAGAAAGTTTGTATATGGAGACGTTTCTTATTCTCGTGTTTTGTCACATTTTATAGTGCTGCTATTTCTTCTTTTACAATGTTTAAAACAAATAAAAAATAAACAGAGCATTACTTCAAAAAAAATAAATAAATAGACAATGAAAAGAGCATTATGATAATTGTTGAGTAATTAAAAATAAATGCTGCTATATGATTTACTACTCCATACCTCCAGCATAACTAAGTTACTCCAAGCTCCACTCTAACTCAGTAACCTGAATTTTCCAACCTAGCATCCCAAATTTGGTCTTTTGAATTTTTGATAGCCTATAATAATTTTAATGTAAATTGCTAAATTTTATGTTCAACGACTGTTTGCAGAATATTTGCTCATATGTGTGTGTGTGTGTGTGTGTGTGTGTGTGTGTTTGTGTGTGTTTTAATTTTTTTTCCAAAGACAATGGGGCATAAATTTTTCATTTTCTGTCGACTAATTAATATGTATTATTTGAATCTGTAACATTCAGCTTCAATGTTAATCTAATTATCGTAGGAATATTTTCATTTAGTTATACTATATGAATTAGAATTAAATATTCTGTTATATATTATGTGTGCACTTGTGCAATACTACAGTAGCTTCAACAACCTGATTTTCTGACAATTAGATCTGATAATTGAATTGGATTATAGGTTTAAGTTGAGTTCAGATGAATTTTTCTCCAACCTGACCAATCCAAACTCGATTGGGTTGATTCAAACCTGATCCAGTCCTGGCCTCCACCACGCCAGCAACTTTGACCAAGAACACTACAAAAAAGTTGTACCTTTCAACAGCCAGGTTGCTTGCTATAACCATTTTCTCCAACGCCCTTAATAACAACCACAATGGACATGAGGCAGAGCTTGGAGTACTGACGCCGATCAGGTTGAGCATGGAAACATATGAAATTTTTAGAACCATTTGAGCATGCCTCACCCCTTCAAGATTCAACACAAATTTCGCTGTGATGAATATATGAAAACTTTTGGCCTTTATTTGCATGTATATTTGAATCTTTCCTTCAATTATTTTATTTGATGTTTTTAGAGATATGTTAAGAATCTTAGATGCGATACACTTTAAGGTATGTTTTGGTACGTCACATTAGTTTGGACTATATTAATTTTATTCGATTGGATTAGATAATGCATAATCATGTTGAGTTAGGGTTAATTACAAATCTTGACCCACCACCCTATAGATATTAGTAAATAAGTAATTGTATTGTGTCAACTCACTAACCTGGATAAAAATAAGGTCTTTTTTATATTTACGAAAACATCTAAGAATACTTGTCACATTTCCCGTTAACCTCCATACATGTATTTTAATATGATTAATAGCTTAATTAAATATTATTTTTATCATTCTAGTAAGCAATATTATCAATACATAATATTGTGTAGATATATAAATGGGTGCAATTTCGGTTAAATGGGTTAATGAGTGAACTAGCAACATATATTCATGTAAATTGAAGTCTATATATTGTTGATGTGAGTTTGTGAGTCATCTCTGTTTAAGTGACATGATTATTCTGTTATAAAATAGATTATCACATCTCCCATGTTTATCCTTTGTGTCAGGTTAAGATTTCAAATTTTTAATTGGATTTTTAAAATGTGTCATGTTTAAGTAAACCTAAATTTGACATGAACCAAATAGCAACCACTCTAGTTTTAACTCATAATTGCACTTAGCGTTTTGAGATGAAAATTAAGTTCAGAGTGTGAACACTGAGACCAACAATCTCACACACGTACTAAAGAAAAAAATTTAAAAAATCATTTCTATAGAGTGAAGACAAACTTGGATCCAATTATGGTGCAATTATGGTATCATACCACAATTGTTTTCAGTCATTGAATCTAGCTATGGTGAGAGCAAATGGTTGGACCCAATGGTTGGGTGCAACTATGGTATGATACCACAGTTGCACCATAGCTAAGTCCGACAAACTTTTGCCTTCTTGTGAGACTTTTCATAAAGCACAAGAATTTTGCCTTGGGGTCCGACGTGCATGAAGACATGCTAATTGAATTAGTAGAAAAATTATAATTGGTGATATGTGTTGTTTATCGGTGCTGTGTTGTAATAAACATGTACTAAGGAAAATATCTAATATTCTGATATTATCATGTATAAGAATAATAATTCTCTATTTTTTTTAGATAAATGCAAGAATAATTATCTATTTTTCTTAAAGTTTAAGCTAAACATTCCATTAGTTTTTTCAAAAAAAAAATTCAAATCATCTCTTTTATGGATCTAGCTATGTTGCAACAGTTGGATCGTACCCCAACTTTTGTCTTTTATGATTTAACTAGTGTTAAATTTACTTGAGAGTCTTGCACTTATTTCATTTACAATTTGTTTATAAGTCCTAAAAGGAGAAAATTACCCTTCCTTGACAAATGTTTGAAAAAAAATGGATATGGGGCAGAGTTTAGGTATTTATGGGTCATGAAAACTGAAAAGTCATGTCAATAAGGGACTTTGGGTTCTTCTTCTTCTTCTCATTTAAAATTGTTATACAAGAGCCTTCATACCAATTTGCAAGCATACTGCTTTCTACTATGGGCAGAGAATTATGCGTAGGAATCATAGCATTATGATCACTTGGTGAACTAATTAAAGACTTTGATGTTTATCATAGTATATCTTGGATTAGTTCGAGTTTTAATCTTGTGATTGATTAAGAAGTATTCTCATGCTATATGGGACACATTGTACAAAAGTCCTTATATTAAGAAGTGTACTCAGTAGAGAGTGTTATTATATATTTTTTCTTTGATGATCCAGGGAAGGTCTGTTTTAAAGGGAGTGTAAAATTAGCAAATGATATTGGAATGGATAATTCAAGAATAGAAAATGGGAAAATCTGAATAGACTTTATTTGCTTCTCTTTAGCACATTTTAGTGATTTTTATTTTAATTTTTTTCTTTTTAACCATGAATGGCTTAACCTTGCATCTCATCTTAGTAACTTTGATTTTGCTTTAAAAAAACTTAATGTACTAATAATAAATAAGAGTGAAATGAAATATGTAAATTCTTTTTTCATGCGCTATTTTCTGTTATATTCCAGCACCAGCATTGACTCTAAATACACTTTGCCCTTTTATGGACAGCCAGTGCCATTAGAAATTTCATAATTAACATTCTTTTGTCTAATTTCTATTATATAGATAGTTTGCATAATGTGTGTACGGCTTACATCATGTGATTGAAGGAATTTTTTTCCCCCTCAACTAGATTTGTCACTCATGCATTTTCTTTTATGTTCGGCATTGACTATTTCTGCTTCTCTGGTCAGCTTATTGCTTAATTTAACTTTGATGCATATAGTGCAAGTGGGTGTGGTCTTTCATCGTGTGTTTTACTTGCAATTGACTGGAAAATATATTTCACCGGAAGATATACGAGATGCATATCCAAGCTTGTATAGTAGTTGCAAGCAAATTTATTGATGGATGTTGAGTTCATTGATTCAGATGGCTTGGGACTGACATTTATTAGAGAAATAGAGGAGTTAGGATCTCGAAAAGTTGTGGAGCTATGCCCGCGTGGCAAAAGTATGGTTGTGAATAACAAGAACAGTCAAGACTATGTTAGTCTTCTTATATGGCATTGATTTATCACTTCTATCTCTGGGTAGACATCTCAATTTGCGTAAGCTCTTGCTAACGTAATGATGGAGGAAGATGAAGGTGAGGAGTGATGATGATGGAGATAAATGTGAGAGGAAAGAGGGAAAATTTCTAAATTTTTATTTTTAATTTATAAATTTAAGGGTATTGTTGTCTTTTTGAGTTTTATATTAGTGTTTTCCTCATGATTGATGTCTTGGATGAAAACAAAGAAATACTTTAATACTTATAAAAATAATAAATAAAAAGAGTGTAAGGTGTTAAATAAGATTTCAGTAGTGTATGTATTATGTAAGGAGAAAGTACTATGACATTTCTTAATATTTTATGAATATAAAAAGGGTATAAGGGTATTAAGTCAAATTTAACATTAGTTAAATCACTAAAGGCAAAAACTGGGGTACGTTACAACCGTTGCAACATAGGTAGGCCCCTCTTTTATATATCTATTTTCGTCGAAATCAGCATCATAATAATAATAAAAATAATAATAGGGGTTCGCCGAAGTTACGACTATTGTAAGTTTCAATGCCTTTTGTCTTTTTTGACTTGTTATTGTAAAATGTCGTTGAGCCTCATGCACTCTATATTATTTACAATTTATTCATGCGTATTATGAAACTTTCTACTTATATTATAAAAATCAAATTTATCTCCTTACACTCTTTTTCATTTATTATTTTTTTGTAAGTGTCAAGAGAGTTTCTATTTACAACCACGACACATTAGTTATCATAGCACACTAATATTAATAAAAAGAAAAAAATATCCTTAAATTAGTACTAATAAAAGCGCTTTCCTCTCTTGAAGAATTACGTATTAGCCTAAAGGGTTACACATAATGTAATTTTGATGATAATAAACATTGGTCTTAAGTAAATTCAATAAATATTGTATTTCACATTTTCACTAATTTTTTAAGGATAATATTTATGCAAGTGAATCAAATAAAATCAAGTTGAAGACACTCAACGGAAAACAGCGAAATTAAGAACAAAGTTTAGAGCTCAATAGACAAAATATTGCGATGAATTCTTGTAAAGCCAGTATGATTTAATTGATGCATGATTTAGCATTTGAGAAGCTCAAGAGATTAATTTAAAATAATTACTTTTCATAAATTAAAAGGTCTTATTTTTTATAAGATATAGTGTTTTGTGGATTTGAGTAATTTGGACTTAAATGAAAAGTTTTGAAATCTGTGATTTTAATAAGTATTATTTTGAATTTCGGAGTTAGACCGTTTTGTAAATATTTGAAATATTTTGGGCCATACTATAATTTATGAACATTTTAGACTAAAGTGAAAGGTTTTGAGAACTTTGAAAAATATGGGTATTGTGTTAAATTTTGAAAATGACCTCCTTGAGAAATAACAATATATTGGGGGCCATATCATAATTGTAGAAAGTTTTGGCATGGTAATCATTATTAGGAAATTCTGAAATTAGACCTATTTGTAAAGTTTTATGACGTTTTGGGCTATAGTATAATTATAGAAAGTTTGGGCCAAAGTATAATTTTAGTGAACAATATTACTGTAGCAAAATTCAAAAATAACTGTAATATCATTGTTACAAGCGACTAGCCGGATAAATCAAGCAGCTAACCGCTTGGTTGCTGGAATTTGTCCATAACGACTAGTTTCTCAACTCCAACTTCATTTTAAGGACTAATGCAAGCAAAAACAAGATCATATAACATATATTGAGCTTCCAAAATGCAAATCATCATAAATTGAATCATTGTTGAGCTATTATTTGCTTATGCACTCTTAAAGAGAGTTTTTGTTGTAATTTTTCATTTCTTATCAAATTGTGAGTGTATAAGTCTAAGAAACACTTGGGGTAAAGAGATTGGGGAGATAATTTCTTGATTGTACAGGTTCATTGACATATTGAAAGTCAATTGTAAGAACTTGAAGCCTGGGGAGGTTTGGATAGTGAAATCCTCGAGCTTGGTTGGCTTGGAGGCTTGGACGTAGGCGAGAATTGCCAAACCACGTAAAAATTCACATGTTTGTTTTTCTCTTCCCTTACTCTTTTATTATTATGTTTATTTGAATTTATTGTTTTCTATTTCAGTAAGGCGCTAGATTGATTTGTTGTGCGAATTGTATTGCATAATTTTTAAAATCTCAATTTACCCCCTCTTGGGTTGCGTAACTTGTATTTCATTACGGTATCTCATGTTCCATCACTCATCATCAACAAAATTTTCAAGGATATTACCATTCATCTTCTTTATAATATCATCTCATAATAATTAATACTTTCGTGATAAAATGATTAGCAAAATAAATAAATAAATAACAAATTCCCTTTGAATCAATCCCTCTCCACTATTAATTTCTCTTCATCAGCAACTTTTATCGATAATTGAAGCCACCATCAGACTCATCACATAGAGAGAGAGTGAGAGAGGGGAAGAAGAAATGAGAAAAAAAATGTGAAATGTCTACAATTTTATAGTACGTTCACTATATGGGAATCGAGATTAACTAAAATTATAATGACTTAGAATCGGAACAGCTAGAATCGAGATGATGAATTAGAATCAAAATAATTTATTTACTTGAATTGCAGGAATCGTAATTAGAATGAACTACATTATCATTAATGTGTTTACTTTATCTTAGAATTAAAATCGAAATGAGTTAAATTGTAAAAAATTACTATAAATTTTTTAATTAATTTTTATCATAATTATTATTCTATTTTTAATTATTATGATTATTATTATTATTCAAAAATTAATTATTAATAATTATTATTGTTAGTTACTATTATTAAAATTTTAACTAAAAAATTATTATTAATTATTGTTAATATGTTAATTAAGTATAATACTTTTATTGATGTTAATAATAATAATAATCCATTTAAAAATTTTAATTATAATTATAGTTCATTTAATAATTATTATATTCTTTAATTAAATAAAGGGTATATTGGGAATTTAAACATTATAGGGGGCGAATTTAATATTCTAAGGGTTTTAATAAAATAAAACAGAATGCAAGGAACTCAACCAAATTTTACAATAGCTAAAGCAGAAAAGACAAAAGGTGTGGTAACTTACAACAGCCGTAACTTAGGCAGATCCTAATAATAAAAGAAAGTAGGAGCTAAGGCCACGGGCCAATGAGACAGAGAGCTCTTCGATAATGGGCTTAAGATGGCATCTTTCATTGCTGCATGTGCGACTGTGTGTTATGTCATGTTCGGCCAACTATTGGGCCAACTATTGCTCGTTAAGGTTAATTGCAAAGAGGAGTGATATTTATTTTTTTTTTTTATCTCACTAGTTTCTATTTTTCAAGTAACCAACATATTTTCAAAATTACCTTTTCTAAAAATAAAATATTAATAATGTAAATATTTTTTAAATTTTTTCTCCCTCTTGCTCTCTCTCAATCTCTTAGATTATCAATTGTTGAAATTTTTTAACCGATATTAATATCAAATCTGCAATTGCACTAATTTGTTATTGTTGAATATAAACCATTGATCTCACCCTATCTCTACAGTAAATCACTTTCTTTTTGCAATTGAAAGTGATTGTGTTATTGAAATTAGTGGGTTTTTCTTTTCTTGAATTGAAAATACAATGGGTATATTCGTTTTATTTATCACACCAATTCAAAATCAGTATAATTTGTATCAATAGGATCCACCATTTGTTATAAAATTTAACAAAACTCAACAACAAAAACTGATTATTTGCAACAAGTGGTGATGGGTTGATTAAAATAACTGGTGGTAGTGATCTTAATGGTGAATTTGATGGTGATAAAAATATGTAGTAGGGGTGATGGTGATCTTTGAGGGAGAAAATAAAACGCATTAACGATTTGTAATTTTTAATAAGGGTAACTATAGAAATAAATTGTGTTATCTAAAAAGTGAAGATTAGTGAAATAAATCAAGGAGTTCAACTGTCATTACTCGATTGTTAAACCTATTAACCCCACGTATGGAGAATAAGTAAGAAATAAAGTTTTTCAATGAAGGATCGTCTAAATTATTAAAATAAAGAATAAACTAAAAGATAAGAAAAATACGCACTTTAATACAGTACAGGACAAAAATAAACTATATTGAAATATGTGTTTTACTTGCCTTTTAATTTATAACCTACTTTAATAACTTATGGGATCCTTATTACATAATGACTATATATAGATTAACGGCTCAAACATACAATTATTGAATGGTGAATGATAGTAGATGAAACAAACAATGATTTGAATTTCATTTTCCATTTTTTTTCTTTTACTCTTGATTAAATTTTACAATCAAGATTTCCTTAAAATTAAAATAAGTAAAACTGATCAGTTGGATTATAAATTTTGAAAACCAATCCAATCTTTGAAAAATCTCAAAAATTCATACCCAAAACTAATAAAATACATTAATGTAAAACGAATTAAAGTCACCTACGAAAAAATTCACCTCTTATGTTTGGACGAGGATATTTGAACCCAGAATTTTATTCTCCACACCCATTTTTTTAACATACCCACCCATAAATTTTAAAAAATAAAATTATGATCTATAAATCACTCAGAATTCCAAAAATATCCGCTATAATTTGCTTGCTTTTCATCTTATAAGAAGAGCATCAAAGAAGCTTAAAAGACAAGAAGCGTCATGCTTTTCATATAGTGAGTTCAAAGAATCAATGCTAACATTCTTTATCACATAATTTAATTTACGCAAACGCGGAATTATTCTTGTAGAAGTCAAGCAATCATGTTTTTCTAGTAGAGGAATCTCATTTTTGAGCTAGTCTCGACCTCATGATAACACATAAATGAACAATAAGCATATAATTGACACAATATGTAATTACCACAAAATGAAAGATCTTTAGGTCGTTGAAGTGTTCATTTTTAATAGTAGTTAAATCGCTAAACACTAACCCAAAAACTATCTTGTTTTATTATTTATTTATTTTTATTTTTATTTTTTTTCAGACTCTCCAAGAATACTAGCCGGATACATCTCAAACCCACTAAAAGTGCCTACAAATTTTATTTTAAGAACTAAAGTAATTCTGAAAGTAGGAAATTAAATTAAAGGAGAATAAAGACGGGGAATACTGATTAAAAGCATCTTTATCTGCAAGGTCATATGCCCTTAATCCTTTTTGTTTTGCTTTTGCTTTCCACTAGACTATCCTCACTGCTTTAGTTCATTGAATTCTATTTTATAATCCTTTTTCCTCCTTTCGTTTGCACTAGCCCTTCTGCAGAAACCAGAAAGAACGAAAAATTATAGTGCTGTGAAGAGTTATAAAGCAATGCAGTAGCAATAAGGTCATATACATTAAGTCGAACAAAAGAATAAAAATTGTGCATTAGTTGTACAAAAGACTATGTTTAACAGTAAAGCAAGGTCACTAAAGCTCAAGGAATCCAGGAAAGTGAGCATGCACCACGTCGATCTCCTTACTCTAATGTCTAAAAAGTCTATCTTTGTCCTCACAAGTGGTGCATCAATCATCTTATGTTACAATATGATAATTTAGAAACAAGTCCACAGGTTTTATGCCAGCTATAATTATAAACCGCTTAATTAATAGTCCTGATAAGCATGAATCAGTGCTTTTGAACAGTTAAGCAGAAATCATTTTGTCAATCAAAACTGCATCATTCTTTTCTCTTCTTACCTTTTCGTTTTAATATTAAAGATTCTTTAGCTCGTCATGACAACAAAAAAGGTAATATACGACTGTTAGCAGTGGTGGCAGTCTAGCAGAAGCTTAAACTTTAGGCAAAAGATTTGAGGACTATCTAACCTTCTTTCAGAAATTGGTTCTTGCCTAAACCTCCTTTGTAACCTGCAGCTCCTCATCAAACTCAAAAGTTCTCAAATGCCTTGAAAACTCTGGACGGAATCTGCCTTAAAACAAGAAAACATCATTTGCTGTTTGCTACTTTCTTGGGAAGAGAAAAATTCATGGCTAGGATGTAAGTCAATAAAGGCGATGATTATCAACAATCAAACAGTAGCAAAAGTTGTTATTCTTGCATGCCGAAGGTGAGATCATCTTTAGAATAGATATCTCAAAATATTCTGAAAAAATATCAACATCTCTTCGTCGTTCAGGCACTAAAACTACAAGAGCAGCAAAAATACTCAGTTCTTGCAACTCCTGTAACTGGATTCTCGTGCTCGTAGATAGCATAAATTTCACTGGTGCAGTTCTGGCAAAAGAGACTGGAGACTAAAGAGGTCCTTACACCCTACCATACATACAAACAGCAGGGTTTCCTGTGACAAGAAATTTTAGCAAGAAAGATATCTTCGAGCTTTTAGCAATGAATCCATTATCGGCTCCTTATTATCAAGAAGACTACAAATTAAAGGACACAAAGCCCCAGCTTGGGGAACGATGGCCACATGGAGGAATACGTGGTGCGGGTGGGTGGATAAGCAGTGAAAGAGCTACAAGCACATATGATCTTGTTGAGCAGATGTTTTATCTGTATGTTCGAGTTGAGAAAGCCAGAGATCTTCCCACAAATCCTATGTCCGGTAGCTGTGATCCTTACGTTGAAGTAAAGCTTGGAAATTATAAAGGGAAAACAAGGCACTTCGAGAAGAAATCAAATCCTGAATGGAAACAGGTTTTTGCATTCTCCAAGGAGAAGATTCAGTCTTCGGTTCTTGAGGTGTTTGTCAGAGACAGAGAAATTGTGGGCAGAGATGACTACATAGGGAAAGTGGTGTTTGACATGAATGAAGTGCCTACAAGGGTTCCACCAGATAGCCCTTTGGCACCACAGTGGTACAGATTAGAGGACAGGCGAGACGATAGGAAGGTGAAAGGAGAGGTTATGCTTGCAGTTTGGATCGGAACACAAGCTGACGAAGCTTTCCCAGAGGCCTGGCATTCGGATGCTGCTACAGTTGAAGGAGAGGGTGTTTTCAATATCAGATCAAAAGTTTATGTTTCACCAAAACTTTGGTATCTCAGAGTTAATGTGATTGAAGCTCAGGATGTTGAGCCACTTGACAAAAGCCAGTTACCACAGGCTTTTGTAGAGGCTCAAGTTGGAAACCAGGTGCTTAAAACCAAGCTATGCCCAACCAGAACAACCAATCCTCTCTGGAATGAGGATCTGATATTTGTTGCAGCTGAACCGTTTGAAGAACAGTTGGTACTAACAGTTGAAAATAAAGTCACCCCTGCTAAAGATGAACCTCTGGGGAGATTACGTTTGTCACTAAATGTCATTGAGAGGCGCCTGGATCACCGGCCAGTTCATTCTAAATGGTTCAACCTCGAAAAATTTGGATTTGGTGCTTTGGAGCTAGACAAGAGGCATGAGCTCAAGTTCTCCAGCAGAATTCATCTCAGAGTCTGCCTAGAGGGTGCTTATCATGTAATGGATGAATCAACAATGTATATAAGCGACCAGCGCCCAACTGCTAGGCAGCTGTGGAAGCAGCCGATTGGGATCCTTGAAGTAGGCATCTTGAGCGCTCAAGGACTGCTTCCAATGAAGACAAGGGATGGTAGGGGAACCACAGATGCCTATTGTGTTGCCAAGTATGGGCTGAAATGGGTGCGAACCAGAACATTAGTTGACAACTTCAATCCGAAATGGAATGAACAGTACACTTGGGAGGTTTATGACCCCTGCACAGTGATCACACTGGGGGTATTTGACAACTGTCACTTGGGTGGCAGTGGAACAAAACCAGATTCAAGAATTGGGAAGGTAAGAATCCGGCTATCAACACTAGAAGCAGATCGAATCTACACTCACTCTTATCCACTTCTTGTTCTAAACCCATCAGGAGTGAAGAAGATGGGAGAACTACAACTAGCAGTTAGATTTACCTGTCTATCTCTAGCAAGTATGATCTACCTCTATGCACACCCCTTATTGCCAAAAATGCATTATCTGCATCCATTCACTGTCAACCAATTAGACAGCCTGAGATATCAAGCTATGAACATTGTAGCAGTGAGGCTTGGCCGTGCTGAGCCACCACTGAGGAAAGAGGTGGTCGAATACATGCTGGATGTAGATTCTCACATGTGGAGCATGAGAAGAAGCAAAGCTAACTTCTTCAGAATAGTCTCACTGTTTTCAGGTGCAATCTCTATGAGCAAGTGGCTCGGTGAAGTTCGCTACTGGAAGAACCCAGTGACTACTATTCTTGTTCATGTTTTATTTCTGATATTGATCTGTTACCCAGAATTGATCCTGCCAACAATTTTTCTATACATGTTTCTCATTGGTATCTGGAACTACCGGTTCCGGCCTAGGCATCCACCTCACATGGATACCAAACTTTCATGGGCAGATGCAGTTCATCCAGATGAATTGGATGAAGAATTTGATACTTTTCCTACATCTAAGCAGCAAGATGTAGTGAGGATGAGGTATGATAGACTCAGAAGTGTAGCAGGAAGGATTCAGACGGTGGTCGGCGATATGGCAACACAAGGGGAGAGATTTCAGGCTCTGCTTAGTTGGAGAGACCCAAGAGCAACTAGCCTGTTTGTAATTTTCTGCCTAATTGCAGCTGTTGTGCTATACGTGACGCCATTCAAGATAATCACATTAGTTGCAGGTTTATTCTGGCTGCGGCATCCCAGATTTCGCAGCAAGCTACCGTCAATACCAAGCAATTTCTTCAGGAGATTGCCATCGCGTGCCGACACCATGCTCTGAATTAGGAATCTGTACCTGGATTAATATGAGGTCTTCTATAAACGCCTTGAAGTGATTGTATTGCTTTAGTTTATTTTCCTTTTTATTGTTTCGTATCAGTAGTGTTATTTCAAATGATAATTTCTGAAAACAGAGGCAAGAATAAGATTCATATATTGGAGCTTCCTTTTTCAATCTGCTCCTTTAGACCTAACTGTGTACCTCTGTTCTACATATTTATTCAATACTGAAGCACAAAAGATAGCATCCAATAGACTGAAAATGTGTGAAGAAAACAGATTAGACTAATGGCCTACAGATGGATAGGGCTCAACAATGCCAATGGCAGAACAATTTTTACGAACACCTGAGCGGTGCTTAGTATTGTTTTATTATACTGTTTCTCTTCTTCCTTACCAAAACCAATTAGAAATGTGTTTAGTACAAAATTTGAAAGATCTTTTCAAAAAACATAAAATCTGTTTTTCACTATCCGTATATCAAAAAGTAAAGCACCAAATTGAAGTCAATTGGATGGTATAATCATAAAAACAAAGAAGCAAAAAACAGGATATCACATCATCAACATTACTAAGTACCAGAGAAAGATATGTCATAAATAACATTCAATTTGAAACTGTTAAAACTACCAACAGAAATACCAGAGTTGATTTTTTTTTTTTTTTTGAGAAGGGAAAATACTTCATTAATAAGAAGAGATTAAACACCGAATTTGTGCTGGGATATTTCCTAGCCATACAACAGAATCTGAACCTTTAAAGGTTATCTTAGCCAAGGTATGGGCATTAACATTACCAGACCTAGGGGTGTGTTGAAATTTAACTTCCTGGAAGTCTTTTCTTCTGCTTTTGATTTCCAAAATCACCCAAAAAATCTCAGTTTTGCTACCCTTTCTGTGGTTTGCCAAGTCAACAACCACTTGACAATCTGATTCAAAAATAACAGAGGTTATGCATGCACTTCCTGCCAGCTGCATTCCCCATTCAATTGCTTCAGCTTCTGCAAAAGATACTTCTCCGTTAAAAGTTGAAGGCTTGATGGTTGCTGCCACAATGTCTCCATTATCATTCCTTACAACCACTCCCAATCCCACTCTTTGTCTTTGATTGTCAATTGCAGCATCCACGTTTGCTTTGTACCAGTTTTTGGGTGGGGGTTTCCATTGCTTAGCTCTCTCTGCCTTTGAGCTCTCCATTTGTTGATGCTCTGGCTTTTTGTATCTTCTGAAAGCTTCTACAACTGCTTCAGCTTTTACGGTTGAAATCAAAGGATCGAGCTTCTTCCTCTTGAAAAGAAAGTGGTTTCGTGCATACCATGTAACCCACCAATAAGCAATCTGAAGCTCAGCCTCTTTTTTGCTCAGAAGCCTTGATGTATCTAGAAAAACATCCAACATACTCCCCCCATGGGAGGATGGCATCTCCACTGCTGCTAAAGAAGAATGTTGCCTAATCTTTCTAGCAGCTTTACACTCTACCAGAGCATGAAAACCAGTTTCCACCCCCTGATTGCATCTTTGACAGGTTGGGTTTGGTATCACTTTCCTTTTCCACAGATTTTCTGCTGTTGGAAGCAAGTTTTTTGCAGCCCTCCACATAAAAATCTTCAACTTCTCAGGGAGATCAAGCTTCCATATGGCATTCCATTGACTTGGCTTTGGATTCAAGCTGCTTGGGTCATTCTGAAATTTTTCTTTTAAGGCTATCTGGTATCCACTTTTGACTGAGTATCTCCCGAGCTTATCATAGTGCCAACAAAGCTCGTCCCTTGCTGAGCTTCTTGGGAGGGGAATCCTTTGAATGATATCTTCATCTTCCTGAACAAAATGCTGCCGAATTAAGTCCATCTTCCATTCTCTTTTGGGGTCTATCAAGTCTGCCATTTTAGCATCTGCAGCAAGTGTTCTTGGTGATATTGGCCTGAAGGTTGTTGGTCGTGGTAGCCAATTGCTGTTGTAAACTTGAACATCTTCCCCAGAATCAATTCTCCATCTTGTGCTTTTTAAGATTATTTTTCTACCCCATAGGATACTTCTTCGTATAAAGGATAGATTTGTACCTATCTTGGCATTTAGAAAGTCCTCATGCTTCAAATATCTTGCTTTGAGGACTCTTGCCATTAATGATTCTGAATCTTGGATAATTCTCCAACTTTGTTTTGCTACCAATGCTTGATTAAAGCTGGAGATGTCTCTAAAGCCCAATCCTCCTCTATGCTTGGCATGACTCATTCTCTCCCACCTTGCCCAATGAATCCCGTGCTTCTCTTTTTTATTTCCCCACCAGAATTTTGCCATTGCTTTCTGGATGTCCTCACATAATGTCGATGGGATTTTGAAGACGCTCATTGCATAAGCCGGAACGGCCTGTGCTACAGCCTTTATCAACACCTATTTGCCTCCGCTTGAGAAAAACTTATGTTGCCAATTTGAGATCTTGCTCAGCACTTTTAGCTTCACCTCGTTAAAGAAACTTGTCTTTTTTCTTCCGATCATAGAAGGCAGTCCCAAATACTTTTCATATTTAGACACCATCTTTAATTGGAAAATGTTCTTAATGGCTGATATTTGCTCCGCTGAAAGCTTTCAACTGCAAAACATTGAAGATTTCTCATAATTGAAAATCTGTCATGAGGCCGTTGCATAGGAATCAAAGATTGCTTTTAAGTTTCGACAATCCTCAATAGATGTTTTGGTGAAGACAAGGCTATCATCAGCGAACAATAGATGTGAAACCGTCACTTGCTTGTCGAACTTGAGGCCATGGATCATTTTCTCCTTCTCTGCCTGCATGAGTAAATTCGAGAAAACTTCTGCACACAAAATGAACAAGTAAGGTGAGAACGGGCACCCCTGCCTCAACCCCCTTTGTGGTTGGATTAAACTTGTGGCCACTCCATTTATGATTATCGAAAATGAGGGTGTCGTGATACAATTCATGACTAAATACACCCATTTTTCAGTGAAGCCCAGCCTCCTCATAATCTACTCTAGGAAACCCCACTCAACTCTATCATATGCTTTGCTAATGTTTAGCTTAAGAGCAACTAACCCATTCTTCCCCCCTTTGCTGTGCCTTATTTTGTGAAGGCATTCGTACCCAATAATAACATTATCAGTAATGATTCTATTGGGAATGAATGCACTTTGAGATGGGGAAATAATCGGGTGAAGCACTTGCTTTTGCCTATTAGCTATAGTTTTGGCTACAATTCTTTACACTACATTACACAAGCTGATGGGTCTGTATTCAGAGACTTTCCTAGGTCTAGCCACCTTCGGAATCAAGGCAATGAAAGTATGATTTAAAGGGATGAGGTTACCTTGCTCGTTCAGAATGTGCAAGCAGGTTTGGGTTACAGCTTTGCCTACATACTGCTAATGCTTCTGGAAAAATACTGCATGCAAGCCATCCAGACCAGGTGTCTTTGTGGGGCACATTTGGGACAAGGCTTCTGATATTTCCTCTGCTGTAAATGGGGCATTCAACTGGTTATTCATAGCAACTATAACCTTTGGTGTTAAAACCTCCAGAACTGCATTCATTTGATCTTGGCTTGGCTTTGAGGAAGTGAAAAGTTGCTGGAAATAATTGTAAAACTCTCTTTCCATAGTTTCTCCATCTTCTGTCCAAACGCCATTTTATCTTCCACTCCCCATATTTTGTTTTTCATCTTTCCAGCTGTAGCTTTTGAGTGAAAACATTTCGTGTTTCGGTCACCTACTTGTAGCCAGTCAGTTTTAGCTCTATGCCTCCAATAAATCTCCTCGTCCAACAAAATGTTGTGGATTTGTTCTTCAATTTTCTTTATCACATTGGCCTCTTTATGTTGCACTTTGTTCAGCTTTGCCTTTTGGAGTTCTTGTGTCAACATGTTCAGCTTCTTGTCCCTCCCTCCGAATTCATCCTCGCTCTACCACTTTAACTGAGCCAAAGAAGACTTAGCCACTGCTTTGAATTGATTAATTGGATTTTCACCTGCTACTGTACCATATTTCTCCCATTCGGCTTTTATTATGGCTTTACAAGCCTCATAAGAGCTCCACATGTCCTCGAAATGCACTCTAAGGAAAGTCTTTCTCACATACTGCAGCCCCGAGCCTTTCTCTTTTACTTCCATCATTATTGGGTAATGATCCGACCCTACACTAACTAAATTTGTGCCCTCTGTCTCTTGAAAGTGATTCCCCCACTCTTCATTACAAAGAAATCTAGCCAACCTCTCTTCCACAAAGTGTGGCCCGAACCTACCATTACTCCATGTAAATTGATATCCTTTGTATCCCAAATCAGTCAATTTACTATCTCATACTGCTTCTCTAAATTCAGACACCATCCGTATGTTCTTTTCATTCCCTTCATTCTTCTCATTCAAGCTCAAAATTTCATTAAAATCTCCAAAGCACAACCATGGTTTTGAGGACAAACCTGTTAACCTTCGTAATAAAGTCCATGTGTGCTTTTTCTGCTGCGTTTTTGGGTGCCCGTAAACTCCAGTGCATCGCCATTTTTTACCACTGCCATATTGCACTTCCACATCAATGTAATGTCTATTATAAAAAAGGATGTTGACATTAATATCTGAGCTCCACATCATAGTTATGCCTCCACTTTTCCCTTTCTTACTTACTGCAAAACACTTATCAAAATTAAGCTTTTCGCATTCTTCTCTTATTTGTGCTGACTCCAACTTAGTTTCACAAACAAAAAAGAGCTGAGGTTCATATTTTTGGAGAATTTTTCTTATAACTAGGCGCGTTCGAGGATTCCCCAAACCCCGAATGTTCCAGTTTAGGAGATTCATAACTGTCAGTGGGGTTGTTCACCAGCTCCCACCGCTATATCTTCTAGAATTGTATCTAAATCCTCCAAGGCCATAGTACTGTATTGTTCCCATGCCAGTTAAATCTTCATTGCAGGGGCGTTAATTTGGAGTTTATTGTTGAGAGCTTTGCTTGGGCTATTTAACTTAGCTCGTTTTGACTTTGGACTTTTCCCACTAATTGCACTGCTTGGGCGTTTAGTCTTTGCCTGTCCCTCGAAGATACTTCCTCTCTTTGTTTGCTCTCTTGCTTTGGCTTTCCATCTCCTGGTTTTGGGCCTTGGGTTGGTTTTTACCAGCCTATTGACTGACTCCTCAATTTTTGAAAAATTTTGACTTCTTTCCTTTTGTGTGGTTTAGGTAGCCCTTTGTTCAATTACTTTTACCCATCCGCTTTCCCCCCTTTCCCACCTTGCATTCCATTTTCCTAGGTGAACATTTTCCAACTGTGTTGGTCTGCTGTCTCTGATATTTGTAGCTTTCACAGCTACTGGCATTAAATGCTCTTCAACTACCTCTTTCTCCTTCCCCACCTCCATTGGGGTTATGGGTTGACCACTATCACTTTGACCCGACCCGTTATCCGAATTTGGGTTGTTTTGGGTTTGCCCGATTTGGACTTGGTTTTGGTCTTCTGTGTTCCCCATTCCCGGATTACCTTGCTGGTGCTCTCTACTCCATTTTCCTTTCCCTCTATTTTTCCAGCTCCATTCAGCTACTGTCAAAGCTTTAAGCCATGCTCCGTAGGCTAGTTTTTCCTTTGGTTGCCCATTGTACTTCAAGCACTCCCTGTATTGGTGGCCTACTAACTCGCAACAGAAGCAGAAGTCCGGAAGTCTTTCGTATTGGATTCCTATTGGAGTTTTAGCTCCATCTTCCTGTTGGAGGAAGAGAATCTTTTTAAGTGGTTTGGTAACATTCACTGAGATTCTTGTTCGAAAAATAGGCCCTACGCACTCCCCCCCTTCATCAGTGTCCACTTCTTCCACTTTCCCTATCAAAGACCCCAGCTTCTGAATTGCATATTTGTCCATACACATGAGAGGCACATTATGCAGCTGTACCCAGAAGGAGGTGTGTGTAAATGATTGCTTTTTGACATCCCCCACTCACATTGGCTCTGAAAAAACTATTAGGGCATTATCGAAATGCCAAGGGCCCCCTGTAAACACTCTTTTTATCCTCCGCTGTGCCAAATTTGAACATGAAAAAATCTTCGCCCAAGCTCTCAATCTTCACTTCTCTAAAGGTTTTCCATACTTGCCTCATAGCATTTCTCAGCCCTTCTATGTGTATCCCCCGATTGAGAAGAATTTTTCCAATCAAACAATGAGATGCAAGCATTTCCCCTTTTTCCTTTATCTTTCCCCCGTACTTAATCTTGTCTTCTTCTTCAGTGGCGGACCCTCTGTAAGACCAAAGGGTGCCATGGCCCCCCTAAGATTTTAAAATATTTTAAAATTTATAAATAAAATATGAATAATTTATGTGAAATGTCTACACTGGCCCCTGTACAATTAATATATAAAGTTGATAGATTAGATAATATTGTAATTTTATAAGCCCAAAAGTAAAATAATTAAAACAATTAAATAATCCCAAAAGCCCACTTTTATTTTAAAAAAGAAATCAAACTTTCGTTAAAGAGTTTGATTTTATGCAGCCGAGAGCCCACTTAAGCCAATTACAATGGCATCAAAATGATTAAAACAACTTTTATTTTTAAAATGAAAGCAAACTTTCGTTAAAATGTTTGATTTTATGCAGTCCCAAAGCCCACTTAAGCCATTTACAATGCCATCAAAATGATTAAAACAAAAAAGAAAAAAGAAATCAGCCACAAAACTCATAACATCAGCCAAAAATCGCGATCGCGAATAACATATCCCAAAAATCACCTGCAACTCAACCGAAATCCCTAAATTTCCCAGCAGCAAACATGAGTAAGCCATCAAAAATTGATCAATACTTCAAAAGGAAAAATGCAGAAGCCAATACCAAATCTCCAAATATTGAAAATTCACAAGTCTCACTTACCAATTCACCAAATTTTAGAAATCCACCTTTAAAAGCTCAAAGAATTGAGACAAATCCAGTTATTACTCAACTTTTGGAGCGTGATCCAGGGTTGCGTCCACAAATATGGGTTCATGATGTTAATCAACGGGATGAAATTCGTAGAGCATACATAATGGCCGGTCCATATCAACCAAGACTTTCAGAGTATCCCAAATCTGGACCAGAAAAGCACCGTCGTCGTTTTCAATCTTCATGGTTCGATTCTTTTCCTTCTTGGTTGGAATATTCACCTATAAAAGATGCTGCTTTTTGTCTACCATGTTATCTCTTTAATACACCATCTGCACATCCAAAATGTAAGGCTTATACTGTTAATGGGTTTAATGTCTGGAGAAAGGTTAAAGATGGGAAAAATTGTGCCTTCCTTAATCATGTGGGAAAGGATCCGAATTCATCGCATAAAAAGGCTGAAAAATCATGTGAGGATTTGATGAGGCAATCTCAGCATCTGCCACAGGTATTTAATCGTTATTCCTCTCAAGAAATTGAAAATAATAGACTGCGGTTAAAGACTACAGTTGAAGCAATTAGATACTTAGCTTTTCAAGGTTGTTCTTTTAGAGGCCATGATGAGAGCAAAAATTCATTAAATCGTGGAAATTTTCTGCAATTACTTAAAGCATTTGCCTCTAATAATGAAAAGATTGCAGATGTTATACTTGATAAAGCTCCAAAACATGCCTCCTATATATCACCAAATATTCAAAAAGAAATTTTACATGTCTTTTCCATGAAAGTAAAAAAGGCAATTCGTGAAGAAATAGGTGATGCAAAGTTTTGTTTAATTGTAGATGAATCACGTGATGAATCGAAGAAAGAACAGATGGCTGTAGTTTTGAGATTTGTTGACAAAGATGGTTTTGTGCGAGAACGTTTTTTTGGACTTGTTCATGTCTCTAACACTTCTACAGTGACTTTGAAAGATGGGATATACTCTCTACTGTCTCATAATAATTTAAGTATTCAAAATATTCGAGGGCAAGGATATGATGGTGCAAGTAACATGCGGGGTGAGTGGAATGGTTTACAAGCTTTAATTTTGAAAGACTGTCCATATGCTTACTACATTCATTGTTTGGCCCATCGACTGCAATTGGCTTTAGTTGCAGTATCTCATGAGATTGTTCCTATTCATCATTTCTTTACTAAACTGTCTTCGGTTGTGAATATTGTTGGTGCTTCTTGTAAGCGCAATGAAGAACTGAAACGTGCTCAAGCTGCTGACATTGAGTACATGATTTCCATTGATGAGCTTGAGAGTGGGAGAGGGCTTAATCAAATTGGCACTTTACAAAGGCCTGGGGATACTCGATGGAGTTCTCGCTTCAGGTCAGTCTCCAATTTAATAACAATGTTCAGTGCAACATGTTCTGTTCTACTTAATATCATTGAAGATGGCACTAATGCTTTCCAACGAGGAGATGCTGATGCTGCATATGAGGCAATGACTAGTTTTGAGTTTGTTTTTATCTTGCACCTCATGAAAGAAATTATGGCAATCACTGATATACTTTGCCAAGCTTTGCAATCTAAATCTCAAGATATTTTACATGCTATGCATCTTGTTTCATCAACTAAAGCACTTATACAGAAATTTAGAGATTATGGGTGGATTACTTTGCTTAACCAAGTGAAATCATTTTGTGAGGTTAGAAATATAGATATTCCAGAAATGAATGCTCAGTATGTTGCAAGACAAGGTCGAGCTCGGCGTCAAGAAGATAACTTCACTGTTGCTGAACATTATAGGGTAAATTTGTTTTATGCTGTTATAGATTGCCAATTACAAGAGTTAAGTAGTCGATTTAATGAACATGCAGTGCAATTGCTTATACTTAGTTCAGCACTTGATCCTCGTGAATGTAGGGAGTCATTTAGAATTGGTGATGTTTGTCAATTGGCTGACAAGTTTTATCCAGCAGATTTTACAGACGTTGATAAAATGAATTTAAAAATCCAACTTGAGCATTATGAGTATAATGTAGTTCAACATCCAGAGTTCAAAAGTTTGTCGACCATTTCTGACTTGAGCCAATGGTTGGTTAGTACTAGAAAAGCAACAATATTCCCCCTTGTCTATAGAATAATTGTTCTTGTGCTAACTCTTCCAGTGTCTACTGCAACTACAGAACGATCATTTTCGGCTATGCGTATAGTAAAGACAAGACTTCGCAATAAAATGGAGGATGAATTTCTTACAGATTCATTGATTATGTACATTGAAAGGGAAATTGCAGAAAAATTAAGTATTGAATCAATAGTCAACGAGTTTCGAGATATGAAAGAACGTCGTATTCCATTTTAATGTTGGAGATCCTGATTTTGGTGGGTTTAGTATCTTATGTTAAGAATATTTTGTTGCTTGAGGAAGCTTTTTCCCTTTACAGTTATGATGGTTTCTGTTTAAGTTTTTTATTTTCTTTTGATAGCTTCAGTACTTTAAGACTTGAAATTTTGTGTGGGTGGAGGCTCTTTTGTTTTGTAATCATCTTCCTTAATGAATTATAAATGTAAAATTATTTTAATTTAGTATCTTACTATTTTTTTGGATGATTTGGTCGGGTTGTAATTTATTACTTCTAATAGCATCAAAATTATAAGTTTAAATTTGGCCCCCCTTAAATTTTCTCCTGAGATCCGCCTCTGTTCTTCTTCTTCTTCCAACGCAATGGAGCTGCATTTTTTAATTAATTCCTTTGTATCCATAGACAACGAGAATTAATTTGTACTGCCACAATCGAAGAATCTGCTACTTAAAGAGAGCTCCCTCTTTATTGCACTTCACTGAACTTCTGATTAACTCACAAAGACGTCCGGTTCTCTCAAACACAAATACTAACCTCCCTACCCACCCAACTTGTAGGTGACCCGAGAAGGATTATGACAATCCTGTTCTACTGCCATTCTGCGGTTTCCTCTGATAGAGAGAACCTTAGAAGGAGACTATGAATTGTTTTAAATACCAGACTTGATTGGTTTCATTTCTTCAGAGCAAAATATAAGTTATTTGGAAGATGATAACACTTATTGGTAACTGCATTTCTTGCAGTAGCCGCTTTTTCTTTTCCAATCTTTTGTACTTTTTCTTTTTTTCTTTTTTTTAATTTTGCATCCTTAGATTATATTTCTCTGCCTGTAATAAATCTCTAAACCATGAACGATTTCTCAGTAAGTTTCCATGTACAAGTCTGTTTTCTCCCTCTTTTACATCTCAGCAAGTTTCCATGTACAAATCTGTTTTCTCACTCTTTTACATCTCAGCAAGTTTCCATGTAAGAGGCCGTTTTCTTCCGCTTTTACAGGGGAACTTATCCTTCAAGGAGCATATTTTTCAGGCAAAATGGAAAATTGTTCTGCTTAAATTAATTGGGCAAAAAAAACATGGTTCTGAACTTCTGCTCAACCACCAGCGGCATATAAGCACTAAGTAAAATTCCACTGAACTCGAAAGTTGACTTCGAAAATCCACTGTTTGAAATTAGACTTTTAATTTTAAACAATAATAAAAAAGTAGCAGAAAAAATAGGGGACTTGGCAAGTGACAGCCACATCAGAGAGGTAAGAAAATTGCAAATAAAATATTCATTCCATGAAACAAAACTTGCTAATGAAAAACTGAGGTTCAGAATAGAATCTGCTCGATACAATTACCAAGAATCTCAATCAAAAGAATTCCAGATATAATATATCTCAAGATAACTGGACAACTCCTCTAAAAGACAAGCTCATGAGGTTTCATGCCTGACTTGAGAGAAAACCTCGCTGACAAGTAGGTCTTCAAGTCTGGCACTGCTTCAATGGATTTTATCAATTGCGCATCAACAGTCTTTTGATCATCTTTCTTATCATCTGGGAGCACTTTCTTTTCCTACAGTTTATAGGAAAAAGGGTTAAGATAGCCCTCCAAAATTCTAGAATTTGTTTTCATTTACTGTTCATAACACAGACCATACTCACCACTTAGATACAGTTCATATCAATTAAGTAGCACACAATTGTACATCCATTAATTCTGGAACTCTATTGCAATAAGAATCTTAAGGATATTCCTATCTCTCTAGATTATGTCAGTATTCAACAGCACCTAACCATGTATTTGCCCTAATGCAACGAAAAACCGTCTTTGCTTTACAGAAAATGAGTAAATAAAAGACAAAAGCTCACCTCCTTCTCTGCCTCAAAAAATTCTCCTTCCCCCTTCTTTTTCTTCTTCTCGGCTTCCTTTTCAAAGTATTGGTCATCAAACTTTCCTAGATCGACTCCAGAAATGTCAACCTTGGTAGAGGTAGCAATCACATAAGATTGATTTACCCGTCTCAATGGAACACCGTTGACCTTGAATGGCCCTATGACAACACAAGAAACCATACAAATCAGTAACAATCCATTACACAATCACAAAGGAAAATGAAAAAGGAAACAGTCTTAAATGAAATACCAGCAGCTACCCCAGCATAATACATTTAACAACACAAAATTACCACTCTCTCAAAACTAATAGAAAAAAACGACTCAATCAATAAGGAAAAAAGTAATTCTCTCAGATTACTACATACAAGTGACTTTTCTTACATAATCCTAGAAAACAAGAAAAGAATGAAGGTATATAAGCATCTGCTTTTTGGGTTTCCTTTCTTATGAGCTTAACAACACATTCAAGTAAATTGAATATCACTGAAATATTACTCACATTATTGTCAAATGGAATTATATAATTATAATCTCCGGGAGGACAATTATCTCTCACTTGATACCAAACAGTTGCAGGTTAAAAATGTATAAGTACATATATAAACAATATTTCAAGGGAAAAAAAGCACAAACAAAATATTAAAAAATAAAAATTATAATTTAAAAAAATTACCGGTAACAAGAAGCAGCCCAGATGTAAGTTGTTTCAGAAAAACAACTCTCTTCCCCATAAACCTTCCAGCCAATAGAATAAACACTGTCCCAGGTGTAATACTCGCTCTACAATACACAATTCATTTAAACAATAAAACAAAAAATATAAAATATAAAACAAAATCAAACATATGCAAAACAATATATTTTTATGAAAAAAGAGGACCTGAGTTTGGTGGGTTTGTGCTTTCGCTTGTTGACGAGCGGCTTCTTGACATCATCAGCTGGGTAGAACTTGGGAGGCTTGGCTGGCGTCTCAGCGGCAGCAGGCTTTGGGTCGTGTTTCGGGAAAACGCCGCCGTTTTTTGCCTTGATTGCCCAGAGGCCGCGCTTGTGGTACATTTTGGATCTGGAGAACTTGCCAACGCCGCGTATGAGGTCCGGGTTACGGCTCGTTCTTCCAGTCGCAGCTTTCGGCGCCATTTCGTTGAAGCCGCTCTCTGCTACTCGCTGTTGGTGAAAAGTGTTTGAAAGAAAGTGGCGCAGTAGATGCACGCTTAAACCCTAATTCAATCTTATAATTAAAAATAAAAATAAAATTTGTATTCCTTATTTTTATGAAAATAGAAAATTTCAAAAAAAAAAACTGAAAAGTGAAAGCCCAAAAAGAGTTTAAAAGTGGACCTTAATCTTGAAACAATTGGGCTTCTGAGCCCAATTGAAACGACTTGGATATGCGTTTGCAAAGATTTTGATTTTGGTACATTAGAGACTACTGATATAAGGGATGGCAAAATCTGGGCGGGGTCCGGATTTGCTCTTCCCAGTTACGGACTCGGATGACAATTCACCTCACTGGATCCGGATAAAAATTAAGATTTTCCAACTGCAGGTCCGGTATGAGTTCAACCCAGAAAAATCCAAGAATCCGGATTGCGGATTTAAAACCCGGATAGTTGGATGGAATTCAGAACGATGAAGTCTTTGTGCTCGCCTCTTTTGATTCTTTGGAATTTGCAGAAACAGTAAAAAGGAAGAACAAATTCATGGGATCTGAACGTCTACTTCAATAATAAAGTTTACAATTATATCCATATTATGTGTTAAAATCTTGCAGTTAGCAATTCACAACAACAAAAAAATTAAATAATTACAGAAATCTGATATGTATTAGTTAATGGCATCGTAATTCATTAGGGAGAATTTTTTTTTATTATTATTCTAATGCTTCTTTTAATTGTATTATCCTAAATCTAATACATTAATCAATGTGGTATTGATTCATAATTATTTTATTCTTCTTTTGCACATCTTTATTAAATATAGACCAATAACAATAATAATAGTATGAGTACAATATTCCTCATCGTACACTCCGCCCCATTTAAGTAACCAAATCTCTATGTCCTTACATTTATCTATAAATAAAACTAACAAAATCTTGTCCAGAGTCCATGTATAACATATATAATCAAATTCAAATAAAGAGATGGGAAAAAGAGAAAAAAAAAATAATAATGGTAAACTTTAATTCATTTTCTAGATAGAATGATAATCTTCAATTTACCTTTAAAAGTGTGAAAATCTCAACTTATCTCATTTTTGTTCAAAATATGAGAGCAAGAAGGGGTGCATTGATAATATGTGTGTGTATTGGTTTCCTTAGTAGTAGAGGAATAAATTGATGCTTTCATAGTTTTAAGGGATAAATTGAAGATTTTAATCCTAATTATGAGTTAAATTGAAATTTATCAACTATATATATATATATTATTTTGTCATTTTCTCTTATGCTAGGCTAATCGCTAACCAATCCTTCGTGGTGGAAATTTTTTATTGTTCTTCCATTGTAAACGGTGACGCTCTATCTTTTTCAGAAGAAGATTGACATTATATCTGGAGAGAAAATTATTCTACTATTAGAGTTTTTTTCTTTTTTTTTCTTTTATGTTGATGACACACGCCTCACTCACCATAAAAGGAAAATGGCATCTCATTTGCCTCCTATCGCTCACAAGCTAAGTACATTCTTAAAATTTCTATTTAATTTTTCATGTAATTATTTAGAAAGAAGAAAAAAGTAAATAATTGAAGTTTGTCCACTTGAGATTTCAACTAATAAACTAACAATATTAATTTTCTTTCAATCACAAGTTGATATCTATAGACCATACATTTTATGGCAAAATATCTTAGTGGGGCTGGAATTTTACACTTATAAATTCTCATTTATTCAAAGTAGGAGAATGGTCAAAATTTAGTCGCTACCTCCTTTAAGACTTGAATTGACTGACTAACTAAATAAAATTGTTTGAAAATTATTCGGTTAAATGTCACAGGAGGCAAAAATAAAATTTATCATTTGTTTGCGTAAATTAATACTATTGTAACGCATGTTTTCCCTCAAACGCACAGCAGCAGTGAAAAATCGGATCAATAGTTGTCGTTTGCTGGGTCTTGGGATCACAAGGTTTGCAGTAAGTTTAGAATTTCAAAACTTTTTGGTCTTTTCATTTTGCATCAAGAGTCAAGAGGATACTACTAGAAGGCCTGTGAATGCTCTAATTGCCTGTCGGCCGATGTTATGGACGGCAATGGATGCTAACATTTAACAGCGTAGGAATGCGGCGCCCTTTTGTTTGCTGGTGTGATGAATTATCCGAAACTCAGTGGATTTACGAAGATACTTACCTTCAAAAATACCTATTTTCTTCCCCTTTTAGGTAGAAGCCGAGAAAGAAAATCCATGAAATCTTCTATTTCATGCCCGAAAATAGAGATTGTATTCTAAATAAAACATGTTGCATTAAAAAAAAAAAACGATTTCAAGTTAAAATACGTTTTTGAAAACAACTTAACCTTTAGATATTTCTTTATATTAAAGAAGAGTCTAGAAAATTTTGATATAGTTAAAACTAAAGTTAATTTCAAAACGAAAACCCAAACAACAATGTCTCATTTAGAGCTCTTATATGATTGCTTTTGAGAGGTTCAAAAGTGACTTCGATAATTTTTTTTTAAAAAAAAATATTTTTGATAAAATCACCCCATTCTACAACATATTCTGAAAAGTAGGAAATGACTAACATTTCAAAATCTGATTTTGAGAATCAGCTTTAAACTTAATACAATTCCTTACTTATTTTCACACATATTGTAAAAAATCTAAAATTTTCCTTATTAATTAGGAAAAATCATTAATTTTAAAGAGATTATATTATTGCCAATTATATCAACACAACAAGACAAAAATCAAATTAAGAATATAAAACTATTTATTTTAGTTATCAATTATTATATATACAAATAAAAATATTTTATATACATTTTTATAAATATGTAAATAAATTTTATATAATATTATGTCTATTTCAGTCATTTATATTCTTAGAATAGTCTAATAGTAAGATTTATCAAATACATATGACTACTTTGAAAACCCACATCACCTCTAAAATAAATTTTACCAAATATTTAGATAATTCTCTTCAAAACTGATTATTTTTATAGCACACTTAACAATAATTATTTTGAAAAGTTACAGCATTTCCAAACAAGCTCTTAGGGTAGGTGATCGTGGGTTTTGCCTTTTAGAGTTTTATTCTCCATTAGCCCTGTATTATAAAGGATATCTCTCCTTGGTCTAAAGCATCCTAAGTGGACTTAAGAGTTCTTTGTTAAATGACTGAAATCTAAATTTTATTAATTTTAAACATTTTCTACAATTTGTTTATTTGTTTTTGTGACTTGTATCTAATTTTTTAAAATTTACATCCAAAAAGAAATATTAAACTTTTGTGACTTTTATCAAAATGAAAAAATGTTATTTATTTCAAAAATATCTATATCAAATATATTTATGTCTTAAACTATAAAATCTAATTCCTTTTTTTGTTTTGATTTGAAAGGAAATTAAAAGTCAAATAACCACATTTAAGATATCTTTTATTTATAAAAACAAACAAGATACCATTTATATTCATACATATAAAAAAAATACCATTTAGATATTAGTATTCAGACTCATTCTTACTTTAAAAAAATTCAAACCCATTTAAATTTTAAAAAAAAGTACTAAATTGTTCTAAGATTTTTTTCAGAGTTTGAATCTCCTTTAAGCTCATCCATACCTTAAACACCACGAGCCATTAAAAAAGGTAATATAGTGGCTTGAGTTCACTTCAGAAACATGAAACTTTGGGCTTTTTAAAGAAATAATAATAATAATAATAGGTTTGTAGATTAAATTTTAGGTTCACATGAGTGAAGCTCACTCCATATTTAAAATTGGTTAATATTTATTAAAGTCAAATAAAAATAAATTATAGTTCTTTAAATTAAAGACTTAACAAAAGTTAATTCGACATTAGCGTGACAATATATATGCCAACCCTACTCGATAGGATTAGACTTGGCAATACATATGTCAAGTCTAATCCTATCGAGTAAGATTGGCAAATTAAGGGCTTGTGCCGAGGCTTTTTCAAGCTCAGACAAGCCCATTAGAGTAGAAGTATAAGGGTTGGGCTTAGGCCGAGCCCACTGCGAGCCTGGGCTGGCTTGGACCAGGCTTGGGCTTTTATTTTTTTTAATTTTTTTTTTAAAATTATTGTAAACTTGAAATGAGTTAATAATAATCAAGTTCGTATAATTAATAATGAATTAAAGAAAATGAAGCAAATAAAAATTTAGAGATTTAATTCTTTGTTTCTACATTCTCTAATTCAAGCACTCTCTTAATTGATTAACATTTAAAAGAGAGTTTTGTATTATAATTTTAAGTTTTTTAATTCATTATTAATATATAAATTAGGAATTTAAGTTTTTTTCCATTATTTTTTAATTTTAAATTTATTATTTTAATTTATAATTTTTTTTTTAAATATAGGACTTAGGCCTAACCCAGGTTTTTTTTTTCCCTTAAGCCCTTATTCAAATTTAGCAATTTTAATGACAATTATAATATGGAAGGTTCGAACCAAAATTCGTAAAAATGGGCCGAGGCGACCCGATTTTTTTTGTCATCCCTGCGATTAGGTGGGGTTGTAAATAGATCAACCCATTAAAACTTAGCAATTTTAATGACAATAAAATGGATTAAAATATTCCGTGTTATTCCAAGCAAAAACGGCTAAAATCGTAAATGCAAAAGCAATTTTGTCCGCACCTCTCGTATAAAATGGTCGTTATCAAAAAAATATATATATATAGAAAAGAAAGAAAAAGGCATGCATGCAGCTACCACACTCCAACACCTAGACGAGAAGCGCTTTTGTATATCAACACTCGGCTTCTTCTTTCTCTCTACACAACCAAAAGCACTTTTGTCTTACTCTCTCCATAGTCCATACCAACTCAAGCCAAAATTCAATCCTCCTCCTTCTTCCTTCTCTGAGCCTCTCTCTTCATGCAAAAGCAATTATTGCTTATATATATATATATATAGATAGATAGATAGAGAGAGAGAGAGAGGGAATTGAAGGAATAAGTAGACATTAATGCTGCTTTTAAAATTTAATCTACTCATCATTTGTCTATGATCTATACATCAAGTGAAAGGGATTCCAAAATAACATGCTGGCAATGATGATCGTATATGATTAATTAAGAGACTTAATAATTAAGTGAAAGCATTATATAATTAAACCTTCTAGCTAACTAGTGATGATGACGACTGACTAGGGTCTTGTTTTCTATTATCATCATTCCTGTCGAGGGCGAGCCATCCAGAGAGAACTAAGAGCTCGGAGACGATGGAAGTACTCGGCTATCGCCAGCAAACACCTCGCCGCTTGACGAGTTGTCAGGATTTGATTCAGCCGGTGGATGGTTTGGTGCCTCAGATTATCTGCCTGTAAGTTTCAATTTTGTATTTTATTTTATTTTTTTATTTTTCAGAAGAAAGAAGAAATGCGTTAGTATATAATTGACTTTAAGAGAAAGACTAATTAAGCATAAATTTGGTAGATTGTGTTTACAAAAATGTATCAGTTCATGACTTTAGGGTAGGAGGTTTTAATTGTCAAATGGGTGAAGGAAAATATGCAAGAGTTTGCTTAGTAAATGATTGTGGCTTTCGTCTGAAGCAGGCTTGAAAAGGAAAGGGGAAAAAAAAAAAACTGCATATAGCATCAAATTAAATTAAATTCTAACTAGGAAATGTGCTAATTCGTCTTAGAATATATATGATCTAGTTCAATAATATAGATATAACAAAACCAAAAAAAAAAATTGATTAATAAGCACCATTAGTCAGCCTGAAAGTGGTCAACATATGATAGTAATGTTGCTTTGGTACTAAAAACAAAGATGACGACAATGACTTCGCTAACCTTTGATTCGATCAATTCATCTTGATTTGATGAATTCCACGTATATAATCCTCAATGTCAATGTTTCTATATCAAATCTGTTCAAACTCTAATCAATTTCTCTATGTGGGACATAGAATTTTCTTTAGGTCAAGCCGAGCATTCCACTCTTTGGACCCTCCACCCTAAACTCCAAAGCAGCTAAACATTAATATTCAAGTGACTAAAGCCTTATTCACTTTCTATGCTTTTTGTTTGCATTTGTATTGTGCTTACTTAATAATGATCCCATCTCTCTCTGTGTGTTTTCAAGTATTTGGATATATGCTTATCCTACATGAACAGTTAAAAAGAAAATTATGGTGGGATCATGGACTATATGGTATCTTAAGTCAAATGGGTAGGACCATGACATCATACAATTATGCAGTGCCATGTGCACGAATTCATATTCATAGAGCATTATCAGCTTAATTATTTGGTCTTAATTAAGCTCAATCTATTAGCTCTAGATATTTAGTGTTCCAAAAATTGATCAATTATTCACTTGCATTAAAACTTAAGTGTAAATATGACCAAAACACACTCATATTGATGACCAGACCAAGTAACATCCTTCAATTTCTTTTAGGAGAAGATATTCAATGCATGTGAAGATATATAAAGAAAAGAAACTAAATTTTTAAAGCATGAAGAGCCACGTGGGTGTTAGCCTTCCTTTTTTCGGCTGTGATGGGCAAAGAAAGGCCCATATAGTTTTGTTAGAAAGTGCAAAAAATTTATATGAGGTTGCTATCAACAGTACTATAAGCCAACAACTCGTAAATGGCAGAAGTTATATATCGTATAATGTAATAACTAATAAAGATGCCATGCAACTGCAAAAAATTATGCAATGCAACAACCAGCTGCCACCACATGATTGTAAGACTGAGACATGTAGTAGTTTCATAAATTGGGTTAGGTTAGGTTTTCCAAACCCAGCAGGTCGGGACCAGATTCTATGGTCCCGCATACCCCACATTTATGCAAGTGGAGCCCACTAAAAGATATATAGATTAGCAATCACAAATTATTCGTACCTGCCTAACAAAACCTTCGAGAGTGGAGAGCTTGTTCATGGCAACGGCCATTTGGCCCATGTAATTAGCCATGTTAGGAGGGCAGCTGAGTGAGTCAGAAGCTATGGTGTCTAAGATTGATTGGTTCAGAGCTTCAAGCCCTTGAGAGAGAGCATCTTCAGCTTCCTGAGTAGATTGTTGCAGCCCACATATGCCTAATATCTGTTGCTCCGTTAATGGCTCTATTTGGCTCAATATAACCTGAATCAAACGTTATTTACACAGACCTCAATGTCATTATGATTTATATATTTAGTGCTACAAGTTACTTACAGAAGGATCTCATGATTCTTTTATTTGCTAAAAACCAAAGGAAAAGATGAAGATGCATGGAAACAAGATCTCTTTAGCTGGCATAAAAAAGGAGAATAATAATAGAACCGTGCATGCAATTCTCTCCTTTCTCTTTCTCAGCTTTCACTTTCAACAAAAATTGCAGTACCAGACATGGCTTTATTAGAATAACACCTAACCCTACCCTTTATTAGAAACCCCTTCATGAAATACCTTTCGTCATTTATTGATATCATGATCATTTCGTTTTACAATTGATCATCCACCGACAAATTGCCCCATGCAGTATCTCATGATATGGATTTGTTATCATTTTTTGTTTTTGGGATTTTTCTACTTATCATGCAATAATATATCTCATTAAGTTATGTATGTATGAATTAGTTAGCCAGCTAACCCTAATTCAGGCTTAGTGCGGTTAATATTTGGCCATGTATTTTGTCATTTTCTTGTTGCATTTAGTATTTGCAATTTGCATGTTAATGTGACAAAGCATATTGTGTGTATTATATTTAAAAGAAAAAATATCAAAATCAGTGCATGATTGGAACTAATATGTGTACCTTGATGAGCTCAGATGGCCGGAATCCACCCAACCACAAGAAGCAACGTTCGGCCGGAGACTTCCACAAGCCGGAAACAAGATGAAACACATCCGTCTTGGCCACCATGCCTTTGAGGTTCATTATCTCATCATAGTGTGCTAAGCAGTTGTCTACATAAAGCCGGAGCTCGTTTTCCGGTAAATGTTCTTGTACTGCAGCTCGAAGCTCACACATTAGACGGTGATGCACCTCGAGCCATCTTGCATACTCCATGTCAAACACCGCCGCTTCTACATAACAAAGAAACAAGAAAACAAAAAATAAGAAATGGGTTGCGCTTTTAAATGAAAATAGACTAAATTTGGAAAAAAAAATAGTAATTAACCTGAGCTAATATTGCTGATGCCCACTGGAAGGCCTTGCTCCCCTCCTAAAATCCCCCCAAAAAACATGCCCTAAAAAGGAAAAGGTAAAAAAAAAGTACTCATTTAGAATAAAATGTTATTTGATTGGAATGAAGTTGCCAAAATTACTGAATCTCACTTGAGTTCTCGCTCTTTGTAGTTCTTGTTCGAGTTGGGTAAGTTTGATCCTACTTGATTCCAGCTGTTGGACATAAGCCTGTGATATGAAAAATATAAAACGGGGAAAAAAAAAATGGAACCCCCATGAAATAAAATGATTAGATGTAAACATGTAAGCTGTTGTTTGAATTAAAGGAGGAAAGTATAGATGAAGAGACTAACTCCATGGACTGACCTTTTTTCTGAGCCTGCTTTTCCTTGCTGCCTCTCTATTCTGAGCAAGTCTTCTCAGTGTCTGCTTAAAAATAATAACAATCATCACAAAAATTGAACATTCTTTTATGGAATTTTAATCTTTATTTTGTTTGTAATGTTTATAGAAAGTATAGACCAAAAGAAGCAAAGATATCACCTTAGGGTCTGGTGTTTTTGGTCCTTCATGTTCTGAATTACTTGATGTTGGACCTTTGCGGTTTCCTTCACGCTGCAATGACAAGAAAATTAAAATAATTGTTAAAAAAAGGAATAATAACAATTTTTAAAACAAAGAATCTCAGTTGAAAGTAAAGCTAGCTAGCAGGTACCAACTCTTATTCTTGATCATATATTAAAACAATTTGTTACTATGTTCAAGTCCTAATCCTCTAGCTACCTTGATTGCTTTAGCCGTTTCAGGCCCGGATGAAGGAGCATTATTTCGAGCGTTGGCCAACTCCATGGACGGCTCAGATGGTCTCTTAGAACTATTATTTGTTGTGGAAGAAACCAAAGCTGTAGCAGCCTACCAAATCCAAAACAAATTAAACAATTAAAAGTAATGAAAATTATATTAAAACTAAACTAAACTAAACACGATAAAGAAACTAAAGCAAAGAACGAGTAAGTGTTAAGTTAATAACGGTTTTGTAATTAACAGTAATGACAATACCTTGTGATTATTGGTTGATGAAGGCTCTACGTGCATAGGCTGAGATGGAAAAATGTTCAAAGTTGGAGGCCTCATTCCTGAACTCTCTGCTGGCAAAATTTTAACAATAATCATTAATAAGAATAATATTCCTTTGCAAGAAAAGTATTAATGATTAAAAAGCAGAGGAGACAAATTAAAGCAAGGGAGAAATTGTAGGAACTGTCATGCATTTGCAGCTCTCTCTCTGCTGCCATATCAAAGAAAAAAAAAAGGGGAAAGAAAAAGCTGAAAAAGGCAAAGCCTATTCGTACTCTTTTCAGTACACATGTAGAGTTCATTTGGGTTTGTTTGTAAAAGCATCAAATCAATAAAAACAAAAAAACAAAAACAAAAAATCAACTTTCGTTTTGTGCTGCAAATTAAGAGAGGATCCGGTCAAAGAAAGTACTGTCATGAAAGATTTTCAATCTGTTTGAACATGGTTTTCCTGTGACCCAAAAAACAACCCTTTTTCTCAAAAAGAATCTTCCCCAACAGAAAATTTTTGAAGGATCTTAAGAGAGAAAGAGAGAGAGAGAGAAGAATAGGTATGTACTCACGCCGTTGGTCTTGGTGATTATGAACAGTGGAAGGGTCTTGTCCATCAAGATAGAGAAAAAGTGCTTGATCTAATTCTCCCAAATCATAAGCTCCTCCTCCACTATCTTTACTATTGGATCCTCACATACATATACACACCCCAAATTAAACACATATAATAAATAAAAAAGAGAGAGTAGAGCGAGCGAGCTAGCTATACATATTAATTTCATATGCTTTAGCTTTGATATTTAAATCAAATTACATGTAGTTTCCACCAGGGATGGAGGGTGACTGTTGCATCATTCCAAAGGCTATCTGATTCTGATTCTGGTTCTGATTATTCTGATGATGATGATGATGGTCTTGTACTTGTATCTGTTGATGCTGTTGTTGGATATGTTGTTGATGATGAAGTTGATTATTGGTGACTTTGTTACTAGTAGAAGTAGCCATATGAAAGAATCTGCTAGCTAGCTCCTCCAACACACAGCAAAGCTTTGTTATTTCTTGTTCTTGAAGACTAACAATAACCCCATTAAAAATACAACATAAAGACCGCTCCCTTTTTTGCTCTTTTCGAGATCATAAGTGGAATTAAAAAAAGAAATAGAAAAAAAGAAATGAGTCGGTTACGATCGAAAAGGGAGATAGAGATTGAAGAAGAAGAAGAAATGAATTTGGAGGAATAATATTGAATGCAAAAGAAGCAAAAGACAAACCTTTTTATTAGCAATTAGACTCTAACTGACTTTATATGTGTACACACACCCATTTTCAGGCTCTCTCAGTAAATAATATTAATAAAAATAATAAATTTTATTGTTTTTCAAATTTTTCAGATAAAGCGGTCTCTAGATATCATCTTCAAAGAAACCGCTGTTCTGTATCGATGGAAAGAAAAACCACTTCAGAATTTTAGAGCTTCCTTGTCCGAGCTTCCTATTATTATTAAGTCTTAATGACGATTTTGCCCCTTTTTACAACTCACTGTTGACAATTTCGTCCATGCAAACTTAACACGTAGTAAGACTGGTGAATGGTGAGGCGGCTTCGTCCTAAGGCTATATATATATATATATATATATACACTCAAAATATTAATTGCCCCCATTAGAGTTCTAGCTTTTTTTCTTTCTTAATTAGTTTTTAAAGTTATTCTCACTAATTGATTCTAAATTTCTCCTTGAAGATAATAATAAGACTCCTCACAATGAAGTTCTATCTTTTTCATTACTAAAGTTTTAATCCCTTACCCTAAATAGTGAGATTAGGTACACCTAATTAGAAAGTCAATAGATCGAACAAATATACCTATATTGTTTACACATAAAAACGAAATGAGATCAACAATACTTATTAATACAATGTTTATCAATATCATCAAACGTTATTTCAATCCTTCTCAAACTCACCGGCCTAAGAAAATGATAGAAAAAATTAGAATATGCTGCATAGCTAAAATTGTAGCAAACATTTGGAAGCTAAGAAAATGCAGGAAACAGAGAGAAGAGTAGAGCTATTTTGTATCACATCTGTTGATTAGAGCATCACCAAAAAAACTCTTCAAATAAGATTTTATTACTTATTTGAAGAGTCACGTCAACATTTAAGACTCCAAAAAAAAAATTTCCAATTAAGATTCTTTAAATAATGAATAATTTTCTCCTTTTAATTTTGTAGAGTTGCTTTCTCGCTCTTCAATCCATATTTTATTGCTTTTTATTGGAGAGAGAAAGGAAAGTGTTTTAATTACCATTTATAAATATTTATTTGATTAAAGTACTATTAATTTATTTCTATTTGAAGAGTTTTTTAAAAAATAACATATTTTTTCACTCTCCTTTTTACCACATAGGTAAGCAAATAAATATTTAAAAACTAAAATTAATAGAGCCTTTTGAATATGTTCTTACACTTGTATTTATACAAAGATATGGACTGATCCACACACTCTGAGGACGAGCTTACAAATTCTTTATGCTAAGCAACTTGAACTAATAAACTACTAACAGTATAACTAATCCTAGTAACTCAACTAAGCACTCCTAACAAACTAATCGACATAATCAGTAAAAATCAGAATATGCTTGAGGAGGACACATAGTAGCCTTATTCCTAGTGACATAGCCAAAATTCAAAATAGGGAGGGAATTTAATTTCCTAAAATAATTTTAGATTTAACCTTCTTATTCAATGTGATTTTAATGATGATAAATTAATTTTAAGTCTATATTTTATATATTATTTAAATTTGAAGGGGGCAAACCAAAAATTTTATTAGGAGCAAATGAAATTCTTGTATTTTATGAAAAAATTAAGACTTACACGGACAGCTAATCATCAAGTCTCTTTGTGGCTCTGCCATTACTTACTCCTTAATATAATTTTCACCAATATATATCCACATATGCTTTGTAAAAATTTATGAAGACTCATTCTAGATAAATGCTACTAGTAACCATAAAATATGTATCATACATTCTTGATTATTTCATTTTCTTCAAAGAAAAAAGGGATCACTTTAAAATATATTTGCATTCAGTTCCACTTTTAGTAATTACATATCAGGACCCAAAAAAAATTACCCCAAATGGAGGATCATTGATATTAATATTATCATGTGCTAAATTTATACCCGTAAAGGGTGATTTTTCAGATTAAAATTTTTTATAATTAAACGGATGCGAAACCAAATTCAAATCTAAAGCACTGGTATAATGAACAGTGTGGTATTTCAATTCTTTAACAGCCGTTACCGAATCTTTATTGTGTATGAAGGGGCAGAATTGTCATGTAAAAAAATTCTACCAAAAGAAAAACAAATAAAAAATATAAAAGTAAAAATCAATAAAAATAATGATTCGGGAAGCAGCTGTCAACAAGAGAATGCAGGTAGGACCGTTGACCGTGGGACATGTGTCAGGTTTTAGAGTTCCAATTCTGATCTTCGCCCCTACGGGGTGGGCCGTTGGGAAAGTGGGGCCCACGGCCCCTCGATCACACTCAGGAGGAGAATCAGACCGCTGCTATGAGGTTTTCTATGGTTTATTTTAGTTACTGTGGGGGCCCACCGGATCGGAGGAAATGAAAGTCATAGTCAGTGTAGGGGCCCACCAGGACCGGCCCCCACCTTTCCCGCGATTTTTAAGTCGCTTATTATCCAACCACTCCGAAAACAAGGACTGCCTGCTAACTGCAAAGGAGAAAATAAATGAAAAATGGATATCGTTTTATTTTTTTATTTTTTTTTTAATTTCGTTTGAGCACTCCTACTTTAAAATTCCTGGTAATCTTTTCTGTGAATAAATCAATTAAAATGATTAATTTTTAAAGGTTAGAACTTAGATTTTGCTATTATATAATTATGAGGCGATGCAAAAATCAATCACTTATTATAGGGATGGCAATGGGGAGGGGAGGGGAGGGGACCAATCTCTCCATACCCATCCCCGATATTTTACATATGTCCCCGTCCCCTCCCCGTCCCCGTCAGAATTGCTTGAGAGAATCTCCATCCCCTCCCCGAATAATAACAGGGGATCCCCGAGGGTCCCCGGTCCCCGAATAACTAATAGTCTAATACATTTTTTTTTATTTTCGATTTTAAATTAATCATATTAAAATAAACTCATACCGCTATTGTAAGCTCGTAACCAACTTTGACAGCACATTAAGGCCTCCAATGTGCTTGGATGAAGTCTGTTATGGTATGGGCTCACAACTCTACCACTAGTGTTAAAAGCTGATTCATAAGCAACTGTTGTAATTGGAATTGCCAAAATATCTCTAGCAATTCGAGCTAATGTAGGATACCTATTAGCATTTGTCTTCCACCAACTCAAAATATTAAAATCTTCCATCCGAGGTATAACTTTCTCATCCAAATATGAATCTAATTCATCTGCAACAACTGCACAATCTCCATTGTTTACATAATCATCAAAACCTATCATCCATTTGGTTGCTTTCTTATAAGAATCCCCTGTAGATCTAGTAGAAGAACTACTACCAGTATAATCAAAGCAATAAACAGTTGGTGAAAACTTCAATTAATACTCTTCAACTAATTCCCGGCAAAAGGTGACCACTTTCCCAACATACAACTATTTTGATATTTATTATTTTTAACAATATTTATAATTTTGTTATTTATTTATTAGTAATTTTAAAAATAAAAATAAAATTAAAAATTAAAATGGGGAAATGGGTAGGGGATGGGGATTCCACCTCATCCCCGTCCCCTCCCCGAATAAAAAATTGGGTAAAAAATTTTCCCCGTCCCCTCCCCGAAAAAAAAATTGGGTATAAAATTATCCCCGTACCCTCCCCGAATGGGGAAAATCCCCGAGGGTACCCGTCCCCGTGGGGATTTTTGCCATCCCTAACTTATTAATATGCTAGTTTTGATGATTTGATGACCTAATTGTTTCTCCAAGGAGCGCGTAGAGTGTTACAAATAATTTGAAATGAAAATTAAGAATACTATTTGGGAAGAGATGTATAGTATATGTCATTATTTTGACATTATATATTCAACATGAGAGTAACAAAGCATCACATATCCCAAATATTTTCTTACATAAGTTTATGCTTCCAAAATGATGTGGCCTTACTTACTTAGACGGTCGAATACAATAACAAATGTCACATCGCTTGAGGTCAATACTTGATATAAGTTTTATTACATCGAAAGACTTGTGTTGAAAATATAAAGTTGAGGTGCACAGTTTTTATGAGTATTGACATGGTTTTTTATGTGCCATTTATTGATTTTTAGATATATGTAGGTTAGGGGGCACCGGTTCGGGCCTACTCGATTTTGGAATAAACTAACAATTTCAGTTTGGTTCAGTTTGGGAATTCAAAAAAAAAAAACAATTGAATTTAAGAAAAATAAATTTCTAACCAAAATTAATAGGTTCAGTCGGATGAGTATTGGTTCGATTATGGTCTTTCTTAACAGGGAAGTTTTCTTATCTTATTTTTTGTAACAAAAGAAAGATTCACCTTATTACTTTTCCCTAGACTATATTCTTAATTTTCTTTTAATAAAAAAAAAGTTAAAACAAATGAGAGTTTTCTTATCTTCTTAAATTAAATATTATTAATACATGATAATAAAATTATGTTTTTGTAATAAATAACATGAAATTAAAAATAGAGCAAATTACATGGCTGACTAAAATCGCTTCTTGCAATATGTGTAACACTCTAGGCGAATCTCACATCGGCAAAGCACGAGAGAGATTTTGAGTTTATAAAGGGTGATCCACACCTTAATTGACAAGAAGTTTTTTGGGATGTATGGGCGCTCCAGAAACAGAACCGCGCAAGCCTTGTTAAGGCCCAAAGCGGATAATATATTGTCAGGTCTGGGTTGGATCATGACAATATGTGCCTCAGTGGTAGCAAATTGAAAGCGACTAAAGGAAGCTACAGCGGCAGCAGCAATGGACTGAAGAGTGGAGACAGTGAGATGGATGTCAAAATAAAAGGAAACATTGATGGCTGGAAGCCATGATCATCTTTCATTATCGGCAGGTAGCAGCAATTAGTGAAGCAAAGGTCGTGTTATAGACAGCGGCACCACGACAGTAAAGATTCAATAGCAAATGTCTTAGGATTCGGCAGCCGCATTGGTTTTCAACCTAGGGTTAGCGTTCAAGTTTTTGATCTTGCGATTCAATAGGTAGCAGCTGCAACTATATGTGTAATGTGTGTGTGTGTGTGCGCGCGCGCGCATGCATGTGTGCGTGTGTTATCTAAAAAATTATTAAAATGCCATTAAATTAAGCTCGGTACCAGTTTTGCAACTTTGATCTGAAAACCAAATCAAACCATTTGGTTCGGTTTCGTGATTAACCGGTCTGGTTTTTTAACTTATAAATCATTGAATCGGAAAAAAAAAAAACCGAACTTGATCTTTTTCAAGTCCGGTTTGGTTCTGCCCACCCCTAATGTACATAATAGTAATTATTTCATAAATAATGAAATAATAAAGCCAATCTTTACTTAATATATGACAAGATTTTATTTATTAGTGTCACATGATTTGGAGTATTTTTTATTTAGTGAATCTCGATGGTTGGATGAAAGTTTTATTGAAAAATTTAAAAAAAAAAAAAGACATCTAATTAAGGGGGACGATCAATGAACCTTACCCCTCAAGAACAAATTAATAATAACAAGGTATCTTAATAAAGATAATATGCTCAACAAAAAAGGCATGCTAAACCAACAAAATCCACAACAAACTGACATCAACTGAATCTATATGAAGGCAGACCATCTACATGAGTTAGAATATTAAATATTGTAATGCATGTGTTAAATATTTAGCTAAATAAGCTCATTGCAATTCTTGATATACATAGTGCAATCACATTTGTTACCGATTTAATTCATCATTTGTTGTTTTTCACTGACACTAGAGTCAATATAAGAGATTTGGTTTGTATTCTTGTAATATTCTTTTTATTTTTCAAGAAAAAAAGGACTAACTAAATTAAGGGTTGTACAAAAATAATTTAAGTTGACTAATTGAATTAAGGCTGTACAAAAATAATTAAGGTAATTAATTAACATATGTTTGAGTCATGAAGATAATGAAAGAGCCTCGTATCATTTGATTGTTTTTGGTTTGACTCACCAAAAAGACATGCAACCCCAAAAAAATCTTCATGGATTCCAATTAAGAGAGACATGAACATGATCATAATTGAATGCAAGTGATGGGGCGGCGTACGGTTTGTTCTTCAATGGGAATCTCTTGTGTGTTTGCAAGTATGTGTATATATACGTATACATAAAAACGAAGAACGATGTGAAAATTTTCATTTTGTTGTGAATTAAGGGATGTATTTTTATCGTATAAGCAAATGAGGTGTGTGTCCAAAAATTGCTGGAAAAAATTGACGACAATTGAGATAGAACGTGCTTACTTTATGATGTGTCACTATGTACACCTCTTTTGCATGAAAATTATTTCATGTGAAAAGCTAACTGCTTGCCCAAAACATATTTATATGTGTAATAATGTAATAGAAATCCATAATGAAGCTTGAAATTAATCATTACCCTTTCTCCATATGTATACAAAGTTCATATCTTGAGAGAAGACTTAACCATATTACTTCAAATACATAGGCAAAATATGCATGTTTGATTTTTTTTTTTTAATTTCCTCACCTACCATATGATTATTTGACTCTCTATGTTATCTTTTATTATACCACTATCCTCACTTTGTTAGCTAGATCATTCATATATATGAAATATTGCAAGATGAAGGCGTGATCGTCTCAGTAAATAATTGCAATTAAGCAGCAAGAACAACAACCCTTCAATCTTAATCTATTATATTGTACGTGTAAATAGGAAAAAAGAGTGAAACTCTCCTATTATTTGACAAAACTCAAAATGTTTTACAAAATATCTAAATTAATCTATTATATTGTACGTGTAAATAGGGAAAAAGAGTGAAACTCTCCTATTATTTGACAAAACTAATAGAAATCTCAAAATGTTTTATAAAATATCTAAATCCCCTTGAATGTTAACTTTATCATCAATCTTACCATTTTACCTTGGGGTAAAATAAATATCTTTATATCTTTAATTATGTTTTAAAACACATCTAAACTCCCCTATTGTTTGATGTTAGACATATGAAATCTTTAATTATTTAATTAATTGAATAGTTTTTCTAATCACAATTAATTCAAAATCTAATGAAAAATTATGGGAAAAAGTAGGGGAATTGTCATAATTTTTTAATTAATTCTAAAAATTTCAGAATTGATAAAAAATTAAATGCAAAATTAGTGCATGCATATGTACTATTTTTTGGAGAATAATAATTTGAGAGAGAGAGAGAGAGAGAGAGTCACACTCAACTCATTGTTTCAAATACCCTCAACTTATTATTCTCCAAAAAATAGTGTGTGGTTGTGTATATTTATAATTTTTCTTTTTGCATTTAATTTTTCAATTAATTCCCTTAAATTTTTCCATAATTTTTTAATTAATTATGGGTAAAGAAATTATATTATTCAATTAATTAAATAATTAAAGATATTCATATACCAAACATCAACCAATTACTAAGTATAATATAGTAAGATCAGTAAAAAGGTTGATAGTAGGATGTGGATATGTTTTAAAACATCAGGGAATTTCGATATTAATTTTGTTAAATATCAGGAGGTTTCACTCTTGTCCCATGTAAATATCAGTATTATATATCATTGACTAGATGCATTAATTTAGTTTATAACTTACTTAGACGATAATTAAACGACACAGATTGAACGAAATATAAACATCAGTTGGTTAGTAATATTATTTGTTTAAAGGACTGTCATAATCAAAGAAGTTTTTCTTGTTCTATTTATTAGTATAGTTAACATCTAATGGTTATAAAATATGTGCAAGTAGGAATTAATTTCAGCAGTAATTGAACTTTAACCCTTTGGACAATTTTAAATGTACAAAATTTATTGGAAAACAAACAAATTATTTGGATTAGGTGTATCAAAAGAGATCCATAAAGTAAATATATTTATAATCGTCTTTTAATTATTATATGATCACACAAGTCTCTCCTTATGGCCATTCAAGCAGCTAGGGTTTCGACCAACTCCTTAATTTCCATTGGCTTAGTCGACATTTCCAAACTTTGAAAATGACAATTAATTAGTAAAATATGTCAAATAAAAGTAAAACCCTAATTCTTGATGTAAAAGAGTGCCCGTAATTAACTCAACATATGTTATTAAATTAATCAAAATTTGTGTGACGAAACTTTAAACATCTTTTGAAATGACACGTATGTCATTGACTCTCATTTTTGTCAATATTTGGTTTAATTTGTCTATTAAACTAGCAAATACAATCATACAACCTACCAAGCGTTGCTTCTACATATTCAAATAACAGATTTTACATCTTTAATTGTGAATTAATGACCGAGTTTATAAGTTATATATGTATTCAAATATGAATGTGGATTCAGTTAGTAAAATAATTGTATAGTTTAGCAAATTTAATCTATATTTATAGATGAATGCCGCCACCCGTTTCTCATTTATATCTATAAATAGGGTTTTTTTTCTACTTTAATGTTTGATATATGGTTTCTAAAATAGAATTAGGTTACCAATCTTGTGTGACTGGTCCTTAAAATAGCAATAACTGTTAAAATTAATGAAAATTTTGCAAGAAATGACACTCACGTTATGAACATTACAGATTCAGAAAGTACATTTGTCTGCTTAATAATTGCTACCAACAAAAGAAAAGTTTTAATAAATTAACATATTGTGAAGCTTATTAAGCGCATGCATGTTTGATATTATGTAAATCTAACACATTCTAAGCCCTTCGGCACAATTTAACAGGCCGTGGCTGTGAATGTGCTTTGCTCCATGAGTTTGCCTGATAATAAACAATAAAGCTGGTCAGATTTGTCATAATCATCCAATTTTTTTTTTTTTAAATAAGTGAGAGAGAGAGGGAGAGATATAGAAAGAAATAGTACCTTTCAATATGATAAAATGCAGATTGACAAATCAACATTTGTTCCAATCTTAATTACCAACTTACAATTTTATTGTTTTATCTTTTGGTTATTATAGGTTTCAATAAGTATTATAGAGCTAGATATCACATCTGATTCAGTATAATTTAACTTGGTACATTTTTTTAAAATGGTTTACTTTCTAATTAAATTTTATAATCTTTTAATACTCACAATAACCATCTAGTATATAGTTAATATATATAATCAAGATTGAATATTAACACGAACAAGACAAGTTCAATGTATGTTCCACCTTTCTTTGCATTGAAAATTTAAATATTTTATACACAAGCATCCGATTGATGGAACCCATTATCAAAATATTATTTTGGTTGACTTAATGAAATTGAGCATTTGGCCAGCCAATAAGCTAACCTTATAAATTCACATTTTATACCCAAAGATAATTATTATTATTATGACTAAATTATGGCCTTAGACAATTTTTTTTGCATGTTTTATTGATAGGGCAACTGCTATGACCACTCCGCCCCATAGAAGTCAGAGAGTTAATAATTTACTTAAAAATGATGATAATAATAATAATAAAAAATTAAAGGGACAGGATCTATGTTTTGAAATAGGCATGTCTGTAACTAACTGCAAGGGGAAATTTTGGACAAATTCAAGGGCCGAGAGAGTTCCCCACGACAAGAGGGCAGCCATTTCTGTGTATTTTCTTGTTTTTTTTAATATTTATCTTAGTCTTCTGTTGTTTTAAAATATGAGTTAACATTGACTCTCTCCTTAATGATTTGGGTTGTTTAACAACAATATTTGATGTTCAGCTATTAATTATCAGGCCTTATTAATTCTATTCCAAAGTCATGTCATAACATGTACTTATTACTATTCATGCAAGAGACCTACTCTCTTGACTATATGCATCTAATGTCTACCATATAAAAGTTTTCATGAATTAATTAAAGTTATCTCCATTTAATTGAAATTAACCCAAAAACAAAAAAAAAGGTTCTAAAAATCTTTTTTCCAAATTCCAATGCCCATTATTACATGGTGTGCTAGGTTGGATCAGAGCATGTCATGGGAAATCTAAGAACTGAAAACAACTACATTTGGAGCAATATATATTTATTCTTTCAAACACCCATATTTGGAAAGGAATAGTTTTTACTAAAAAAGGAAAATTTTGTTATGCTAAACGACTTGTAGACTTTAATTTTGCGGGCATCAACAGCCTTGCTACGAGAGAATGGGCAACCATTCATGTTTTGTACGGAACCCAATCCTTGATAGCCCTGAATGGCAAAAAGCAAATAAAATAAATTTGGCTTGGAATTCAATGAAACGTATGTATCTTTCAAAATGAAAAGGCAAGTAATTCATTAATATTTTGGACATGAGGTTGCGAAGAAGATGAAGTTTTAATTTGCTATATTTAGTGCGTTGGTAAAAAACACAGGGTAGGTATCCTTAATTTTAGGGAATAGGGAGGGTGCCAAAGAGCAATTATGGGTCTTCGTAATCCCCCAACCTATTCATCTATTTTTATCAACAAAGTCTCTGAGGTATTTTCAAGCGGGGTCCATTATGCACATATTTTCAGTGCCTAAAAATAGTAAATCTTGATTGTGGCTGGAGAAATGCTTTTAATTCTCGTGCTTTTTTTTGGCCTGTTTCAGCTGTCGAGCACATTGAATATGAATGGGAAAGAGGGAAGGTCTTTCTCTTCTGTTAATGCTCAGATGCTTACCGCTTCTCTTCTGGCCTTTATATAATCAATGGCCTGGCTCTTCTAGGCATCACAAAAAACAAAAAAACAAAAAACAATAAGATGGATGAGTGAAATTGATTTTTCTAATATTTGATAGTAATTTTGTAAGTAAGATTTAAGCAGTTCAACGGAGATATGATGAAAATCTCATAATTTTGGAAATTATCTTTCACTTGGGTGGAAAGTGGAAACCCCCGAAGTTGCTTTAAAATAATGATAATTCTTTTTTTTTTTTTTTATGTTAAACCTCGAAGCGAAGAAATTTATAAAATAAAATTAAAATGGTAGACATCACGAGAGAAAATGTAAAGGCCAACGGCAGAAGCAGAGTTTTGGTTCGGTATGAGCCAAAATATAAAAGCAACATACTTCACAAGATAAAATAGAGAGGCTCAGTGGTAAAAGCAGAATTTTGGTTTGGTATGGGTCAAAATTTAAAAAAAAATAAATAAATAACATAAATGAGAGGCCAGAGGGAAATATCATAAAACTAGGACTAGCAGAAGGGTTCAGTTTGATTTTCCAAAAAATCAAATCAAATCAAACCGAACCCAGTTGCTTGTTTCAGAAGAACTAAAGTCGAACACTGGGTTCGGTTCAATTTGTTCAGTTTCTTAGAAAACAAGTGAATATAAAAAGAAAATTATACATAATTTCTTAAAAGCTCACAATCCTTGAAGCTTTCCAAATACATGGTAAGGGATCTTCATAACTGATTAAATTGGGGACAGGGAAGATCTAAATTGGCTAAAGCTCCACTTATAAATCACGTTTATTAAGTTTGGTTTAAAAAAAAATTGATTCCTTCAAATTTAATAGGTTTCCAAATTATAGATAGTCAGCTTGTCAATTGTTTGTTTGCCTGTTAACTTCAACATTTTTCAGCTGGCTTTGCTTGACAATTTGACTTAAAAAAAAAAAAAAAAAAAAAAAAAAAATTGTCTAATGTTAGTTTATTGGGAAGTGACTCCACGACTTTTACAATTATTTCTAGTATTTCACTTCACTCACCTTACCCCTCTCCCCTCCCCCCCCCCCCAATTATGAAAAAAATCAATCGAGGAAAATAATAAAAAAAAAACATAGAAACTTGTAGATGGTTCTGTTGTAATGCCATTTTAATAATGTTGTAGTTTTTGAAATTATTATTAGTTGTATTATAGAAATAATTAGCTGTGAAGCGAATAAGTTAAATATTCGATAAAATTTATTTTTCAAAGTACTGTGAATTTAAAAAGCAATCATATATACTTAGTAAATCTTAATGCTAAATTGTTATAAGAATGCAAATGACTGAAACAGATCCAATATAGAATTAAAATCTATTTATTCTTTTATAAACAAATATATTTAATATTTTTTATTGTTATATAATAATTTATAGCTAAAATAAATTTTATTTTATTTTTCTTTTTTATTTTGTTATCTCAATATAATTGGTAATAATAATAATTTCTTTAAATTTAAAATTTTATTTTTGAATTGAATAAGGATAATTTTGAATTTTTATAATATATATGAGGATATATATGAATTGAATACAAAACTAATTTTCAAAATCAGATTTTGAAAAACTATGTCATCCTTGCTTTTCAAAGGGTAAGGCTATTTGTACTCTAAAATTAACTTTGGGCACTCATATTTTAATATTTTTTGTATTATTAAATTAACCTTAATATAATTTACTATTAAGGATAATTTAATAAAATATTATTTAATAAATTTTTATCTTACCGTTATATTTTATCTACAATAAACCACATCAATAATGAAAAATTGAATCAATGTAAACATCAAAAATGTTGTTTAATACCTATGGATTAACCTTTTTCATTTTTTTTCCATTAATAGAATTGCTAGGAAAACATCAAGTATCATGCACCATCTTTTGTAACTGAAACAAAAGGAATAAAAAATAGAGGTGGAGGGAGAACAATAAGTTGTGCCCCTTCGACATAAGAAAATGAAAGAAATCAAAGGATAAGATTTGTTTGAAATTTGCTTTCTGATCTTCACTCTATCTGATCCGCATGCTTTCATGGGTTTGAAAAACAAAATTACATTGCTGCATTAAAGAGAAGAACAAAGAAATATCAAACCTTAATATGAAGGAAAATAGAAGTTAATAAAAAGGGAAGAAAATTAGAATTTTTTTTTTGTCATGATGAATATTTTATTGGGTGTAAAGAGGAAACAAGGTAATTAAAGAAATGAGTAATGGAGACAATATAAGAATTTGAAAGAATATTCCAAATAAAAACTAATATTTTGAAATTATTAACTGAGTGTGCAAAGTAAACGGGTGTTCAAAGTGGGTTTTAGAATGCAAATGACCCCACCTATTTTCAAAATATATTATGGATTGAATGATTTTGCTGAAAATGATGTTTTTAAAAATTTACTAAGCACCAAATTTAATTTTTGGTTTTTCAAAATCAATTTTGTGTCTCTAAAAGACAATTCCAAACAGTCCCTTATGTCCATAAATAATAAATCGACGACATAAACAAAAGTTCCAAGACATTTTAAATACAAAGCTTGATTTCTACAAGGTGTTGGTAAAATTGTTTATAAAATTCTTTGAAAAGTAAAATTTGAACAAATTAATATTTAGTTTCCCTAAGCGAGCATGTCCTTCGGTGGCATTTCGGCTATCTTTTTTTTTTGGGAAAAATAAAAAAAATGTTGGGAAAAAGGTCCAGCTATGTTGCAACTGTGGTACGGTACACAATTGCTTTCAACCATTAGATTCAATTAATGTAACTGTACATCTATAGATCCAATGACTGGTTGCAACTGCGGTACCATACCACAGTTGCAACATAGTTTTGCCCTTGGAAAAATGGTCAAAAATAGAAAACAGTGAAAATGCAAATGATATTTCAGACAAATAAAGGAAGATATTTTCTTGTTTTTGGAATCTTGTTTTCGAAAACATAGATAGCAGTTTTCTCCGCGGTTCTATTTGAGGCTTACAACTTAGCCCAGCTAAAAGTAAGTTAATAAGATTTGATTCCATTTGTCTTTGGACTTCAATTTGGGCTTTCAAAAGATTGTTGCTGAATGGACCGAACCGAATGGTTTAAGCATACCCACTTGCATTAATGTATGCTATTCATTTAAAAATAAATAAAATTCAATATTTGACGAGATTTATTCATTTCATAGTCAATTTCGTAGTATATATGTAAAATTATTTAGTCTATATCACTTCCATCGGCCAACTGACACGTGTCGCCTTGAGAATACAATACTCGAGACATCCTTCGTGTGATACTATTTGTATATATCATTGTACTTGTTGGAATACAAAGTTCAATATTACTAAGCTAACCCGATCGGTATCGTAAACCTGTCTTTTGAAGCGACGTGCGATGAATTAGAAAGTTCCCTTTTTTTTTTCTTTTTTTTTTTATTTAACTTCTTCTCTTTTAGAAACTAACTAATGAGCAAGTTTATATGTCAATACTTGGACTGAAAATACTAAAGATACTACAAATTAAGACGTGTTCACCAATTAATAATTGCCACATGTAAAGGTGGGAATCTCTATAATCGTTTAACCATTAGGTGCTTGTACTTTTTCCCTTAAAAGCATAGAATATGTAGTTGATGTAGCTTTGTAATCCCATCTTGCCCAAGATCTCTTTTGTTCTTTTCACTCTTTTATCTTTCTTGTCAAACAAAATCCTAATCTTTTCTTTCCCCACCTTTTCTTTTCTCTTTTATAGAAAATGATTCACTAGAATCAAGGCTAAACAGATGCACGATCCTCGACTTTCTTTTTCCCCCATCAAAAGGGGTCTCAAAAGTGTACGCACTCAAGGTATTGATAGGTTCATGTGGGGTCTGATTGAACCCGCTACCAAATGCCCTAAACCCTTCTACAATATTTACATTGCCTTGGCCAATATTGTAACACAAATACTATTAAACCCCTACATAAAAAGATTTGATATTATTTCGTCATTATATAATATGAATTTTTGTAGAACCAAAGAGACAAAAACTCTACTAAAATGGGTACCTGAGCAATGTTGCAGCAGCAGCAGTAGGGAGCAGAGATGGACGTATTGCAAATGCTGCGGTGCAGAAGCAAACAAAGAGCAAATAATTTGGGGACGAGAAAGCATGGCTACAGGCTGTAAAGGGCAAAATACAGCAAAAATAAAATAAAATAAAAATATCAAAATTACAGATAAGGTCCCCACTCTACCTGGTAATCAGAAGCTGCCAAGAATTCCAAGAATCAATGACCCCAAATTTCGTCTTGGGTTGCCGCCTAGGCCTAGCAGTCAAATTTTGCTGTTGAAAACCAGACAAAGCTCCGGTCCAGAAGGGGCACTTGTACCGATTTACTTTTTACGGTGGTTGCTCCATTAGTTACAAGTTACTTTGGTTTACATTTCAGATTCAGCTCCAATGGTAAAGTGTTGTAAAGCTAAAGAAATATGCTTCAGTTTCACACCAATTACGGCAAAATAAAGGCAGTAAAAACATCACATTAAGTACAGCAAAAAATTGCTCTAATAGTTGGTGAGACAAATATGTGTGTCATCTTAACCTCAATTATTTATTTATACCGTAAAACAATTCCAACTTGATATAAACAAATTATAAAGATTTAACATGTATGCAGAATATTTAAGTTATGTGACATTGTACCAACACAATAAATGTCCACATGCATTCATATAATTAAATTCAACAAATTGCTGTCACGAAATTCCAGAGGACCAACATAATAAATAGTAGTATAACAACCCTAGCTGTCCAGGAAATGGTAGACAGACGTAATTTTAAAGAGGGGATGTTGGTCTTTTATATGCCATGGATGAATTAAAGATTCAAGCTAACATGGTGAAGCATGCAATTGAAATATGAACATAAAGACATTCGAACTCATGCCATCCCAAGAAAAAGCGTCAAATATTGAAAATCAAATTTTCCATCAGATGAATATCTACTGGATAAAATTAAGCAAGAGGGTGTTCAGGATGGGTTAATTGCACTCAGAAGCCTACAAAATTACAAATTAACATCGATTGATCACCGTAGACTTGAGTTTAAAACATAGAATCCTATAAAATAACATAAAAAGAACCACAAATCCACAAAATCTACCACCTTTAGGGGAAGGTTACATGTCATACCAGAACCTGACACCCATCTTGCATAATATAGTAGGCAAACAAGCTCAATTTTGTTTCCATAAATTCGTCGCTGAGTTGACAAGAAACAGATAAAATTAAATGCCATATAACTTAAAAGGCAGTTGGAGTATATATGGCCTCACTCATAGCATGCAATCAGTTCTTGCTGGCAACCTCCTGAAGAAATTGAGCGGTACGGAAGGAAGCTTGTGACGGAACCTTGGATGTCTTAACACATAAAATCCCGTTAGAAGAGCCACAACTTGGAATGGTGTAACATAAAGAACAATGGCTGCAATCAGACAGAAAATTACAAACAGAGCTGTGGCTCTTGGGTCTCTCCAGCTCAGTAAAGACTGCAGCCTCTCCCCTTGAGTAGCTAAATCACCAACCACTGTCTGAATTCTTCCAGCAATACTTCTCAGTCGATCATATCTCATCCTTACAATATCAGAAGGCCTAGAAGTTGGAAATGTATCAAATTCTTCATCAAGTTCATCAGGATGAGCAGAATCTGCATGTGAGAGACGGGTGTCCATGTGAGGAGGATGTCTTGGTCTCCATCTATAATACCAAACACCAATCAAGAAGAGATAGAGGAACACTGTTGGTAAGATAAGCTCTGGATACAGCACCAGTATGATGAACAAGATGTGAATCAACACTGTCGTAATGGGGTTTTTCCAATTGCAGATCTGATCAAACCATTTTCCAACAGCAATTATCCCACTCAAAACTCCCATAATCCTGAAAAAGTTAGCTTTGCTTCTTCTCATACTCCACATATGAGAGCCCACATCCAACATGTACTCGACTACTTCTTTCCTCAACGGCGGCTCAGCTCGGCTAAGTCTCATGGACACAATCTGAGTGGCCTGGTGTCTCAAGCTATCGAGCTGGCTGACAGTCAATGGATGCAGATAGTGCATCTTTGGTAACAGTGGCTGCGAGTACATGTGCATCATATTAAGCAATGAAGAGCATGTAAACCTCACAGCCAAATGAATTTCACCCATCTTCTTGACACCATTTGGGTATAGCACCAGCAGTGGATACGAATGAGTGTAAACCCGATCTGTTTCAAGGGTAGAAAGACGGATCCTTACCTTTCCAATCCTTGAATCCCTTGCCCCACCAGCTTTATCTCCTCCATGCAAGTGACAATTATCAAATACCCCAATGGTTATAACAGTACACGGATCAAAAACTTCCCATGTATACTGCTCATTCCACTTGGGAGTAGGGCTATCAATGATTGTCCTGGTTCGAACCCATTTCTGGCCATACTTTGCCACACAATACGCATCTGTAGTTCCTCGACCATCTTTAGTCTTCATTGGCATTAACCCTTGAGCATTCAAAATCCCCAATTCTAAGACCCCTATGCTGGACTTCCATAACTGCTTTGCCGTTGGCCTAAGATCACTGCTGTAGTGTGTTGATTCATCTAAAACATGATAACCACCTTCCAAACAAATCCTCATGTGGATCCTGCTAGCAAACTTTGTATCTTTCTTCTTCTCCCCTTCTACAACGATATGCTTTTCAAGATTATACCACCTAGTGTTCACTGGTTTATGATCAAGCCTCTTGTCCACATACTGCAATGGGATCATACATTTCCCCAGAACTTCATCCTTGTTAGGTGCAACTCTATCTTCCACAGTCAAAATCAAGTGCTCTTCAAATGGTTCAGCTGCCACAAACATCAGATCCTCATTCCACATTGGATTAATGGTCCTGCTAGCAGAAACTCTTGTTCTCAAAGCCTGATTTCCCAGTTGGGCCTTCACATAAACTTCTGGGAATCTACCCTTGTCGGTGGGTTGCAGATCCTGAGCTTCAATCACATTAACCCTCAAATACCAAAGCTTAGGCGAGAGATAAACCTTTGACCGTATGTTCGCAAGACCCTCAATTCCAGTGACAGTAGCCGCATCGGAATGCCACGCCTCAGGAAATGCCTCATCTGCTTGAGTGCCCATCCACACAGCCAACATCAATTCTCCCCTAACCTTATCCCCCTTTCTATCCTCCAACCTATACCACTGTGGTGCCAATGGACTATCAGGTGGAACTCGTTTTGGAATCTCATTCAAATCAAACAAAACCCTACCCATAAAATCATCCTTAACAAAATCCTTATCCTTCACAGTAACCTCAAGCACAGAAGACTGAATACGATCCTTCGAGAAAGCAAACACCTGGTTCCACTCAGGATTTGTTTTCTTTTCAAAATGCCGAGTTGTACCCTTATAATTGCCCATCTTAACTTCGACATAAGGATCACAACTACCAGTGACATCCTTCGGGGGCAAGTCCTTGGCCTTTACAACCCGGACATAAAGGTACTGCATTTGCTCAACGAGGTCATAGGTGCTAGTGAGCTTGTCACCGGTTATCTTTCCCCCACCCAAGTGGGGTTTCGTCTCTTTCAAAGAAAACTCTTCCAGTGGTGGTCTCATCTTGGCTTACAGTTTCAAATGAAAGGACACCCAAGTTGTTGTAAACTTTCAAGCTGAAACAGAACACTTAAAAGCGTCACAGAAGACGGCAAGTGATAATTTTCCTCTTTTAAATTCGAAAGTCCACAAGACCCTAAAATATTGGAAGAAAAAAAATTAAATAAGCTAGCCGTTACTGATAAGTAAACTAAATCTGAGTTACCAAGAGATTGTGGAAACTAAAAAGGAGGAAAATAAAGAGGAGATATTCAAGGCAAAAGCAAAGACACCTCAACAGCTAGATAAAGATAAGATAATAAATGATGTTTTGAGAACTTAAAACGACAACAGCTGGAAGCAAAACGCAGATAATTTGCAAATTGCAAATTAAAAAAACAAAAAAAAAACCTTAGATCTCTAATAAATGGAGAGCTTGTTGACAAAGATAGAAAATGACCTAACAACAGCAGCTTCCTTAAAGCTTCAGATCTGCTACCTTCAATCCTGTATAAACCGAAAAAATATCAGTTACCAAAATAGAAAATAAATAAATAAATAATTACACCATTATATGTAATTTTTCTTTATGGTTTTAGATCTGAGAACAGTAAAAAAGGGTGAAAAAAATGAAGAAACATAGTATAATTATATCTAACTAACCGTCTGTTTGGAAACCCGAGAAAATGCAACAAGAAAATTAAGAGCGAACAATTATATCATGTGGCTTGATAATTTTGGTTTGAAATGAACAAACATAACTTTTGTCAGCTACAAAACAGTCGTTTAGTGTTGAACAGAGAATACTGTTAAAATCTAAATAAAAATCTTAAAAAAAACTTGCTTCCTACTTTCTCGATCTTCTCGAGAAACTAACGCAATGTAAGCCACCTCAACAACAACATCACACCATTAGTGTAAAAAATATGTTTTGAAAAAAAAAATTAGCTGAAACGACAGTAAAAGAAAAAAAAAAAACTGGTTGGTTTGTAAGTAGTAAATACCTTTGAAGGGCGACATGTAGAGGAGGAAAACAAAACGGAGGCTTGAAAAGGAAACCCTAGCTTTCTCATTCATTCATTCGTACTATAAACGAGGAAAATGAAGGTTCACATAGATTTAAAATAGAAAAAATGAAAATACTTTAGAGAGAGAAGAGAGAAGAGATAAGAACAACAAAGAGACTCAGCGAGAGAGAGAGAAAGAGTGGGCGGTGTCCTGGTTTGGCTTTGCTTTTTATTCATCTGCTTTTGCTTTTGCTTTTTCGGAGGGGTTGGGATCTGATGAATCTGCGAGAGAATACACACTGAACGTACTCTCTCTCTCTCTCTATTACTTTTCTTTTTGCTTTTTATTTATTATTATTATTATTAGTTAAAAAAGAAATGCGCTTGTCTCTGTTGCTGAATGCTGATGTTGTGTGAGGTGGGGACCCGGGTTTCAAGCGGGCGTGTGTGAGACTACGGTCGGACTTCGCACGTGTATTTACCGTATGTGTTTTGTAATAAAAAATTCCATTTATATTTTACTTTTACGAAACTTACATGGTCTCCCCTTTAGTTTATTGAAATTACATTGTTGATGGCCATTTTCTTTTTCTATGGATCGTTTTGATACTTCGGCATGTATAACTTGAGGGTGCATCTAGGACATTTTATTGTATTATGTTATATTGTATTATTTTAATATAATATATTGTATTAGTATTATATTATAATAACATTATATAATATTTGATACTAAACTATATTGTATTAATTTTTAAATGTACATTGTTTGGTACTGCACTATACTGTATTATTTTTTTGTGATTAATTTAAATTATATATTTAGTAAATAATATTTATTAGTACTTAGAAAAATACTAAATATAAAAGTCTTAAATTTTAGAAATTTAACCTTTTTTAGTATAAATATTAAAAAATTATAATAATTCTTCATAAAGATCGAATCTTATAGTCTTAAATTTTCGGAAGCATAACATTTATTTTTCAATATTTTTTAGATATAATAACTTGTGAAATAAAGATCGAAGCAAATAATTTAATCAAACAATTTCTAAATAATATAACAAAATATATAAACAGTTAAAACTTGCAAGGTCAATCCAAAAGTCATATTAGGATGATACAATAAAAGTTAATACATACCATAAGATAATCACAAAATAATAAAGGGATACAATTGTTATAACAATTCACTAACAAAATAAATTGTGCTAAATAGTCCAAGTAAGAGGTTTATAGTATAGGTAAATATATTTTTATCATTATTTTTTTATTATTAATTTTAAATGAATATTATTCAAAATTATTCATATTTAAATATTTATTATTAATTATATTAACTTATTAAATATTAATCAATTTTATATATTAATTATTATATAATTAAATAACACATTATTCAGTTGTATTTTTAATATAATAAAAATTAAAATATATAATATAATATTATTAAATAAAAAATTATAAATTTATATTAACAATATAATGTAAAAGTAAAAATTAATATTATATTATATTAAAATTATTTATTTATTTTAATTATTATAAAGCAAAAAAAAAAGGATAAACTAACTAATGTGGCCACATTCGGGTTTAGCTAATACAACCACATGCTGCAGCTAACACACGAGATTGCATTTCACTAATGCCATGAGGGCTAATGACAGGTGACAAACACCCCCTAAATGTATCATTTAACATGTGAATTACTTAATATAGATTATATTAATTACAACATGAATTACTGAATATTTATAATTAAATATACATTTCATGCCATGTCGGTCAAATAGTCGTGTTAATTTTGATAATGATAGTAATATTTCATATAAAGCAATATCCACACAATACCCTTTAGAAATAATATATATGATTCGCATAATATTCTATATTTATAACTTATATCATATAATAAAGTGGATCCATATTACTCTGGGGACTTGTAAGTGGGGCATGGTACATGTGTAACGTAAAGATGAAATGACAAAACTTATTCGATTTGATTCACCTTTATCGTGGGAAAATTATGGCCCTTGCAATATTATAATATAAATATCAATTTAATACTCGGTAGAGAGCTCAGAACTACCATAAGTTGAAAGAATAATTAAGTCAAAATATATTTTAAAAATATTTATAATATTCTTTAAAAGTATAACATGTTGGAATGACAAACAAAATATTACTTTATATATAATAAAATATAGGATCAGGCTACGGTGCAACTGTGGTACCGTGCCGTAGTTGCATCCAGCCGTTGGATGCACTTGGATTGATGGGATCCACTGGCATCCAACGGCTGAATGCACCTATGGCACGGTACCACAGTTGCACCACAGGTTTCCCCTAAAATATATAACAAAACAACCACACACGCATACATATTTATAATTTACATTCATAAAAATATCTTAAAAATTTATCGTTTACAATACTTTATCTACGATTGAGACTTTACAATACTTTGTATTATCTTTATTTCGTTAATAAAACTCTAATCCCTTATAAATTTTATTAAGAAAATGTAAGTGCATGTTTACCTCAAGTGATTCCGTGAATTTATCACTTTTTTTCAAAGTTAATAGCATCACCAAAAAACTCTTTAAATAAGATTTTATTACTTATTTGAAGAGTTACATCAGCATTTAAGGTTTCAAAAGATACTCCAATTAAGATTTTTTCAAGTAAAAAATTATCCTCTCTTTAAATTTAGAGAGTTGTTTTATCCCTCTTCAATTTATATTTTATTACTTTTTATTAGAGAAAGAGAGAGATGTGCTTTAATTACTATTGAATTTTCCTTTAAAAAATAGTTATTTAATTAAAATAATATTAACTCATTTTTATTTGAAAAGTCTTTTGGAAAATAATATATTTTTTCACTCTTCTATTTGCCACATAGGTAAACAAATAAATATTTAAAGAGTAAAATTTATAAAGCTTTTTGGAGGGAAAAGATCCTCTCCTGATATGATTTCTCATGAACTTTTAAAGATATTGTGACATGTGTCTTTAAGTGATAGTGTATGGATATGATTTAACTTCTTTATTTTCTTTATTTTATTTATTACCAATCACCACATGTATATTTGTTTAGGGGGAGATTAGATCATGAGAGAATCCTGATCCTTTTTGGAGATGCTCTTAGGTCATGTTTGGTTTGAAGAAAATGGAGGAGAGGAAAAGAGTGGAATGGAGAGGAAGGGAGAAGAAAGGAATGTAGAAGAGTAGTGAAATTAAATTTTGCTGTTTGGTTTGATATATAATTTGATAAGGAAATGAATTATAATTTTTTTCTTTAGACAAATTTATCATTTACCTTAAATATTAAATTATTTATATTAGTAATAATATATATATATATAAAATTACGGTCCAGTGGCCGGCAGAGGTCTGGCAATTTTCCGGCGGGGTTTGACGGTGGTTCGACGACATTCCGGCGAGGTCCGACGGTGGTCTAGTGAGATCCGACAGTAATCCGACGACCTCGCCGGTGGTCTGGCGGGGTCCGGCGGTGGCCCGATGACTTTCCGGCGGTAGTCCATTTATAATATTAAATTAATAAAATAAAAATTATTAATGTCATTAAATAAATTAAAAAGATGAAGGGTAATTTTGGAAACTTTAGTTTTTAATATAAGAGGAATTTAAATTCTTCACTACTTAGTGTGGATTCAAATTCTATATTATGATGGATATTAAATTCTTATACATTTTGTTAAACCAAACAATGAAAATAAAAAGAGAATTTAAATTATTTTCCTCTCCTACATTCTCTCCTCCCAAGGTCGTGTAATTCGGTTAAGAAAAAAAAGCTTATATTAATTTCTAACGGTTGAGGGGGTAAACTGTACTTTTGCCGTAATGCCTAAATGGACAGGATCAAGTGTTTCCGCTTCCTTTTTTTTTTGGGGTGGGGGGGTTAGTTGGAGAGGGGGCGTCATTGGATTCTTTCTCCTAATTTGACCATTCACAGCTTTCAAGAGATCTTTTGAATTTTCCTTCCATTTACTTTTCTCCATTTTACAACCACATGAATTTTGTTCCATTGCCTGGAAAAATTTCGGTTAAATTGTATACACACACACACACACATAGCCGTAAGTATATACATTCAGATTGTTGGATAAAATACTACTTTCATTAAGCAAAGTGAAAATCAACAAAAGCCGAAGCCTAGCGGTGAAACGGTAAATTTTAGAAGGGAGCGTCTCAACGCATGCGCATGCTAAAGACACCTGGCTGTGACTTATACAGAACGTGCTTCCGTTCAGCGTGGATACACGCGTCGTTCGAGGAGCAAAGCTACGTAGAAAAATGCGCGTGGCCACGACAGATGTACCGTACCAGGACAGAAAGGAGTTTGTCTTGTGGTGGCTGACTGGCTGTCGTCTTTTTTTGATTATTCGTGTTTACGTTTCATCTCTTTTTTAACTTTAAAGCATGTTTCAAAATTAAATCTCAATCCCTTCTTCTAATTACTGATGGCAACAAAATTAATTAATGGAACAAACTAATAGGTGGAGCGTTTTGCTACCAAGCAGAAGCAAACCAAATGTCCAGTAGTATAAAAATTGTGGTATATTTATGACTATAGAGTAGAGCCCACCTTTTTGTTATTGTTAGTAATTTTTTTCATTTCATTTTCGACTAATGTGTAAATTTTAATATGTGCTTGGACGAACGTAAAACAAGCTTAGGAGGGACAAAATAAAGACGAGCCTATTCTTGTCGATAGAAGTGGGCTTGTGGCATGGCATGGTGACGAAAATTTGTGAATTTTGTGCATTTTGAGGACAATGAAAAAGAAAAAAGTCAAACATGGAAAGTGCTGTTTTGGTATAGGCAAATGCCTATGGGGCCTCAATGTGAAATGACCTTTCGATACTCCATGAATGATTCATGGAATTTCGAGTGTCGGTTAAGCATCTTATTGATGGGGACTTGATTTGACTGCAGAAAAATTTTTAGATAGAGAAAGTTTTGATCGATGATGTTATTGCCTATTAAATATATACAATCTAAAATATATTAGAGTTTATATATAATTATTTTGCTAACATGATTTAGAGTTGTATTGAATATTATCACAGAAATCTAGTCTTATGAATGAAGAGAGGTTTTGTTTTATAGAATTTGAAAAAATAACATCTTCATAGAGACTTAAATCTATGCCTTCAACATATGTTGAGGGCGAGGGTTATCATTACTCAATGGCTCATATAAATAATTAATTAAATTTTTTAAAACATATTTAAGGAGAGTTATGAGAGAAAGGGGAAGTTAGACATTATGATATGTTTAACACGCTATATTACATTATTTAATTATAGTATATTGTATTAGGATATCTTGTAATAATATTATATTATATATGTAATATTGTATAATGTTTGCTATTACTTTGTATTCATATTAGATAATTTTTATGATTAATAATATCCAATAATGGGGGCTCTAATATCGGGTTGTAGTGGTCAGCAGTGGCTAATATTTTCGCTATTCAACTTTTAAATTTTATTAGCTAATTATAAACAAATTATGTTAAAATTCTTATTTTAGTGCATTATAACGCATCACAATACAACTTCTAACATTACTAAATAGGGGTTGGTAATAAGTTTAAGGCAAAATAATCTTATTATAATTACAATCACCATGTCGTTTGTTGATTGGATCCAAAGAGGCATGTGGTCTTATTGCTTTATTTTTCTGTTGTTCGACGTGATTTAGCCCTTAACGCAACAAGATATGTATAATAATGTATTTTTGCACGGCGGTTGCTTGCTAGTGAAGGATTTACTTGTACTTTTGGGCTTTGTCGAGACACAATGAAAGCTGGTAGACTAACAGAATATTTAACTGAGTTTCTTTCTCCAATAACTTAATTTTCGAGATATTTAACCCTTTACTATAAATTATCAATGTTGATTTACTACTACTACTACTATTACAATTATTATTAGGTAGCTGCTACATTAGAGATGCTTTAATGTAGAGCAGTTTTCAAAACCGTTGAATGTATGTAACTGAATTTAAAATAATTGTATTAATATGCATCCAACGAATTTGAAGGCTGCTCTATGTTGGAGTATCTCCAACCCTTCTTCTTCTTATTATTATTGTTGTTATTATTATTATTATTATTATTATTATTATTATTATTATTATTATTATTATTATTATTATTATGAATAATGTTGACATATTGAGTTAACAACCCAACTGTCCCAACATTATTATTAGTTAGAAGTTCGAATACTTATGCATATCAAAATCAAATCAATTATCATGATACGGGACCCATGGTTTTGGACTTTAATGGGAGCCTAATTCAATTTTTTAGTTGTTACATTATTATTATTATTATTATGATGGCCTAGTTAGTTTATTTCATTAGTGCTCTCAACAATTTCAAATTAATCTACAGCAAAATAAGAAATAGAGAATCATCCTCAAAGTCATCGACCTTCCTTGACTGACCACGACGTTGCAATTTTAAGAATTGGTAGATGATAAAAATCGACTAGAGCTTCATCCAGCCTTACTTGGAAAAGAAAAGAAAAGAAAAGAAAAGATAATTTGTATACACATCCAATCCTTATTGGACCATCTACTGCCAATAACACAATGCTTTAAAATTGCAAAAAGGAAAAGGTGTCTTGATAGGTGGAGAGGTGTATCTATGGTATGACGAGCTTATAACACCTTTTTTATGCTCTTTTAAGGGACCCCACTTTTTATTTATTATTTCTTTCTTTAATGAAACTATAAAGAAGGACATAAAATTACATTAGAATTTTAATTAGATTTATTATCATCTAGAGTACATTTTGTAAACATACTTTTTCGTAATAAAATTATTGTCAATCAGTAATTTATTTCTTCATTATTTTAATTTTATCAACAAAATTAATTATATCATATATCAGAATTAAAGAGTGGTTAGGACTTAGGATTCATGATTTGTAAAGACATTTTAGTATAATTAAGTTTCAATCTTTTCTTTTATGTAATTTTCAGTGACAAATGGATCTATGATTTCAAAAGTGGGGTAATATAAGAAAATTAGAAGGATGTGGAAAGCATTATTTTTTTAGGATCACTTACAGTGAAATAGTACTAGCTTTCTTCCTCCAACAATTTGGCAGCCATATCCAAGCCCACTGGATTGGTGTTGGGTCGACCCGACCCGTTCCAGTCATATCTGCATCCTGCACAGTCCTTCAAGATTCTGCTGCAAAATCAGCAGTTTTCATTTTCATGTTCCAAAATTTTGATGCAAAATTATAATAATATTTTCATTGTAGAATGTAAGTGGGATTTTGTAAATGAAAACTGGGATTTCGAACTTAAATTTGAATTGAACAAAATCAAGAAAAAAAAAAATCAAGTGTTAATTTCATGATATTTTGATTTAATTCAAAAAAAAATAATTATTTACCTACTATTTTAGTAGACAAATATATTATGTAGTTGCCAAGACAATACATAAATAACCTTATCATATATGCATCAAAATGTGCTTAATGATTAGAGAAATCCAAAGTTTATGCCAAAAGGTTACTTGAGTAATTCCAAATAGTTCTAAAACACATTTAATTTGTGTGTTCTTTTTTATGTTAATTATAAAAAAAATTAAATTACACTAAATTCATCAATTTATATTAGTTACAAACTTAACGTAATTTAATCATCCAATTCCAATATTCCCGCTATAAGAATGCCTCGATCTCGATGATTTGCTTGAGGCCCAATTAATTTAACGAATATAGAAACAACTATAGAACGGGGTAAAGATCAGAAGGTGCACGATCCACGTGATACAATAACTACCTGCCACACGTCATAGTTTCATTAGGTCCTTCTCTTCTGCGTAAACCAATTAATCCAACCAGACTTCGCCACATCATCGATATCCGTGAACCTAAATCCACCTAACTCGCACCGAACGACATTTCATTTTCATTTCATCTCTCTAAAAGAAAGATCTGTAGAACACCCACACTCCCCCATCTCTCTCTGGTCTCAAAAGCGCGCACACCCACACTCTCTAATTTTATTTTAATTTGAAAATAAGAGAAAATGAGCGATTCAATCGAACCGTCTACGTCGTCGCGGGAAGATCCGGACCTGGCACCGAGTCCGAATCCGAATTCCATAATCCACCCGCGGCGGGAGCCTTTCGAGCACGGCCTGCTACCAATCCCCAAGCTCATCCTCAGCGACCCGATCCAAACCCTAATCCCGCTCAAGCTGAAGCTCGCCCCGACCGGCCGAGTGAACTCGGAAACCCTCGCTGAGTCGCTCCAGATCTCCATCGACCACGCCCAGCTTGTTCTCGATACCCTTGGGTCAGTGCTCCACGCTGACGCCGACCCGATCGTCAAGGCTCGGCCCGCTGAGATTGACTCGGTCGGTGCCGATTTGAGGGATCTGATACTGTTCTTGTACATACAGTCTTATAAGAGGTTATTGCCCAGGACGCACAAGGACTCTGCCTCGGTCGCTGACGTGTGGCCCTCCACGTCTGCCTTTGATGGGTACTTATCGGCTTTGTCGCCGCTTCAGGTTAATTTTTTTCTTTATCGCCGTGTTCATTTGTGCAATGTACAATATTTCTTAGAATTATTGTGTCATTTTTATTGAATTGCTAGCGATTTATTGGGTTTTCAGATGGGATTGTACTTGTCGAATAATTAATTAGGGAATTGAATTACATTTGATCGAACCTTAGCTGTTCTTGGACCGATTTTCTCGTGCATTTTCTTTTTTCTTTTTTATAAAATGTTTCCAAGAATATGATCCTGTAGTTGCATTTGATACTAATTTGGGATGTTGATGTGCTTGTTGGTTGGGAATGGTGTAGATTTGAGACTCTGTATAATTCCTTTGTTTGCTGCTTTTAGTGGTGGTTGACATTTGCAAAGGAGCTCAGAGTTTCAGAATGTTTGTTGGCAATGTTTGAAGTACTTAAGCAAGTTAGCATTTTAGCTTTATGAGATGCGTGGCATAGTAGGTATTGTATTATAAGTCTACTGAGTGATATTTATGAAGGAGAAATGATCCTAGCAAGCATTGTATCATAGTTTACTGCTTATAAGATTGAATTCAAATCACACTGTTTATAAGCAATGTGTTATAGTCTTTACTTGCAGATGTTTAAGGATGAATCGGTGAGGATAGTAGCTTACACAATTGAATTTTACTCTCTACCCAGACGTTGCCTTTTTTTTTTTTTCCTGTAATTGAACTTCCAAGGAGTGTGAATTTGATTATGTATCAGCATTTTATGATCTTTAGGGAAATTTTCGTATCAAAAGAAAATTGGAGAAGGTATTATCATTATAGGACAAATAGGCCTCTCTTTGGGCATCTGTGTCCTCAGAATTTAAAGAGCAGGATTGTTATGGGGCAGTGACTTGACATATCGATATATCTGTAACCATTTTTGTCATTTAGAGATTTGGGTGGGGTTTTCTTTTCTTTTCTATTATTTATTTATTTTTGAAAGTCTATAAAACTTTTTTTTAATTCTATATGATATTCATATTTTCCGGCCTTTTGTCCTTGTTTATTCCCTTGATTTTTGAGTTGACTCCCTTGTAAATCTTTCTCTTTTAATTTATGAACCTATATTTGTTTTCTTAAAAGTAATTATATTTTCACTTCATATGTTGCTACTGTGAACTTTGAATTGGGAGTCTGTGATTTTTAAGCCTGGTGTTGACATTGCAGCTTGTGCGGAGCAACAGCCGTCGGTTCATGCCATCACAATCTGACGAAGAGGCTCATCAATTATCCTATCTGCAAAAGCACATGGCTAACATTCTCCAGCTTTTGGCAGAGCCTGCTGAGGGGGAAGGCGAGGAGTCTTTGGTATGCCTTTTACTGTTTAGTCCCTTCAGTTTGGTGGAGGTTATACTTCGGAGTTTTCTAATATTGGGCTAGGTTTTTATATGGTTAAAACCAAATGGAACCCCCTCTGTGTAATTTCTGATGCTCTTATTTAGCCATGGCCTTTTTTGTTTATGCATATGCAGTCATAGAAATTAGTCCTTTAATCGATTGTAAATGAATAGTCAAGACGGTAGCATGTTCTCTCCATACTTAGTTTTAAGCTTGGATGTAGTCTTTAACAATATTAGTGTCATAGACAATATCAGGATGCGTGTTTCCTGTAATAGGAAACATTAGTATCTCCATATATATATTGATAATCAAAATGGAAACGTAAAATGCAATTTAGTTTAACTGCTGGCAACCCTATCTTTCTTTTTTACTTTTTGCTCTCTCTCTCTCTTTAAAGTTTAAACTTTCTTTTTTGCTTTACTCTCTTTCTCGCTTTTAAAGTTTAAATTCTTTGGGCAGTAGGCATTTCCCTTGGTAGAGTTGGTAATGGAGATACTAACATATCTAGACTTTAATCTGAAGATAATCATGTACTCTTTGGCCTTCCAAATCCTAGCAAAAGTTTTTGAATTCTGAGAATGTTCTAAGAAAAGATTTACAATACTGACTTAATGAGTAAGTTTTAGCAGAAAATTTAATGAATTTTATCTGTGATTAAAAATCTTTCCTAAATAATATCCTTGTTTAAATCTTTTCAACTAAATGTTTGGCGTTTAGCATGTCGAGTGCTCTAAATGCCTCTTGGATCCCTAAATCATTCAAAAGCTATTCCTCTCCCCCTGTGTGTGTGTATCAAATGTAGATTTGTTTTTACCCCTAATTACCATTTAATGTTCTTTTTGTCTCTTTATAACCTATGAATATAGTCACATTTTCTTGTTAGTCAAGTTTTTTTTTTTTTTGAACACGGTCTGTCGGATTTGACCTTATGACCTTGTGCATTTTTATCCCAACAGAAAAAATATAACATCGGAGAAATTGTTTTTTGACCCAAACAGTTCTAGCGTGTGTATGCTATCATACATCCTAAAAGAAAAGATTATATTTGTCAGAATTGAATTGATCTGGAAAAATAAAAATAAAAAGAATCTTGCACTGCTGCTGCTCTTAGCGGTAATTGGTAGCGATGGTAGGATTTGAACCAGTAAAGTTTTGTAACCAAATAAAATGCACTACCAAGCTGTGCTACATCCCTTTCAATTGGTCTACGGTACCATCATTTCTTAATCTTATCATGACAACAGAGTACAATCATCATGTAATACTATGTTAAATGCAAAGTGGATATACAATGGTAGGTTGACATTATTGTGTTCTAATTTGTCTAGGATTCATATTTAGCTCTAAAATTTTTCAAAATCCATTTGATCCTTTCTCAAACACCCCCTCTCCTTTTATCAAAAGATTAAATGAAGCATCTTTTTAAAAATATATATATATATGAATTGCTTATCCAAAACGTGGCATGTCTTTACTTTGTTGCTTCACTTGCTTTTGTTCTTGTGATACTGCCTCCTTCTTGTATTCTGTGTTCAAGGGGGTTATATGATTTATGTTTTAAACTGTTTTTTTTTTTAACATTATTCATTTTTCTTTCACTTTGTAGCCATCTGCAGTTATATTTGAACTATCTTTTCTTATTAAGATAAATATGAATTGGACAAGGCTCAATGATGCATGCATTTCAGCGTGCATGCTGTATAGGTGTAGAATGCCTGACTTGAATTTTCTTCTTTGTAAGGCATGAAGGGCCTTTCGTATTAAGTTGGCTGTTAGGTTTTTCATCAGTAGTGGGCTCATTTGTGGCTATATTTCTATGACAATCTGTGGATGATATCGGTTTTGGTTGTGAACTGAGATACTTGAATCATGATTTGACTATGATAAAGTTCCCCGCCTGATACACTTTCACAGAGATAATGTTTGTTGGCATAAATTGATTTAAACCCTAGTAAATATATGGAAATTTGATTATTCATCTAAACATAGTTTCATTTTTGTGCTTCTTTGTACCAAAGTAGCTTCATATCAATTTGCTAGTTCGCCCTGCTGTTTTAGGTCTTGAGCATGGAAGGATTTGAGCACCTTGCATTTCTGATTCAATTTGGTGAGAAGGGGTCTGAAGGAATTCCTTTAAGCCAAGCAGCTCCATTTTTCGCCAATTCAGATCCCGACATGCCTGCTGTTCCTGTTCCTGCCGCACAAGTTCATGATTGGCTTCTTCAGAATATAGCTTCTGCATTGGAACATCTTACTGAAAGAGTTTCCCCAAGAGAAAATGGGCCAGCCAATAACTCTGATCAGGATGTGGCGATGGCTGATGCCTGCACAAGTTCAATCAAGTCGTCAACAAGTGCAAAGGGTCCAAGTTTTATTGAAGGGATCTCCAAAGCATCATATGTAAAGCAAGCTTCTGAGATTAAAGGTTCTTCTGTCAAGGTTAGGTTTGAAAAGTAAATTTGCTATGTTTGACTGAAATCTTGGTGATTACAAGTCTATTGCCTTTTAAATTTATGTTCATTTTCACTGACTATTCTGGAATTACTTTTTCCTTTTATTTATTGCTAGCTTGTTGCACTTACATTCATTTTTGCAATAAGGAACAGAAAAGAAAGGTGTACAGTGATTAGGGTTGTTAGAAGGTGGAATCCTGGACCAAATTTACAACATTTGACCCAATTATTGTTTGATAATTGAAGTTACATTTCTTAAATTATTAGATGTTGGTGTTATCATTAATTAGGCGGATTACTATATTTGGGTATTGAGATTTGGGCTAGCATACTCACTAAGCTATGTTATCAATCTACATTATTATGATGCTTCTTGTAGTCTCTTTAGGACTTATACGGATGACCTTCCCAAGTTGGCAAGTGCTTAACTTTTTTCGGGTTATCAAGTCTCAAACAGAATAACAGCCATTGTCATTTCTGCTATCGAGTCTAGTCAACATGTTTTCTTACATGCTTTCTGCATTGTCTTAATGTATTAATTTTTTATATAGTTTCATTTTCAATACGTTTGACGTTATGTACATCATTGCAGGTTATCAATTGCCATGATTCAGCCATTTACATTTTAGCGCCTTTAAGATATGCCACAATATATGGATGCTCAGATGCCACTATTATTCTTGGAGCTGTTGGCAAGGTAGTAACAAGATATTCGTTTTGTCCATTCAAATATTGAGTGTTGTGATGACTTCCTCATTTACTTTGGCTGATTAGCAGATTCCATCCATTTAATCCATGATGTTTAACTGACAGATTGACAACAATATTACTCCTGTGATTATTTCAAATCAATATGGTTAGGATACTGGTTCTCTGTATGTCTTTCTCGTCCCCGCATACAGTGTCCATCACTCATAATAACTGGTCATATCCAATATTGCTTGGGTAGAGAAGTAGCTAATGATGAGAGTGTGTGGTAGAATGTTCTGAACTCGTGTGTTCATGCATAATTGCATTCTTTGTCATGGTTGAGATTATACTGATTAGCTAGGTTTTTCAGTCCATTACCCAAGATATTCTAAGGTCATTCCTGCAAATGCTGCTAGAAAGAGTATCACATGCACACCATTCGATAAACAATTTTTTCTATCAAAGGACATGAGTGCAGCTTCCAGATGATCTCTATGTAGACGTCATAGATGCATGTATAAAATTTGGAAACATTTTGCCATTTCATGGTGCTACAAATTGAGAACAGGACATCTGAAACTTTTCTAATCTTTTGTGTGTTCCTTTTAGGTTGTACTATTTTCAAAAGATAGTATATACTGGCATGCAGTCTTTCTTAAACTGCTTGATAAAGGGTCTTGAGTACTCATACATATTCATTTCTTTATTCCTGGTCTGGGTTTTAACAGGAATATTCCCATTGACCTAAATAATTATGTATACTCTCACCCTGGGAAATGTCATTCGTTTTTCACTTGCAGTTTTCTTTCATATTTGAGCATTTACTGTCTTCTTTCTTCTCTGTTATGTCAAGTAATCAACCGGATAATTGTAGTATATGTCTTTAGCTAGCATCTGAGTTTGACTTTATGCATTATGTTGCCTCTTTTATCTTGGATGGAAGGTAATACTAGTAAAGTATGATGTATGATTTTGGTTCCTTCTGCAGGCTGTAAGGGTTGAACACTGTGAGCGAGTTCATGTGATTACAGCAGCAAGACGAGTCTGCATTGCCAATTGTCGCGAGTGCGTCTTCTTTCTGGGAGTAAACCAGAGACCACTCATTGTGGGTGATAACCATAAGCTACAGGTGAGTTGGTCAGTTTTGATGTTGTGTTCACAAAGTTGGCAGCTAGTTCTTTGTGCTTATGAATTTGCTTCCTATTGAAATGGACTATAATGATTTTGGGAAATAAATGATATTGTGTTGTAGAAAATTAGTTTAGCTTATTGGTGGAGTTGCTTAGTTCTAGAGTAAGTTGTTTTGGTCTATTTGCTATTATGCCATCATGTGCTTGGCATGAAGAACAGGCAAGACAACTGTACTGCGTGGGCCATACCGGCCTTTAATGGAAATATTGGACACTATCTTGTGACGAGCTAACTGTTTTCTTATTATATTTCTGTTACAGCTTATATTAATTATGTAGTTTTTCCTCTGAATAGAGGTAGGATTTCACATTAGCTATAGAATTCTATGAGCAACAGCCAATATGGTAGTCATTAATTTTAAGCTTGGCAGCAGGCAGTTTCATAAAGGAATTTTAGAATTTATAATGGTCACTTCATTCTATTCTAGTTGACACTTTTGTTGGAATCATTTAGAACCAATCTCACTGGACCAATTCTTTATATACCTTCTGACTCTATTTTCAGTCATGCTGAAAAAGTTAGAAATCAAGAAACAACTCTGGCTAAATGGTTAAGCACAGCCTGGACATATTATTGATTCACTTGAAATATTAGGCATCTACTGAAGATATCATTTAAGTGATCTCTGGAGTTCATCTTAGTTGCAGTGGTAGTTTGGACCCTAAAATCTGGTGAAGCACTTTACTGATGGTTTTCATAGATTCTGATTTTCATGCCTGATGTGATAAGAAGACTCACATTTCTTTTCATTCTTTGGATTCTTGTCAGGTGGCACCATATAATACATTTTACTCTCAGTTGGAGGAGCACATGGCGGAAGCTGGTATTGAGGCAACTATCAACAGATGGGATGAACCCTTGGCACTCGGAGCAGTTGATCCGCATGACTCATTATCTCATCCGGCAGGTGTCTCTGATGCTCAAGCTGAGTCAGCTACTCATGTAGATCCTGACCAATTCATAGATTTTTTGGTATGCTAACTTGGGTTTGTTTTATTCTGTTTCTTCTATTTATTTGTTTTCAAATCACATATCACCTATGACCATATCCATTTACTTCTTGACACAGATCCCAAACTGGTTTGGAGGTGAATGTGCTGGGTCAACAAAAGCCAACCCTTTTCCATTACCAGATGCTTATGTAGCAGCTCAGCAGAGAAAAGTATGTGCACCAACCCATCTGATTATGACCAGATGATTTGATGTCTTTTAATTCCTGAGTTTTCATGTTTTTTGTGTTAGTAAGTGATACTCTAAAAGTTGGTTTCAGGTTCTTTTACTGATATTCATGTTTGCTATCATAAAAAAAAATGTTCTTCATGTTTGGTTTTCTGAAATTATTCTCTCTTTTCCACAGCAAAAGAGCTGGGTGGAGATAAAGAAGCTTATCAAGGAGGCACCCCTAGATGACAACCGGAAACGGGAAGTGTCAAGTGCACTCCATGTATACTTCAGAGACTGGCTATATGGTAATCTTCATATTCAGCTTTCTGAATTTTCACTTCTTTCGTAGTTCTTTGCAGTATGCTCAATTCACTTCTCATTCGATTGGTTGATGCTTGTACTCTGTGGCTTTGATACTAGAAAAAATGGGAAAAAGATGTGAAAGGCGGACTCCCATCTTAAAATTAATATTGGAAAGTTGATTTAAAGGATTAATTTTTCTGCATATTTCCCTTACCAGCAGCCTATGCTTTGCTATGACATAATATATTTTCAGTTGATTTTGTTTGCCTGATTTGAATGTAGTTACTGAAACTAGGGGTTTGATACTTCTATATCAGAGAGTATATGCACCTCGATTGATCCCTTTTCCATTCGTTTATGTAGATTTATCTCTAGAATAGATAGGTGAACTACATACATATTTCCTGCATCAAAAGGAGGGTTAACGAGTCATAGCTCTCTGCAGTCTTTATTACATTCCTATTGAAGTTTCAAATAGGCATTTTTGCACACCTGCCCTATTCCTGCCCCTTTCTATTTCATGTTAACGTAGTACAAAATAAAAATTCTGTTCTTATAAGTGCTTTACTACCTTTTATATTGTTGACATGGTTTTTTACTTGTATTACGCATCATATGATTTTCTATTGTAATAATCGTGTGATTTTCTATTGTAATAACAGCTACAGGAAATATCCGTCAGCTTTACTGCCTACAAAATGACTAATTCTGTATGATGATGCTGTGGACAATCAAGGATGTAAGAGAAAGTAGCTTTCCTTCAGGTTCTCTTTTCTGTTTCAACTCCTCCCAAGTTGCTCTAGCATTCCCTGTCAAGTACTACACGCTGCTGAGAGTCAACCCTATGTAGTTCGGGGCGGTATTTATTAATGCATCGACAATGATGCACAGAATGCAATTAGAAAGACATTGACTAATCTCAGTGTAATATTTTTTTTTCCCCTTCAAATGAAAAATCTTACTGTAATATTTTGTTTATCTAGGTTTGTAGGCATATGAAGTTTTCTTTCTTGGTTCCATCTTTTTGGTCTGGCCTTGTGAAATTCAATTACTTGAGTTCATTAATTTTTAAGTTTTGCCCATTTGTTTCTTTCCTCCTGTAAGCAAAGATTTGAGTTGTCGGATAGGTTTTGATTGTTTATTTACTTAGGGCCCAGCTAAATTGACTATCATTCTGTTGTAAATTAATGTAGATTTTACCCTTAATTTTTACCAACTCAATTTCCTACAGACAAGTTAAGGATCAGAAAAGTATGAGGTGAACTAAGCACTGTTATTGGCGACGTAGGTGAGATGCAATGTTTCATACAGAAAAGGAACAAAAATGGAAGGAAAAAGAAACTAAGAATTGAGCAAGGAATTTACATCTGCCTAATATAAATGTCTACGTAATAGCAGGAGTTAAAGCTATCAGAATATAGCATTTGATGAAGTAAAAAAGAGCAGGCCTAGAATATGAATATCGAAATCTTTATTAAATCTCTTATTTTCACTGATTCTGTGGCTCAACAGTGGCTGTGCGTTCTGAACGCCGCCTCTTTCGCTGTAGTCTGAAGCCATAAGCTGCAAGTCCGATTGCTACAGGCAGGATTGATATAGTTAGAATGACAAAAAGCTTCACTCCATCTGGTGCAATGCTTATTACTGCAGTGTCATAGGTGAAATTCATTGCCAAGAAACACAATTGAAGCTCAAACTGCAGAGGAAACTTGGTTGTTAGGATGTTGATCATTTGAAGAGACAATTTAAAGCCCAGAGAGTTGAAAAACATATAAAGGCGAAATGCAATTGTGTTCGTAGAACCCCAAATAGACTCCCCTGCAATGTGTGTTTTGCTGGTGGGTATGCTATTGTCTTGCCATGCACCCCCTGGAGGGTTGACGCCAAACTGGAAGGTTGTTGTTGCCACCAAAGCAGCTACAACCAATAGTGAACTGCGGGTTTCACCAGGAGAGTCTCTTCCCTTTTTAAATTTGAAATACTCCGTCACATCATTTTTTGTTCGCAGTGGATTTGTCTCTGCTGATGATGCTGCAGGATTATCGGTTGATGTTTGATTGTCATCTCTCATTCCCGTAGCTCCAGCACTCCGAAGGATCTCCTCAATTTCCCTATCTCCAGCTTCACTCAGGAAAATCAGCAGCAGGTCAAATGCAGTGAGACCGCTATGATTTATGGCATTTACTTCCAACCCCTGTGAAGCATTGGCTTGATGGCCAAGTAAGAGTTCTATTACCTGCAAGTGAATCCAAGTTTTCAATTGTTCTTTATAGTCAGAAGATAAATCATATGATACTTGACATGTATTTTCTTTCGTAGCAGTTATATTTGTTTCTACTCGAGCAGTTATATCAATCATTTTCTAAGTTTTCATGACATGAAGTGTGTCTAACTTGGAAGTCAACTCGTCCTAGGATATGAAACACTGAGCCTAGTCAATAGATGGAGTTTCCAGCTAACAAAGTTGCTAAAACTAAAATAAGATTGGAGCATGCAATGAGGAAATTTTTTTAGTGACCAGTTTTTTTATTCGCCAGTTTCTGTAGACACCATCATTTTGAACTTCACTGGTGGTTGGTCGACATGATACCGCAGAAACACAGGATTGAACTGAGTTTAGCACTTGCAGGGGGATAAATTTAAAATAGAGGAAAGTTTAAGCTCTTAGGAAACACATTTTTCCCTTTTATTTTATGACCATTTTGAATCCACGCTAATCAATTCTCTAAACAACTGTACAAAACTGTAAGGATCTTATAACAGATTTTGATTTTATTGGCAGGTCAGATATGACTGTTTTAACTGCATAGTGACGTACAGTTCAAATTTGTAATTGAAGCAAATTAGGAACCTTATTGCAGATACATGGTTCTCTAGATTCAAGAGATATCCAGGCTAATGAAGCTTAATAAGACATGAGCTTTCAGTGGCCTCACAGTCTAAACTCAAACACTGCTTTATAATGATCTGAAAGCAATAGAAACAAGAACTAACTTGATTGAAAATTATTGAATACGGGATTAAATATAAGATTGGACTTGCCTGGCGTTGTTTCTTCAAGGTGGCTAGGTGCAGCACTGTATTTCCTTGCTCATCCCTCATATTGAAAATATGTTCCTTCTTCATCTCTCTAATCCAATCCACAATAATTGCAATCACTCCATACTGGCTGTTCTTAATAGCAAGGTGCAAAGCAGTATCATGCTGAATGGTCACGTCTTCGACACATTCTGGACAAGCTGAAAGCATTTCGGCTACAGCATGAGACCTCCCTTTGATAGCTGCACAGTGCAGGGGAGTCTTTGCCTCTGGTCCTTGTAGCTGACAAAGTTTTCGGTCAACTTTGAGTTACTCCCTTACAACCTCCGTGTGCCCTATTGATGATGCCATGTGCAGAGGGCTAAAACCATCTTTGTTCACTTCCTGAGCCATATCTGGTCTCAGGTTTATGATCTCCTTTACAAAATCAATGTGCCCATATGCCGAAGCAACATGTAGAGGATTTCCTGCTGAAGTTAGTGCAGAGGTATGCAGTATCAAGGGATTTTCTCCCAGAAGTTGGTGCAAGCTTTGGACATTTCCTGCTTGAGTTGCCTCAAATAGCTTTCTATCCATTGAGGTGGAATATACCCTATGCCTTAGTGTTGTCCTTATGTAAGCACACAGGACTTCACTTATGGGAAAATAATATGAAAAGGAGATATAATTCACGGAGGTATGGTTTCTTTAGCCTTTCCAAGAAAAATTTTCTTATGGACATGAAACCTTTATTTTGTTTTAAGGCCATGATCATGTATCTTGACATTGTTACATCAAGACTAGTATATAGGTTTTCCTAACTGACATGATTGACGAAATAAAGGTCAGTAGAATCATTTAATTTTAATAAATAAAGAAGCTCCATTTCAGGTGAGCAGAATTTAAAATGAATATCTTACCATGCGCATTTTTCTAATGAGAAGTATCCGAATCTATGATTGCCTGGAGCAGTTTCCCTCACCAATTATCAGGGTTGGCGGTTGAAGTAAACAGCCGGGAGGCAACGTTCAAATTTGAAGTGTTAGTAAAGGATTGCTTTTAGACCATTTTTCCATCTAAGGCTGTGGAAATTTGGAAATATTTTTTTTGTAGCTGCAGCGATTTTCATTTGGGGATTTTGATTGATAATTGAAGTTATTGTTACTAGTAAAAACCAAAATGAAAATCAATTAACAAAATAAAAAAGTAATTAATGAAACAAAAATTAAACAATTAGGTCATTTTGACTTTATTTCAAAAAATATAAAATTACATTTTCATCCTATATAAAGTTTAAATAAAGTGGGCAAGCGACTTATCAGTCTTTTTATACTTAATTTTTAATATTTCATTTCAAAACTTCAATTTTTTTTTTCCAAATCTGTCTCTGTGACCATCCTCCTGCCTCCATAAGCCTCTGCCCTTGCCAATATGTTATGTGACTCAAATTTCATTACTTCATTTGACAGAAGACATTTCTCTTTCGTTAAACTTCAATGGTTTTCATTATCAATAATAATAATAATGACCAGTTTTTCTTAGAAACAAAATCAGAAGATTTCAAACAAAACCGCCTGGATTTATCCCCAGACAATTTAGGAAGGTTAACGTAACCCAACTCACAAGCACTAAAAAGTAAAAACGTTCACTTCACCCGTATTTCTCAATGAGAGAAGAACAGAAGGATTTCAAATTTGGTCAAACTAACCAAGTAGTTCACTTCTTCTCTTTTATATTATTTATTAGGACCCTGAATTCTATATTTCATCATGTAAATTGCAAAGGAAATGACTCGATTCAGCACCAGAATAAATTTAGTGAATCTATATCAAAATAAATTTAGTGCGGACTATATTTTAGTGTCTTTTGGTCTCTATTTGGTATTGAGATACTGTAGTTTTTAAGTTACAGCTGCTACGAGAAAAAAAACTATAATTATAAAATAAAAAATAATAATGAGTAATAAATATGACTTTAAAATAATAGTTTTAACAAAAATAGTAAAGATATTATGTGTTTTTCATCATATAAGTGGTAGTTCAAATCAATTTGGTTTCCAAACTATAACAACTAATATTTACTAAATACTTTAATACTGTAGCTTAAAAGATACAACTGTTCAACCTCAATACCAAATAAGAGAAATTATGAAATACATGAAAGGTAATACAACTAAGTAATGAATATATGACGTGTATTTAAATTTAATATAACCACCACTTACATTATGTTTTTCAAAATAAATACACATATGTCATAACATAACGTGTTGGTTTATGGCTGACGTGGTATTTCTGATGTATTCTAAAATTTCCCACCAAATAGAGCTTTATTTTTCTTAGAATTAAAAAACTTGCCAACTTATCAATAAATAAGAGCTTGTAGCTATCGCAATGTAAATTAATATCCATGTACAGGCTATTGTTACATGAACAACAAATAATTCATGGATTTCAATAGGTTGGCTCATTTCCCAGGGAAAAAGAAAGAAATTCTTTTGTAGTGATCACGAATTGATGATTTCCAGTTAATGAGAGGATAAAAGAAAATCGAACGATTTTTTTTGCAACACATGTAGATTAACTTTTATATGCTCATGGAAACCAAATTTGAACTTTTAAATAGGTGAATAGGTACCCTTATTTTCTCCTGTGTGAGTTAACGGTTGGATCTAAAGGGAGGAGTTGTTGAATGGCTTATTTGGTAATTAACAATTAAGTCCCTGTTTTTATTTTTTAAGCTAAAAAAATAAAAATAATTTAATTATTAACAGTAGTCAAAATTGTTGCAACTTTTTTTTGGTAAATATCTAGGTCCATTGACATTTCGACCATTAAAATTACTTAGAATATGAGAGTAACAATGTAGTTCTCTAAAATATTCTAAAATACATGAAAAATGACATGTATCAATAATAAATTCTTGTCACATAAAATTTATTTAATTTACAATAAATAATTTGAATATATTAATTTACCAATAATGCATAAAAAATATATATAATTAATGACAAAAAAATAAATATGTCCTTTTTAATACTTAGAGACACGTCACGCTTTTATGAATAATTTGTCAAACATTTATGACAACCTATTTCACAAGTGATTGCCTCGCCATCTAGATTTACTAAACAATTTATGAAATTATTTGCAAAATTGACAATTTTAGTAGTATTATATTGTATTAAGTTACATTAAAATTTAATACAATACCATATACGGTGCTGCATTGAACAACATTGTTAAATTTATTTTTAATGTTACATATTATTAGTAATATCATTGTTAATATTAATTCTAATATTTAATTTAATTATCAATTCAAATTTTGATTTCAAAATAAAATTGAAAAATGAGGCGGCTGACCATTTTAGTTGGACGGTAATTATTTGCTTAACAAAAAAAAAAGTTAAAATTAAGTTAATGGGCATTTGAGTCATTTTGCCATTTGTTTAATGCCAACCGAACAATATATCAAAACTTTGAAACTTCTAATTTTTATGGGCAGGTAATCATCTGGTTTGATTGCTCTTACTGCATAGTTCTTGCGGTTAGTTTTTCTAGTTAAAGCAAATTAGGAAACCTCTTATGTTACCTCTATCCGAGGCTCTTAGCCTACTAGATAGAAATTCTATCCGAACTGCACCAAAAAGCTTGCACTAGTAGACGATCCATTTAATTTTACAACTTCTTATGTTGGCTCTGAATTGATGTGCAGGCAATGAAGCCAGAAGACATATTAACTTATATTATAATGTAATATTATCAATAATATTACATGATATTGTAATATTTTATTATTTATTAATAACATATTATTAAATAATTTTATTATAAAAATTAAGATATAAAAATAATTATTTTATACTTAATTTCAAAAATTAATAATAAAACCCTAAAATGTTAATGAATTTAAATAATTTTAACATAAATATATATAAAAAATTCTTTTATGTAATATAATCCACCCTACATCAAACAACAATGTACCTGATGCAATATAGTTAATACAATATTATACAAAATAATATGCTAAACGCACCCATAATATTTACAATCCAATATATCCTAATATTAATTGTAAGTGTCTCATATTATATCATTTATTTTTAATCACTAAAAATGCAATAACAAAAAAATCTAACAGCATTTTATTTGTCCTAATTTAGTTATATTGATTTTACATTATTAGTTATTTTTTTATTTGTAATTTTACTTGGCAATTTCAATTCAAATAATGCATACTATATTTCAATAATCATTTGAATTCTATTTGTCGCTATCAAAGTTTTAATATACGCCAAAGAACTGAATCTAAAAAATTATAGTTCGTCTAATCACTACCTTATTTTATTAAAAAGATTTTAATTTATTTTACTTTAATTGATTCTATAACTTTAAATCCAATTTCAAATTGAGTTGAATTTATATTATTAATGATTGTATGTTGGTTTCAATTATTGTATAGAATTATTACTTTTTTTTATGAACCTCGACAAAAGGAGGAAAGTTTTATTAAATAAAAATATAATCAAATTTAATTATTCATTCAGTGTTTTTTTTTTCTTTTATTATTATTAAGGTTACATTATGTTTTCATTTCTAGTTAAATTATTATGGTCTTAACTAATTAATCCCTGGGTCGCGTGGATACTGATTTTGTTCGATAGGGCGTCAAAGAATTAATTAAAAAAATATTTACTTTTTTGTTGATTACAAGTAAAAAAATATTTTATGTGACTGCTAATCTGCTATTGCATCATAAACATACTTCTGTATTCTAATATTTGTTAATATCTGAATATCGTTAAACTATTTTCTTAATCTTTTTGCTCCATTGTCTAGTAATCTCTCATCTGCACCCAGCAAAAATAAAGATATTACCAAACATAACGAAGTGGGAAAAAAAAAATATTATAATATATTGTATTAATTAAATTAAAATTTAAGACTAAATCATGTACGGTGCTATATTGAACAAGATTATTAAATTTATATTTTAGTATTACAAATTATTAGTAATATTATGTTAATATTAACTATATTTACATTAATATTTAGTTTAATTATCAATTGAAATTTTGATTTCAAAATAAAATTGAGAAATGATGCCACCAGCCATTTTACTTGGACGGCAATAATTTCTTTAGAAAAGAAAGTTAAAGTTAATGGGCATTGTAGTCATTTTGCAATTTAGGAATTCTTGAACGCAATCTTCTTCTTCTTCTTCTTCTCCCGCCTTTCTCGAATTTGCCCATTTAGGAAACTTAGTAGTTGCTTGCAATTTAAGCTACTGAACTTAACGTTACTACTCCTCAGATTACACGGACTATAAATATAACACAATACCACTCACCGACATCATTCCATCTACTTTTGTTCTCTCTTTGTGTCTCGGCTTCTCTGTTTTTTCTTTTCAGCAATTCACCAACAATTTTTCTCAATAAATCAACCCACCGTTGAAATAACCCTTTTCTTCTCAAACAAAATGCAAGAACACAGACCCTTTCTTCCCCATGGCTTCCAGTTCAGACCATCAGATGAAGAACTCGTTGAACATTATCTTAAGAAGAAGATTTCCGGAATACCCATTCCTCTCGCTGAGTATTTCGTCACGGACTGTAATCTTTATGACAAAAAACCCTCTGAAATTTGGGATTCACATGGAGGACCCTTTTTGAATGCTGATGAGGATATGTATTTCTTCACCCAATTGAAGAAAAAGTCTTCTAAGGGTTCCAGAATTGACCGCAAAGTCGGTTCTTCCGGTGGTGCTTGGCAAGGGGAGGATGCCGGTAAAGACATTGTAAGCGGCCAATCTAAAATCAAAATCGGCTCCAAGAAGCGGTTTCGTTATGAAAAGAAAGGTTGTGAGGATCATGGGGCTTGGATCATGCATGAGTACACCCTACATTTGCCCAAGAATCAAGCTACCAATTATGTGCTTTGTAGGCTCCGAAAGAATCAACCAACTGGCCAAGATAAGAAGTTCTGTTCTGCAAAGAAAAGAAAGTTGAAGGATTTTCAAGAAAACAACAATCAATCTGAACAAGTGACAGATTCTGAGATGGAGAGGGTTTTGACCCACCAACAAAATCGGCAACAGAATGATGTGCATTATCAAGAAGTTAGTTGCAGCAGTACTGGCATGATGAGTGAGCAGAGCTTATCTGGTGGAATGGGCTTTGCAAGTAGTGTTGCTGAACATTCTGCTGTAACTGATCAAATGCAACAACATCAGTGTCAGCAGATACTAATTCAAAATTCAGAATGTCATTACGAGCCATCTATGGAGATGATGATGAGTAATTTTGACCAGATGTTATATAACCAGCAATGTGACTCTGGAAACAACATGCTTCAGAGTAGAGAAACTGGTGGGAATTGTCATTGTGATTCGGAGAGTATTGCTGATGCCATGGCAGTGCCTGAGTCATTGGTGCAGCAAGAAGACTGTGATGCACTGCCTGAGTTAATAGAGGAAGACTATTCTTTTCTGGAAGAGTTACTTTGTAATGATGCTCAAGAACCAATAGGAGATGGAGAAAGCATTGATGAGACTGATGGAATGGATCATTCATCTACTGTTGCTGAGAAACAATTTGAAGCATTTGTTGTGGTGCTTGATCAGAGTGTTCAAAACTCGAGCCTACAAGAAAACCAGCAGCAGAGAGAGTGTCAATCTAAAGAAACCTTTGCCATTTCATCTGACCATGATTATGAAAGCAGCATTTCTCAGAGAAGAGAATCTGGTGGAGTTGATTATGAGTTGGAATCAATTCATCAGCTGCTTCTATCTGGCCAAAATGATTGCGACTTGATGCTGGACTTGGAGCATATCTGGTCTTAATTGGATTATGACACGAATTTGTGTTATTTTTACTGTAATAATTTTTCCCCATGTAATTAAAAGATTTGAGTTTAACAATAACGTTCTCGTGGGTAACAGTAAGATTTGAGGTTAAATAATTGCGCGAGAAATAATTTGCATATAAGTGGGAGAGTAAATTCATTTACATTTTAAATATATTTCTTATGACCACTTTTATACATGGTACAGTTTATGTTTCCTTCTACACGTTGATTCATTTGCAAGGCTAGCTAGAATGGCTGATCTGCAGAAATTGCAATCAAAATGCTCATTGACAACTAATATACCTGGCGATGACCTTCAATTATATTACTACTACTTGCAACAATTTTATTTTTCTGAGGTGTCAATCAACAACTTTATAACTAATAGCTCAAATCAGGACATGATGTAATCTGTCAGATGATATTGACAAATGATATTAGTTTATTTGCAGAATCCAGTTGAAATCAATAGGATCGAAAGCTCATCACTAGGAAAATAAAATTGACCCTTGTCAACACTTTTATGTAATTGGTGTTCTAAAATGACCTGAACAATATTAACCAATATGAATACCCAAGCTCCAATTGTAGATGCACATAAAGTCATATCTAGCAAAGCATTTGGAGTTATATAAAGGTAACACAGCAACTGAAGATAATTGAGATCTTGAACTTCTTGTCAAATTTTATTTTCAATTACTTTATGGATCCTTTCTGCGTTCTATAACCTTCTTTCTGCATTTTCTTACCCATCTAGCTGTAAGTGGAATAAGTGCAGGTATAATTGCTTCGGTTACAATGATAAAAATCCGTATGCCAACAGGTGTAGTGGCTATTACCGCAGTGTCATAGGTGAAATACATTGCCAAGAAACACAACTGAAGACCAAGCTGCAGGGGGAACTTGGTAGTTAGAATGATGATCATGTAGATGGACAATTTAAACCCCAAGGAGTTGAAAAACATAAAAAGAGCAAATGCAACTGCATTCTGCATTCATGGAACCCCAAATAGCTTCCCCTGCATTGTGTGCTTTGCTACTGCTTGTGCTATTGTTTTTATCAGGCGTATAATTGTCTTGCCATACACCGCCAGGAGGGTTGACACCAAATTGGAAGCTTGTAGTTGCCACCAAAGCAGCTACAACCAATAGTGCACTGCGTGTTTCACCGGGAGAATCCCTTCCCTTTTTAAACTTGAAGTACTCTACGAAATCATGTCTGCTGTCTAGTTGTCTCTGCTGATGCAGGGCTATTAACTGCAGTTTGACCGTGGGATTCAGGTGAAGGACTTTCAGAGGGAGTAACATCTCTCATTCTTTTAGCTCCAGCTCTTCGAAGGATCTCGTCAACTTCTCTGTCTCCAGCTTCACTTGGGAAAATCAGGAGCAGATCAAGTGCAGTTAGACCGCTATGATTTTACCTCCAATCTCCCTGAAGAATATGTTCCATGACCAAGTAACAGTTCTATTACCTGCAAGTAAATTATATTCTTCAACTGCTCATTATGGCTGGTAGATAAATCATAAGATACTTGGTAGTTGATTTTTTTGTTTTTTCCCAAGAAGTTAAGTTATCTATTCAAGCAATTTCATCATTCTATTTCATTTTTTTTTTCAGCACATGACCTGTGTCTAACCCTACAATTCTTTCTAGGATTTGAAACACCAAGCCTTGTCAATAGATGGTGGCTTTCACTTATAAAGTTGCTAAATCGAGCACAAGCTTGGGGCATTTAAGTGAGGCAAATTTTTTAATCACAGGTTTGTGTTCACTATTTTCCTTGGACATCAGCCAATTAATATTCACTTATGGCTAGTCAGCATGATTCCACAGAAACAGAAGGATGGGAGCATAACTTAAAACTTGGAGGGAACTAATATCTGAATTGAAGAAAGTAAGGAAAGGCTCATCAGTGCATATTTGTCCTTTTGGCTTACGAACACGCTGAATCCATACTAACCCATTTTCCAAACAAATGCACAAATCTTAAAGATCATATGACAGATGTTATTGGCAGGTGATGATGATCAAGTTTGAACACAAATAAAAGCTTATATCAGGGGAGAATCCATTTTCTTTTACAACTTGTTTTGAATAAGATTTTGTACTCCCGCATTCAATATAAATTTAACCACATTATTGCAGAAACATGGCTCTAATAATAGAAGTCCAGGCCATAGAAGCCAGAAGACATGATATTTCTACGGCTCTCAAGTCAAATACTCCCTTACAATGATCTGGAAAATATAGAAACAAGAACAAACCTCATTGAAAATGGAAACTATCAAGTGTTGGATTAAATAACAGATTGGACTTACCTTTGCGTTGTTTCTTCCGAGTGGCCAGGTGCAGCACGGTATTGCCTTGCTCATCTTTCATATTGAAGATTTCTTCCCTCTTCATCCCTCTAATCCAATTCACCAAAACTGTAATTGCTTCAAACTGGTTGTTCTTAATAGCAAGGTGCAAGGCAGTATCATGCTGAATGGTCACATCTTCTATACATTCTGGACAAGCTGAGAGCATTTCACTTAGTACATGTACTTTCCCTTTGATAGCAGCACAGTGCAGTGGTGTATTTTTCTCTGGTCCTTGCAGGTGACAAAGTTTCTGCTCAACTTTTAGCAACTCCCTTACAACCCCTGTGTGCCCTATTGATGATGCTATGTGCATAGGGCTGAAACCATCCTGGTTGACTTCGTGAGCCAAATCTGGTCTCAGGTTTATGATTTCCTTTACAAAATCAACGTGCCCGTATGCCGAAGCAACATGTAGGGGATTTCCTGCTGAAGCGAGTGCAGAGGCATGAAGTATTAAGGGATTTTCTTCCAGAAGTTGTTGCAATTTTTGAACATATCCAGTTTGGGCTGCCTCAAAGAGCCTTTTTTCCATTGAAACAGACTGGCCTTCACATTTGGGCAAAACGTGGAATATGAAAGGAGATATTTTCTTAAAGCCTATAATTTGACCAAGAATATGAAAGCCTTTATTGCAGTTTCCTTTTTCATACCTTTTCTTAAAGCCTTTAATTGGACCACGAATATGAAGGCCTTCACTGCTGTTTCCTTTTTCATACCTTCTTTTCTTCTGATGACCAAGTATTACATAAAATAAGGATAACTAAATGGAACTCTTAGAATTATTCATAATAGAAAATGAAAATTTTTCTTCATCATTAAAGTAAACAAACCTGTTACATTATCTTACCTGTTAATCTAGTCTGTTATAGTTGACTTTTATGGAGTGACACGAGGATTAGTGTACATATGTATATTGCAGAGATTGGTTGCTTCAAGAATTATGATTGTTAGTCAACCCATTTGAAAATTTATGATATGGTGCGGCTTTCCTACTGTTGTTCAATAATTTTCTGTAATATATTGCAAGCCATGTAACTCCCTTAAGATAGAAAGTTACTTCCTGTTACAAGTTTTTTGGCTGAATATTGGGTAACTTGGCAATAAGAGTCAACTAGAAAGAAATGCTTCCAACCAAGTAAAATATTAGGCTATACATGAATTATTATTATAAATTATCTGCTACATGTACATCAGAAATGTCTCCATAATATCTGGAGTGGAGGCAGGTCGTAAAAAAGGGAAACAGATAAATGAATATGAAATATTGTTGCTTCACTTCTGCATGTCTCTACTAGTCTATAGCATAGACGAAAAAGTATACTGAAATTTTTGTTCTCTTTCTTTCAACGACTCTATGGCTCCATGGTGTGTTCTGTATGCCTCTTTCTATGTTGTCTTAACAAATAAGCTGCAAGTGCAATAACTGCAGGCATAATTGCAACAGTTAGAGTGACAAAAAGCGACATGCCATCAGGTGCAATAGTTATTACCGCATTGGTGTATGTCACATACATTGCGAAAAAACACAGCTCAAGCTGCAGGGGGAAATTGGTAGTTAGAATTCTAATCATTTCAATAGACAGAGAAAAACCTACGGAGTTGAAAAATATGAAAATGCCAAATCCAACTGGGTCTGTAGAACCCAAAATAGACTGCCCCGCACTGTATGCTTTGCCGCTGGTGGTGCCATTCTTTCTGTCAGGTTTATAATATTCTTGCCATACACCACCTGGAGGGTTGACACCAAATTGGAAGGTTGTAGTTGCCACCAAAACAGCGACAACCAGTAATGCACTACGCGTCTCACCAGGAGAATCTCTACCATTTTTGAACTTGAAGTACTCCATCAAATCATTTGGTTGCCGCAGATTTGCCTCAGTCGATATACAATTGTCAACTGAGGTTTGACCGTAAGGTTCAGGGGAACGAATGGGAGAGAGGGTAAGATCTCTCATTCTCATAGCTCCGGCACTCCAAAAGATCTCCTCAATTTCTCTATCTCCTGCTTCACTTGGGAAACTCAGCAGCACGTCAAGAGCAGTGAGACCGCTATGGTTTGTGGCATTTACTTCCAAACCCCCTGAGGCATTTGCTCCATGGCTAAGTAACAGTTCTACTACCTGTAAGGATTTATTGTTTAACCTTTTCTGAAAAGTCACTTGGTAAATTCTTAAATGCTTGACATTTATGTTATTTCCAAGCAGATTTTCCATTCTTGCAGAATGATATATATCTAAGATTGAAGAAGGAAAGCAAGGGTTGTAGAACTTCAGATTTACTATTTGGGTCCAGGAGCTAAGCCAGGAACCACTGAGGTTTCCCATTGGCTTTCTAGTTCTGAATGCATCAAGTCCATACCAATGCAATTTTAAAAGCAGAGCAAAAACTAATTTCTGGACATGAACTAGCCAGGTTCAACTGCACTAAATAAATAGTTTCTTGCAGTCAATGTTTTTACTTGAAGTGAATTAAGGGACATCTTCGCATAGGAGCTTTTTTGGAATGAACAAAAAAGGTCATATTAGGAGAGGATCCATCACTGTGAACTTAGATTATGTATTCCAATGCATCATCGTCAAGAATTAATCACATATTGTGTAAGTATGGTTCTCAACAGATGTCTAAACCTAAGCAATGCAGAGAAATCTTTTGACAGTTGGAAGTCTAAAATCAAATGCTCCCTTAAGATGATCAGAAGGAACTAGTAGTAAACACAGATCCTAGAATAGGTCTTATCAAAGACTGCATGAAAATTAGATTTAACTTGCCTGGCATTCTCTCTTCCAGGTTGCTAGATGAAGCGCTGTATTGCCCTGCTTATCCTTCATATTCAAGATATTTTCTTTCTTCACATCTCTTATCCAATCCACCAAAGCTCTCACTACTTCAAACTGGTTGTTCTTAACAGCAAGGTGCAAAACAGTCTCTCTTTGAACACTCACATCTTCAGCACATTCTCCATAAGCAGAGAGCATTTCACTTACTACATCAACTCTCCCTTTGATAGCTGCAAAATGAAGGGGAGTCTTTCTTTCTGGTCCCTGAAGGTGACAAAGTTTCTGGTCAAATTTCATGAGCCCCCTTACAACGTCTATTTGTCCATTGGCTGATGCCATGTGCATAGGACTAAAACCATCTTGATTCACTTCCTTGGCAAAATCTGGTTTCAGCCTTATGATCTCCTTTACAAAATCAATGTGCCCGTATGCAGAAGCAACATGTAGGGGATTGCCTGCAGAAGCAAATGCAGGGGTATGTAGTATTAAGGGATTTTCTACAAAAAGTTGTTGCAAATTTTGAACATCTCCTGTTAGAGCTGCCGCAATGAGCCTTCTGTCCATTCTGGTGGAGTATGCTGAGTTTCTTCACCTAGAATGTAAGCCAGACACGAGTTCTCCCAAGGGGAAATTGTGGATTATGAAAGAAGTTCAAAGATTGATTTTAAGCCTTTAAGACAATTTTGCGTGTGATCAAGAACGGTTTAATGTTGTTTCATAATTCTATTGGTCAATCTCGTTTCATTTTCTTTTCCTCTCAAAAAATTTAAGTAGCATATCCGTTTATGCAAGAAGCAAGATTTCAACATATGTCAATATCTAATTAGTAGCTGTACTTAAACAATTACTTCTGAAGTGCGAAGACAAATAAATAATGCATAGAATAAGAAAGACTAAATGAAACTGTTAGAATTCTTCATAAAAATAGTTAAACAAACCATTTACAACATCGGAGAGTTGACCTCTCATTAATCTGTCTTTTAATGTTGAATTCTTAACAATCTGACATCAGAAACACTAGAAATCTATTGGACAGACTGCTTGCTTCAAAAACTAAGATTACTAGTCATCCCTTTTATGATATGACAGAGGAAATATAACACATGATTAAGACACGCACGTCATTTTCTTTTAAGGAAAAAAAGAAAAAGAAAAGAACAAGAAGAAGAAACTCCGCAATTGTCGGTAGAAATCTACATTATCCGCTATATGAGAAATGAGGACAAAATCATTTGTGACCCAAATCATGACTAAAAGTCCATTCAATGTCCGTGTCCGTTTCCATGAAACAGACATTCGACTTCACCTCAATTATCCTTGACATTTGACAGAAATATTGCTGATAAGATATAAAGAATTCATGCAATATCAATCTAAAGCAATACAAAGGGCTTTTATTATTTACAGAAGGCAAACCCCTTCAAAATCTTCTAGCTATCATTGCTTCAGTTCATCCTATCAACTTAATTTTCATGGAAGCTACTCCAGTTGGTAATGGAAGTGATCATTTGATACAATTACCTACACTAGGTGAGAATCAAATCTTCCTTGATTCATATCAATTGCAAAAAATAAAAAAGCAGCAAAAATGATAATTCCCTGGCGTTGGATTTTACCAAGTTTAACAGACTCAGCTGCTCCTGACAAAGTGCATTTAAAATTGATTAGACAAAGAATGACTGGGATTTATTTCTGGTGGTAGGATAAAAAGCCACCAGAAAGTACTTAAAGCCCAGATATTGATTCAAGATTTAATTTCTCTGAAGAAGAAGATTCGGCTTGTTTGCTTTCCTCCAGTTTGGGCTTATTCATGGCATCAAGAGTTTGCAAGTATGTGTAAGATGCACTCCGACTAGTTGGCGGATTAGGATTGCTTATTCTGCTAGCAAGGAAGCGACGAATCAGGCCCCTGAGGAATGGGGCCATGGTATCCGGCTCATATTCTAAATAGTACATAATTCCTCCCATGCATGCACAAAATAATGCCACCTGAAAGGTTTGGAATAATAAGTTTAAAATACATAAAAAAATATAACCTATTCAACAAACAGAAAAATTTAGGTCATTCTGTGTCAAAACCATTTGCCTTTCCGTGAGATACATGCTCACGTTGGGCCAAAATATATGAGTTAATCACATGAGTGCACACAGAAGCACATCCTCATACACAGGACAGTCAATTGCCTCCATTTAACACTCCTTTTTTCTAAACAAAGTTTGTCGGCAAGAAAAATGCATAGAAAAACACATGGGCACTTATGTGTTTGCATTAAATAACCTTTTGAAATATGGGTTCATCCTAGGATCAGGAATGATCAAAAAGCATTACTCAGCAATATCAGAAATGGATTAGGCAGCCTTCAGTAATAAAATATGGGATGCAAGCTTCTTAAGTCAATACGAAAAGTTTTCAAAGGATTGTTATGAATGAGCATACCTCAGCATTCTTTACATCAGGAAGCAGGTGGCGGTTTACTAAAATATACCACAATGAATCTCCTGCCCGTGGAAGAACATATAAAGCAAGTTCACCACGTCTAGCCTTTTTCTCCAGCAATACAGAAAGCGCAGAAAATGCGCCTGCAACCCAGAATACCAGCTTGTGGTCTTTCGAAGCAATTTTTCTGTGCACACATATGACTCCCTTGCATAATCCAAAAGCATATTAACAATTAATTCACACAGCTTTTAACTGAAAAAGACAAAAAGAAAAAAGAAGTGAGAGATACAGAGAGAAAATAGCTACCTGAAAAATTCCAACAAATGCAGACAAGAATGATGTTGAGCGAACAGCGCCTTTAAGTGCAAGCCAGCAGGTACGAGCAGGAGAATCCATGAACTGAAAATGGATCATGATATTAAAAAAAAAAAAAAAAAAGGAAGGAAAACATAAGTCCCACATTGAAATGTGGCTGTCAACCACTATACAAACCAAATTGTAGTACAAAAATAAAGAAAAAAAAAAATTTAATTATAAGGAAATTTCCTCTCTGTGATGGGAAAGGGTGCAATTGTCAACTGTAGCATTACTTGGGGGGGGGGGGGGGGGGAGAGAAGTTTAAATATGTTGTTGTTCACCAATCAAAAACTAGCTTTTATAAAAAATAAATGAGGAAGAAATGCATATCATAACATTTGGTTTGTGAGAAATGTACAGGAAAAGTGGAAGGCGACAAAATCCTCCAGGCCTCAGAGAAAAAGTGAGGTAAATTCAAAAAGCATTAGATGAAAAACCAGAATGAAGTGATTATAATCATTTCTCAGATACGCCTTTTAACATTAGGCATCTTCCACACAGCAGAAGCAGTATCTATCATATATATTCAACACATGAGTCATGGGTTTTTGGAAGAGTCACATAGGTGGCAAGAAGGGATGATTTGTTGACAGCAGAAGAGATAGAGGTTTGCAGTAAAAACAAACTTCAAGGTCAATCATCACAGCAAGGGAACCAGTAATAGGAAAAGGCAAAATTTCTGTTTTCAATAGCTTTATTTGAGAATGCTTCAATTAACTTGCTGGGTGGATCCACCAGACAGATTCCATTAGAATGATAGATAAACAGAATGTGGCAATTGACATGCTCATTATTACCACAAACACAGAATATGACATAAAATTCTTAAATAAGATTCAATCATTCATTTCCATAAAAGCTAAAGCGCCAGTTTCTTATAGCAGGTTCAAGATTCTATGCCCATGAAACCAGCCTTGCATCCAAATTGTTCACAGAAGTAGATGCATAAGAGATAAGAGTTGAGTGTGAACCAATTTGAGTGAAAGTTGTACCTTCTGTAGGTGCAGAACAACAAATGGTACAAATGTCAAGGAAAAGTATAGCGGAAATGTTTTTCTGAATGTAGCTGATGCCGCTTTAGCATTGTGACCCAGACATGAATCAGTGTCTGGATGAATAATTGAACAAGGAATTATGGAGGGAAACTCTTCCAACTTCACATCGTTTAACTTCCCTCTGCTTGATAAATAGGCTGATATATAGGCAACATCTACCGGACCACCTCGACAGCAATCTCTCACAGCTTTGTAAACAGGTTTGGCTACTGGGCCAGTCTTCTGAATGAAGTCCTGATATGATTTTGGCAAGCTCTCAGGACGCATTACAAAGGAATACATAACCTGAAATGAGTTTCTCAATCGATGAAATTACCCCCAAAAAAAAATATCAACATACAAGGCAAAAACCTAAATGTTGCAAGATAAATGCAAAGTTCCAATATCTTCTTCTTCTTTTAAAGTAAAAGTTATAATTACTTATTAATACCATAAACTAGAATACATATCTACTACCATGAGGTGGCATTTGCAATAACATACATTGTCTAAAGGAAAATATTACTTGGATTGTTTTAGTACACAGTATAGTAACAGGTAGAGAAAGTAAATTAAACAAAAGTTTTTCACCACTTTGCTTCATCAGTCTCAAAAACTTTCCAAGCATAAACAGATAAAAGGAAAAAACAAAAAGGGTTATTTGACAACTTGGTATAGCATGATATTACCTGGGCACAAGCTAGAGAAAAGAGCAAAGAATCTCCATGCCTCCAATAGCTACCCCACAAGTGAAACTTGTTCTTCGACTTAGCAGAATTATATGCACACTAATAACAACAATTTAAAAAAAAAAATTAATTTCCAAAAGCTCTGACGGTGGGGTGATATAAAAATTGATCAATGTACCTGAGCTACTCTAGCCAAAAGATAAAGAGCAAGCGTGCGTCTCCTATTAGAATCATCCAAAGCTAAAACAGACAAACCAGCAATTGAACCTGCTAAATATCTGCTCCAATCATATATCACCTTAAGCAAAATTAGAAAAAAAAATACAAAATCAAAGCAAACGGGTGTGAGAACTTACGCATTGAATGGAGTCTCTTTCTTTCTGAATTTTCTTAACATACATCTAAGCAAATGATAGGATCCAGTAAACCCACCAAAAAGTAAACCAATTCTACACGCTTCTTCTCTTACAATCAAATCTTTCTCAGATACAAGTTGCTGCAATAGAAAAAAAAGAAAAAAGAAAAAATCAATTTTTCACACAACTTTTGACAAAATTGAGAAAATAAAAAGTACCAAAGAAAGAAAAAAAGGGGGTTACTTTAAGATCGAGGAGCGAAGAATAAGACTGCCCACGCGCGAGCTTGAAGGCGCGCAGGAGAATTCCAATCCCAACTCTCACTCCATAAGAAAGAAGAAAGCTTTGGCAGAGGTTACCAATTGCGTTCGCCACACAAGACTCGTCACCGGCGTGGTCGCAGGGCGGCAGGGAGGAGCCGTCGCCGCTGCCGCCGCGAGTGCGTTGGCGGCGTTGGAGCTCCTCTATGGCTTCGCGGAGGCGCTCCTCCGCCTCGCGGAGGCGGCGTTCGGCCTCGGCGTCGGGAGTTTTGTAGATTGGTTGTGGCGCCATTTGGTGGTTGGATGATGAGGGAAGAGCTTTGGCGTCCGCGGGGAGCAGACGATACCAAAATGAAGGTGAATGAAACGCAATAAATGGCAACTCCTGTTTTGTTTTATTATTTTTCTGTTTTTTTTTTTTTTTTTTTTTTTTTGCTTTTTGGGACGCTCGAGGATAGAGTTTGGTTCAGATTAAATTTTTTTTTTTTTATTTCTTTCATATTAAAGATTCAGATATAAAGAAATTCTTCCGAGCTTACGTGTCAATAAATAAATAATTTTTCTAAATAAGATAAATATTTTCTCGCAAAGTGTTGATAATATTTTTTGTAAACATTTTTGGAGAAATTGAGAATCCATGGACCAATGATATAAAATCCATGACGGACGACGAATATCATTATCGAATCCATGGATTGAAATTTATAAAATTTATTTATCCGATATGAATTAGACTGATTGCATAAAAAATATATTAAATCATCATAAATATTATTATCTTTCAACTAATCTATTTTAATCACATTTTTTATATGATTGCTGTATAATAAAATAAATTATAAATAATATAAATTTTTGCATTCATTCTTCCTTTTTTTTTTTTTTTTTTTTTGAACCTCATGTTTGGTGTATAATTTTACTGTTTCAATCTCTAGAGATTCTTTGCTTTCACTATAGTCATGAGTCGCGTGTGACTTAATACTTCATTTTTTTTTTTAAATGTACACGTTTATGCTTAGACGTTAATAAAGCATAATCGTGGTCGGGGTGTGGTGCCTGTCATGAGTCATGTGTGACTTGTACTTCTTTTTTAAATGCACACGTCTATGCTTAGATGCTAATAGAGCATAATTGTTGTAGAGGTGTTATAACTAAGTATTTTAAATTTTTTATCTTAAATTTTATTCTAAATGGTATGTTATTTATTGATTGATCGATAATTTTTTATAAAATTTAAGTGAATTAATTATATTATTTTTACCAAATAATTAATTAATACTACGTGATTTGAGATAATTTTTTAGGATAAAACTTTGGGATATGTAGCTCTACTCATCTATAAAATTAGAGAAAAAAAAATTGTTCCTTTCAATTGAAGAATAAGCAATGGGTAATTGTCTTATGTTTCAATTCGTCTTATAACATAAGAATAGATTTCATCAACTTATTTTAAATTCATTTGTCTGATTTCAAAATCCATCGGGGTATAAGCACAATTTAAAAAAAAAAATTATTTGTTATTTAGCTGATGGCCAAAAGAAAAGAAGGGAGTGAGAGAGCAATTTCGTGTGTGTGTGTGTGTGTGTTAAATATTGAATCATTTTTCATATGATTCTTGAGTCATAATTTAAATAGGTATAAGAATAAGATGTTGATGTGACTACAAAGTTGTCATAATTAATGGCGGGAAAACTTCCCATTAGATTTCTAATTGCATTTATTATCTAAACTTGCTTTTTGGTTAGTGAGTAGGGTTGACAAAAATGATCGGATCGGCTCAAATTGGGTTGTCCCGGCCTACATGAATTTGTTCTGTATTGGTCCCACTCCGTTGGAAAATGCAAATCCTGAGCTTTGCACAATTGTGACTTAACAAGCAAGTGAACAATACAACTAAATTTTCTTTCCAGGGCCGCTTGGCTTTTGGTCTTGCCAAGAGGCTTCCCATTGCTTGTCATACAAAGCTGCTTCGTCAGCAAGATTTTTCAGGTTCTGGAAACCTTCCTTTTTCCTGAAGAGTATGATACCATTACCGGCAACCGTGACAAACACTCCGGCCTTGCAAATGAAATTCCCAGTTTGGCCAACCACATCTAGCCCTGTCAACGCATCTACAATGTATCCCATGAAGAATCCCACCATCGCAGCTCGACCTAAAATATATTACGAGTGATTTCTCTAACATGATACCAAAACAGATTCGATCCTATCAGCGAATTTCATCTTACAGCCTCAATGACCAAAAGACGTTATAGGGTTTTTATGACTGATAGCGTATAAATTAGATTAGTTTAGCTAAGGTTATTCATATTGCTTGTCTAGTCAGTTTAGTTAGTATTACTTATAATTGTCAAATTTCGTTAGACTAAAATAAACCATTTTACTGATTATATTATTTAGTACTGACCATTGAGCAGCTCGGCCTGAGGGAGATAAGAATGCAAGAGCCATGCCCACCAAGGTATAATGGAGCTCCTAAACACCACAGGTTCTTTCATTTGTAGCTGAATCTGGATACATTTCAAGGAACTTTCTCCTTCTTGCTTCTACAAACAAATTTATAACAAACAAATTATCCATTCTTAATTTGATACATATAATTGAAAGACTATGATACTGTAAAAATAATTTTAGATAGTAACATCTTAGATGAAAAGGCTGTCTCACCTGCAACAATCACAGCATCCCAATCCATCTTGCCGTCTTTAACAAACATGTTCAAGTCCCATGTTCCATTTTTCCAGCGAGCATCGTTGAACTTCGGATGAGAAGATTGTGTGTCCAAATTATCATTTTCAGCAACATTTGGCTTACTTGTACGTGAAGAAGACTTGGAAGATTTGTCTTGTTGTTCAACTATATCCAAACTTTTTTGGCCATCAACATTTAGAGCGACAACATTTGACACCTGTTTTGTCCCCAATGAGCGACCGGTTCTGGTTTGAGACGGTTGTTTTTTAGTGACATGGTTTGAGCTGCAGGCTCTTTGCGAGGAAGCCGAAATGGCAAAGGAAGCCGTTGTTGTTTCGAGAGAGTTCTTTTCTTTTGCTTTCTAGTTTACTCTCGTTAATTATGAAAGAAGAATGAGGAGCATAGGCATGAGGAGAGCCCATACTCAATAAATAAATAAGATTATCTTCCCGCCTCTGTTTTGTCAGAAAAGTTATGGGAAGCTTTCTTTTAAGTTTTAACCATATCTGCTTTCTTGAATTCTTTTTGCAAGAATTACCATGGTAAAATATGTTCATTTCATTTCATTGGTCCCATATCATCTTGCATGAAAGCAAAAGAACTGAAAAAAGAAAAAAAAAATTCAAGGCATTACTTGATTACAATAAGTGCCAATTCTTTGGAAACAGATAAACAAGTTGATGTTGCTTCAAAAATGGTTCATATCAGATAACAATATAAACTCATATTTCAGGATAATGCAAACACATTGAATTGCAAGTGGTTAGGACTCAGCATTGGCATCACGTTATAAAAAGACTCCTTTCCAAACTGAACCCAACCAGAAAAGAAATAGTAAACGGCTGAAACATATTGTTTGTAAAAGCTCAGATTTCATATAAATTATAATCCTCCCAATGAATACATTGAATTTGTATGAAGTTCAAAATTGCAGGAAAGGGAAACAAATAAAACTTTGGTGGGAGGTAAGAATGGCTTGTAAGCTGCCTTCTTGTGGTTTGGCAAACTAGATATGAAAAGATTGATGGAGGAAGGGTACAAGGCTGTTTATGCCTCCCAGCCTCTCAAAGTGGTAGCACGAGCAACTCGGTTCACCCCAAGTGTGAAGGCACCCATCCGCAGATTGCAATTGTGTGTCTGACACATGCCCTTGATGTTATGAAAAGCTCTAATCATGTACCTCCGAAGCTCATTGTTCACCTTATCCTCTTCCCACATAAAACCTTGAATATTCTGCAAGAATGAATAAAATTGTGATGTATTAGCCTTCTCCATAAAAGAATATCAAGATAAACTATATGACCAGCATTTAAGGTGGGACCAAATCATTGGCATCTTTTATGGCAAAGGACAAGTTCAAAAAGACAGAGCGATGCTTGGCAATCAGAGACGAAGATAGTATTCAACTGCTATGGAATCAAAAAAAATTACTGTCATTAATTTTTTTACCTGAACCCACTCGAAATAGCTAACAGTCACACCTCCAGAATTTGCATATATGTCAGGGAGGATTGTGACTCCTCTCTTAGAGAGTATCTGTAATATCAAAATCTCGTTAATTAGGGATATAACCTTCTTCATACAAAACAGGAAGAAATCAATTCACACCCTTACCTCATCTGCTTCTGGATCAGTAGGATGGTTAGCTGCTTCTATTATGAATTTGGCCTTCACATCTGCAGCATTTTCCCTTCAAAGGACAAATGAAGAAACTTAGGAAATTCTGTTGGAAAAAATTATATAAAAAGAGCCAATGCTACTTTCTTTCTCTAATTAATTTTTATTTTTCCCAACAACAAATCATGCAAACTCAAATCATGTGTAACCAGCATTATCGCTAAACTAACTAAACAGTGAAGTAGAAATAAACTTCAACCATGCAACTTTTCTTGATAGGAGCATATAAGGTGAGGTACTTAAAAAATCCAGATTCAACTCTTTGCCAAAGTTAAGTTCCACTTTCTACAAAGATTTGTGGATAGGGAAACTTTATCAACCTAGAGACAACATATATGTTCGTAACAAGTTTCTAAGTGAAGGGCCATACCTCTTAAGAACTCCACCTAAAGCACAGGGGATGAGAACATCACACTCATGCGCCAGAAGCTCGCTAGGCTCCATGGAGTCTCCTCCATCAAAATCTTTCAAACTTCCAGTTTTGTCTTTATGGGCTAACAATTTGTGGATATCAATTCCATCTGCGTTCTTAACTGCTCCAGTTATGTCACTTACTGCAATAACTTTACCACCTCTCTCATGAATAAGCCTTGCAGCCCATGATCCCACATTTCCAAAGCCCTAGAAAGTTCATCAATAAGATTTAAAACAATGAAACTAACGAATCCTGGACAACAGACTGACAAAAGACATGAATATTAACTCTACCTGGATTACAAATGTCAAATCCCTAATTGCCTGTCCATGTTCAGCAAGTAGAGCTTCTGTAGCATAAACGACACCACGCCCAGTTGCAGCCTCTCTACCTAGTGATCCGCCAAGATCCTAAACTCCAAAACAGAAACATGAGATAACGCAGGAGACAGATTTCATTTTAGTCAAATTGTAGATATTTATATCAAATCAACAACATCAGAGATTCTGAAGTGTGTACTTACAATGGGCTTTCCTGTGACGACAGCAGGAGAGTGACCATGAAATTTTGAGTACTCATCCAAAATCCATGCCATAGTCTGTACATGAATAAAAGAATAGCTATGTTAATTACATGAGGAAATGATAAAAACATAAAGAAATGAATCATTGAAGATTATAAGACCTGGGCATTTGTTCCCATGTCCGGGGCTGGTATGTCAGTATGGATTCCAATGAGGTCATGTATCTTCTGAGTGAAAACGCGAGTTAGACGTTCCAGCTCACTGTTGCTTAATTCTTTTGGGCTGCATCCAATTCCACCCTTTGCTCCACCATATGGTATATCTGCCACAGCAGTCTTCCAGGTCATTAGTTGAGCCAGAGCATTTACTTCATCAGGATCAACCTTTCAAAACAAAATAACATTGCAATGTCAAATGTAGAGCAACCAGTCATATACAATTATGTTTCCAGACACATAAAAGATTGCAAAAAAAAAAATGTTTCAAATAAAATGCTATAGCTTTGTTTGTAATGACAAAAATATTTAAAATGCAAAAGTTGAAGCAGATTCACAAAACATCAGATGGTTAAATTCCTGAAGGATGGTGAAATTAACTGCTATAATGATAGAACTCAAGGGGCATTTGGAAGAAAATTTGGGAGGTAAAATTCTTTCTCAGACAATTTTAACAAAAATTTTAATACATGCTTATGATTCAACTTTATGATCACAGAACAAACCTTCTTTCAGGGACGCTAAATTGTCCAACTTTAATAAGAATATGCAGAGTTTGAAAGAGAAGCACTACTATTCATAGCTGAATACAGAGGAGCACTAGATTTATCACTAAAGGTACCCTCTAATTATAAACCAGTCCTGCCTCAAAGTTCATTGCCTATGTAACACACTGCTATATATGTTACATTATCGAAATCAAATCCAGATTTAACACTGGCCGGACTCTTCTCATAACAATCCTTTACATAAAATTATGACAACATAGAATGTGTAAAGCTGTTCCATTTAATTAACTGATATAATTTATAGATTCAAAATTAAGCACATTTAACATTGTGCATTAACCAGCTATTCACCAATGGGATGTTTCCTATTAGAGATACTGAAACAACCTGAAATTGTTTTGAAACTACAAAAACCAATCTTTGAAAGCCATTATTAACGAAACAGTATTGTTCAAGTACACATCCAAACAAGCCCATCACTGCATGAATTATGATTTAATTAAAAAAAGAAATCCCGACTAAAATCTAAAGTTTAAAAAGAGAGAGAGAGAGAGAGAGCAAAAGTAAAAAACCAAACAAATTAGTAAAATATCTTTATGTAAACAGAAACAAACAAAATAGAAACAGACACAAAAGCCACCAACCAAAAAAGCAAAGCAAAGCAAAGCAAGAAAGCCACGCACCTCAGGATGATATCTGATGCCTCCCTTCATGGGCCCACGTGCGTTATCATGCTGTACTCTAAATCCAACGTACGAAACCAGACTTCCATCATCTTTGGGGATAGTGCACTCCACCTGATCATTAACAAAACAACACACGAACATGAACCATGATCACAACCACAACAAGGACCAAAACAAAAATTGACCCATTAGCTGAAAAAGGACCGGTACGCACTTTGATCTCTCTAAAAGGGATCAGAAGACTCCTCTCAAGCTTAGAGTCAAGCCCAAGAATGCGTGCAGCGTTGCGAAAGTTACGGCTCGTTGCTGCAAGAGCGTTCATGACGATGATTCTGAAACTTTCGAAACAAGTTAAAAGAGAGCTAAAACCACTGATGGGGCTTTTGAACAAGAATATATGAATGAATGAATGAATGAATTAGCTTTTGTGAATGCGAATGTGAATGAATGAAAGCTGATGTCCGGAGAATTGGGGGTATTATATAGGGGAGCTGCCATGTGATTTTCCTTCTGTGAGACGGGAGGAATGCACCGGTTTTGGAAATTAATTATTAGGTAGGATTTTTTGAATTTGTCTTCCCTAGTCTGGGTACACTTTTCGAGTTTTACAATTACATTTTTATCCTTCAGTCATTCAATGCATTAATTATCTTACCCTCCGTCATTAATTAGTCTTCATGATTTTCATGATATTTTATTTTAATTTTCAAAAAAAAATTTTAAGCAGCCCAGCTCAAATATTCAAAGAATTTAAATAAAATATCCTCTTTATTAAGCGAAAGATTTGGAATTTAAAAATTAAATATTTTATATAAAAATTAATATATAGATTTTTTTAATTACATCATAATCTACTCATATATATGATTAAAAATCTATCAAAATCTCATGGATGAACTATCTGATAAAAATTTGTGGATAATAAGCCAAATTACCGTTTAGTCCTCTAAGCTTGATTCAAATCTCAATTTAAGTATTTAATCTTTTCCAATTCAAATTTGATGGTAATTACTAATTTCTATTACGGAAGGGTATTTTGGTAAAAATATCGTAGGGGGTAAGGGCAGAATAACAGTCGCCAGTGCACGTGCATCAATTTTGGCTGGGTGGTAACCAAGAGCAGGAATCATGGAGACTTTGCTGCATTAAAATTTATCGTCCACGATATTGGTACAATCCGGACCGTCCCTTCCTATTAAGATTAGTCCAGAAAGCCATCTAAGCCGTTGACTTGTCATAGTCTGACTCACATATGACACACTGTTGATCCAAATCCATAACATTTTGGTTGCTGACAACTCATCAGTTGTTTCGCTTTGTAAAAGCATTTAACCGGTGACGTCAAACTTGTCTGGCGTTGGCAATGACGTGGCGCTCGGACCCAAATTCACACACGCGACTCGCCGCGTCCAACTGTCCAGCTCGTAATTGGAAATTTGTTTTAATTTATTATTGTTAAATTTTTCTATATTATCTCATAATTTGATAATTTAATTCAAGAGTTATTTAATTGGTAACTTATTTATTTATTAAAATACAGATAAATTTCCATGATTTCAATTATCGTCATGTTCTTATCTTAAAATTCTATTAGAGTTTCTTCCAAAAACATCCCACTACTTTTATAAAAATATCAAAAAATGTCTTGTATATTTTTTTTATAATAAATCATATTCGAGGGAGCTTAATATTTATCCTTAGACTTCTTTCCATACAGCTTTTTAAATAGAGTTTATTTAAATTAAATTTTTACTAATAAAACTTTTGCAAGTAGAGTTTTACCAAATATATTAAAATTGTTTAGTTATTAATGAGAATTTTTATTAAAAATAATAAAATTACTTCAATGGATAAATTTTTTAAAGTTATGTTATGAAAATTATGAATATTTTAGATAATTTAACTCTTTAAAAAAAATTCTAAAACCTTTACTTTCAAAAGTCTAAAATTTAAATTTTTACTAGTAGAAACCAAACAATACTAAAATTTTTGAAAAGAACTTATAGAATTAAATAAATATTTTTAACAAATAGATCAGCCATATTAAACATGCACTCAAAACAATTCTATGAAGATAGAAACATATGAAGTTAAATGATGTAATGTTAACACGATACATAACTAATTTAGTCAGCATATAAACTGATGTGAAAAGATTGGAAAAATATATGGTATTTTGATTCAAATAGTTTTAGCTAGAGATTAGGTAGGGCAGCACCGCAGCAGTCCATTGCCGCGTCACAGCCATTACATTAAGTCCTCCTAATCTTATCCTTCAAGATTATTTAATTCGGACAGCTGAGAAGAGATAACGGCGTTACCAAGATTTGAAAGCAGCGACGTCAAAGCATAAGATTCTGAAATACGAACATTCCCTTCTCCCCCAGATACCGCTATCCCCAGAAACTCACCATATAATTTCGATAGTCTAAATCAATTCGATTTTGAACTTTGACAGTGGGAGATAAATTTGACTAGAATAGTCAAGTTTACAATAAATCAATACAAGAGGGTGAGAGAGCACATCACATTCAATGTATGTACTTCTTGATAACCATAAAACAAAATAAAAACTACTGATGCCCAACATTGGAAGCGCTGACCAGAAATTAACGATTCGCTGACCTTGAGAGAAATTAAGAATTTGGGGGTGTTAAAATGTGATGATTACGAGCCTCCCACCGACCAAAATGAAATCAGCCCCTTGATAAATAGATGATAGGCCTGAAGAATGATCTCCACTCATATGCTCTGATTCAATAACCCTTATAATCCTTGTATCATCAATATGCATTTCTGTTATCAATGAACACACAAGGAAATAAGTAGTTACTATAGCTACACAAACTCACAAATTTCCAACTTATATCTAGGAACCAGATTTAAACAGAACCAACTGGAGGTAAAGATTTTATGTGAGTTAAACAATATTTTGTCTCTTAGGAATAATGAATACGTTGTGGTCAAACTCTCTTGTGATTTGAAAACCACATAGTGGCCAGCTTAGAACTTTTTTGCAACCCAACTTGAACCAGGATTACTCTACTGGAAAAGGGATTTACACCAGAACCAGAATCTTTTTCCTTTTCACCCGTGAGTGTGTCCAATACCAAAACAATAACACACCCAAGAAGATTCCATGTTATGAACAAAAATCAGTATGAGGAAACCAAGGGTCATTTTATTGATTGAGCCACACAAACACACAGTGAATTTCTTTACATCATGAGTGGGGACATACAGCAAAATACTAGTTTCTGAATCCTCACATAATGCCTCAATGAACTAGTTAAAAGGCATCAATGTGCTTAAGACTAGGTTACAACCACATTATCTAAATAACCTCCCCAACCTGATAGCATTTTCAGATGCCATCTTTAGAAAACACAAAGCATTTGAGAATCCCATTCATCGTCAGATAGTGATCACAGCACTACATTGCATTTATTGAAACATCAAATAAATTGGTCGTACAAGAAATATTTTATCAGCAATGAAGAAAAACAATGCAAGATTAAATAGAGATATCAATTTCACAAAGTATCCAAAAAGAAATGATCACATATTCGGTGTAGAAGCTGCAAGAACAATTTCAAAATCTATACATATAGAATAAATGACTATTCGGCTATTCCCTCTTCAAATCACATAAACTGATTGGAATAAAAAAGATTACCTCATAAGTTTAACGCACAGGAATGTTATGCCAATTCAACCATCTTTCCTGTAAAAATTAACAACTAAAATGTATCAAAATGTGCATCAAAATGTCAATCTTTCTAAGCAATAATAACAGTTCAATTGACTTAAATAAAAAAGGTGGGTATTTTTTATTACTCGACAAAGAAGAAAGTGGTTTTATTCTAGAAGACTGTACTGTACATACTTCCTTTTTCTTCGATCAATGCTGCTACTCCTCATATCATTTTTCATCAGAGCTGATCCTGGGGGAATTCCATACTGCATAGGAGAAAGGGCTGGCCCTGGAGCAGCTGTCACAGGAGTCAGCACAGGTGGTGCAGGTGGCAGAGGTGGAGCAGCAGCAGGTGGTGGAGCCTCAGAAGGTTCAGGAAGAGGCCTTGGTAAAATGTGCTTTAGTCGATTGTTTCTATAGTTCTTCCAGAAAAAGAATTGCTGCCTATGTGCCAACTCCTGAAAATTTACAGGATACAAAAAGAGAATATGAACACTTTAAAAATAAACATTAAATCAGGTTTTGTCTTAATATTAGATTATCGGATCTGAATTTCTCTAAAAGAAAATAAAGTGACTTCATTTTTATCTCAGCCAGCCAATCACTTTTTTGATAGTGATATTATAAGGACAGCAGAGAATACCACCAAAAAATATTGTTGCACTGGGATATTATCGAAGGCGCCACTAGCACACCTTAAGAAGCATTTTATAATTAACTTCCCAGAAAAAAAAGTCCATGAAAGATATATATGATGGTTAAGATCAATCTCTTTCCATGAGATCACTCTCCAAAAGGTCAACACAGATGGATCATAATCCACAAAATGTTATAATATCATCATATACAGTGATAGCAGGATGCAGCAGAAAACCCTAAGGTAAATGCTACACCTGTAAATACACACACAGAACACCTGACACAAATATCATCTAGCAAAGGAAAGAGAATATACGTCGGCTGTGATAGTTAAAATCTATAAACAAAATCCTTTGTCAAATAGTATATCCGTTGTATGTGCTCATGGTCCTAAATGCCAATGCAATGAAAATTCTAAGAATATTTTTCCCAAAAAAAAAAAAAAAATTGTCAAGGAAAAAATCTAAACACCAACTGAAGACATATTTGACTTCTATGAGGATCATGACTGCTTACAAAAGGTAATTTAACCAACAAACAAAATGACTTTAGAAGCACACCCAAAAGGGTCACAGTAAACAACAGAGTCTAACCTTGTTGGCAGGATGTGCCATAGCATTGCGGAAGTTTGCATTTTGTAGAAGTTCAAGAAAATAGAGGCAATGTGGATACCTGAAATCATCCTAGAAGATAAGCACAAGAATAGAAATGTACCGCAGGTTCCAAAAGAAAAATGAAGAATTTTTCTAATCAAATATGAAGATAATAAGTCTCCTTCTGTCTATAAACTAAGTCAGATCTAGAAACACAAGCCTAAAAGTACTTTATACATCATGCTTTCAAGAAATTAGCTCACATTATAAATTTAATGTACTCCGGCCGTTGCCAGTACTGAAGATATTTCAAGTAACCAATGAAAGCCTCGTCTTCAAAATAGCGATTCTGAGCCAAATCTGCAATAGAAATTTGAGGTCCAAAATAAGCTTGTAACTGAATCAAAACCTGAAATCTATAGAAAGAGTAAAAATAGCTAACCAATAACATTAGCGATAATTTCCTAAAGCTACCGGACATGTATGAGCAAGGGTACACGAACAAGTTCGTGATCAATGCATGCACAGAGTACGGTTTATGGCCAGAAAGACAAGTAAAACAAGAGGTTAAGACACAAAATGTTAAATAATCGAACCCTTCATCAACCACTCCGGCCATGATTACCAACATATATTCGATGAAAAAAAAAAAATGAAAGCACCCAATGCTACCTAGCCGTTGCAAATAAAGAATGCAGATACACTAAATAAATAAATAATTTTTAAAAAAATAGTGAATTGCACATACAGTGAATGTAAGTGGGATTAGCTAGACATTGAACGAATTCCAGCTCAAGCAAAAAGCGTTGTCTCCCGTCGTCTGGATCTTTATATACCTTCTTTGGCCTGAAAATTCTCTCAAAATAAACTAATTAATAAACTTTTCTGAGACTGAAAGAGATTTAAAAATTAAAAAAAAAAAAAAGAACGGATACTTACGAGGATGGGGCATCGGATGCTTCTTCGTTATCCTTGGAAGCCGCCATCTTATTTTATCACTTTTTACAAATTGAAAATTAATTTTAAAAAATTATATCAATTGGAAGATTAACAGAAATAGCAGTTTGCAGGAAGCTTTTAATTGTGAAACAAAGAGGAGAAGAGCGTCGACCATCGAGCAATGTGGTAAGCGCCTCCAATTCTAGCATTCAATTGGGCAGCACAATTTGAAGGCCCGGGATCAGGTCCACACACATAGGGCGCAACCTTAAGAGTTAGACTATTGGCACACCTCTTAAATTCTCTTAAAACCCCTCGTTTTTTTTATATAAAAATACCCATTTCCAAATCGACACTATTTTCGTTTTAATTTTTAATTAATTTTTCACTCTTAAAATTCTTTTAAGCTATTTTCATTTCTCGATCTTGGTGGTTTTTGTATGATTAGAACTCCACGTTTGCAGGTGATGTTAATATCGTTAGCATTGGGTCTGGAACAATTTGGTTTGTTCATGTGGCCAAATCAAATTTATCTCGGAAGGTTTCACTACTATCATTAGAGATAACATTACTGTTCGCGGCTCATGGACAATCATCTTTGAACTGTAGCAGTGAGACTGGGGTTGGGTTTTATTTAAAAGTTCTTGAATTACGATTATCATTTAAAATGAAAATAATCATCATGCAAATAAAGAGAGAAGAAAGAAACAAAGAAAGAAAAAGAGCAAATTTTTTTTTTCCCCTTGAAGAATACATACTTAATTGAAGAAAGAGAATAAAATAAGCGGGATTAATTCTATTTGTGTTTGTCCTAAAATGCAATTATAACATCATAAAGGTTTTATAAGATTGATGAAAGGGTGGTATCAGTCTAACTCCTCTTAAACAAATGTGATTATCAAGTTATTAGAGTATACCATGCTAAAGTTCTATACTCTTTTGTCATGCATGTATTTATAGTGCTGTACAATTAGGATCAAATCGTATATGATCACTTATCAGATAACCACTTAACACTAAATCGTAATGCACTTAAGTTTGATCTATAAAATTTTAATTGTGCACACTTGAAGAGTGAAAAGTAAAAGAATTATTATTTTTGGTCATATAACAATGAAAGAATTGTGAAAGCCTTAACTGTGTCCCTTGGTTTTAATTTTTTAGGGTTTGTTCCATATCATTTAAAAAGTCTATTTTTATTTTCATTGTCAAAATACAATTAGAGTATGTATTTAGCAACGTTTTTAAGAGAATATATTTATAAAACATAAAATATAAGGTGCACATTTTAGTCATAGAGCGTGTTTGGGAGTAATGTAAAGCAGCTAGACTGTCAAAGGTCAACTGCTAAAGTATTACATCTTGTAATTGAATTTTAACAACTCAACAACTTAAATACCCACAATTATGATTTTTATTTCACAGTAACTGTAGATTAGAAACTATAGAACCTCACTTTTAAATGCAATCACCGATTAGGAAATAACTTAAAACTTTTATTAGCTTTGATGCTTATACTTCTCCATTTTAATCATCATTTTTTTAATGATAACTCCCGCCCCGGCTCGGACTGTCGGTCCACTGATCTGAACCGGCTGGGCTCTAAATTGCGGGATCAGTCGGGGTCACCAGTCTGATGACCCGAGAGACAATTAAAGGCAGATTTTTTATACTCACTAAGAGAATTGAACCTGTTACCTCCATTTTAGTCATCATTATTCACTCAAAAAACAAGCTTTGCCAAATTCTTGTGTATGGTCTCCAATATTACCTCAATCTCAATAGTAAATCACCGGAAATGGGAACTTCAAAAGAGAAACTAGCTCACAAAATCCTCTTTGCACATCAACCTGAAGCAAGCATGTAAGCCGAAGGGATGCATCTGTAAAGAACAAAAACATTGATGTTGTAGGCTTTCTTTTCCCATGATACATGACATGGCGTCTCAGAAAATTTTCACTCGCAACACTTTTATCTGAATAAGATCCTTGCTAGGGTTAGAATCACCGTAACTAACCTTAAAAATGTATTGAACTAGAAAAACATGAATTCCTTGGCAGGTAAACTCAACAACAGTATGAACCTTAAAATGCCCAATCTAAGATCAAGAGTTCACAAATACATGAAAAACATTTTTGTTACTACAACATCTGCATTTCTGCCTTTCTTCTATCCCTTTCCAAAGCAAGCAAATGCAGGACTTCCAAGTAAAATTAAAATCCATAACTGCTGCAGGCAAAGCCCTCCAGGAAGGAGCCAGTTGGCTTCCACATGCCAATGATGATACAAATGCTTTTTTCTTCCCCAAATTACAGATATAATGACACGACTGTCTAAGAATGAATTTGGACCAAGACTAACATGAGATACCACCATTAGTATGGCCTGTACCTCATGGGTCGTCTGAACCTTGGAATCCTTCTGCACATAAGGAGAATCAAATTAATTCATAAAAAAATTAGCAGTAGAGTGGGGAAAAAAAATCAGCTTTACAATGTCTAGAAAGAGAATCAAAAGTAAAGCTTGGAGTTCCTAGGAATCAATGAAAAAATAATAGTATAATATTCTCTTGTGCATACACAATCAAACAATCCATGAAAACAAATCCCATGTAGCATAAATACACCACACTGATGCAATTTTTCATTTCATTCACAAAAACCTACGCCTCATAATGATATTACTCAGTTACACAACACTAATAAAATAATTTCACATGCAAAAGCATCCTAAAGGAAAGCAAAAACCAAAAATAGACTGGCAGACACATCACAGAAAAGGGTTAATGTGTGCCCTTAAAAGTACAAAAGTTTTCTAGTCCTTACCCATACCCATATGGAACAAAAGGAACACCAGGAATGAATGGCCTTCGACCTCGGAAACCAAACGTGTTGGGTCGCCTTCCTCGGAATTGTTTCATACCAGGAATGTTGGTTCGCTTAGCAGAGACCTGCAAATAAACCAGACCCAACATTATAATCACAAGCCGATTCATACTGTAATCAACCACCAATAATCAAATCTACAGACCTTCAATTGTCGACCATGGAGCTCTGTTTCATTTAACAAAAGAGCATTCTGAACAGCATCAATTTCAACAAACTCAACATAAGCAAATCCTTTTGGTTGACCAAACTTGTCTGTCAAAATCGTCACTCTGTTAACCGTTCCACAAGATTGAAAATGCTGCTGCACTTCCTCAGGAGTGCATGCATAGTCTACCTGAATTGCACAAATACTAAAAAACTGTAAGGAAGTAACTCTCTTTGTCTACAGTTTTGATGTTGCCCATATTGAAACAGCACAAGCGTAAAAGAGAGTACAAACTCTAATGTGAATATCTAACATTGATTAGTTATTGGACAATGATTGGTTGACTGAATTATACTATTAGAAACATTTGTAGTATCTATGTGTATAAAATAAAAGACAATGTTGTTAGAGCTACTATTTCATATTTCAATATTAGAATTCATTTATAATCTATAATTCACAGTTCAAGTTAATTATCACTTCTTAATACAACTAAATTTGACAAACTTACCAAACAGAAACCACTAAAACTAAAATAAATCCTCTTCTTACACATAAGTTGTATTGTCCAGAAACAGAAATAAATAAGGACGGAAACCTCACATTGCCAACATAGATTGATCGGGAGTCCACCTCCTCCTTTTCAGCCTGAGTTGCAGAAGTACTCGAGGAATCTTCAAACATGCCCAAGAGGGAACAAAAAATATATATCAACAATCATATAAGCGATCTAAAGGAACAAAACATTTAACTTCAAAATTTACCCAAAAAAACACTACAAGAAAACCAAAATAAGGTAAGCCAACTACTTGAAATCAAGCTGTCACATACATTTTTCAAAAAAAAAAAAAGTATCAAAACTGTTTAAAGATCAGTCATTTATTATATACATCAATTACGAGGAAGGTCAAAGAAAACAAAACAGGATTCATATTGACGGCAGAGACATAGTGGATAACTCATCAAGATGGCTAGGTCATAAAAGCAATTCTCAACCAAACGATCAGAACCTATTAATCAGTAACCCATGCTTCTTATATTGCCAATAAAACTGGAACACGAATAAATTCAAACAAAGTAAGTCAGACTTAAGAAAGTGAGTAGCACACTTGCTCTTATTAGGTCTCCAAAATCATCTAAAATTATCACTAAAACAAGTACACGTAACACGAATCCAGATCTTAAATTCAAATTTGTTACACAATTAAACAATTAGATTACAGAAAGAAAGAAACCTTGGACGGCGCCCATCTCCTTCTCGACTTTAGCCTGCATTTCGCGGAGCGCGCCGGCTTCCTCTTCAATCTCCTTCAGCCTCTTCTTCATATCCTCCAAGTCCTTTATTTTTTTAAATTAAAAGAAATTAAAATTATGAACAAAAATCAATCAGAATCCGCCAAAACACAAACACATAAACAGAGACAAAAACGCCTAAAGAAAATACCTTGGAGTTAGCGTTCGGGTCTTCTTCATTTTCATTGTCGGCGTCGTGTTCGTGTTCGTGGTCGTGGTCGTGGTCGTGTTCGTGTTCGTGTTCGTCGACGTCGATGTCGGCGTCCATCTCGTCGGGGATTTCACCGCCGTAAACGTCGTGCTCTTGCTCATCGTGTTGCTCCATTTTATAATTTTCTAAATATTTTTCTTGTGTGGCTTCGGGTTTTTTGAAGGTTTTTAAGTTCTACTTTGGTTTGCGGTTTAGGGATTTAGAAGCTCCCTCTTGTTATTGGTGATCTATTCTGTGGATTGGGGACGATGGCTCTTTTGTAGTTGTAACGACCTTATGGGGGTACAACGATATTTCATTACAAGCCTTTGGTAATTTTACAAATAATTTGGGGTACAATTGATATTTAATTATGAAACGTTATTTTCTTTCTTTTTAACCTTTTTTCTCTTGAGATAGGATTCATTGAAGCATGAAGAAAGCTCGAAGTGGTGAAAAACTTTCGTCCACGTGCGTCAATCCACAATATACAGGCGATGTTTCATATGCGTTTTATGGAAATGTCGTTTATGTGACGAGATTATAAACGACACCTCATATATTAGTGGCTAAAGATTTTTTTTAATTGATAATAAAAATTATTATTCTATAATTATTATTAAAGAATAATAATTACGCTTGAATTAATATTTAATTAAATAAATTTTTTAATATTTATTCTATGATACTCAAGAAAATATATGCAAGAGAATTTTTTGTTATATCGGATTTGAAAATTTATTAATTAATTTTTAACTGGTATCTCTATGATAAAATTACACATGTAATAATTAAATATGTAAGATTTTGACACAAATTTGGGTCAAACCTACAAAAGAAGGGGCTGTAATTAAGTTAAGGGTAAATTTCATAATTTCTCTTGAATTGATTATTTTTAAAATGTCCCTTTACGTTTTAAGATCTCAAACTACTTTTTTTTTCCTTACAAAAAATAAGAAAAAATACTGATGGATTGACGATTTTTTGTTTGTTTGTTTTCTTAATAAAAATTGACAGTAAATTAATATTTTTTAAAAAATAAAAGAATAATTTAAAAAATAATCAATTCATAAGGGGGTAATTTGAAATTAACCCTTAATTTAATTAGATCAGCCTGCAAAGATTGTGCTTCTATGAAAATTGCACAGGGAGGGAAAATAGATGTGCACATGGAGAAAATAAATTTAATCTAAACTTCTATAATTTAAACTTGTGCATCTAAACAGAGGAGAGCTGAAACAAGTAATCAATAGAAAATATCAAACACTTGTAGCAGTGCTTGTTAGCTGAGAAAATGACCGAGAGAAAATGGAAAGGAAAATCTGAGAGATGAAAGAAAAATTTTATATATTAACTGAGAATTGCGAATATGATCTACATAATGCTGAGAATACAAGGATATTTATAGTAGAGCACCTTATTATAGTAACAAATTGAGCACTGCAGTTTTATTTGCCACGTCATTAACACTCGACTGTGGTGCTTGACATAAGCACAAAACCAGCCATGTATGCAGGATTTCTCCACCGGAATCACCGCCCCACGGCCGCTGGGGCCGCGGCGGGTAGAGAAAAAAACGAGGCTAAGGAAGATGATTGCGAAGACAAACACATGAATTCCGATGTTTGGTATCTTCACTTCAGACATATTTCTTTGTTTTCTCAATCTATTACTAGTTTGGCGATGAAGGGAAAGGGTTTTATTGGCATGCAATTTATAAGAAAATTTTAGCGATTAGCGGAATTTAATCGAGTAATTTTCAAATAGTTTTATTTGACTGAACATCTAAATTCGAATCTTAAAGAGATTAGAAAATTAACTTAGCTATGCTCTCCTCTATCTTAAAAGAATGATAAAATAATAATTCAAAAATGTATATTGAAAGAGTTTGGAATTTTCTTGTTGCGGCTAACTGTTAACAAAAGTAAACTCCATTGTGTTGCATGAATAACAGAAATTAACGGAATATCATTAAAAATATAATCTAACTGAGAGGGCAGCATATATAAGAACCGTTCGTTTGTTTCCAAGAGCCGCCTAAGGTTGACTAGATTCACTTTAAGTAAAAAGAACCGAAGTTTGAAGTGTTTGGTTCCATCAAATTTTCGGACGGTAATGATTAGAGTATATGAGTTGCATGCTGTTTTCATTCAATCAATATTAATGTTATATCATACTAGTTTATACTAAATGTTTTGACATTTTTGTACATAATCTTACTTCACAGTTATTATTATTATTTATCTCAAACAACTGTAGGGTAAATTTATATTAATCACTTCTGACTAACGTTGCAAATTAACTTAATCTAGATATTTTAGAATTGTAGTTTAAAGGCACCATTGCTAGAGAATTCCGCTCTATCTGATTGAGTTATAGTCCCTCATTTTTGTGATACATATTAATTAATATTATCACTTTATCAGACCAAGATGAATATTCCGTGGTCTCTACACCATATTTCTTTGATCTTCTTTACCAGCATTACTTACAAGTTCTATTAATTTCATTTGTATTTCCACCGATGGGATGTGATGGATATAGTTTTCCATTTTTTGTTATGACGATGCACCATATGATATCACAATTCCACAATTGAAACATGTAGTGTACCCATTTAGATTTTAATTTCATCAAAGGAAGTTTCAGAAAAAATGATAATATTTTGTTGATTTATACATTTAGTATTTTCAAAATAATTAAGAGTGTCACCTCGTCAATGTTGTATTCGTTAATATCTAACTGTTTATTTTATCAATTTTCAACTATGTCAATCCATCTATCAACTCCGTGACAAAAACAAGTGAAGATAAACGCCAAATAACCAATAAATTAAGACAATAATTTCATTAAAAAATAAAGGGTATTTTTCAGCTACATTATCTTCATCATAATATTGACAAAATATAATTAGTAAGAATCCCAAGGTGTCCACTGAATTATAAAAAGTTTCGAAAGGGTATCATTATTTAACAACATTTTTGTTGGCTTATGAACTTTATTTATTTATTTTCCATTGATATCTATATACTAAAACTATTTAATGATTAAATAAGGTGAAAGTAACTTTGGTCAAACCCATAAATGGAAGAGATTAAGAAATTCTAATTAGTCAGTGTTTACATTTTGAATTGAAGTGGAAATTTTAAAATTGTGAGGGTGGAGTAAGAGTGAGAGTAGGTTGTTTATTTATATTAGAATAAGAATATGAAATCGGAATCAGAATTAAGTTTATGTGATTACCTTGTCTTGGATTGGGAGTAAATAATTTTAAATATTTATAATTTTACCCTTATTTAAAGAATTATAGTTTTTAATTACAAAATTAATAAAAAATATATTTAAAAAATTGGGTTCATGGAGTGAGATTTGTTGGGATTATATGCTCTTTTAAAGCATATTAATTTATTTTTCGATTAATAAAATATTTGAGATATTTTCAATTGCATAAATATATATTGAATAAGGTCCGTTTAATAATATTATATGTATTTATGTGATCATCATATGGATTCACAGAAGATATAAATACAAGTTATCTTATGATTAAATAAATTTAGTTCGCAGTTGATAAATAGAGTTGGACGCTCTATTTATGTTTAGACTGTAGTAAATTCATTGAATGATTTGTTTTAATCATATATGAATTTGCTCAATGTAGTTTGACTACATTGAGCTGGATCACATATGAGATTTCATTAACCTTGAAATGACTGTTAGACTTATTAAATCTCATAAGCATTGATTTTACTGTAATCTTAATCTTGAGTTAGTTATGATTTCATGATTGTAATTGTTATTCTATTTGATTTACCAATGGGCACGACACACACTTGCGGTCAAGATTACCCAGTATCTTGGTGGGAGCAATTATGAGTATTGAAGTTATAGATTAACAATATAGAATTTGTACAACACTCTTTTGATGGGTTTTCTGCACTTGATCATAGAATTCTCTGGCCAGAGTGTGTGAACATATTTAGTATGTTGAAAATGATCATCAGAGAAAACCAGTAAGTATCAAGAAATAAGATTTAATTAAATCGATTGGACAGTTAAGATATCAATTTAATTAACGATGTGGTACAAAGGATTATGCAGTAAAGAAATCGATATGACTTGGGACAAACTATTATTCGAGTATACAATTAAGGAGGTCAATTCCAGTCTTTTAGTGGAGTAGATTTGAAATTAAATAATTGAGATAGTTTTATTACATGCATAATTATTATAGCCACTATTGTATGTTCCCAAATGATCCCCGGGTTAGCTCATTTAATTGACTGCGCCATTACTGGATTAATAAGCAAGATAACTAGTTATTTGGGTTAAAAGTCTAAATATATTATTTTGTGAGAGGCTCTATGTAATGTACTTGTGTCTAAGGGGTCTTGTGTTGTTTTATAAGGTGGACCCCTATGACAAGAAAGAAGTAAGTTACTTTTGGTTTAATATTTTTAATTTAAATCAAACTTGATTTAATAAAATTAAATAGTATTAAATATGGAGCCTAGGGTTTCCACTAAATAGATATATAAAAAAGTTTATTTTCTCTTGAAAATAGAGAGAGCCGTATTATACAAGATTAGAGAAAAATATTTTTCTCTCTAATTTTGAGAGAAAAATTTTCTCGTCCTAGTTGCTTTAGTGGTGATAAAGGTGCTCACACGTCAAGTGCAGATCAAACTTGAGTTATAGCATGAAAGATTATTTGTTAGAGGATCGTGATATAATAAGAGTGGTTGTGACAGATTGTGATCTAACAAGAGTGATGATGACATATCGTGATCTGGGAGCCTAAATCACTTCGGCGAAAAAAAAAACCAAATCGGATTTTCAAGGTACGATTTCTAGATTACATATTCTTATATATTGTATGAGAGCGATCCTAAAAAAATTAAAAAAAATTGATTTTTCTCCAACAAGATTCTCATCCCCCTTAAAATATGTAAATAAATACTGAAGTTGGAGAAATATACACTCCTCATTCTCACTCTAATAAGTAAACATAACATTAATTCAGAATAGTTTGTAAAGAATAATGTGCTCTTAAGAAAATTGCTAGAGGGAAAATTGTAAAAAAGGAAAAAAAAATCCACAGGGAGAAAATAAATTTACTCACACTAGCCTTCTCTTTGCAGTAGTTGTGCATAGCGCTCAAACAATTAGTAATTGGAATTAATAGAATTGCAAATATCAAACACTTGTAACAGTGTTTGTTAGCTGAGAAAATGATGGGTGAAAATAGAAAGGAAAATTTGAAGAGTAACGGCAGTAAATGATTAAAGTTCTGTAGTTTCTCACATAAAAATTTTAACTCCAGAGATATAATTATGTGGAGAAGATTAAGGGATTATTTGTTAAATATCTGAAATTTTATTAAGGGGAGAGACATTTCCACCCCATTATTTCATTATTTGTATAATAACACCCTGGTTCAATATAAATATAGTTAATACCAGATTTACCCCAAGAACAACGAATTTATTCATTATTTATATTCTCTTTATTTACGCAAGTTATGTTTGCTAATTGCTAAATTGAAAAAAAAAAAAAAAAACAACAACACTGGTCCCTGTCTTTCACTCCAAGCTAAGCATAATACAGAACTCAATTAATTATTTGGTGGCTCTGGTTCTAATCCTTGGACGCTAAAGTGCAGAGGAGTACTTTTACGAAAATACTGCAACGCAAAGAAATCATCCTAAAATTTAAATGACGAGAGAATTTGAGAGCTGTACTAAAGAAAGAGTTCAACAAAACAAAAGACTGCAAAAAAATGGATGACTATAAATTGACTTTAAAAAAAAAAGAAAGAAATAGAGAAAAGTAGTTCTTATACAGAGGGTAATAGGGTGGGTTCGGAGACATCTCTGAACCGAAAGCATCTCCGAATCCGCCCCCATAATCAAAAATTCAATTTGAATTAGGAACTACAATTACCCATCTTCATAGCTTCCATTTTTTTTTTTAAAGTTTCAATTTTCAAATGCCATCATTTAGTTGATTTCATGGATTAAATAGCTGATGTTTTGGTAGCTATCTCAGTGAAGAAACCCGGTAGACTTGAAACTAAGTTAAGAATGATGTAGTTATTTAAGGTCAAAATTGCAATTACAATAAAAAAAACATAATAATCGGGGTGCTATTATATAAAATAAGTGGGGTGGAATTATCATCACCCTTTTATTAGTTTCAAACCTCTTTTAAATTTTTTTAAAATTATATTTGATTTTCAGATATTTACATATGAATACAAAAAGTAAATTTTTGTGATTTTTATTTGAATAGAAAAAGGTATGAATGAGAAATCAATATTATATTTAAAAATATTTATATAGAATATAGATATTTCTTAAACTATAAAATATAATCCCTTTTTTTGTTTTGATTTGAAAGGACATAAATGTCAAATAATCATATTTAAGATATTTTTTATTTATAAAAATAAACAAGATAACATTTGTATTAGATATTAAAAAAAAAAGTAAACATGTCATTCAAATAGTCGTATTCAGATTCATTCAGACTAAAGAAAAAATTATACTAATTCAGATTTTAGGCAAAAAAAAAAAAAAAAACACTACCTAAATTGTTTTAAGCACCGACAGAACCTGAAGCACTCACTGTTTTAAAGAGAGGAGAACGGGGTATTCACAGTTGATTAATGATTAGATGTGAATTAAAAGTTAAGTACTGGTAACAGTAATTCGATAGATTTTATGAGGAGAAATAGAGATATCTCTCCCATAATATGTGAAAGCATCGACGTAATTTCATAGTTATTTCGGTTGGGATGCATCCTGAAAAATATAAACCGGATGACAGAATAAGAAGATCTAAGATGTAGAAGATGATTTCATGAGTGATTCGGTTGAAAGGGAAAATTGTGAATTTGATCTAGACAATGCTGAGAATACAGCAGCAAGGACATTTATAGTTTGAACTGAAATATCAGCACCTTAGTAACGAATTGAGCACTACAATTACAACAGCCTTTGCCAGCTCAGCATGCCACATGATCAATACTTAAAACTAACTTAAAACTGCGACTAGCTAGAAGCCCGATAGTGGGACGCCTAATCTATGAAGCTTGAAACCACGTCCTCCAGCAGTTCGAGCAATTGACTAGTTAACATAATTAACCTAGACCTTTGCAGGAGGAGGAAGAATCCATTGATTCCCCTGAACGTAGTCAAGCACCAGGAAGGGTCTGGCCTCGGCATCACTTAGCTGCTTGGTGTATTCAACCCTCTCAGCTGGACTGGCCCCTGGTCCTGAGCACTTATATTCTCCATAGAACACAGTTCTGCATACAATTCATAGACTTTTTTCATTTAGTTACCAAGAATCAATTAAAAAAACAATAATGTTAGTCCCAACTGATGTGGCAGCTACATGTTAAATATTAATAACTAATTTGATATGGTATTGTCGCATAAGTTGACACTCAGTTTGGGGGCTCAAGCTGGGACTTTGATGCTAAAATCTCTAGTATTCTCGCTTATATAAAATTAGAATGGCAGAGGAAGGCTTACTGGCGGCGCTCTGGACGAAAATTATCTGACCATCCAGCGCGGTTGACGACATTGCCCATGGTGGTATAAGCGTACACCACTCTAGGACTATTCTTCCATGCTCTGCCCAAGTATGTCCCATTCCCGGATCCTTCTATCGTGCAATGCACAAATGCGAATCCATTATCCTCTGATTCACTTTCCCTCGCATGTGCGGTTATCACTGTAAGCCCCGTATCCCCCATTGCACGCAACTCCGTGCTCTGCAATAACATTCGGCAAGGTTTTCGTGAATTAGGATCTTCTCATAATCTGAACCTATCTGCTGAATTTCTAAAATCTCGTGTCTCTTGTATTTTTAATTAGCTAAGTAAGATAGGAGTTTTGATTAATGATTACCAAATACAACGACTTTCCACTTCCGAAAATGAAATCAACAGTGCCTTGAATGTGACAATCCTTAAAGAAATGGTTGCCCCTGTCATCACACAAGGTGTCCTGGAACCCGATGATTTTGCAGTTATAAAAGGCCGCTTTGGTGCCGGAGATCCTCAAAGCCACCGCCTGAGCTCCCTCCCTTTTGCCGTCCGGCCTTGGCGAAGAATTCTTAACAAACAATAACAAAAACATTTTATAATCCATACAAAACAATTTGTCACAAAACGTCCACTTATTCAAGAAATTAATAAATAAACCAGCATATACACATACCGCTATAATAATATTTACAGCCATGAAGTAATCAGACTCCACAATAAGAGTTGCACTATCAACTGTTCCATACTCCTTGGCGGTGCCCCCAAATGTCACATTCGGCATAGCATCAGGCGATCCGTAAAAAGTAATAAAGGGTTTAGATCGATCAATCTTAATCTTCTCAACATATTCCCCGGCACCAATTGATAAAATGACACGCTTGGTGTTCCCTTGAGGTATGCTATTAATGGCATCATTTATGGTCTTGAATTCGCCGCTTCCATCTTGATTCACCTTGATCACACGCTGGCCAGCCTGAGCCGTAGAGAGTGCAGGATCCAGAGTTGTTTTTCTCTCAGTGTAAGGCTTAACGTTGGCAGTAAACCAGCTCTCTATTTGTGACTTCTCCGGTGGAATCACAGCCCCATCGCCGCCGCCGCCGCCATTGGCAGAGTTTGCAAGGTGGTTGATGATGAAGATTATGATTGTGAAAACAGCTGCCACATGATGAGTCATGTTTATTTGTTTTGTCTTAATTTGTTAGAATTGTTTGATCAATGAAAGAGTGTTCTGGTGTGCAATTTATAAGAATTTGTCTTGTTGTCTATTTATGAGGTTTCTATTAACAAAAGAGAAACTCTTTGGTGTTACATGAATACCGGAAATTAATTGAATGCTATACGTTATGTGAATCAAAGGCTTATTTTGAACACTACTCGATGTACGTACGAGTGTTCGGACAGCGCCCACGTTCTAATATATTGACTTGTAACGAAAAAACTGAAGTTTTCGGACAAGGCATATCACAAATTATTAATTAATAATACCAAACGATCATTTTCCTGAGGCTAAGGCTGAGGTTATAGCGTCCAAATTAAGATTTAAAAGTAAATTTTGGCGGCGCATAATGGACACAATGAAGGACCCTATGGAAAAGGACTGAAAATAGAAAGCTAGCTGCCAAATTCAAATCAATAATCTCTGCTGAAAGATTGGAAATTTATCAATCCTCCATTTATATACGTGTATAATGGAATTGCTCTAAAGGGAATTACACTAAATAAAGCGTACACTAGAAAGCTTTTCGTTATAATGAAAGCTTGTAGAAAGCAAAACTTATCATCAAACTATATATGAAGCAAAATATTAGAAATGTTAATTCATTTCTTTCTGAAATGTTTATACAAACCAATAAAATAAAAAAAAATAAAAAGGATGATCATTTCCCATCAAACTCATTTGCACCGAAAAAATGCATGCATGAATGGTTCATGATGTACCCATAATCCCCATCCAATAGATCATCGTGAAAAAATTTTTCTTTAAAAAAAAAAACACTTGTCAATTGTTGGTTCCAATTATGCATGCTGAGAAATTTGATCTCGAACTGAAAGCTTTTAGAAAGCAAAACCAATTAAACTGTGTAGGAAGCAAAATATTAGAAAAATCTAAATACTTAGTATACATTCGAATAATTTTTTTTATCAATTATTTATAATTTTTTTTAAATCAATAGTTCTTTATTAGTTAATTTCATTCTTTTTATTAGTGAGATTAACATGTAATGTTGCAACTTGCAAGCTTTCCAAATACTTGAAAACAAAAATAAAAATAAAAATTAACGCTTCAACCGCTTTAATCTAGTATAAGATCCATGATGTGATGGCAAGTTGTTCAAGAAATGTATTTTAATTAATCGTTTTTTTTTCCAATTAACTTCGAGCCATCAGCATTAGTCTTCAAGGTAAATAGATACATGAGGCACAGTGTTTGTATAAAATCTACTATAGCTAACATAACTGGAACTGATGATCAATGATAGTATTCTTCTCTGACTGTGATTGAATGGATTGCCGAATTCAATTTTACTTATAAATCAAACATTTGAATATAGTTACTAAAGCGTACACTATAATTCTCTTCGTTATAATAAAAGCTTGTAGCAAACTAGTCAAACTATACATGAAGGAAAATAAAAGAAATGCTAATTCATTTATTTTCTCAATTGTTTAAACAAACCAATACAACAGATAAGAATGATCATTGCCCATCAAATTAATTTACACCATGAATGGTTCATGATGAACCCAAAACCCCCATCAATCAATGGATCGTCGTGAAAAAGCACAAAGCCTTAATAAAAAAAGGGACACTTATAAAATGTTGTTCCCAATTCGCATGGATGCCTTGAAATTTGATCTCGAATTGAAAGCTTTTAGAAAGCAAAACTAATCAAACTATATAGGAATCGAATTGAAAGCTTTTAGAAAGCAAAACTAATCAAACTATATAGGAAGCAAATTTTATCTAAGTACTTATTTTCATTTGATATCATTTCTACATCAATTCTTTATAAATTATACAAAGGAATGAAACAATTCCACCAAATTTACACAAAAAATAAAAAATAAAAACTGCATGGATTGTATGAACCCAAAATTAACCCGTATCAATTACGGAGCATTTTAGCAAACCTATACATTATTAATCCAAATAGAAAAAAATTAAATCATCATCTTTGCCACGCCATTTTGTAGCCATGTGGTGTTTGCTCACCAAACCATCTTTGAGTCAACAACTTCAATCGATCATCTCTGTGGTCACAAAACTTGTGCTCCCACCCTTCAGGCTCAATCGGCTGAAACCCTAATCCCGGAGTCCTGTCCTTTGAATTTGGGTTCGTTTTTTCTTTCCAGTCAGCAACATAGGCCGAAACCCGTCTCCGGAACTTAACCTTAAACTCGGACCATGCTTGGTACTTGTAGTGATTCACCACACCATCATGGACGCTCATGTGTTTCCACTTAAACGTCTTCTTCAACCCAAAATGGTGCACCACATTCCCCAACGAATCATCAATGGCTTCTAACAATACAATAGACTTGTGCCGCGGTTCTTTAACCCGCCTTTGACAATTATACCCTTGCGTCACTCCTCTTACTGGATGTGATTTTTGGCCCGACGGTCCAAAATCATTGCACCTAAACGAAACTTGACCGATTGATGAAGGTTGCTGTGGTAACAAAGATTTTAACATATGCTTCGATGGCTGTGAAGCTTTCTCCCATGATGGTGAGTAGACAAATTCGTCAACGTCAACGTACAACATCCATTTGCATGAATCCTTTGCATGTATTGCACTGTGTGAGAAGCCAGCTTCTTGAGTCTTGGGCCAAAGCCAAAGCAGCGTGGTAACGTCGTAACCATCTAGGTTAAGCTCATTAACGACCGTTTGAAGACCGTCGTCGCTGCCGTTGTCGTATAAAATGAATTTATCGACGCCGATTTTGGAATGATAAATCACCCATTCTTTCAAAAACTTGCCCACATTGTAGACCATTGTACATGCACAAATTTCTGACTTCTTTGGCTCTTGAGTTAATGCTATCTCGTGCCGTGGTGAGTAGTATGCCACGGAAGGGACGGTCCGGTTTTCTTTTGTTATTTGTAGACTGATTTTGATCGGCCTGCCCTGGTCCGCGCCACAAGAAGAAAGGGCCGTTAAGTCAGGGTGAGAACACCTGAAGACCTCTTGCATGGAGCTCGTAACATGAGTTTTAACGGTACCGTGAACCACGTCATCACCGAATATGCACATGAAGTCTTGAGGAGGGCTGTTGATTCCAGAGCGGCTGTTGACTCCTTTAACGAACAAAACGACATCGCTTTCAGTAGAAATCGATTCGTAGGCCAGATTTTTCATGTTCATAAGCTCACGTTGTTCTTCTTTTGGTAGAGTTTCCTTCTCCGGATGCTTGGTCAAAATGGGTTGCCAAAACGGCATTTGACGGCGAACACCGTTCGGCATAATACATTTGAACGCCGTCCGCTCAGTAAACGGCAACGCTCCCGAGAATCTTGCTGGAGAAGTCTGATTGTTCGAAAAGAGACAGTGAAAACCTTCGAGAGGATCTGACGGCATTAACGGATTCTCGGGCGAGAGAATCACTAGAACCTCCCAGTCCGGCAAGAGAACGGAGACGGAATCGTATTTATGAACGGAATCTTCTTCAACGGAGGACACGTGACGGCTCAGGCTAGTGACATTATACAGCTCCTCGAATCCTTGGTTGGTCACGTGATTTGATTGGACGGTGAGGTTCACCTGAAAGAAGTAGAAACTAGAGCCGGAGATGGCACTGGAAACGTAAAAAGAAAAGGCGGCTAAGAGAAGAAGAGAGAAAAAGAGCCGGGAGAAGCGAGTCCTTGTACGACGCGACGTCGTATGATATTCATCATCACGTAATGAGAAAGAAACAGAGAGAGCTCTTTGATAGCCCATTGTTTCTGGTTCAGTCTTGGTGTGTGTGTGTGTGTGTGTGTGAGTGTTTATTTTCTAATATATATATGTGTTGAAGGTTTATCTGAAGGGTTTAGGAGAGCGTTAATTAGCGAATCCAGATAGAAAAGGGACAAATGTTTTTGTGAGGTAACTTCGCTTACAAGCAACTTGAGTTTCCTAAATGGGGTTTAAGATTAGATATAAGGTTAGAATTAAATTTCCTTCGTAAATCATGTTATTAGGGCATGCATATCCAAGAAACTTGTAACTGATTAAGCGAATAGGAGACGCACATGTCTTGGATTTCCTTGCATGTCAAGGAAATTTAATTCTACTAGATATCTAATCTTACGATGTGTCGGCATCTGATTAGTAACTTAATTGTTATGTTTATTAGATTTTCCATAGGAAACGTATTGCATTTGACAGGCGATGTTTGGGTCTAATTATTATTTTACATATATTTTCTGCAATGTGATTTATAAAATTTCAATTTGTATTGCTTTGGATAAAATGAAGGAGTGTTTTATCGGCAGTTGTTTTGTTGTTTGAAGGCTTTCACTTTTCGAAGTGGAGCACAAGTTAATTTTCAAGTTTGTGCACGGAAGAAATCCACCTTTGATTTAGGGTGCGTTTGGGATTGAGGTTGGGCAGCTGTAGCTTAAAAGTTACAGCACTAAAGTGTTTGGTAAACACTAGCTGCGGTAGCTTTTAAGCTATGTTGATACGATTTTTCACTTGTATAATATAAAATTTATTATATCTTTAATAATTTTATCAAAATTATTATTTAAAATTTATATTTACTATATATTATTAACTTTTGTTTCATAATTACAGTTTTTTTTTCACAGCAGTTGTAGCTTAAAAGCTACAGCACCTCAATCCCAAACACACTCTTAGTGGTGGGCGGTGGTAAAGTTCCCGCATGTGCTTGATTAATTAATTTCATTGTAGTAGGGTTTGATGAAATATATGAGTATGTAGTATATATGCTTAATTAATGTTAGCAATTTACAAATGACGATGATATCAGGAATTAATTTTGGGTTAACTAAATCACAAATAATGTAATTTAACAGGAGTACATTGTTTTAGGATCTTGCAATACCGAACAAGATGACATAGTATCTATTTCTTTTTCTTTTTTCTTTTTATATAGTACTGATATCAAATTGATAATAGCAATTGGGTTATTGCTTAAACTAGATTTTATTTCATTTTTTCAGGGTGTTATTGATAAAATTCACATATTAATAAAGTGTGTTAATTCATGTATATTTAGGACAATCAAGATGTCAATAGAGTATTGATAATTTTATCAATACAAGAGTGTTCAACAATTTGGACATAATTTAATCCATAAGTTTCTCGATTGAATTATGGAAATAGGATCGGGATTAATTAATTAATTAATATATACTTGTTGTTTCTCTCTCAAAACAAGAAATAAAAATAAAAATAGGAAGGAAAATTTCTTTTTGACATTTTTTCAGTTTTGTTGACATTTTTAAATGTGACTAGTAATTGAAATCTTGAACTCGTGATACTTATGGTTACACGCAAATTTCATTCCTTTTGAAATTATTCGAACTCATTATCATGAGTTCCAATTTCTACCATGCATTATGTCAAAATCTCTGTAGCAGCTAGCAGGTTCTGGCAGATTCGTCATGTTCATACTTACCAATAGATTTGTTAATATAATATTTAAAAAAGAAAAAAGAGAAAAAGAAACAATGATATGAATGAATAACAAAACAATGTTTTCGATTGGAAGAATTTTACAAAATATTTTTTGTCATTTCGAACCTTACTGTACTGATATATTCTGATATGATAAGCAAGAAATTAAGCATACTAAAGCATACATTAAACAATACAGGTTACATGATTTGTCAACATTAATTGGATTAATTACATTTTGCGTCTATAAAGTTAACATTCCATATAGAAACTGTCAAATATTCTCTGTTCAATAATTGAATGCATGTGTTAGAAACTTCGATGCAATTAACAAATACAAATATTCCACATGACCCGCAGACACACGTGGCTTGCATGCAGATAGAAGTTACTGAATCATTCAAGAAATGACCATACAGAGACACTATGCATGGAATCGTAATCTAAGAGTAGATTAAAACGCTTTCAAAATCAAATAATCAAGGATTTATTTACTTTATTTTGCAAGCATTTCTCTAACTTGCAATGTATATCATTAACCCCTTCTATGCTAAACTTCAACAAATGCTCGTATATTATTATTATGATTATGTGGAATTTTGCCTTCACTCTAAAAAGGGACGTGAGCGAAACTTTGGTACTTTTATTTTTTAAAAGTTCATTTCAAAGTTTTGATTACGATAAATACTTTTAATATGCTGTATAAGATAATAACATTTTTTTTAGAGAGTACAATATGAATAAGAATAAATACAATCCAATAATCTTGTCAAGATTAAATATCCAATCCAAAATCTATTAAGACTTACCTCATACATTAAAGTTGAAGTTAAGACGAAACATATAAAATAAAATAATAATAAATAAACAAACTCTCACATTTTGGAGATTTCAATTAGGGGTGGTAAAAATATGCGCCCGGTCCGAACGCAGACTGCACCCAGACGTTGTGGCCTAGGTATTACTAGGCCCGGATATGAAGTCAGGTCGGTCTTGGACATCACTTAATAAACCTGGAGCCCGGCCTGGAACCCAAATTTTATTAAAAAAATTAAAAAATATATATTATTTTAAATATTTATATTTATTTGACTCATTATTACACATTTAAAACTTATTTTCATGTCAATTTTTATTGAAATATATTTAAAACTTATAAATTACTAAAAAATAAAAAAATATACACATATAATATTAAAAATATATAAAATCCAAATATCCCGATAAAAATCCGGCCCGAGCATCTAAAAATTATATTTGAACCGAGTCCAAACATTGCAATAGCCGAACCCAAACCCGAATTTTACCAATACTCGAACTTAGAGCCGCGTTTTACCAACCCTAATTTCAACCGTCTACTTAAAAATGAAAGACTCAAGCCATTCCGTTGACGTGAGGAAGTGCCTAAACAACTTCCTTAAAACACTCTGAAAATAACATTAAAGTATAGTTAGTTGGTAATATTTTTATTTTTATTTTTATTTAAAAAAGGGTAGAGAGAATCAATTTTATTAAATTAATTTTTTTTTTAATTTGGTTACCTTCCAGATAATAAAGGAAAAAAAAAATGAAAAGGAAAAAAAGATACGCGTAATAAATCTCTACCGTATTTTTCATTGGAAAGACGATCGATGCAAGCAAGCATTGTACATCAAAGTCAAAAAGCACCTCTCTCTCAAAAATCGGCATTTTCCTTTTCTTTTTAATATCATCGTCATCCATCACATCAATTTCCCAATCACCTTCCTCCAGATCCTGTAAAACCACCTAATCAAATACTACCCAATAACGTTGACGCCCATTAACGCAAAGCACTGGTTGATAGATATTTACATAAATCTCAATTTAAGTATTTAATAGGCAAAACCATAAGCTCCGTTTATTAATTACTTTTCTCCGTCTTAAAAGACGAAGACCAACAACGCCACAATGTTAATGCTCGTGGACTGTTCCAAATGCCGCACGACGTTACAGCTCCCGCCTGGGGCCCAGTCAATCCGCTGCGCCATCTGCCAAGCCATCACCCACATCGCCGACCCTCGATCCGGCCCTCCTCCTCCCTCCTCCTCCCCCTCCTCCTCTTATCAGCCCGGTCAGGTGCCTCCTTCCGCTGTCGCTCCCTCGCCTTACAACCACGCGCCCCCCGGCCAACCTCCCCACGCGCAGGGCCGCAAGAGAGCCTTGATCGTCGGCGTTTCCTATAGGCACACCAATCATGAGCTCAAGGGTTGTATCAACGACGCCAGGTGCATGAAGTACATGCTCACCAACCGCTTTAAGTTCCCTGAATCCTCCATCGTCATGCTCACCGGTAATATATCATTTTCTTTCTCTATTTATTTATTTATTTGCTGATTAACTGTGATTAGTAATTTTGATTTTGTTTATTAATTGTTATGTGGCGAATTAGCGATAATAGTTTATCATTATGGTATGGTGTATTTAATGATTTGAAAGTAAGAGGGCTGTTTGGTGGCACAAATGAATCAGATTCTCTTTTAAAATGACTGGTGTTTGAGGCATTGTTTAAATTAATAACGCAGTCTGAAAATGGGAATAGCAAAAGGTGAGCAAAAAGAGTGGTATGGGAGTAATTAAGAAAGATGCTGATTGACAAAAACGAACACCAATAATGCGCGCTGCTGATTAAAGACGGAAATATGAACATCTTTATTGTTTTTCGGCCTATGCTTGAATCTATCTCATGTCACGTGTGGAGTTCATTAACACAAACTTTTCTTTTAGTGGTCAATAACAGGAATTATTAGTAATATTTCGTTTGATTAGCTGTTTTACTGTGGATACCGCAGAGTGCAATTCATTGTTCAATGCTAAATTTTAGGGCCTGAAACTTTGCCGTCTCACCTTGCCTTGAGGAATCTTCCTAATGCCACTCAATTATTTACGATGTAATGCTGGAATGATTGTATCTATCTGTTTTTTTGTTAGTAACAGCAGGTTTTAATTGAGTTTTCATATGCATCTGCTATGATGATTCTGGCAATTACAAAAAATAAAAGATTAGTTGTAATATCAGGTTTGTTTATGAAGATGACCTCATCTGAGCTCAATTTCTTTCTGAAAACCAATTTGCAGAAGAAGATCCCGATCCCTTAAAGCGGCCTACCAAATATAACATGAGAATGGCGTTGTATTGGCTTATTCAAGGTTGTCAACCTGGAGACTCACTGCTTTTCCATTTTTCTGGTCACGGTTCACAACAGAGGAATTACAATGGTGAGGAGGTTGATGGATATGATGAAACTCTTTGTCCAGTGGATTTCGAAACCCAAGGAATGATTGTCGATGATGAGATCAACGCAACTCTAGTCCGGCCTCTTCCTCGTGGGGCCAGGCTTCATGCAATTATAGATGCTTGTCATAGTGGAACCGTGTTAGACTTACCATTTCTCTGTAGGATGGACAGGTTAGTCCCTTTTTGTTACTTTAGATTGATACGAGTTTAGAAAGACCTGATAAATGAACGAAGCACGAACAAATTAAAAGTAGAGAATAGAAAAACCTATGACTAAAAATCTTTCTACATTGTGAGCTTTTGTGGATTTTAGCTGCATTTTATTCTATCTCTTCATGCATTTCCCTTGGCTTAGACATGTTTTCTTTGAGGATGCAGGCAGGGGAAATATATATGGGAGGATCACCGCCCTCGATCAGGAATGTGGAAAGGGACAAGTGGTGGGGAGGCTATTTCATTTAGCGGCTGTGATGATAATCAAACATCTGCTGACACTTCGGTAATGTTTTAGTGATTCATAGCAACCTTTCATTCAACTGGAATATAAAAAGTACATATTTCAGTTGGGAACTGATGTTTAATTATTCAACCTGATGCTTTATGAACAGGCTCTGTCAAAGATCACATCAACCGGTGCGATGACTTATTCTTTCATCCAAGCTATTGAGCGTGGACATGGAGCTACATATGGGAGCATGCTGAACTCAATGAGATCTACCATCCGTAACACAGACAGTGGTAGTGAGCTTTCAGGTGCCGGTGGTCTTGTAACATCTCTGGTCACCATGCTTTTGACAGGAGGGAGTCTTAGTGGCGGGTTCAGACAGGTATTTATGTTCGTCATGTTTGCCAACTGTTATGGATATGGCTTGTCTTCTAGTTTGTTTGACAGATTTGTCTCCCGTCTATTACTTGGTTTCTTAATTGATGGTCTGGCACATACATGTCTTTAGTAGGTGGCTTCCATTCCCCTTGCACTCTTCTCTTTTCCTTTTGAACCTGTTAGTGGGTGCCATCTCCATAGATGCTGGATGACTTTTACAGGAGCTTAGCAGAATCAAAGAAGTAATAATGAACAGAGTAATGGATAGGAGCCATATTGCACCACAAGCATACTATTAGATGCCACATTGACAGAATGATGCCATGAGGAAAATTAAAGAAGTGCGGGATAAGATCCTATTTTACTTTTGATCAATAAGCCCTCTCCCAAGTTTAGAACACCCAAAATTCACTTTTGGAGTTAATATAAATGTGATAATCATAAAACTATCAAGCTGGTGCTACTCTTTCTGCAGCTAGGTTCTAGGTATACAAGGGCGCTGAAGGTATTTATTATCTGTTTGCTGCTAAAAATGAAAACCCTGAATGAGCTTCGTGGTTACAATTTTTGTACATCCACATCTACTGCTGTTCATGTCTATGTGGACACGTTCTGTTGCTGGATCTATCATGTTGCGTCATTCTATTCCAAGATTACTCTGAGAATTTTGGCTTAGTTGTCATAAAAAATAAGACTAGACATATCCTTGTTATTTCTTGTTTGTATGCTTGATGCTATAATCTCTGAACTTGTTCATCCTCCTGTTTGATGCAGGAACCTCAGTTGACTGCCAATGAACCGTTCGATGTCTATACAAAGCCTTTCTCCCTATAACTACTAGTAAAAGCAATATTCTTATCCAGGAGCTCGTAATTTGTTTGAAGTATGTTCTGTCAATGTGTACAGTTATTGTGAAAACTTTGATTCAATCATATATTTGTCCAATATTTGTACTTTTGGTTCTCTTTTCTCCCTTCCTCTGTTTTCAGAATAAGAGATGCTGATTAAATTATATATATCTCCATTATTGGACTGATCTGCGGAACAGATGTTTCAGATTTAGATTTGCTTATCTTATAATTTCCCTCGCTAACAAGTTTGAGAATTGAAAGAATTACGAACTAAAGTAGATTTATTTTATCACGGTGATGATAGTATGGTAAAAAACTTCCACCTTGTTCTCATCTCTGCTCCCGCACAACACCACCTCTGAGCTTTCTTTTCAACGACCACCGCTACCGCGACTCAGCTCACCTTCTCTCCACTCCACGTTACCACCAGTCCTGCAAGTTGCCCTCCGTTCCAACTCAGGGCGCCCACAAGCCCAACTCCACTTGGAAGCCCATCCCACTAATATCCATACATGATACATCCAACTTAAATTCTCAAGCCCAAAACCAATCTCAATCCATTAAACGACAGAAGGTCCAATCATCCAATATAAGTCCACAAGTCCAAAATCAAGCCCAAATCAATAATCCCTCTAATCCACTCGCCAACAACCAACCTCAAAATCAGCCCACTTCCGTCCCCACACACGCATAGTTTTGACTTCCACTCCCAATCGAAATTTAAATAGGCCGAAAAAAAAATTCTTTGCTGAAATTATGAACGGGCCCACACCTCCAACGATCCCCATCAAGACAATCTCTTCTTACGAGGGTGAGCTGAATGTGCAGTTTTCTGTAGAGGAAGTCAAACCGATGGCTATTCCATTCATTGGTCGATAAATTTTCTTACAATTGCCCTCATATGGAATTAATTAGAATTTTTTTTAGCTCGTGGGGATTAAAAGGAAATTTTAGATTTTGCTATTGGATAATCGTCATATTTTAATTAAATTAAATGTCGAATAAGACTACGCTCGCCTGTGGATTAAGCAGACTTAGTATGTTAATGGAAGTGCCATGAAAATTTTTAAATGTACCACATATTTTCAGAAGCTAGATGTTGGGCGTGCTCAATCTGAAAAAAACTGTTCCAATCATGAAAAACATTGATGCATAAATATTAGCATTTTCAAACCAAAAAAAAAAAAAAAGTCAAACAAGTTTATTTTGCGAGCATGAGTCAAAATATCTTATTTCCATATACAATTTGTTGGACCAATGGGCAAAAGCTGTATCCTGACGTTATCCCAAATTCTTATAAACTTCAAGTAACCCTTAATTGTTATTCAAAAAAGAAAAATTGATGAAACTTATTTTATCTTTTTTATGATAATTAAAAATAAGTTGAGGTTTAAAATTGAAAAACTCTAAAACCTTATTTGAATCCAGACTAAATTACTAACCAATATAATTTCGGAAGCGTACCTGAATCTATTGTTGTTGTATATGAATTTTTTATTTTTAGTGATGGACTTCCAAACTAATCTCTATCATTTTTAAAGAATTCTCATTGAGAGAATTTTGAAAATGAAAGGAGATTGATATAGAATGGAGACCATAACTTCTGTATATAAGAAAACTAACTAGGAGTTTTAATTAAAATCGTCTAGCAGTTATTTTGTATTAATTATTACTTCTAGAGTTTTAATGGTATAATTGTTGTGGGATAAATACATAGATACTAGAGTTTTAATTATCACTTCTACCCTCATAGAAGTAATAATTAAAACTCTAATATCTATGTATTTATCCCACAACAATTATACCATTAGCCGTTTAATTAACATTAAATAGATCACTTAATTGTTGGCGGCCAATTAAATAATACCACACACATTTGATTTGTTTCATGTGTGGCCCCAAATATTAGACTAATTAAAGAATTAATCTAACATAAAATAGTTTAAGCATATTTTGAAAATTATCATTTAACGAAGAAATAATCTAAAATTAATCCAAAATAATTTTGATTCGATTTAGAAGCTCTCAATTAAAAATGCTTGATTTTTTTGTGTTGAAAGGAAAAATATCAATGTATGAAATTAAGAAAAAAAAATGTATTAAAATATTAAATGCGCTGAAATTAAAATAAAATTTGACTGGGTGGGGACGGACAACTGGACCGCATCCATTGACGAAGAAAAAAAAATAAACAAATTAATTAAAAAAAAAAAAAGACTTTGCTTTATGAGTCAACTGACCAAAAACTTCATCGACTTCTATTATAAGCTGCCATGTTTCTGAGTTTTTCTCTGGAGAAACTTTCTCATATTGGTTAAAAACTCTGGAAATCATAAATTGTAAATAATTTCTGTTGTAAGAAATTATGGACAAGAACAAGCGAGAGAAGAAGAAGAAGAAGAAGTTGGAAGATCCTACATTTTCTTCTACTAAACAGGTTTGCCATCTCTATTAATTATTTAATTTTGCATGGCCTGTGTGAGTGTTTTTGTGAAAGTAAAATTGCTTCTTATTTGAAGATTCAAATTAATCAATGTTATTGCTATCGTATTAAATTGTTTTTATTTTCATCTTTGTTCCTTTTGTAGCATTTTAGTATGCATATCGTGGTGGATCAGATCACCTTTGAAGAATTTTTTTTTCCCCATTCTCTAAGACAAAACGTATTTTAAAGAAAAAAAAAGTCTGATAATTAAATTATTTTTACAAAATTCTTTGGAAACAATGATTTTGTTTTCCTCTTGAAGTCAACAACAACAGTTGATGTTTGGGGACGTTTTATTGGACACGAATGCTAATAGTAAACCATAAAATATTTTTTCCTCGATACAAAGGACTTGGGAACCTTTTTTTCTCTTTCCTTGTTCTTTTAGTTGACGTTATTGAACTCAGATTCAGATTTAAACCAGATTTTTGAAATGTTTTTAATTTGATAGCAAAAAAGTATTTTTAAAACTTTTTTAATGAAGGTAAAATATCTAGGCTGTTTGAAATATTTAAAAATGATTTGTGAAGTTATAATCTAAGGGTTATTATTATTTCACTGCTTCAAAAATTGTCAAATATCAAATGACTACAATAAGTAATGTATTCTATCATTTTCCTATTATATCTTTATAAAAATATCATTTTATTACTTTTATGTTATAATCATTAGTTGATCAGTTAATTGACTAACAAAATACCAATTTCACCCTTTATGATTAAAATTTTTTTTGAAACTTATTTACAAAATGAATTTATAATATATTTATTAAAATGGATATATAATACCAACAAATTCTTTTTGCTAGAATTATGATATATGAGTTACAAATTTGTCTTATTATTATTTTTAATCATAAAGGGTAAAATTGATATTTTGTTAGCCAACTAACGGGTCAACTAACGATTGTAACGAAAAAATGATAAAATAATATTTGTTGTAACGGAAAAGTAGTAAAATGATATTTCTATAAAGATATAGTAGAAAAATGATAGAAGGCAATACTTGTTGTAGTCATTTGATATTTGACAATTTTTGAAGTAGTAAAATGATAATAACCCTATAATCAAATTATCATATATGCGTGGCAAATTATTATTATTTTTTATATGAAATCACCACCTCCTATAATAAATTCTGAAAATGTGTAGCTTCTTAAACTTTGTTTGAAAAATTTAGTTTATCCATATACAGCTCCACACGCAAAATTATCATTATTTAATTTGAAAATAAAATCAGTAAATTTAAGCAGAATTGGATAATTTTTTTATTATCAAGTTTTTGAGATAAGATAAAAGGAAAAAACTACCGAACACCAAGGTTTGCTTAAATAGTATGAACCCTACTCTGTTCATAAATATTTACACATACTGTTCTTTTGATCATTTACCAAATTTTGGGAGTTTTGATTTCTTTTTTTTAAAATAAAATTATTATTATTATATATATATTTTAAAATAAAATTATTATTATTGTTATCATTATTATTATATATAGAGCAAAAATTGTTTACATCCTCATAGTTTGAAAAAAATTATTTACATTCTCATTGTAATTTAACAATAAGGTTTATCATATATATATATATAACTGCTTTTATTTAATACCCACAACTGCAGTTTAAAAAAAATTATCAAGCAATAAACTAATTCTCTTCACTATTGATTATTTATATAGCACAAAACTGGCTTTATTAAAGCATCTAGTATTATCATACTAATAAGGTAAGTTCGTAATATTGTAACTTTAATATTTCAAAATAATTAATATTGGTTGTGTTATTATTAAAGTATTTAGGACTATCAAATGCGCTTGCTAATTAGGTAAGTTTGTAATATTGTAACTTTAATATTTTAAAATAATTATTATTGGTTGTGTTATAAAGTAATTACTTATGAAGAGAATTGATTTAATGTTTGGTAAATTTTATTGAATTTTTATTTTTTCAGTTCAACTATTGTGTCAAGGCAAACAACTAGCTGGACATATTCTTAAAAATGAATATTATTTTCAGATATATATGTCTATATTTATTATATTTCTACATCAACATTGTATTTGTAATATTTATGTTTTGTATTTCAAATATTTGATAAACAGATAAAATTAACTAATAGTTTCATAAAAAAGGATCTCATTTAGTTGAAAATTTTACTGATTTTCTTGTAAAAATATATTTGTAATTAAATAATCTGTGGCGGTTTACATATTAAGGGTAGTATTGGCTTTTGACAATATTTACTTGGGGGCCTGAAAAATTATACTCTTGATCTTTTACTGTACTATATTGTTAATTAATGTAATTAATCCACAGGAGGGAGTCCAAAGCAATGATTTTCCAGTGCCATCTTTGAGATTAGGAGTGAAACGGAGAATTCTCCAGAAGCCGATTTCGAAGGTATGTGATATCTGTTAATTGATACGATGCCAACTATTTACATTTCTTCCCCATAAATATAGTGGGATATAAAGTAACTAAATATGTCAAAACCACCTAACAAGAGTGATAGCTTTCACAAAAGTTAGTAATTTTAAGAATTATCGTCAATGTATCTCGTAAAAATTTCAAAATTAATGTTAATTTACTTGTATTAATTTCTAAAGATATTGTTAGTGATCGGTAACAAAACTTTAATTGAAGTGTTTGAACTCAATATTATTAGTCGGTTGTGCGGCTCACATTGGATAGTAAAGAGGACTTACTTAGATTTATAACTAAAAATGTTCATTCATCTAATAGGTTAATCTTTTAAATTGGATACATTGATATGTGACTCGTCTCCCAAACAAGCGATATTAAAACTAGATTTTAGTAGGTAGAATGTGGTGGTGGAACAACTTAACTATATCAGATGAAACGAACTTAGAATTGAACAAGAATTTTGTTTTATGGGAACCGCAATACTTAGCTATTGCCAATCCCCAAGATGCATTAAATTGAATGTCCATGCATGATCCACCATCTGCACTTACTACATTCACTCTCGGAAATTAAAATGGGAAAGAATCGTAACCTCCTGTTGTTGAGGTAGTATAGATACCTCTACTCAATAAACTAGTCTTTTCGACCCAGCCCCAACAATTATAGTGGTATTTTAGTCAAACAATCGGGAGACAAATTTAATTGTAGTGGTTTGCTCTTAAAAGTTTGATAGTTATGACCATGTAGTCAGAACAATATGTAACGCTTTAAGCATCCTTGGCCACGGAATCATTTAATTTTAACTATTGTATTTATTATTTTATGAATTGTTTCTGCTTTTAGTTGTCTTTGTGGTCGCAATTGAGGATATGTTTTCTTGATCATTTAACATTGTATTAGATCGCAAGAACTAACATTTGTCGAGAATTATTTTGTTGATGCAATATTCTAGACGGTTGGAAGCAAAGAATTACAAGCTGATTTTGGTTATCCGCCTTCATTACAAGCTAGAGTGCAATTTCAAAGTGGTGTTGTTGGTGATGATTATCAAGATATTGAGATAGAAGCAGCTGGTGGGACAGTGCCTTATTCTCATGAAGGTCAAGAAATTGATGGTTCTTTAAAACAGTCCAGTAGTACTACTACTTCAACTAATGAAGATGAAAGGGGAAATGTCAGCTTAATATCTGAGGAGAGTGAAATTGTACCGGATGTGGGTTTAATTGATGATCTTAAAATTGGTCATTTCGAGGTAAGCGTGGACACAGTTACTCCTCTCTATAAAAAATTTATTGATTTTTTTTTATAGTGAACTGCACTGTATGGATGTCATCATAAATTTATTAGGCTTGATCTAAGCACAAATGCTGTTGTAATTTTAATTCATAAGTTTTTGGGTAGTTAGTGACTTATCTAATAAAACTTTTTTTTTTCTTTTAGTTTTATCTCTTTAAGTTAGATATTCTAAATAAATGTGCAATTTTTTGTAATATGACCTGTCAACCGAACTGAGCACTATACAAAGTCAGTGGGTTTTAAATTAATTCAAAATGACACCATTATTAATTATATCAAATTTGTATCATCCGTTTAATAAACCACGTATTAATTGTTTGAGTTTCGAATATTCAACAACTCATTTATAATTAATATGATTATGACCTGTTCCACATGCATGTTCAATAATTATTCTAGTGTTTGAGATTCTTGATTCGACTAACAACCTATTTGAATTCGTGCACCCAAAAGTATTGTTCTATCTTAATTCGGTATCTATGTTGGTTTATTTCAGCCCCAAAGTGCAAGGCAGGATAAAAACGAGATACAACCCCTTGCTAGATTTCCCGGAAATGAAAACTTCAGCTGCATAGATATCGAAGAAGATGCCAGCAATATTGACGTGAGGCAGATGGAAGGAAAGGTGGTAGTATCTCCATCTCTTCCATATTATATTTTGAACTCAGCTACTAATAATAATAATAAATAAATAAATAAATAACCTCACTTTGCTAATTGTTATGGTGTTTATTTCAGGTTGTAAGGGAAAAGCAGATTAATGATGTCCGAGCTAGTCTTGGATCCAATAAGATTGAAAAGTCCTGTAGCGGGGTACATCAAATCGAAAATGAAATAAGCAACGATGATCACAAGGCACAGAAAAGAAATTGCGGCAATCAAAAGGTGAAAAAAAAAAACAATAATATTACACTTTTATTTATACAAAATATTTTATATCTTTGTCACCAGTCAATGAATTTATATTTTAATTTCATATTTAGGTACATCTTTTTTTGTTTATTCAAATGCATTATTGTAATTAGATTATAATCTATTTATATATGTTATTCTTTTGTTTTGGTTTTGGTTCTGTACAGGATGCTTTGGAGTGGATCTTAATGATCGCCAGCTTTCTCCTAGAACTTCCATCTGCTTTTCTTGATCAACTTGCTTCTGTGCATAAACCCCAATATGCACTTTGTGGTATTCTAATTTCAGTTGCAGCATTGCTTATATGCGTTGTTGAGCTAATTTTTAAAGCCAGAAAAGAAAAAGTTGCATGGAAATGGAGAGGAAGATTATTGCCTTGCTTTTATCCACGACACAATCAGAAGCTTTTTGATACCTTCAAGGACAATATTATTGGCGGGGTTGTTGCTTTCTGCCAAGTCATTATCATAACAATTAACTATGCTTTTTTGAGACAAGGTGCGGGTAAGCCTATTCAAGTATGTGTGTGGCCTATCATATTCAGCTTGGGTCAAATATGCTCCAAAATTTTATAGAGCTTAGAAACGGGTCATTTCGTGGGGATGAGATTCTTCAAGACGTATTGTGCTTGGTGGATACACTAAATATTCTGGTGGATTATAATTGGGGTTCGGCTACGGTGCAATTGTGGTACCGTGCCACTGTTGCATCTAGCTGTTGGATGCACTTGAATGGCTAGGGTCTATGGACATTCAACGGCTGGATGCAACTGTGGTACGGTACCACAAGTTTTCCCTTATAATTGTACTGTAATAGTCCATAGATAAAAAGGTCGTGTTACTTTTGGTGCTTGAGATATTTGTGCTTTGATTATGGCAACGAGTTACACGCTTCATTGAAAAGTAGCATACGAAAAATACGTTTTCTTTACAAAATTTTCCATCTACGTCAAGTAGACCTTTTATCCATCCACATATAATGAAGAGGCTTTGGCATCATTATATCAATTAATTTACATTCCCCAATAACTCAAATGACTTTTGGTTGACTATTTCTGCTAGTATCCAGGAACATATATAGTTTGAAAGAAATGATGAAATTCATCTTATTGATTCAAAGTTTAGAAAGCTTCGGCGCTCAATTTCTACATGAAAATAAAATATAGAAAGAAAAGAATCATGTAAATTTTTTTGGCTAAAACAGTAAAAAATTATATAAAATAATATTGTTGGGACATAAAAAATTACTACTTCAGGGTAGTTATTTATTCATCAATAAATGAGTGTTTACTGATTTTGAAATACATTTTTGTTTTGTTTTGAGAAGAGTTTTATTGGTATTATTTGCATATAAGACATTGCTAAGTTACAGCCAGTTGTAACTTACACCCCATTTTAAAAACATGTAAAAAATAAGATCCACATAATTTTTATATAGGGTGTAAGTTACAGCTGACTATAACTAGGTAAGGCCCTAAATATAAAAGAGTATCAAAGTCAATAAACTTTTTCAATCTTGTAAGATCGAGTTAGATGAAGGTAAGACTATTGAACAAGTTAGTAAATATGAAGGTATACATAAATTGCATGAAGTTATTTGTGGTCTCCACTATAGAAATGCAATAGATATTGAGCAACTTTTCAATTATCCTAGTGAAAATGATGTAGTGATGGAATCACCTACTGATGAAGAGATTATTTGAGGAATAATATATACCTCTGTTTATGACGATCATTATCCAGATGATGGTTGTATTTTATTAGGTTTTTCCACAAAAGAGGCCTTTCAAGTAATAATATGTGTAAAGAACTACTCTATACAACATGAAAATAATATACTAAATGTAATGCATGCTCCGCAAAAAATAAATATAATCACATATATATTTTAAAATAATTTTAATATCTAAAAAATATTTTATTTACAATCTATTAGATAGATTTTATTATATTAAAGTAAATTTTATAATAAATAGAATCATAATATTAAAATAAATGTATTAAAATTTAAATTATTTTGAATATTATGTAAAATAATAATTATTATTCTGTGAGAATTTTTTATTGTAAAATGTATTTAATGCAAATATTTATTTAAAATCTACAATAAAAAAATATTATTAAAATAAATATAAAATATTTTCATATTGTTAGTCTATTGCATAGATTACATTATTTATTTTAATATAAAATATGAAAATATTGTTAGTCTATTACATTATATTTTAATATAAAATATTATTAAAAATCCTACAATAATAAGTTTAACATTATTATTCTAGGCATTGTTTAAATGATAATGCAGTTAATCTTCTGAAAATAAGAATAGCAAAGGTGAGCAAAAAGAGCGACCTGGGAGCAATTACGAAGATAAAGAAAAGAAATAGGGAATTATGTGCTAGGCATTAAAGAAGGAAATGTGGTACATCTTTATTGTTGCTGCCTATGCTTGAATCTCTTTCTTTCACATGTGCACACATACTTTTTTTTTTTTTTTTTTAAGTTGCCAATAAAAGAAATTACTGCGATTTTTTTTAATATTTCGTTTGATTAGCTGTTGTACTATGGATACTACAGAATGCATTTCATTGTTTTTTTAAAAAGTAATACTAACTTTCATTCAAAGTTTGAAAGAGTTGAATACATTCATAATTTCGATTGGAAAAGAACCCAATCAAACAACAGTTTCTAAGTGATCAAAAACTAATCTAGCCAATGAGTGGGCAATCGCATTACAAGATCTTGGTGTATAATGACATTTAACCTTGCGGAGATCCTTAAGCTTGTTTTGAATCTCTGAAATGACCCAGTAAATCTCATTCTTACTGCCCTTTCTGTTGTTAATTAAATCAGCCACCATTTGAGAATCAGTTTCAATAATTAAAGAGGATAACCCTGCATCCACAGCTGCTTGTAAACCCCATCTGACTGCTTCAGCTTCCGCATACGATACATTCCCATGAAACCTTGAAGTCTTGACGGCAGCAGCTATGATATTCCCCGTTGCATCTCTAATCACTGCTCCCAATCCTGATAGATTTTTTTCCTTGCTTATGGCTGCATCAACGTTCACCTTGAACCAGTTTTGCGGTGGAGGAATCCAAACTTTGGTTGTTTTCTTCTCTTTGTCAGCTCCACAAGTCAGTCCTGAAGGCTTTACTCTCTGATAAGCTTCTAACAATGCTTCTGCCTTTGCTACTGAGATCTGATAACCAGGCTTCTTTGCTTCAAATAAGAGTTTATTTCTTGCTGTCCAAATAGTCCAGCAAGTGACAGCCAGCAGCTCGAAATCTGCTTTGCTCATTTTCTTTGCTAGGTCTTGGAAGACCGTAAGCATATCTGGGCCAACCATGTCCTTAAAGCTTTCTGCCAATTTGGTGTGTTCCCAGGTTTTCCGGGCTGCCTTGCATTCCACCAAAGCATGAAAAATGTTCTCAGACCGGTTACCACAAATTTGACAGAAAGGCTCATGCAGCACCTTTTTCCTCCATAAGTTCACAGCTGTTGGAAGCAAATTTTGAGTAGCTCTCCATAGAAAGATCTTGATTTTTTCTGGGATGTTGAGAGTCCAAATGACTTTCCACTGGTTGCTGCTGTTCACTGAGCTGCTTGGGGTATCTGGAACCTTCAGCTTGAGGGCTATTTCATTGTTGAATGCTAAATTTTTGGGGCCTCATACTTTGCGGGTGCTCATATTTTGGTCTCATAAGAACCCTTGCTTTGAGGAATCTTCTTACCAATAAATTCTTAGGACTTTAATGTTGGAATGATCGTATCCATCCGTTCTTTTGTTAGTAACTGCAGGTTTTAATTGAGTTCATATACATCTACTACATGATTTCGGCAATTTAAAAAAAAAAAAAGTTGCTGTAATAGTACCAGGCTTATTTGTGAAAAATGGCCTCATCTGACCCCAATTTTTATTTATTTATTTATTTTCTGAAAACCAATTTGCAGAAGAAGATCCCGATCCCTTAAAGTGGCCTACCAAATATAACATGAGAATGGCGTTGTGTTGGCTTATGCAAGGCTGTCAACCTGGAGACTCACTGGTGTTCCATTTTTCTGGACACGGTTCATAACAAAGGAATTACGCTGGTGATGAGGTTGATGGATATGATGAAACTCTTTGTCCAATCGATTTTGAAACCCAAGGAATGATTGTCGATGATGAGATCAACGCAATTCTAGTCAGGCCTCTTCCTGGTGGGGCCAAGCCTCATGCATTATAGACGCTTGTCATAGTGGCACCATGTTAGACTTGCCATTCCTCTGTAGGATGGACAGGTTAGTTCCTTTTTATTACTCAAAATTGATACAAGTATTGAAAGACCAGAAACATTAACAAAGCAAAAACAAATAAAACTAAAGAAATCACGTTATTCCATCTGTCCATGCATTCTCCCTTGGTTTACACATTCTTTCTTTGAGTATGTAGGCGAGGAAGATATATATGGGAGGATCATCGCCCTCGATCAGGAACGTGGAAAGGAGCAAGTGGTGGGGAGGCCATTTCATTTAGTAGCTGTGATGATAATCAAACATCCGCTGACACTTCGGTAAAGTCTTTGTGATTCATATCAACCTTTCATTCAACTGAAATATAAAAAAATACATATTTTAGTCGCTAACGGACATTGAATTATTCAACCTGATGCTTTATGAACGGGCTCTATCAAACATCCCATCAATAGGTGCGATAACTTATTCTTTCATTCAAGCTTCGGAGCTTGGCCATGGAACTACATATGGAAGAATGCTAACCTCAATGAGATCTACCATCTACCATCTGTAACACAGACGGGAGTAGTGAGCTTGGAGGTGGAGATGGTGTTGTAACATCTCTGCTCACTATGCTTTTGACAGGAGGGAGTCGTAGTGGTCGGTTCAGACAGGTATTTATATTGGTCATCTTTGTCAACTGTTACGATGTGGCTTGTCTTGTTGTTTGTTTCACAGATTTGTCTCCTCTCTGCTAATTGGTTCCTAAATTGTTGGTCTGGCACATACATATGTTATGAGTAGTAGTGGCTTCCATTCTCCTTCCCCTTGTCTCTTTTCCTCTTGAAATTTTTAGTGCGTGCCATCTCCATACATTGCGGATGACTTTAATTTACAGGAGCTTGATGAAATCAAAGTAAGAAAAAAATGGAAAATAGTAAGAAAAAAATGGAAAATAGTAATGGATAGGAGCGATATTGCACCAAAAGAATACTGTTAGATGTGCAACATTGACAGAACGATACGAGGAGGAAAATAAAAAAAAAACTGTGGGGTAAGATTCTATTTTCATTTTGATCCATTAGCCCTCTCCGCCACTTTACAACCCAAAATTGACTTCTGGAGTTAATAAATGTGATAATCGTAAAACTAAATGATCTGTTGCCACTCATTCTGCATCTAGGGTCTAGGGATATAAGGACGCTGAAAGTATTTATTAGAGATACCAATCTGTTCACTGCCAAATATAAAGAACCTGAACGGGCTTCATGGATACAGCTTTTGTACATCCACATCTACGTTTGTTAATGTCTGTGTGGACACAAGTTCTGTTGCTGGATCGATCTATTGTAATACGTCATTTTGATCCATATTACGCTGAGAATTTTGGCTCATTCATCATAAAAAATAGTACTTGGATATATCCTTGTTATTTTTGTTTGTATGTTTGATGCTATTATCTCTGAACTTATTCACCCTTGTGTTTGATGCAGGAACCTCAGTTGACTGCTATTGTACCGTTCGATATCTATGCAAAGCCTTTCTCCTTATAACTACTAATAAAGCAATATTCTTATCCAGCCGCTCGTGATTTGTTTCAAGAATGCCCTGTGAATCTGTATGGTTATTGACACTACAACGAATTTGCCCTCGAAAACACACATATGCCCATAGAAAAACTCATTTCCGAAAGATCCATGCTATTGACCATCGCCAGATTAAGTCACATTGATAAAAGTGTTTTATCGATGAGTTGTTGAAGAAAAATTTTATTCTCGATGGGAATGCCGTCAGAAAGAGCACGACTCCTTGAAAATAGTTCCTGAAAAATCAAATAATTATATTTTTTCAAATGAATCTTGCCGTCAGAAATACTAGGTTGGCCGTCGTTATTCTTTTGGTCTAGATTCCTGTTAATTTATTTATTTTTCTTATGTTTGCAGTAATTTCTTACAAATATAATGAAATCTGAAGTTGTTCTACAAAGAACATATATTATCAGGTATTGTTAAGAATAAATCTTAATAACCATGTCAGCAGCTGAGTCAGCAAAGCTTGCTGAGTCATTCACCATATCAGCAATTAGTTACACGTGCAGGACAACTCTTAGAAGTTGTTAATGATTCCCGCCAATAGTTTGTTATAAGCTGTTAAGATAATTTCCATACGTTTGTTGCTGTAGAATCTTCTAGGCTCGATTATATAAAGCCTGTAATTTCTCATTTCAGTTTAAGTATTAATAAAATGAATTCAGTCTGATAATATTTTCTCTCTCGAGCTTTAGAATTTTCCTTTCAACCAAACACTTTATTTTCTTTAACTTGGTATCAGAGCCACTCTGTTAACAAAGTGATGGCTTCTTCAAGGTCGAATCCTTCAGCTCATATCCTTTCTGGAGCATCCTTTACCTTTACCACATCAATCAAACTTGATCGCACAAATTATACAATCTGGAAACAACAAGTTCTCTCTTCAATTCGTGGAAATGGTCTTGAGAATTATATTGATGAATCTAGGCTCTGTCCATATCAATTTCTTCCTAATAGATCTAGATTTGGTGAAGCAAGTGAAGAAGATCGTGAAAATCCAGATTATGTTGCATGAAAACATCAGGATCAGCTTCTACTCAGCTGGATCATGTCCTCAATGAGTCTTCAGATTCTCAGTCTCGCGGTAAGCTCTCAAACTTCTCTTGAGCTATGGAAGAAACTTGAAAAACAGTTCGGATCAAAATCAATGGCTAAGAAAGTTCATCTTAAAATGCTTTTTAGTAACCTAAGAAAAGGATCTGTGTCTATGACTGAATATTTCACAAAACTTAGAACTATCTCTGATGGTCTTGCTTTAGCTGGAAGTCCTCTCAACAACACTGATCTAATCACTCACCTTATCACTGGATTAGATCATTCATACTATCCTGTAGTTGTTTACATTGAAGCAAATATGTTGACCATGGATCTGAGTGAAGCTTATGCTATGTTATTGACACATGAGGCTAGGCTTGAAACAGTAAGAATGTTGACAGTAAAGAAGTTAAAAACAACTTTATGGCTAATGTAGCTCAAACTGGGAATTTTCAAAAGAAAGGCAATGGTAAGAATCAGAATAACTGGAACAAAAATGGTGGAGGTAATTGGAATCAGAATACTGGTGGTAGAGGTGGATATCAAGGTCAAGGAAGAGGTAACTGGAATCAGAATTTTAATGCTGGCAGAGGCTTCGCTGGTGGTTTTAACACTGGTGGAAACTTTAATAATGGAGGTTTTTCTGGTAACTTTAACAATGGAAATGCTAATGCTGGTGGTTTTGGCAGAGGTGGTTTTGGGGGTAATAGAAAGAACTTTGCCCAGGGAAGTGTTATGTGTCAGATTTGTTTTAGGTTTAACCACACTGCTGCTGAGTGTAGAGACAGGTTTAACAGAAATTTTGCTCCAAGCTTTCCAGTTCAAGGCTATCATCCAAATCAAGGACCAAAGTCAGCTTATATGGCTACATCTGAGGGAGTTGCTGATCAAGGCTGGTACCTTGACAGTGGAGCTACCCATCACCTTACCAACTCAGTTCAGAACTTAACTGATGGTAAGACTTATTTTGGTACCAATTCTCTACTTGTAGGAAATGACCAAGGTCTTCAAATCACACATATTGGTAATGCATGCTTGTATACCTCTTTTGGTTCATGCATTCATCTTCATGATATTCTGTGTGTTCCCAAAATTACCAAAAATCTTATAAGTATCTCTAAGCTTCTTTCTGATAGTGATATAACAATTGAAGTCTCATTTGATGCTTGTTTTCTAAAGGACAAAGTGAAGGGAACACTGCTGGCTCAGGGGATTATTGAAGGTGAGCTGTATAAGCTACTGTCATATGGAGAGTCATTTTCTTTTAATACATCAGTATTCCAACCAAGTTCAATGGTGTCCGTTTTTTCTTCTCAACAAACTTGTGTTGATCCTTTGTTTGAGAAAATAAAGTCTAGTTTTCCAGTAAGCTTTCATGTTTCAAGCAATGTTTCAGTCAGTCTTTTACATAATAGACTTGGTCATCCAAGCAAGCATGTTCTTCAAACTCTCTTGAGAAACAATTGTATAACCTTTACTTGTGATAATAAGCAAAAACTTGAATTCTGTAATGCATGTCAACTTGGCAAACTACACCAGTTTCATTTTTCAGCAACTGACATCAAATCAAAATATCCTCTTGAATTAATCCACACTGATCTTTGGGGACCAGCCTCTGTACTTTCTATGGAAGGCTATAGCTATTACATTTCTTTTGTTGATGATTACACTAGGTACTGCTGGATCTTTCCTCTTGTGCTAAAATCAGATGCTTTAGGTACCTTTAAAAACTTCAAAACCCTAGTAGAAAAACAGTTCAGTTTACCTATCAAAGCTTTACAATATGACATGGGGGGAGAGTTCAAGGCCTTTATTTCTTTTCTTCACCAAGAGGGTATCCAATTTAGGCACAGCTATCCTCACACACATCATCAAAATGGTGTGGTGGAAAGGAAGCATAGGCATATAATTGAAACAGGGTTAACCCTTCTTGCTCAAGCTCAAATGCCTATTTCTTACTGGTGGGAAGCTTTTCACACAGCTTCTTATCTTATTAACCGAATGCCAACCACAGTTCTAAACAACCAGTCACCTTATCAAAAGTTATTTCAGCAATTACCAAATTATGATTTCCTTAGAGTGTTTGGCAGTGCTTGCTATCCCTTACTCAGACCATATAATCAACACAAACTTGACTTCCACTCTCAAAAGTGTTTGTTTATAGGTTATAGCCCTCTTCATAAAGGTTACAAATGTCTAGATAAAACAAGGAGAGTGTTCATTGCCATTCATGTTACATTTAATGAGCATGAATTTCCTTATTCTGAATTGTTTCTCTCTTCTGATTATTCATCAAAGTCAGTTCAAATTTCTTCTCCTTCATTCTGTATTCTTCATGACAGTAGCTCAACACAGCAGCTTTCAACATCATCATCAGTTCCAGCAGTATCACCAACACTAAACTCCCTTTCCTTACCACATATAAACACTCCTCCTTCACCACTCTCTTCAAATGCTCATTCTCACACATCTAACCAAAACTCATCAGTAGCTCTTCCTCAACAATCCTTGCCAATAGTTTTTGCTCATCCAATGGTTACAATAGCCAAAGCAGGAATTTTCAAGCCTAAAACATATCGTACAACCATACAAGATGTTGAACCAGCTAGTGTCAAAGCAGCCTTAGCAGATCAGAAATGGTATATGGCAATGACAGATGAGTTACATGCCTTGAGGAACAATGAAACCTGGACTCTTGTGCCAGCTGAGTTGGCAACCAAAATTGTTGGAAACAAATGGGTGTTTAGAGTTAAGTACAATCCAGATGGAAGTGTTTCAAAGTATAAGGCAAGATTAGTTGCAAAAGGTTTTCATCAAACCTATGGTGTGGATTTCTTTGAGACTTTCAGCCCTGTTGTAAAGCCTTGTACTATTAGAATAATTTTGAGCCTTGCAGTGATGAACCATTGGACCATAAGGCAGCTGGATGTAAATAATGCATTCCTGAATGATATACTAACTGAAGAAGTTTTCATGCATCAGCCTGAAGGATTTATTGATTCTCAACATCCAACTTATGTTTGCAAGTTAAACAAAGCTTTGTATGGTCTTAAGCAAGCACCTCGTGCATGGTATGACAGATTAAGAGGCTCTCTGCTGCAGTAGGGCTTTCAAACCTCTCGGTCAGATACCTCTCTGTTTCTTAAGCACACTGATTCAGATATTTTAGTCATTCTCATCTATGTAGATGACATCTTAGTTACTGGTTCTAGCAGTGCACAAATAGAAAAGATTATTGCACTTATTGGCTCTGAGTTTGCTCTTAAAGATTTGGGTGACTTCAACTATTTCATTGGTTTAGAAGTTACTCCAACAAGTGCTGGGTTACATCTTTCTCAAACAAAATATGTTGGAGATATCTTAAAGAAGGCCCACATGCTTGACAGCAAAGGCTGTAATACTCTAATGAGTGTAGCTGATAAGTTGTACAAAGATAAGGGGAAGTTGTTTGAGAATCCTTCACTTTACAAAAGTGTTATTGGATCTCTTCAATATGTAACTTTGACAAGGCCTGATATAGCTTTTATTGTCAACAAGTTAAGTCAGTTTTTAGTTGCTCCCACTATGCTTCATTGGCAGGCCTGCAAAAGGGTACTTAGATATCTTCAGTGTACAACTACTTATGGGATTCAGTTCTACAATTCAAAGTCTTTTTCTCTCACCGCCTTCTCAGATGCAGATTGGGGTTCAGATCCTGATGACAGAAGATCTGTTGGAGGCTACTGCATCTTTCTTGGATCCAATCTTGTTTCCTGGTCATCAAAGAAACAAAATGTTGTTTCTCAGTCTTCAACTGAGTTAGAATATAGAGCCTTAGCCTTGACAACTTCAGAAGTATTATGGATTTCATACTTGTTACAGGAGCTCAGAGTACAGCTAACCAACACACCTGTTCTGTACTGTGATAATAAAAGTGCAGAGGCTCTGGCAAGTAACCCAAAGTATCATTCACGAACCAAGCACATTGAATTAGACATTTATTTCGTGAGAGAACACATTGCCAAGAAGGAATTTGTTGTTGAACATGTTTCAAGCTCAAATCAGTTGGCAAATGTGCTTACTAAGCCACTTGGCTTTGATCATTTTGCTTATATGAGAGCTAAGCTCAATGTCTGTCCAAGACCTTGAGCTTAAGGGGGCATGTTAAGAATAAATCTTAATAACCATGTCAGCAGCTGAGTCAGCAAAGCTTGCTGAGTCATTCACCATATCAGCAATTAGTTACACATGCAGGACAACTCTTAGAAGCTGTTAATGATTCCCGCCAATAGTTTGTTATAAGCTGTTAAGATAATTTCCATACGTTTGTTGCTGTAGAATCTTCTAGGCTCGATTATATAAAGCCTGTAATTCCTCATTTCAGTTTAAGTGTTAATAAAATGAATTCAGTCTGATAATATTTTCTCTCTCGAGCTTTATAATTTTCCTTTCAACCAAACACTTTATTTTCTTTAATTGGTATAACATTAGGAACGAAGTACTCTAACACAATATTCTAAATGTAGCTTTATAAAATTTCAAAGAAATTGTATCTTGGGGTCGATCAAAATATAACCATGCATGTGTCTATTTTAGATTGAATCTTCTTCAGCAACAAGTGAGGTTGTAATTATTAACCAACCGGACTAATAAGTCATGATGCTTGATTGAATATTACAGTTTGGCTAGCTACTGTAAAATGATTAAACTCAATAGGATACTATTTAAAAAATGTGATTAAGATCAGACCTAAAATAGACGAACAATGAGAACCAATGGGAGCAGCAGCTAAAGCTAAGGTAGCAGCACTACTAGAAAAATGGTCTTTATTGACATTAAAATAGTGTTAGTAATTACTTTAAGTGACACTTGTTAATTGTGTTAGTAATTTGGCAGTCAGAAAAATAGTAACACTTGTATGTGGTGTCAGTGATTACTATTACTACAGTATCACCGATATTATGACACCATAGTTTTAGTAGTTATTGATATTTTATCAGTGTTTATGATTACTGTTATCATGGTATCACTAGTTAATTTATTTAAAAAATAAAAAATTAAATTGGATCATTGCCTATTGATTTATTGGTAAAATTAAAAGGCACCACAAAAGAACAAAAAGAAATTGATTTATATCACAAAATCTTTCATTTCACATTTAAATATTATTAGTATATATTACAAATTCCAAAACTTTAATAACCAAAATATGAGATATCCTACTCTCATAACTAAATAATTCAAATTAAATACATAAAAATTTCTACCATCCAATCAAATGCCTACTACTTGTGGCTAAATTTAATAAATCTAGAAGTTAAATTGAGAAGGATGACTGCATTTCACTCTTTAAATATGAGTAGTATAATTGCGTTATCACACCAACAACTTCTTCATTCAATAGATTGTATGAGCTAGTATACAAGTGATGTTGAGGAATAAACACTTCAAACACATTGATCAAATCTGCATATGAATACATGGAAAAGAAAAAAAAAATTGGCTGCCAATATCCAACCATTAGAGAAACAACAATTAACAGAAATAAAATTATTTTGTTTGAAAGAAAAAAATACTCATAAGCTATTTGTAAATAAACTCAATTATTCTCTTTTGGTAAAGGTTATATATATAGTAAACTATAGCAGACAAGAAGTTTTCAATGTAATATCTACTTTCAGCACAAGTATGTTACTCTATCTACATATATTAAATGATTTTTGTGCATAGTTAAAGCTATCACAAATGCTCTATTATAAATAAATCACCACTCATTTCCTCAATTTATTCATTCTAAAAGCTTATTTAACAAGGCAAAAAACAAGTCCTCAAACTGCAATTTCCTTAAACTGGGCATAAAATAACTATGAATTTCCATATTTATATTAGGCATAATGAAGTTTGGACATAAAATATTTCAATAATTTGAGAGTTCGATCCAAAATCATTACTACTAAAAAAATATATTTGCAAACTTAGTTAAGCCTTTATAAAGTGAGTATGAGATTTATCATACTACTTAAATCTATTCATGTGAACCATTTAAAGAATATCACCCTAAATTGTAATTAAGTATTCATTAGTTTGCCTAATTATAAAACTTTAAGAAGATAAAAAATAAAATAAAAGTAGAATAAAAATATAATCATTATATATTTCCACTCACAAGTAATGATGCTTTAACTTGATTGACATCATCACCCAAAATCACTTTAAACATTTTTCCTAAACCTAGAAAGGGACAAAAAAACTTTAAAATATAATTATTATATATTAAGACATGCATATATAACATAACAATTTACTAGAATATTCATGGAATAATCCATAGTTCTTAAAATTAATATGCTACACTAAGTAGATATTTGATACAGTAAATTAATTTTCAAACTATTACTTATATGCTCATCATCCAAAATCATTTTTTGGAAGCCTTCAAAGTTTTAAATTAGGATGTCAAACCCAAACCAACACAAAACAAAAATGTCAAATTCAAATCAATCGCAAACCATAGAATTCAATAATCGAGCTAATATTTAAGTTAAATTAGTTTAATTAAAAAGAATAGTTAACAAGCTCCTAGCTTTCTGGAACCACCCGGCTGGTCCTAAAACCATTCATTTTTGGGCTCCAACATTCAAATGGGGCATCAGCATAGCAAACATTACAGACTTTTCAAAGCTACAGCATGAAAAACTAGAACCTTTTTAGTGTCAATATTGCAATGGCTAGGACCGGCTTGTATCAACTATCACGCAAAATCAAGCAAGATTACTTCTTTGAGAGCACCGAGATAGAGGCAGCTGCAGTGCAAGAATGATGATGCAAATTTCCTAAAGCCTAAACTAGTATCATTTTTCCTTTTCCTTTTTGCTATTGTAAAAAACTGAATGCATTTCAAAAATGTTATCTTCATTTGCTGTTGGATTGGTTGGTGTGAGTTGTCTAATAGTGCCAAATTGATTGTAATGAAAATTAAAATGAATATGATTACCTTAAATAAAAAAGAAAAAAAGGAAAAAGGAAAAGACTAACCTTTAAGAATAGTTCCAAATATAATGAAAAAAGATTTATGCCTTTGGTACTTTCTTCTCCCATTGTAATTCACAGTGTTGAAATATTTTTTTTCTTGAAAAATATTGCAAGTTAGTAGATTTATGACTAATCATATTTAATAGGAAACCATTGACAGCTTGAATTTAAGATTTTCTTTAATTCAATACTATTTGGAATGCTATGAAACTTACAAAACATAATTAGACATGTCAATGCACCACAAATAAAATTTCCAAGTCATTTGGACAACTCTACATTTGCTTCTCACATGATTAAACTATATAAGTCAAAATTGCATATGAAACTGTAAAAACAGCAGTAGGTGTTTGAATATTTATTAAATTTAAAATACTAAATATATCAGAATGATACTTTCTAGATTTTAACTGCACTGTTAATTGCAAATTGGAATGAGAAAATTAAAAGAACAAAAACATTACCTTGATCAAGTTCAGATATCATATAGGCAGGACTCATAGTGCAGTGAAGTTTCAGGATAGATGAATAAATTGTTCGACCTACGGCTAACCAATTATTCAAACCCAAATTACAGTGCATTTTAGCTAATGAATTGAATCAAATAAGAAGTTTGATTATGCACATCACAAAGCCAAAAAAAAAAAAAAGCTAAGGAAAGAAAGGTACTTATTGTCAACAAGGGGTTGGATTTATTTCTCATATACTGTGTACTAGCATAAATCATTCTAATTGTTTTATGTTTTACCAGATTAATACATGGCTAATGTCAAATATTAAAGAGTAATTTTGACAGACTCACTTATTAAGTGATCAAATATTATGTTAATAAGTCTAATTTTGTCACATCCTATACAGTAATATATTATGGACAAGTATAATCTTTTAATGGGTTGAGCAACTTTGTACTAATACATGAGAGATCCCTACACTAAGTTATAATATTTAAGGGCTATAGCTACCTTGGAGTTGCTCTGAAGTAGAGCACGAATCACAGCTACACATGCAAAGTGATAAATAATAAAAAGCTTATCATAACTTTAATAGTGTGATTATAAAAAAGTATTATATCTTAGAGAGTTTCCAACATAGCTGGACTCATATTTAAGTGACTGTAGCCCATTGAGAGTTTACTATTCACGAAACTGAAGTAAGGGTGTAGTGCACCTTTCTCTCTCCCCGCCGATTGTGTGTGTGTGCCTGTGTGCACAGTGGTTGATCAAATCGTTCACACCTTGAGCAAGGAGAACACAACAAGTTGCGGAAGCTAGATCAAGGTGGTAGTAGTTCCGTTGAAGCTCTACAACAAGTTTACAAGTTTAGATTTATGACTAACGAAGGCAAATCTTGAATTTTTCCCTTATGACGTGTTGAACGGATTCGCAAGACCATCGGCATAAAGCTCTCATTTGTTTTAGCACAACAGTCCATCAATTGTCTTTGGTGCTGTGCTAAGAGGTTTCTTGCATCATATAGAGTTTCGAGAAAGTCTAAAGAACATACAAGGTGACTGTGTGAACACTGTAAGTAGATGCAAGAAACAAGGTAAAAAAATTCAAAAATGCCACAGAAATTCCCATGTCTTAATTGATGTTACGAGGACTTATATGCTAAGATTTTTGGATCTAAATGCAATTGAGGAAGCGTTTCAAGCCATAGTGCAGATTGACTTTAGTTAAGGGAGGCATTTACTTTAGAATTCATTTATTCAATTTGATTCGACTCATATTAAATAAGTTTGGGTTTAAAAAAATTGATTCATATAATAAAGGGAAAATATCCACCGTCCACCTGTTTTTTTTTTCCTTTTTCAAAAATACACAATTCTTTTTTTTTTTAGCTGGTATCCACTTAAAGTTACATTTTGTTTCACTTTTCCACTTCTGTTTGGAATCCGTTAAGAAAACTAACGGAAACTTAAAAAAAATGACCAATTTATCCCCAAAACGAAAATTACAATTTCATCCTAAAAATGCCAAAAATAATCAGATTTAACGATGAATATCATTATTAGTACGTTAATGAAGTACAAAAAAATCTTAACTACTAGAGATTATAACTCAATGAATAATAAAACTCTACTTATCTTAAATTCAATTGATGGTTTGCGAGATTGAACTATTTTTAATACTACTGTTATAATTTAGCATTCTAATTACATATATATTAAAAAAAAAAACATGCATTTGATGGTTGTGAAATTAATTTCTTTATTGACCGATGGGGAAAATATTTAGATTTAATCTAATTATTTTTGGTAATTTTTAGGGTGAAATTGTTATTTTCGTTTTGGGGGGTAAAATGATCATTTTTTAAAGTTTCCGTTAGTTTTCTTAACGGATTCCAAACGGAAGTGGAAAAGTGAAACAAAATATAACTTTAGGTGGATTCCAGCAAAAAAAATTAAGAATTGTGTATTTTTGAAAAAGTTGAAAAAAACTGGTGAACGGTAGATATTTTTCCTTTATTATATGAATCATTTTTTTAAACCCAAACTTATTTAATATGAGTCGAATCAAATTGAATAAATGAATTCTAACCAAATTTCCTTTATTGATTACCAAGCATCTATTGTCATAGAAATTTTATCATATTTTTCATATTTTTGGGACAACATTTTTGTACCTTTGTAAAAATACCCAAAAAAAAAATAATACTTACTAACAAAGATATTTATTGCCTGCAAAAATATTTGGTCGGTTGTAAGGCTTTTTGTTGTAGTGTGAGAAAACTTGATCCAGTCATGAATATCTTGGAAGTTTATACTTTTTCAATATTTTCTTTTCTCTCTTTTCTCTATTTTAAGTTTTGAGAATAAAAATGCTGATTAATTATATGTATCTCCATCATTTGGCTGATCTGAAAAAAAGATGTTTTAGATTTAGATTTGCTTATCTTATGATTTCCCTTGCTAACAAGTTTGAGAATTCAAAGAAATGTGTGATAGATTGATGGTTATCATGGTGATGGTACGATGGGATGGTAAATAAATTTTCAGGAGATTTAATCCGAAGTGCCATGTAAAATATTATAAACTGTTAAATAATGAATCATAAAATTATACGGAAAGTGCAGCATTTAATTTTTTTTGCCTTATTTAAACTAAATATAATTACCGAAATTAGAAAAAAAAAATGAGTACCCGCCGTTGGCAATGGTCAGCCCCACCAGGAATGATTTCAGATTTGTGTGGCCATTAAACCGGCCAGCAGCTATCTCCGAAACAACAAATAAACCCGGTTCAGTACCAAGACTCGTACCAAGTTACAACCACCAGATAAGCCCAGACAAGCAAGACAGGACACTTCTTGTTCTCATCTTAGCTCTCGCTCCCACACAACACAACCTCTGTATTCTCACTGCCATGGCCGCCGCCACCACCACTCAGCTCACCTTCTTTCCCCTTGTCCTCCGTCCCTCTGATCCACGTCGCCACCACTCCTGCAAGTTTCTCTCCCTTCCAACTCAGAGCAGTAGTAGACTTGCCCTGAGAGTAACAACGACTACGGCTCTGGGCAGTGATATGTTGGGAGATTTTGGAGCCAGAGACCCGTTTCCGGCAGAACTAGAAAGTGGGTTTGGTGAGAAAGTGTTGGGAAATGTTGACACTGAACACAAAATACTCATTCCAAAATTGTCAGCTCTGTCACTTGCTGAGCAAGACTGCTCTCCTGCCTCTCCTTTCCAGACTCCTATGTCTGCCGATGATGCTAAGAAGTTGCTCAAGAAGGTGATTTTCCAGTTTCCAATTATTTATTAAACTATATTTAATTCACAAACGGATGCATGTAAAAATGTCATTTGTGACTTGTGAGGGGTACTTGCGATGTTAGAATTTTAAGTTCCCATATCTAAAATACTCGACCTGTAGAAATGTTTACCTCAATTCAGCCATTATTTAATTTTTCTGTTTGTTTTCAGTTTTCAATACTTGAACTTTCGAAAAGGAAATACAAGTGAGCTTCGGAATAGTTTATTTGTCTTAAAATTTGAACTGCGATATGGAAATGGCAAATTAAAAGTGAGTGTTTCCACTTTCCTGTTTGCATTCAAAGCTACGAGCTTCAGATATCTGTTCAAGAATTTTGGTCTGTGAGGCTGAGGAAATAGAATAATTTGAAGGATCCCCTTTTGGCTGCATTTCTTAGTTTCTGAGTTTTTCACATTTTTCTCTAATTTGGGACCTCAAGTTGTCACGTGGTTACTGATAGATTACACATTACTGGCTGAGTTTTAGTGTGCTTGGTACTAGATAATGTGACAAAATAACCTCAATTTATTTATCAAATTAAAGGCAATGATTAAATGATTAGAGACTTTAAGGACAAGTTGGTGAATTTTAACAAATTGTTTGTGCCAGTAATCTGCATCATGTCCTATTCCAATTTATGTGATTTTCACTCGGATGAAATTCCATAATGTTTGCAGTCGACATCTTTATACTGGAATAAAATCAAACAATCCTCTTGCTTCTCTAACTAGCACTTAAGTGTTCTTTAATCCGACATTCTGGAAAACCAAAGGGAAGATGATGGGTCCTGGTCTTGATTTGCAATTTCATTGTTATATAAAGCAAAATCTTGGATGTGCATCAGGTCACTTCAATAATTGAAAGAATTGATGTAAGATTGTCTTTTTCATTCTGTTACCTATGAGAGTTATGTTTGTGACAGTAGGTTGTTGGCTGGAGACTTTTGGAAGAAGGTGGACTTAAACTACAGTGCTTGTGGAAATTAAGAGATTTTAAATGTGGGGTTGAACTCATCAATAGGATATACAAGGTGACAGAAGCTGCTGGACATTTTCCAAATCTCCACTTGGAGCAGCCCAATCAAGTTAGAGCTGAACTATGGACTTCTTCCATCGGTAAGCTTTTCACTTTCAGAATTTGCTCCCATTTCAGATTCTGATTATAGTTATAGCATTTTCTTTTCCCAATGGCTAAATGCCATTGATATTGTCTGTGGTCACCACCACACAGCTGCTATTAAGCATGTTTCACTTTCACAGCATATTATGTTACTGCTATACAGTGCTTTAAAAAGTTTTCATTTAAATGCAGGAGGCTTGAGCATGAATGATTTCATTGTAGCAGCAAAATTAGATCAGATAAGAACATCAGATCTTGCTCCCAGAAAAAGAATTTGGGCATAGGCAGAGCATACTCTTTCTCTCCCCGAAGAAACACAAAAAGTCTGTCCGCTCATGTCTTTCTCAGCACTCGATAACAGCAAACAAAGGGCTCATGTTGGGACAAGTTTATGAGAAAAGACCAATCTTTTTCTTTCCATTTTTACTCTTTGTAACTTGTGCATATGGAGTTAAGATGTCTTCATCCATCCATGTTGCGTTTCATGTCACAAATTAATATATATAGTTATTGTACTTATTGTGAGACCATTCATCCATATTCATTGTTCAGCTTGTGCTAATGAAAATAAATCTCTTTTTAAGTAAACCTGGGTCTCACCTTCATTTTGGTTGAAGAAACAGTAGTTCCATCTTGTGTACCTTTTCCATTGTATAATTTTATGCCTTGTAAGCTTGTTAATTTAGTATGGATCAACGCGGGAACCGAACACCTCTCTTTTCGAAAATTTGAGACAGTCGAGCAGATTTCTAATTGTAAATATTAATCCGTCCGGGTATCACTTACTTGATCAATTTGCGAGTTAATTGAAATCTGATTTGTATCAAAGAAAAAACAAATGGTGAATTAATAGACACAACACAAGTGGAGCAAACTTGTAGAGGCGAGGGGTAAAAATGACAAGATGATAGACACATGATGGCGACATACAGTGGCATCATCCAATAGATTATTCAAGCCGTCCGACAACAACAAGAATACTATACTAAACTTATCGTGTGTTCTACACATGTAATACACACAGTAGGCAGTGCCCATTACACATTGCACAAACTTAACTTCGTACATTGACACTTGACGGAAAGTTTGTTTCATTAACACACGATCCACATTCCACACACACTTGCCGCCGCTTCGCATTCGTCGAGGATGGCTGCAGCAGCTGCTCCTACTAGTTGGTTGACGGGCCAAGGTACCCATTCAAACCCTTTACATAATTTTTGCTCTTCTGTTTGTAAAATTGGTTTTAATGGGCGTCTAATGGCGTCTAATGGCAGGACTTGGTGGAAGGAGTCCAGGCTTCCAATTTCCATGGAGAAGTAAAGAGGTTCCTGTTCTTAATTCTTATCTTGTTTTATGTCTAGTGTGTGAATCATTGAAATTTTTTAGTGTACTTATGATGTTCGACGAAATGCTTGGTACATTAGAAGTTGCAGAGAAAATATACGGGAAAGGCTGTTTATGGCCAAATTTCTGCTAAATTTGAGCTGAAGCCTCCACCTTATCCACCGGTAAGATTTCAATGTCTTCGGTTATGATTATCATGACTTATCCTCGGTAAGTTCATTACATTCGAGTAACACATCAAGTTATATAATTCATAGTTGTCGATTGGGTTTGTCTTCAGTTTCTCAGTTGTTTTTTTTTTTGGGGTTTATGTTTCATGAAGAAATGAAAGCTTTAATTTAAGAGAATTACTTTGACGTATCTAGGAAAAAGAAAAGAGCGTTTTTTTTATAAAAAAACTTTTGTATGCTTATCAAATTTATACTGTCACGGCAGAATGCTTTGGAGCCACATATGAGCAAGGACACCCTGGAGTATCACTGGGGAAAGCACCACAGAGCTTATGTAGAGAACCTGAACAAGCAGATTGTTGGAACTGAGCTAGATGGAATGTCATTGGAAGACGTTATCATTGTTTCATATAACAAGGGCGACATGCTTCCTCCTTTCAACAATGCTGCACAGGTATGCTATGCATCATATTGTATTATACGTCTTGATAACAACCATTCTGTAGTTTACTTCTTGTCACATTGTATAAGTGTGTGATGCGAATAAATATCAATTATAAAATCAAATGGATACTTTCTTTTTCCATTATAATTCTACTAATATTTGGCCTGATAATGCAGAGTAAATTAAATAAATGTCTCTCTTTCTCTCTGGGAGTCATTTCACTTCCTCATTGTCAATTCCAAAGTTCCATGAATTGTAATTTAGTGCTTTTCATCTGTATTCAGGCATGGAACCACGAGTTCTTTTGGGAATCCATGAAACCAGGTGGTGGTGGAAAGCCATCTGGTGAACTTCTAGAACTGATTGAAAGGGATTTTGGTTCTTTTGATAGATTTCTCGAGGAATTCAAGTCGGCTGCAGCCACCCAGTTTGGTTCTGGTTGGGCTTGGCTGGCATGTAAGTGACCTTCCTACCTCTTGCTCTTTGTTATTGTTTTGTGAAACTTGTGCTGAAATGTTTTCTTCTTGTTTTATTTATCCAGACAAAGCCAATAGACTTAATGTGGATAATGCCGTGAATCCTTTTCCATCAGAGAAGGACAAGAAGCTTGTAGTGGTGAAGAGTCCCAATGCTGTCAATCCACTTGTCTGGGATTATTCAGTGAGTAATTTTTCACTTTGCTAAAGGATTCCCAGTTTACATTTATGTCATACTGCAGAGTTAGGAAAGCTTTTAATGTCTGTTTCGTTACTTTGTTTCTCTATGCATCTGATGTTATTCTTGTTGAATTTGCAGCCACTCCTTACTATTGATGTTTGGGAGGTAAACGTTTTCCACTGTTTTCTACTTATCGAAAAATAAATTAAATACATATTTTCTTTATGATACTAGTCTAATCTTAATTGATCAGTTACTAATTCTGCAATTGTATTTGTTGTCTCAACAGCATGCTTATTTCCTTGATTTCGAGGTGAGGCTTAGTTAATGAAATGAGCAATTAGATTTTAATTCTTCGATTAAGTTACTTGTAAAGATCATAGGTGGGATCTAACAGCTGTCTCATTGATTGCTTGTAGAATCGACGACCTAATTACATATCAGTTTTTATGGACAAGCTTGTGTCATGGGAAGTAGTAAGTAAAAGACTTGAAATTGCAAAGGCTCGAGCTACAAAGAGAGAAATGGAAGAAGAAAGGAGGAAAAAGGAAGAGGAAGAAGAAAATTCTGAAGACGAAGCTGTTGAGGTGTATGTAGATGGTGATGAGTCAGAATCCGAGTGAATCAAAACTGTTTGTCAGTGGCATCAATAAGCTAGATATATTTTTTCGATTCCTTTATCTTTTCTTTCACTTGGTACTCACATTGCCATAATATAGAGCATAGAGGTTAGTTTAAGCGGCTGCTTTACTGTGCAGTGCCATCAATTTTTAGAATTTTCTGGTCGTTCCAAGTCTTCAAAACATCATTATCACTGTGAAAAATGGTATTTATAACAGACAATATCATATATATTAGGTCAGACAGGGATTGTTTAGTCGCAACAGAAATAACCTTAACTAAACCTATTGGTTCTATAAAAATATTGCTAATTGTCAAACATGAAAATTAGCAATATATTATAATGTGATTATTAGTGGTTAACAGGACTTTGACATGATTACTATTACTCGGAGGGTGCGTTTGGAATTGAGGTGTTGTACCTTTTAAACTACAGCTGCTGTGAAAAAAAAAGCTGTAACTACGAAATAAAAGTTAATAATATATAATAAATATAAATTTTAAATAATAATTTTGACAAAATTATTAAAGATATAATAGATTTTTCATCATATAAGTGAAAAATCATATTAATACATCTTTCAAGTTATAACAGTTAGTGTTATACCAAATATTTTAGTGCTATAACTTTTAAACTACAGCTGCCTAACTTCAATCCCAAACGCACCCTTAATATGTTAGCAACAAATTTGTGTCCAAACTTCATTTTATTATATTTTAATTACATTACAATCTTCTAACTGCAGAACCTCTTAATTAAACTTTTTGATGGCATTATTCTGGTATTTGGGCCCGGAATTAATAGACCAAACCTAATTTCAAATATTAAAAAAAAATTCCAAAGGACATGACTCAACTCTTTCTCAAAATAATTGTAGTGCAATCTATATTTAAGTGTCTTTTATTTTTCTAAAAATAATAAAAGAAATTGCCACTTAAAATAAGAGCTTAGCCTCTCAAGAGTCAAGAAGAATTAATAAATTCATAATGGATTCAAAGCATGATTTTTTTCGTCATCTCTGTATGTAATCCAAGTATGAGCTGTTGTCCTATGAACAACAAATAATTCATGGAGTTTTAATTGGCTGGCTCATTTCTTAGAAAAAGAAAGAAATTATTTTGGTAACATGATGATTTCTTGTTAACAGGAGGAGACTTAGAAGAAATTGACCAAATTTTTGTGCAACACTTGTAAATACTTCTTGCTGGAAACCCTAGATAATCCAAATTTAGATGTCCTGAAGATTATAGAGTGCAATAAAACAAAGGAAGTTTGTGCTAAAGCTTGAGATTGGTTGTGCATTGTAGCTGAGCAGGTGTCTATATGAGGCTCATTATGATAACCATGTTAACAAGTTTTCAAAAATGTTTAGAGAAGGTGCTTCTATCAAGTTTGGGTCGAGAAATTTAGCAATTCCTTTGGAAGTTTCCTACGAATTTCTCAGAGCGAGTTTGGGTTTGTAAGGTCCGTTTTAGTTCCTCAAGGAAGAAAAGTATAAGGTTGGAGAATTTTAGCTAAGGCAGTAGATAAGTTGGGTCGGGGTGATTCTGGCAAATCTGTTAACAAAAGTGCAGGGTATAGAAGAGATAATCCAGAAGCTTGGTCAAATAGGCTTATCAAAACAGAAGAAAGGAAGAGTTTCGCTTTTAGTGAAGGTAACATATTCAAAATGGCTTGTACTTAGAGTATGGAGTCGTGTTATTGTGTGCTTTAGGGAGCACAGTTGGGACCCGTGGTAGAAGATCCCAAAGAGTTTAAGTACAAGGGTGAATTTGAAGATTGTTCTTAAACCTTATTAGTCTAATAAATCCATCTTCTTGTATCAGTCTATGAAGGAAGCAGAAGATTAAGGAGAATTGGTAGGTTAATGCTGGAGGGGCATATCAGAGAAATATAATGCCTTTCTTATCTAAGAGAGGCTAGAATCAAAGTTAAAAAGGGTGAACAAGGTTTTATTCCAACATTTTTTGTTGTCGAAGAAAATGGGTCCAAGTGGAAAGCCAAGCTAAGAGTAATCAGAAAAAGAATAAACAATTCATATATGTCCTCTATTGTTGCAAGGTTGAAGAAGGTAAGAAAAGGTGGATTCGTGGTAGTAAGGAAAAACAAAGTGCATACAATGTAGGTGAAACTAGAGATGTGCATTAAGCTTCTTTTGTACAAATATCCTTTGATAAAGTGGATAAGATTGGGAAATCCATTGTTTCTAATCCATGTCAGAATTTTCAAATTTTAAAATGCTCAGAGCTTGCTAAAAAAGATAAAGGGTACAGGCTTGAGTTGGGTGTCGAGTCCAAAACCCAGATGGATTTTAATCAACCTAAGAGACTTTAAAGTGGGCTTGACAAGGTTAGTTCTCAAAACTTTTTAAAGCGCATCCCTGTTCTCTCGAATCCTAGGCCTCAACCCTAAGAATACATTTTTTTTCAAACATTCATCTTCCTTGAAATGCTGGATTGATCCAAAGAGACAGAAAACAAAAATCTAAATTTTTTTAGAGTTAAATCCCAAAAATCCAATCCAAAAAAAAAATAGATTCCCTAATAATATTAAATCTAAAAAGCCTTGTCTTTAGTTTTCTAATTCAAAGAAGGATGACAGGAAAATTGAATAGAAAATTATGGAGTATGACTTAATGGACATAGAAATTGCTGATGGGGTTAGTTTTAAAGGTGAATTTCATAGGCTTAATTTGACAAAGATGGACATATATGGCTAAATGTCTTATGATTTTTATGTTTCTGGAGGTGAAAAACTCTATAGAGGATGATGTGGGTAGAGTTAATAACATGCAAAATCACTTATGTGTGTATTCAAGTAATGAGGAAGGGTCTGAGTCAAAACAAAATGGATTGTTAAGGTTTGTTGAGGCACAATAAGAAGTTGAGGAGGATGACGGTTATCAAAATGAGCTAATTGCCTTATTCTCTGATAACAATGACAGACTTCCTATATCTAGTAGAGGTAGTGAAAGTGAAAATCAAGACCAACTACAAAAAACCATCTTGGTAGTGAAAGTGAAATGATCATATCAAAGAAATGAGACTAAGAGGCTAGTGTTGGGAATAAAGTTCCTAAGTAGAATAATCCTCATGATTTTTATAATGAAGACTTGTGGTGAAATTTTCAATCCTTCTTAGAGGAGATAAATTTGTCATTGGTTCCTATGAAAAAAAGAAGTAATGTTGGCAAATCCTCAAGGAGCAGGAAAACTAAAGGGGTTAGAGAGCTGTGTAATTTAAAGTCTAGCATTAATTACGAGAAGTGTGTTAAGAATAAGGGTAAGAAGGGAATTTTAGATGATTTATGAAGATTCTATCTTGGAATGTAAAAGGTTTGTGGGATGTTAGAAAAAGAGGGATGATAATAGATACCTTGAAGAAAATAAGACTAGACATTGTAGTGATTCAAGAAACCAAGAAGTAAATTTTTTGTAGGAAAGATGTAACTAGTATTTGGGGTTCTAAATTTAAAGAGTGGGGTTTTTTTTTTTTTTGCCTTCTTTGGGGAGGTTAGGAGGTATGGTTATGGTTTGGAATACAAAATCAGTAGAATTGTCGGATTGTCTTATGGGGGATTTTTTCGTTATTTGTTAAGATTAAGAAGGGCAACAATGTTGAGTATTGGTATTTAGAGTTTATAGTCTTGGCCGACCGAGAAATAAAATGTCTTTTTTTAGAAGAATTAGCTGGTCTTTATGTTGTGTGTAGTCTTAATTGGTGTGTCGGTGGAGATTTTAATGTGGTTAAATTCTCTTATGACAAATCAAATAGGGGCAGAGAGACTAGTAGTATGAAGATGTTTAATGAGTTCATTAGAGAATCTAAATTGACAGATCCAGAGTTAATTAATGCCTCTTTTACTCGGTAAAATATAAAGGAAGGAGGTTGTGTGTTGTAAGCTCGGCAAATTTTTGTTTTCCAGTGAGTGGAAGGGATTTTTCATTGTTTTAGGCAAGAGGCTTTAGTGAGAATAACTTCATATCATTGGCTGATTTTGATGGACTCTAACTTCAAAAAATGGGATCCTGTGCCTTTAAGATTTGAAAAGGTATGATTGTTGTATCAGACATTTAGGAATAACTTTAAAAAATAGTGCAAAAAATCTCAAGTTTATGGATAGGAGTTGGTAGTGTCGTTAGGGTGCACCAAATTTAAAACCTTACTATTAGTATAAATAATTAGTACAGAGCGAGTAAGAATCGATCCCACAGAGACTATGCTAGCTGTATTTATTATCAACTCTAAAATAGGGTTTAAAATAAAATAATAATAGAAATAATTAATATAAATTAGTCTAACTAAAGAAAATGTCAATTATAAATAAAAGGGGGATTTTTGAATTTTTAACTAGATTGCAAGAAATAAAGAAATTAAACTATGAAATTTTTTTTTTAATAAAAACTCTAATTAAAGGAGAAAAAAATAATAATGATGAAACTTTGGTTAAAGGATCATTCGCCGCCACCAAACATGCACATAATATATCAATTCTATCATCAATTTATATTGAAACTATCAACCGTAGACAACAACAAACTCTGTTCGTCTCAATCTTTCCTTAGTGTGTCATTAGGCAAAACAAGTTCTTCACCTAATCTCTAACCATTAAATAATTTAAAACAAGCTCTTTAAATTTAAGATAGATATTAGGTTGATTTAGGCAATAAACACACAAGCTCGGATTATTTAACCTATGTTATGTTCTCCAATTGAAATAACTGATTCCAACCTGCTACTTATGATCAAAATCTCAAGACAATTACGGATTAAGAATTTTAATCTAGCAATAGAATTTATTCAAGTCCTATCTAATTGGCCACTCAAATAAGACGATAATAAAATCATAAACATTAATTATAGAAGAACATAAACAATCTCAATTAAATAAATTAAATGATAGAATTTAAATTAATCATATGACATGTTTGGGGCTTTAAATTCACACTCAACCGAATAGAAAATCTAGCCTAACATAATTAAATTGGGAATAAGAGAATTGATAAAACCAATCATAAAGATTAATTCAAGCGGCTGCCATTTTCTTCAATTCCTTTCGGCTGCTAATTTTTTTTCTTCTCCTTTGCGGCTGCAAATTGTTCAGTTTCTCTTGCTGCCGATTCTCCCCCTCGTGTTGCTTCCACTTGGCCCTTATATAATGCTTCAATTGTGGCTTTTAAATCCTTGCATGGAAAGAATTACATACAGGCCAAAACCGCCACTTTCATAACGTGCTTGCCATTTAAATTGTCATGCAAAATATTTGCTTCCTTTTTCGTCTTCATTCACAAACTCTTTTGATTGGTCATGCTTAAAGCCAAAAGGCTTTATTCTTTTCTTCCTCTCACGTGTTGGATGGCAATCTCCTTTTTTCCAATTTTAGCTCCATGTGATGGCTTAGCTTGTAATTGGGCTGCCTTCCTTTTTTACTTCCATTTTCCAATTTTAGCTCCATGTGCAAAATTAATTTTGCTTGGCCCGTACAAGCTCTAATTGGAAAATATTCTTTATTTCTCCAATTCTTGATCTCTTGTGCACTTTTGTCTTCCAATCTTGAATTCATTTCCTATTCTAATTCTCTCAATCAGATTTCTTTTTTGAATGCTCCGATTTAATTTCTCTTTAATCCCAAAAAATACCTAAAATAACAAAATAAAAATTAAGATAAAAATTAACTCAATAAATATATATTTTACTAAATTAAAAATTAACTAAAATAACTAGAATATTTAAAACCAAAATAAGAAAAAGATGGAGAAATTAATAGCAAAATATATGAAAAATATGCACTTATCAGGAGTGATATAAATTTATGAAAAAGCTTGATTTGTTGAAAAGATGTATCAAGGGGTAGAACAAATAGAATTTTGGGAATGTGAAAGAGCAAAAACAAAGGCTATATACTAGGCTTCTAGATTTAAACTTAATGGAGGAATAATAAAGGTTGAACAGAGAGAGGTGAAACCAAACAACAGTTGGAATACATAGTTTTTAAATAAGAGTTTATGCGAAGACAAAAGGCTAAAGTTGAAGATTGATGATAATTTTCACCAGATTTTAAAAGAAAGATTAGGCAGAAATAATATCAATAGATTGAAGATTGATGATAATTCCATTATACAAGATGAGGTTGCATTGAGAATCAAATTTTAGAGTTTTTCCAACAACTTTTCTTAAAAGAGCATTAAGGTCTGAAATTGAAGGGTTAGAATGGTGTCCTATTTCAATCACCAAAGCATCTTTGATGGAGAGACCTTTTGAGGAGGAGGAAATTAAGATTGCTATTTGGACTTGTTGTTGATATAAATCTCCTAGTCCTGATGGGCATTTGTTGGCAGTGTATTAAGATTATTGGGATGTTCTTAATTAAGACCTGTTAGGAGTTTTTAGGGAATTTTACAAGTCTGGTGTTGTGAACTCTTCTACTAACTCTACCTCTATTTGCCTTATTCCAAAAAAGAAAAAGCCTTCAAAATTGAATGAGTTTAGACCCATAAGTTTAGTGACAAGTCTTTATAAGATCATTTCTAAAGTCCTTTCTCTTAGATTAAAAAAGGTGTTAGAAGAGACCATTTCTTACTCTCAAGGTGCTTTTGTGAGGGATCGATAGATCTTGGATGCAATTTTAGTCGCTAATGAAGCTATGGAGTAGCATAGCAAATGCAAAAGACCTGGTCTTTTTTTCAAATTTGAGAAAGCTTATGGTTACGTTGATTGACACTTTTTAGATTTTATGTTGGAAGCTAACGGTCTCAGGTAAAAGTGGAGAAGTTGGATGAGGGGTTGCTTAAATTCTATTAGTTTTTCTATCTTCTTGAATGGCAGACCTAGAGTAAGATTCATGCTTCTAGAGGTCTTCAACAAGGGGACCCTTTCTCTCATTTCTTATTCACAATTGTGTTTGATGTACTTAGCATATTAATGGACAAGGCTCAAGAATCCACGCTAGTTAAGGGTTTCTCAATTAGTGAATATAAATTTTGGTTTCTCTTCTCATCTCCAATTTGCTAATGACACAATTTTCTTCCATTTCGATGATGTAGGAAAATTTCATAATCTTCTCAAAATTATGGATTTCTTTTGTGTAGTTTCCGGCTTGAAAATTAATTTGAGGAATAGTTCAAATGTAGGCATAAATTTCTAGGATTAAAAGTTAATTGACTTGGCTTTTTCAGTTGGGTGTGAGATTGGGAATTGGCCTTTAAAATACTTAGGATTACCTCTTGAGGGGAACCCCAGGAAAGTTGATTTTATCCTCCAATCTTAGAAAAAGTTGAGAAGAGATTAGATGGGTGGAAGAAAGCGTGACTTTCCACAAAAGGAAGGCTAACTCTTATCCAGTTTGTTATGTCCAGCCTTCCTACTTATTTTATGTCTTTATTTCATATTCCTGTGTCAGTAGCTATAGAAAAAGTTATGATGGATTTTTTGTGGGAAGCCATAAGGGATGGTAAAAAATATCATTTGGCAAGCTAAAAGGTAGTTTCTTAATAGCAATCCAAAGGACGACTAGGGTTAGGAAATATTATTAACAAAAATAAAGCCTTGCTAGGGAAGTGGTTATGGAGATTTCCTTTAGAAGTTAATTCTCTTTGGTATTGTGTTATAAAAACTAAGCATGGGTTGCGTAAAAATGGTTGGGATGAAGTTGATGTTGTTAGGGGGAGTACTAGACGTCCTTGGGTGATTATTTTAAAAGGAAAAACATATTTTGTATCCAATTTTAAGCTGGTAGTTGGTAATGGGCAGAGAGTTAGATTTTAAGAGGATTGTTGGATTAGCGAGGTTGCTCTTTGTGATCTTTTCCCTCGATTATAAAGGCTTTCTTGAGGTCGTGAGTGCTGTATAGCTAGCCTATTTAAGCATTCTATTATGCAATGGAGATGGGATTTTACGTTCCTTAGAAACTTAAATGATAGAGAATCTGAACAATGTGTTGAGATGCTTGGGATCCTATATGGGTTTTTTTAATGATTTGAAAAAGGTACGATAGTTTAGAATTTAGATAAATGAAGATGTTTTTCCACTAAATCTTACTTTTGTAGTCTCATAGATAACCCTAATGCTCCTTCATTTTCTCTTTTTCACCTAATTTGGAAAGCTAAAGTCCCTACCAAGGTGAAATGATGGTTTGGTCTGTTGCTAATAGAAAAATCAAAATGAATGACATAGTTAAAAAAAGAAGACTTAATGTGGTTTTATTTTCATAATGATGTGTCGCTTGTAAAAATGTATCAGAGAATGTCAGTCATCTATTTCTACATTACAATGATGCATACTTTTTATGGTCTAACTTGTTTGAGAAAACAAAAAGGAGAAAAAAAAGGGAGAAACTAAAGATGTATCATGTTCCTACCTCTTATTGGAAAGTGTTTCTTGCTTAAAAAGGAGAAAAAAAAAAAGCAAGGGTTTTATGGGACTATGTAGTCTTGGCTATTTTTTAGGTTGTGTGGAATGAAAAAAACTAAAAAATCTTTGATAATAAAGATAGGGAAGATGCTTCACACCTATGGGATAATTCCCTCTGGGCATCTATTATTGTTGAATTTAAAGACATTTCTTTCTTTTTTATTTTGCTTAATTGGGATGTTTCTGTATCTTAAGAGGTATGCATTCTTAGTGAGCTGGTGTTTCTAGGTTTTGGGATTTTTTTTTTTTATCTTTGTAGTTTTTTTAAGTGTTTTGTTTAGGACATCTCTTCCTTATTTTTGTGGATTTGTAGTCCCACCGATCCTTGTACATATTTCATATAGTTTAATATATAATCTTTTGTTTCTTAGCAAAAGAAAAAATTATCATTCATTTAGTAAATTGCATCAAGGGCATTTTAGTAATATAAATCAAAGTAACTGATATTTTAGTAAAAGAAAGATTACACAAAGTGTTTATTAGAGATTTTCTTTTACTAGTTCCTGCCATTTGTGTCTACTCTTTCACCATTTTTTTTTAATTCTAATCACAAATTGATCCTGAAGCTTTTGATATCTTAATGAGAAATTCAGCTATTAAAAATAAATAATATTGACAAATTTCTTTATGAGAGTTGTCAATTAACTAGTTGTACTAATATTGACCTCCAAAGTTGTTTAATTGAATGTTTTTCAAATAATTTTATTTGATTGGTAGTCCGAATTCAAGTCTTAATTGATTTAAGATTTTGGCTACACTTCTATCTTAAATATATATATATATAAGAAAAATTGTACTTACATTGGATTCATTTCGAAAAATTGTACTCACAACAGCATCCATACTACCTCGGTATCCAAGTATAGGCATAGTTATTATGATACATAGAAATAGTGCTGGGGCAATAAACAATTATGTAAATAATATTAAAGTTCGAGAACAAATTTACAAGGTTATAATTAATAATCAATTTAAAGTGATATATTAACCTAAGTTGTTTGACTTTAAATGAGAGACAAATTTTCATCCTTATTTTCATTGTATATATTCAGTGGGGCAAAACACCTACTATAAAAGTTTAAATGAAATGAAAATTGTAGAATGATAATAATATGTAAACGTTCAATTAGTCTTTATATTTTGGGTTAAGTTTCTCATTTAATTTTTATATTTTGAAAAATATTCCAAGACACCATTACTATTAATTATGTTATGTTTTTATCCTTTTCTTTTTTTTAGATTTCACAATAATAAAAACTGTAAATTTATTGCTCTGATACCATTTAGGGTACGTGACTTGTTATCTGACAGTGCAGACCAGACTAGTGCCTATTCAGGATCACCTCTGGAATTTACGTCGTCGGTTTCCTGTCGATATACTCAAATGGGGAATCAAAACTTTTGTTAAAACACCTTCTTTCTCGGGTTATTTAACCCAAAACAGATTTTCCTTTAGTCTAAAACAGGGAACCAAACCAGATAAGAATTTGTTCCAAAAGTTTTCTGATGCACAGGATCCTTACTAGAAGGCAAGTGCAGAGCATACTTCCTTAGGGTTCAAAACGAACAAATTTAATTCTTTATTCTTTTTCTTTCTTTAGAGAGCTTCGTTTGCAGAGAGAGGAGAGAGGTTTAGAGATTCATAGTGATAAAAACACACGAGAGTTTATTGCTTCAAACTTCTATATTCTATATCTTACAAGCAAGGGGAGAATCCTTTATATAGGAGAATTCTCAAAGGAGATAGGACATGACCCCTATTTTTTTTTTCAAAAGCAAAAGATACGACAACATAGAGAGATCATGACTTCTCCAGTGATCATGACCTGTAGCACACCTTTTTAGAAAGTCAAGCGCACCGATCAAGACTTGGATAAATGGACAAAGGAGAAAGCATGCTTACAAAGACTTTGACAACTGGCAAAAGCCAAAGCGTAAAGCAAGCTAAGACAAAACCATAAAGTAAAACATAATTATTACAACAAGACAAACTACTTTATTGAAAGCAACAAGACAAACAACTTTATGGAGATCGGAGATTCATGTAATCGTCTTCGGATGAGCTTTCGGTTTCATCGGGGTCAGTGTGACGGTTGGATTTTGGGAAAATGATTTTGGAGAGCTTTGGATGCTTACAGTAGGGACCACGGCAAGGGGGGTAAGGACAATCTCTTCGGTATCCTGGCCTAGGTGATGTTTGAGTGGCTTTGTCAACTTTGGAGGGTTTAGTGGTTGAGTCAGCATTGGGAGGTTGGGATGAGGATCGTGGTTCATTCATGGATGGTTGCGGAAACTGTTGGAGATGTTGGCTGAGGGGAAGGAAATCTTCTCAGGGGTCTTGGGAGTCTTGGAAAAGGAAGTTAGTGTAGTTTGGCTTTTCTTCTTTGATAATGATTCCCGTGGATTTCGGTTTGGATATGGCAGATGGAGTGGGGATAATGAGGAGGTCATGTTGTGGGCCTAAGAAGGTGTGGAAGATATCTTTAAGTGACAGAGGTTGGTGGTTTAATTGGCAAAGGTAGTTGTGAAGGACATCTTGGATTTCATTTTCAATGACAGCTAGATGTGGTGCAGTGAACCATTCATATACCTGGTCTTGAGTCCAAAAGAGTTTTGTGTCTGGATGTTGAAAGTATGACCTGTGAATGATAAAGACTAAGGTAAACATTTGTGCTTCCGAGGCAGGCATACGTTCAAGGTTGTAAATTTTGAACAATTACTGTAGCTTGTTTCTCCACCATGGTATGGGGGAGAACCATTCAAGTAATGTCCAGGTAAGAGAGGTAGATTTGTCTGGGTCTAGGAGATGTTCCAAAGTGGGAGTAATTTGTAGGACTAACTTAGTGGCATAAAGGACTGTTAGGCACCAGATGTACCATAACACATCTTCAGTGATTTCTCTGGATGGATCAAGGGTTAAACCTGTAAGGAACAAATTTTTTGGGTGGAAAGAGGAAAATTGAAAGGGTTCTGTGACAAGGTAAGCTTTCATGAAGAAGCGAAAGAGAGCTTTCTTTGCAAATTCTTGGATGGCAAAGACAGAAGAGAAGTTTTTGTTGAAGAGAAAAGTTTTCTTGGTGAGAGCTTCTGGGGGTAGTGATGTAGCCATAGAGATGATCGGAAAGTGGTATGTAGTGAAAAACAGGGTGAGAGGTTTTTATGGTTTTGAGAGTCTGGATAACATATCAGGGATGAGGTTCTGGGATCCCTTTATATGCTTGACCGAAAAGTCATATTTGGAAAACCAATCTTTTAATCTGAGTAATATTTTTTCGGGAACAGTTTTACCTTTGAAATTGAGAATATTAGGGAAGGCTGAACTGTCTATTCGGATGAGAAAATGGTGTCCAATTAGATGATACTCAAATTTTTTGATGCCATTCTTTACCGCTAAGATTTCTTTGAACACGCTATGGTAATGCTTCTGTGTGTCAGAAAATTGTCCACTAGCGTAAGCGATAAAGTGTTCTTTTCCATTAATGTTTTCAAGGAGGATGGCACCCCATGAGTCATCACTTGCGTCTGTCTGTAATAGGCGCTTTCCATCAGTAATCAACTTTAAAGGAGGCGGACTTTGCGCAATCTTCTTGAGAGTAGTGACAGCATTTGTGTGGTCAGCATTCCATTCTGGGGGCTTCTTTTTCAATAAAGCTGAAAGGTGATGAGTGAAGTGATCCACACGTGGGATGAAGTCTCTAATGTAATTGATGATGCCGAGAAACTGTTGAACTTGCTTTTTAGAAAGTTGCTGATCTGGAAAGTGAAGCAATTCTTGGGCAATGTGTTTGCCTGGCTGATAATGGCCATCTTTTATGATCATGCCAAGGAATTCAATGTTCTCCGTGGCAATGGTGCTTTTCTTGGCAGACAACATAATTCCATGATTTTGGACAATATCATAGAATTAGGTTAACAGCTGGCGGTGTTCATCATGTGATCCTGAAAAAAGTAAGATATCGTCAATGGAAATCAATGCATGATGCAGGATGGGCTGAAAGATATGGACCATAGATTTTTGAAAAATGGATGGGGCAGTTTTGAGGCCGAAAGGAAGGACGGTCCATTGGAAATGGGCATTTAGGATACAAAAAGCAGTTTTGTAATGCTCAGAGGGTTCAATGCCTAATTGCCAGAAGCCTGATTTTAAATTAAATTTTGAAAAGATCTGGGCATTTTTTAGAAAAGTAAACATGCTTTGTCGACGGGACAAGGGAAACTTGTCATCTTGTAAAAACATGTTTAATGGCTGGTAGTCAATGACTAGGCATTTCTTTCCTCGGACAATTTCAGAATGCTTTTCAACATAAAAAGCTTGGCAAGCCCATTGAGAATTCGCGGGCTCAATTAGACCTTGGGCTAACAGTTGGGAACATTCCTGTTGTGCTAGGAGTAAATTAGAAGGACTCATTCCTGGGTGAGTAGCTTTGGTTGGGTTAATGTTTTCATTGAGTTTGAAAGGTAACTTAATGAAGAAAGACTTATTTTTCCACAATGGGTTTGGATGGGTGAACTCAGAATGAGACTCTAGACAGAAACTCAAAAGTTTGGTGGAAATATCCTGGTAGGACTGGGGGGTTTCAGACAGATTGTAGAGTTTCAGAATGTCTATGAAAGGTTTGAACATGGACTTGACTCGAATTCCAGTGGGTAGGATTTGAAGGTGTTTGATCTGGTGAAGGATGTCAAAACCTAACAAGAGATCCTTATTAGGAAGGGTTGAACCGATAACTTTGATCCAAATGACACAATTAGGAAAAAATTGAATACCAATGGGTTTTTTGGTAATCAAGGAGGTGGTGAATAGTTTGCCATTGACAGCTTTAAAATGTTCTTCATAGTCTATCCAGTATTCTGGTGGAAGAAGATGTGGGTTTAACATGCTGCGTTGGGCACCAGTGTCGATGAGACCAATTGCTGGAATGGGCCTTTGGAACTTTGAGGGCAAGATCTGGAGCTTAATGGATGGTATAAGAATAGAAGTGTCAAGGGACAGTAATTGTTGGTGGAAAATGATTTGGGATTGATCACTGTCTGAATCATCAGAGGAGTTCTGCAGTGCGAAGACTGTTTCATCATTGGGTTTATCTTGTTCAGAGAAATATAATTCCAGTTCATCCTTTGTTGGAGAGAAATCTGTAGTTGCTTAAAGATGCTTAACTAACCGAATAGATTTTTCCCGTTTGTTGGGATAGTCTTTGGCATAATGGCCTTTCTTTTTACAGATGAAACATCTGCTTGAGTTTCTCCGTTTAAAGTCTCTGGAAGAAGATGACTTCTTTTGGAAGAATCTGTAAGGCTTTCTGGACCGACGAGGTCTGGATGAAAATTCTGAATTTCTGAATTTCTTAAAATGCCTTTGCTTTTTAGGACTGCAATCACAATCCTTCTTCTTTTTGCATTTGATCTGCAAATAAGGCTTTTTGCAAGCACTCCGGAATGGTTCTTTATCTTTCAACAGTTTTTTGAAAAACTGTTTCTGCTCACAAAGTTTGTCAATACAGGTTTTGGCAAGCTGAAAGATTTTGCCGAGAGAGATGTTGTCAAGGGAAAGATTGGATGCGGTGAGTTGTCTTTGTATGTCTGGTTGGAGTTCGTCTGGTAGGGAGGCCAGAAAGACATGCTTTAATGTTGGCTCATTGAATCCATTAAGCTTATAGAACAGCATGGACATTTGCTTATAATGGAAATCAAGATCCTTAGCATTAAGGGAACAGCATTTCATGTTGAGATAGTCTCGTTGTGCAGCTTCAAAGACTGCAGAAGGGTCTCCAAGGAATTAATCATGGAGAACAGCAAGAGCACTTGAGACTTCTGGTAGATCAACAAACTGTAATTGGCGGTAGCGACCTAAGGAATTAAACCAATCTCTTAGAGCACCCGTAAAACGAGTAGCAAATTCTCTAAGGACTGATTGAGTTGTGGCGCCTGGCCTTAGCATTTGAAGGTCAATCTAGGCAGACATTTCATTAAGGTGATCACGCCATTTATGAGATGGAAGATCATCAAATGTGAACCATGGACCATTCGACGATTTTTGATTGGGTGGATTGGTTTGGGCTTGAGCTGGAGGGGGTTGGTTTGTGGCAGAGGATTCAGGCATCTCTTGGTCAATGTCTGAGGGAATATCAACATATGGTTCTGTATGAGAGGTGTGGCTTGGGGTAGGGTGATCAGGTTGAGCCATCAAGATTCTGGTGATATCAGCATAGGACTTTTCAGAATCACTAGTGGAGATTGAAGATTCTATGTCAGTCTCAGTATGGCTATTAGAAATAGCTAGATTTGAATCAGAAGTTTGGTCATCGGTAGTAGGAGAGTGGGCGACGGTATGGGTACTGAACTGGTGCATTGGTTGTTTATCTTTGGATTGAGAAGGTGGTTGGGATTCAGTTGGTGGAGGAGGTACTGGTGGCGATGCCGGAGTATGACCAGGAGAGTGTTGGCCAGGGATGGTAATGGATGACGGATGAAATGTGACGGGTCGCGGTTGAGGTTTAGGCTTTGGTTTAGGTTTAGGTGGTGGTGGCAATGGATTATCCCGAAAAAGAGTATGAGTCATACCAAATAACTTGGAAAGATCATACTGTCTGATGGGGGAAAGTATAGAGGCAAATGGATGATAAATTGGACCTATGGAAGGAATAGGAGGGGATGTGGTAAAAAAGGTAAGTCTTTGTTTTTCAGATTCAATCTGATCAAGTTCAGCTTTTAAGCGTCTGATTTCCCTTTCCTTTTGGTCAAATTCGGGGCCATAATAGCGCTGGGCAAGCATAGCTCGTAGCTCAGAATCGAGTTGAGTAATTCTGGACTGGAGATTTTGGTGGATCTGCTGCATTTGTGCAGAGATGGAGTCAACTTTTGTCTCAAGTTGTTCAGTTCGTAAACTGATGTTCTCAACTTTGGAGTTGATATTCAACAAAGTATCATTCTGTGCTTTGGCATTTTGGGCTTGCCAGTTGAGGACTGATTCAAAAGGTTTGGGAGGTTCTAAGTGGCCAGATGAGGTAATTGGTGAAGGGACAAAGGGTTTGGACACAACATTTCGTTGGGAGTCTGTGTGAGTGTCTAAAGGAGGAAAATAGGAAGAATAGTCTGAAGAAGTGGATGAAAACATCATACAAGTGAGTGGTGGTGTGGGAAGTGAGATTGGTGATGGAGTCTCAGATTTGCAATGCTTTGCAATCCATTTGAGTTCTTTTTGGTAAAAAGGTAATGGAGCTGGCGGAGTTGGAGGATCTTGTGGCGGTTTAAGATCATAGTGGTGGCAGGAAAGTGGAGGTTTTTTCTTTTTGGGTTTCTTTTTCCTTGTGGTGGCATAATCATCGTCTTCGTCCCAATCATCCCAGCAGGGGCAATTGGGGTCACACATGTCTGAGCCAGGGGCATCCCATAGGAAATGACCATGTTGCTTGGCTGGATAAACAGGGTAGCCTTCATAATTGAACCTTGAGATGGGCAGATCTTCTTGGGCTGTCTGAACAACTGTAATCATTGAAGAATAGGTAAAGGAGAGCCGAGGAGGCTCTTGTGGAGCACTGGGAGGTGGTTTAAAGGTCATTCAGACTGGTCCATCTTGGCGTCTTTCAAACATACTTTCAGATGCATAAGCTTGATGAGCTCATGACGGGGAATTTGTCTTGGGATCTGGATTATGGTTGGGATTTGGTCAGATTCGGCTAATACCATGAGGGTATCCGAATGATGTTCTGGAGTGGGGAGATCTAAGGCATGATTTTGAAGCCTATAGACCAGTTGGTGGTGTAAGGTGTCAATTTTGACAGAAGAAATTTGTTCAGCACCTTGAATTTGGATTTGAACCTTCAAGGTTGTGGGCAAGTTGGGATCTTGGAGAGAAAGGTTGAAGTTTGGGTAAAAGGTAAGTTAAACACTTCTTGCATGGAGGGTTGTAAGGACAGTGCCAATAACAGCATCTTGGTACTGTTTAAACCAGGTATCAAGCATAGCAAGGCGAGCTGTAACCGGTAATCATTTTCTTCCATGAAGAGTAAAGATTAATCTGATGCCTCCAAGATGAAGATGAGTATAACCTTCGCGTTTCCAGTTGGAGAGCAACTCGGAGGGAATCTCCAGAGTGACATATTGCCCAGCAGAGGTGGCTTGAAGAGTACACTGATCCAGGCGGGAAGACTGGATATATTCTTTAGGGTGAGGGCGTCTGGTAGATATGAGGGTGCGGATGCTGCGGGTAAAGGAGCTAGGTCGTTTGTACAACTGATAAGGGCTAATAAGAGGGTAGGAGGACTCACTGATTTGGGCTGATTAAGGGATATAGGAACATTCCACAAGGTTTTCAATCTTATTGGTGGTATGAGAAGTGCAAGATCTGGACAAAGAAAGGGTAGAAGAAAGAGTAACAGGAGGTGAAGATGAAGTGGAAGCCATGAATGAGAAGTTCTCTCTGCGCCTGAAGTTCTAGAGAGCAAAATAGAAAAAGCCTTAAATTATACCATTTTGGTCAGGAAAACATGGATTTAGAAAACATGAAAGTTTCAAGGATTGGTATGGCTCTGCAAACGAAGCTCTCTAGAGAAAGAAAAAGAATAAAGAATTAAATTTATTCATTTTGAAACCTAAGGAAGTATGCTCTGCACTTGCCTTCTAGTAAGGATCCTGTGCATCATAAAACTTTTGGAACAAATTCTTATCTGGTTTGGTACCCTGTTTTAGACTAAAGGAAAGTCTGTTTTGGGTTAAATAACCCGAGAAAGAAGGTGTTTTAACAAAAGTTTTGATTCCCCATTTGAGTATATCGACGAGAAACCGACGACGTAAATTCCAGAGGTGATCCTGAATAGGCACTAGTCTGGTCTGCACTGTCGGATAACAAGTCACGTATAAAGTGTTCTTTTCCATTGATGTCTTCAAGGAGGATGGCATCCCATGAGTCATCACTTGCGTCTGTCTGTAATAGGCGCTTTCCATTAGTAATCAACTTTAAAGGAGGCGGACTTTGCGCAATCTTCTTGAGAGTAGTGACAACATTTGTGTGGTCCGTATTCCATTCTGGGGGCTTCTTTTTCAATAAAGCTGAAAGGTGATGAGTGTAGTGATCCACATATGGGATAAAGTCTCTGATGTAATTGATGATGCCGAGAAACTGTTGAACTTGCTTTTTGGAAAGTTGCTGATCTGGAAAGGGAAGTAATTCTTGGGCAATGTGTTTGCCTGGCTGATAATGGCCATCTTTTATGATCATGCCAAGGAATTCAATGTTCTCCGTGGCAATGGTGCTTTTCTTGGCAGACAGCATAATTTCATGATTTTGGACAATATCATATAATTGGGTTAACAGCTGGCGGTGTTCATCATGTGATAGAAAAAAGTAAGATATCGTCAATGTAAATCAATGCATGATGCAGGATGGGCTGAAAGATATGGACCATAGATTTTTGAAAAATGGATGGGGCAGTTTTGAGGTCGAAAGGAATGACGGTCCATTGGAAATGGGCATTTGGGATACAAAAAGCAGTTTTGTAACACTCAGAGGGTTCAATGCCTAATTGCCAGAAGCCTGATTTTAAATCAAATTTTGAAAAGATCTGGGCATTTTTTAGAAAAGTAAACATGCTTTGTCGACGGGACAAGGGAAACTTGTCATCTTATAAAAACATGTTTAATGGCTGGTAGTCAATGACTAGGCGTTTCTTTCCTCAGACAATTTCAGAGTGCTTTTCAACATAAAAAGCTTGGCAAGCCCATTGAGAATTCGTGGGCTCAATTAGACCTTGGGCTAACAGTTGGGAACATTCCTGTTGGGCTAGGAGTAAATCAGAATGACTCATTCCTGGGTGAGTAGCTTTGGTTGGGTTAATGTCTTCATTGAGTTTGAAAGGTAACTTAATGAAGAAAGACTTATTTTTCCACAATGGGTTTAGATGAGTGAACTCAGAATGAGACTCTGGACAGAAACTCAAAAGTTTGGTGGAAATATCCTGGTAGGACTGGGGGGTTTCAGACAGATTGTAGAGTTTCAGAATGTCTATGAAAGGTTTGAACATGGACTTGACTCGAATTCCAGTGGGTAGGACTTGAAGGTGTTTGATCTGGTGAAGGATGTCAAAACCTAACAAGAAATCCTTATTAGGAAGGGTTGAACCGATAACTTTGGTCTAAATGACACAATTGGAGAAAATTTGAATACCAATTGGTTTTTTGGTAATCAAGGAGGTGGTGAATAGTTTGCCATTGACAGCTTTGAAATGTTCTTTATAGTCTGTCCAGTATTCTGGTGGAAGAAGATGTGGGTTTAACATGCTGCGTTGGGCACCAGTGTCGATGAGACCAATTGCTGGAATGGACCTTTAGGGTACATGACTTGTAATCTGACAGTGCAGACCAGATTAGTGCCTATTCAGGATCACCTCTGGAATTTACGTCGTCGGTTTCCCGTCGATATACTCAAATGGGGAATCAAAACTTTTGTTAAAACACCTTCTTTCTCGGGTTATTTAACCCAAAACAGACTTTTCTTTAGCCTAAAACAGGGTACCAAACCAGATAAGAATTTGTTCCAAAAGTTTTCTGATGCACAGGATCCTTACTAGAAGGTAAGTACAGAGCATACTTCCTTAGGTTTCAAAATGAACAAATTTAATTCTTTATTCTTTTTCTTTCTCTAGAGAGCTTCGTTTGCAGAGAAATGAGAGATGTTTAGAGATTCATAGTGATAAAAACACACGAGAGTTTATTGCGTTAAACTTCTATATTCTATATCTTACAAGTAAGGGGAGAATCCTTTATATAGGAGAATTCTCAGAGGAGATAGGACAGGACCCCTATCTTTTTTTTTCAAAAGCAAAAGATACGACAACATAGAGAGATCATGACTTCTCCAGTGATCATGACCTGTAGCACACCTTTTTAGAAAGTCAAGCCCACCGATCAAGACTTGGACAAATGGACAAAGGAGAAAACATGCTTACAAAGACTTTGACAACTGGCAAAAGCCAAAGCGTAAAGCAAGCTAAGACAAAACCATAAAGTAAAACATAATTATTATAACAAGACAAACTACTTTATTGAAAGCAACAAGACAAACAACTTTATGGAGATCGGAGATTCATGTAATCGTCTTCGGATGAGCTTTCGGTTTCATCGGGGTCAGTGTCACGGTTGGATTTTGGGAAAAAGGTTTTAGAGAGCTTTGGATGCTTACAGTAGGGACTACGGTAAGGGGGGTAAGGACAATCTCTTTGGTATCCTGGCCTAGGTGATGTTTGAGTGGCTTTGTCAACTTTGGAGGGTTTAGTGGTCGAGTCAGCATTGGGAGGTTGGGATGAGGATCCTGGTTCATTCATGGATGGTTGCGGAAACTGTTGGAGATGTTGGCTGAGGGGAAGGAAATCTTCCCAGGGGTCTTGGGAGTCTTGGAAAAGGAAGTCAGTGTAGTCTGGCTTTTCTTCTTTGATAATGATTCCCGTGGATTTCGGTTTGGATATGGCAGATGGAGTGGGGATCATGAGGAGGTCATGTTGTGGGCCTAAGGAGGTGTGGAAGACATCTTTAAGTGGCGGAGGTTAGTGGTTTAATTGGCAAAGGTAATTGTGAAGGACATCTTGGATTTCATTTTCAATGACAGCTAGATGTGGTGCAGTGAACCATTCATATACCTGGTCTTGAGTCCAAAAATGTTTTGTGTCTGGATGTTGAAAGTATGGCCTGTGAATGATAAAGACTGAGGTAAACATTTGTGCTTCCGAGGCAGGCATACGTTCAAGGTTGTAAATTTCGGACAATTGCTCCACCATGGTATAGGGGAGAACCATTCAAGTAATATCCAGGTAAGAGAGGTAGCTTTTTCTGGGTTAAGGAGATGTTCCAAAGTGGGAGTAATTGGTAGGACTAACTTAGTGGCATAAAGGACTGTTAGGCACCAGATGTACCATAACACATCTTCAGTGGTTTCTCTGGATGGATCAAGGGTTAAACCTGTAAGGAACAAATTTTCTGGGTGGAAAGAGGAAAATTGAAAGGGTTCTGTGACAAGGTAAGCTTTCATGAAGAAGCGAAAGAGAGCTTTCTTTGCAAATTCTTGGATGGCAAAGACAGAAGAGAAGTTTTGTTGAAGGGAAAAGTTTTCTTGGTGAGAGCTTCTGGGGGTAGTGATGTAGCCATGGAGATTATCGGAAAGTGGTATGTAGTGGAAAACATGGTGAGAGGTTTTTCTGGTTTTGAGAGTCTGGATAGCATATCAGGGATGAGGTTCTGGGATCCCTTTATATGCTTGACCGAAAAGTCATATTTGGAAAACCAATCTTTTAATCTGAGTAACATTTTTTCGGGAACAGTTTTACCTTTGAAATTGAGAATATTGGGGAATGCTGAACTGTCCATTCGGATGAGAAAATGATGTCCAATCAGATGATACTCAAATTTTTTGATGCCATTCTTTACCGCTAAGATTTCTTTGAACACGCTATGGTAATGCTTCTGTGTGTTAGAAAATTGTCCACTAGCGTAAGCGATAAAGTGTTCTTTTCCATTGATGTCTTCAAGGAGGGTGGCACCCCTTTCCCTGACGCTAGCTCCAATGCCATTGATCCTCTTGGCATACAGGCTAAACGCAAAATCTACTTTCAACCTGCCCGACATCGGCCCCTTTAGTGGTAACGGCGGTAGGTACATCGATGACCATGATTTCACCGTCGAATCTTTTTTGGATTTTCGGACTTCAAATTTCTTATCGGTTTCACTTCGGTATTGGCTTTGAAGTTTGGATAAGCGGTTTTCAAACTTGCCGTTCGTATAGGGTTGGCTTGAGTTAGGTTCTGCTGGGGTTTCGGAATTGCTGGCGCGTGTGGTGAATGTGAAGTTATAGGTATTAGTGGAGGGTTTAGGCACGTGGAGGTTTAAGAGTGAGGTGGCTCGTGATGAGGGAACAAATTAAGAGAGAGTGTTTGTTTTTAAAAGAGTACAAAATTTATAAGAGATGAAAATAATAGGAAGTTACCTTGTCATGAGTTTTTATATTTTATAATAAAAAAATTTTGTCCCGTATTTTGATAGTATGCTATTTTTTGTACTAATTATAGTGCACCTATCAATATGAGAGAAAATTGACGGAGGGATTAAGAATAAAATGTAAGGAAAACAAGATATTATGAACAAAACATAATTAATATGAATTCAGGATAGTTATTAGTAATTTATATGATATTTTTGTTAAAATGGTTGTACATCCATTACATTCGCTCCAGTTATTTTTATCTCAAAAATATACTATAAAAGTAAATGTAGTTAAAAAAATCAAAGCATTTTAACCCAAAAGGGTATTTTCGTCAATTTGTAAATTCACTAACAGTCAGCGTGTATTTATTAGGGATGGCAAAATCCGGGTCCGGGTCCGGGTTTAGCCTTTCCGGATCCGGACCCGGATACTATTTTCTTTTCCCGGACCCGGATTTTAACCCGGATTTTTTCACCCGGGTCCGGGTCCGGGTTCAACCCGGAAAAATCCGGGTTTCCGGATTCCGGGTTTTGAACCCGGATCAATGAATCAATATTAATTTCTAAAATTCTAAAAATAAAAAATTAATACATTTCTAAACAATAACACATTTAGATTAATCAATAAAATTAATTAAAAAAATAATATTAAAATTAAATATCCGGGTCCGGGTTCCGGATGTCCGGGTTAACCTAAACCCGGACCCGGACCCGGATATATCCGGGTTATTAAAATTTATTCCGGACCCGAATTTTTTTATATTCCGGTGCGGGTTCAACCCGGCCCGGATTATCCGGGTTCGTCCGGGTCCGGGCCGGGTCCGGGTTATTTTGCCATCCCTAGTATTTATGCTAATGGTGGGGGAGGTAAGTGAGGATATCAGAAAACTTACCATCTAAATGTAATTATTCGAAAAATCAAGGGTACTTAAAAATAACCCAGTCACGAAAGTTCCTTAATGTTCGAAAGTGGTCGTTCATATTTTTTTTTTTATTATTTTTTAATTTTACTGTCATCCGTGTCTATTCTTTCGTTATTTGTTTTTTTTTTATATCTTAAATATAAATATTTACAATAAAAAAGTTTTATAATTAGTTAAGACTGAAGAATGGATGTTTACACGAAATTGTGTGCTTCTGTGCTCTTATAAAATATTTTACTAAATCCAACCATAAAACATTTTAGTAGAGAAAAGAAAAAAACAGTAATAATAAAAAAATAATAAAGAAAAGGGGATTCGCACCCATTTATTGACGCTCGTTAAAATGTACTTCCCTTATCGTGTGCAGTACACACGCGGTGCCCATTGCACTCACTTCGTAGTACCACAACACAAATCAAGAGTCAACCCAGTTCACACACAGAGTTGTTCAGGCTTTGCTTTCATCTGCTATAACCAAAGCTGTAATATATAAGGCATGGCATCGGCGGCAGCAGCAGCTTCATCTGCTCCAACAATTTGGTTGACTGGCCAAGGTTAGGTAGCTACGATAAAGCTAGCCATTTCAGACCCTTTACTCTGTTTTTGCTAATCTATTAGTAATAATGTTGATTTTAATGGATGTTTAATTACAGGACTTGGTGGAAGGAGTACGCGATTGCCTTTTCATTGGAGAAACAAAAAGGTTTTTGTTATCTTATCTAGTTTAATCAATTTTAGTGCTGTCAAATATAGCACTTTGTTTGAGTTTTTGCAATTATCTAGTAATTAAATGATTTTTGAAACATAATTTTGGTGTAGATTCTCAGGTGTTTAAATGATTATCCAAACAGACAGTAAGCTAGTGTGTGTGATTCATCACAAACTTTGTGTGTGGCGACGAAATGTTTAGTTGTGTTATTTACTTATGTTGTGACGTTATGTACATGATCAGATGGAGCAGAGAAAGACTGGTGGCCGAATTTCTGCGAAATTTGATTTGAAGCCTCCACCTTATCCACTGGTAAAGATTTCTCTATTTATTATCACAACTTAGCATTCAGTTGCGAGAGAAACTTACATGGGACAGGTGCACCACATTATCTCTGTGTACATCCAATAATTTTACGCACTCATTAGTTTTGAATTTATCCGATTGTATATGAGTTTTCTTTTGTCAAGGCTTATTAAATTTATATGTGGCATGGCAGAATGCTCTGGAGCCACATATGAGCAAGGACACCCTGGAATTCCACTGGGGAAAGCACCACAGAGCTTATGTGGATAACCTCAACAAGCAAATTGTTGGAACTGAGCTTGGTGATGGAAAGTCATTGGAAGATGTCGTTATTGCTTCTTACAACAAGGGTGACTTGCTTCCAGCTTTCAATAATGCTGCACAGGTATGTATATATGTGTGTGTGTGTGGGAACATTGAATCATTATATACATATATCCACTTTCTGAAAGTTTTAGTACTTCTAAATTAATGAATGATGGCTGATAATAATAACTTGTTCGAATGGTACACTTGCATTTTATTTTGTCACGGGTGTATACATCTAAGTAGTCTGAAGATAACACAGTAAACTAATTAAAGTCATCTTAATTCCAAAAGTTCCACAAGTTGTAATTTAGTACTTTCAATCTGTTTTTAGGCGTGGAACCATGACTTCTTCTGGGAATCCATGAAACCGGGTGGTGGCGGAAAGCCGTCTGGTGAACTTCTAGGACTGATTGAAAGGGATTTTGGTTCTTTTGAAAAATTTCTTGAGGAATTCAAGGCGGCTGCAGCCACTCAGTTTGGTTCTGGTTGGGCCTGGCTTGTATGTAAGTGACCCTCTTACCTCTTACCTCTTACCTTGCTTTTTGATATTGTTTTGTGCAACTCGTGTTGAAATGTTGCTCTGTTGTTTAATTATTTAATTTATAGACAAAGCCAATAATAGAGCTGATGTGGCTAATGCGGTGAATCCTCTTCCATCGGAGAAGGACAAGAGCCTTTTAGTGGTGAAGACTCCCAATGCTGTCAATCCTCTTGTCTGGGATTACTCGGTGAGTAGTTCTTTGACTTGCTAAAGGATTCCCAATTTACATTTATATCATTCCAACTGGGATAAATGACAGCAGCACTCTTATGATTTGATAAAATGGTTATGTGCGCCCTTTTTTTTCAGAAATGGTCACATATACCTGTTTTTGGGATACGTAGAACCCATTTTGTCTTTAGAAATTGTCACATAGACCGCAAGGTTTGTCCAATAAGGGGGTTCGTGTATCTCAAAAGGAATTTATATGACCAAATCTGAAAATAAGTGCCTCTTCACAACCATTTTGCCAATTCATGGGTGTTGTGGTCCATTTCCCCACAATAGGAAAGTTTGTATTTGCCAATTCTGTTATTTTGATTCTCTATATACGCAACTGATGATGAAATTATTGTTGAACTTGCAGCCGCTCCTTACTATTGATGTATGGGAGGTAAATATATACCATTGTGTTCTAGTTATTGAGAAATAAATTAATTTAAGTAGATAAGTTTCTTTACCAGACTAATCTAGTCTTAATTAACTGGTTACTAATTGACTATACTTTTGGATTCATTTTGTCTCAACAGCATGCTTATTACCTCGACTTTCAGGTAAAATTTTAGTTAAGTTATGGTGACGATAGATTTATTTTTGTAACAAGGGGTTATATCTTACACCTGTCTCATCATTGTTTGCATGTAGAATCGACGACCTGATTACATATCAGTTTTCATGGATAAGCTTGTATCATGGGAATCAGTAAGTAAAAGACTGGAATCAGCCAAAGCTCCAGCTACCTAGATTGAAATGGAAGAATGATGAAGGAAGATGAAGAGAAAATAAATAATAAGCTGCTTGGTAGCAACACTATGTTGTGCTGATGATACTTTGCTGAACAATAAAAATAGTTAGGTCTTTGGTACACACTACTTTGTGATTAGTAATCTCTATTGTCAAAGTGTTGGTTTCTTCTTATAACAATCAGGGTATAATAAAACCTATCAAAGTATATGTATGAGTTACTTTTTGAAAATAGTTTTTGGATGACTAATATTACTTTCAGGCCTGTTTAGTATGTTGAATACTATTATCTTGGACTATAAATTATATTTTTAATAATCAATCAATAATTGTATTTTTTGATTATTAGTTATTTAAATTATAATATTTTATATTTCTATAGACATTACATATCAATATAATATTAATATTGATAAATTAATAAATATACTTGAACTGTATATTTATCCCAACAAGGGAGTTGTGGGAAAAATTTTCTTAAGCGTGTGAGGTTATTTTGTGGCCAAGATAAGTTTAGGGAGATTGTCAATTTACCTCCTACAGTAATCAACATATACAATTTTCTCTCCTGTTGTTTTTATAATGACCAAAAATCCCCCTAATAGCATAAGTTTACAATATTACCCTTATTTTTAATTACTCTTTTATTTATATTTATTATAAATTAAATAAATCACATGAATAGAAATTAAATAAAAAATTAAGCATTAAAAACAATAAATATATGTTTTGATATGAACAAAAAAATTAATAATAATTTTTTTTATACTTATTTATTTTGTGAAAATTTTCTTATAATAAATATATAAGAAAATTATTAGTAAAATAATAAAAAAATTATTATAAGAAAACTTGAACGACAAATAAAAATTTATTATAAGATAAATAATAAAATATTTTTCCTATACTTTTTACATTTAATTTTAAAATATTACAAAATGTTTATTATAAGAAAATGTTCACAAAATAAATAATTACAAGAAAAAATTTTATTATTAATTTTTTTGCTCATATCAAAACATATATTTCTTGTTTTTAATACTTAATTTTTTTATTTAGTTTCTATTCATGTAATTTATTTAATTTATAATAAATGTAAATAAAAGAGTAGTTAAAAATAAGGATAATATTGTAAACTTATGCTGTCATGAGGGTTTTTTGCCATTATAAAAACAGAAGGGGAGTAAATGGTATATATTAATGACTGTAGGGGGGAAAGTGGCAACCCCCATAAGTTTAAGGGTGGGGTTATTTGTATTTTAGAAATTATTTTTGAGTACTTTATTATTTTGCTCATCAATTCATTAAATTTGAAAAATTAAGTTTTATTTTATATACTTTTTAAAATATAAAAAAAATTACTTAAAACTATTTAAATTAGTTTATTCAAAATACCAAAAAACATTTCAAGAAATTTAGCGTGATTTACAACAATGGAGTTAAGTCGAGTTTTAAACAAATTAAAAAATAAATCGGATCTCCCATAAGAAAGAAGAAGATGAAGATCCTGACTAGGTTAAACAAATTAAAAAATAAATCACATCTCCCATAAGAAAGAAGAAGATGAAGATCCTGAGTCCTGACTAGGTTAGTGGGCTTGGAGTGTTTTTATTTTTATTTTTTTTAAAATCCAAGACAAAAAAAATATGAGTATTTTTGAAATACTTAAGTTTATTGTATTTTTTAAAAAGAGGGTCATAAAAAGATCTCACTATTCATTTCTCACAATTTCTTCATCTTTTCACCATTTTATCTCTTACCTCCAATACAAAAATTTTTATTTGATTTAACCAAAAAAATTTCTTGTTGAACAAACTTTGCCATTAAATTTAATAAGAAAATTTTGTTTGATTCAACAAGAAAATTCTAAAAAAAAAATTGTATGATTTAACTAAAAAAAGCTTGTTAATTACACTTAAATGTAATTGTTTATAATTTTTCTATTTAAAAATTAAAAATAATTGAGTAAGGGAAAGAACATGTTTTGTAACTAATTTAAGGATAGAAATGTCATTTTGTATCTATTATCGGGGCATAAATGTCATTTTATTATTAATTCTAGAGGCAAAAATATCATTTTATAATTAATTTATAGTTCTACTTGAGTATTTTTAAAACATGTGTCACCCTTTTGAAATTTGTCAAAACGTGTGTTTGTGTCACCCAGAGGTAATTAACCCTAATTTTCATTTGTATCCAGTTTGGGTTCAATCTAGAAAAATCCAGGATTCCAAATTTTGAATTTAGCACTCGAATGATTGCTAGAGAGATGCAATTATCTCTATATTTATTCAGTTAATTCCTTATTAGATTCTAATCTATTACCAACAGTAATAGAATATAATTCAAAATCAAATAATTAAAAATAAATTTTAAAATAATAGAGCATACAAACTCAACTTTGAAACATAATCATAATGTCTTGATGATGATGAGAAGTTGGGCTTTGCAGGGTTAATTTAGGAAAAGGAGAGAGGATAAATGGCGGCTGATGATGATGATAAGGTGGACAAACAGTGGCTACAACCACGACTGCTATTCGAGATGGTTGATAAACAGCGGCTTAAATCCGTGACACAACTGAACAAATAATAATTGATGATGATGATGATGATGATGAATGTGAATGCAGCAAAGGTTGCGAAGCGATCACGAGTAACAACGATGATTTGATGAAGAGAAGGGCTAAAGAGAGGAAAAGTTTGGTGGTAGCCATGAATTAGGGCGCTTGGGCCTTTTTTTCTTAATTTTTTTTATATTATGTCCAAAAATAAGGGTTTTGTTATCTTTATATAATTATGTAAGGTACATAATATTTTTATAACTGTTTGATAAAAGTCCAACGGCTATGGAAATAATAAGATTTTATTATCTTATATTTTTATGGATTTTCATCAAACGGTTGTGGAAGACTTATGTACCTTACGTAATTATGTAAGATAACAAGACCCTAAAAATAATGTAAATAAAGTTCTTGATCAATAGGTCCACTGAAACCTAGACCCAGCCTAGAAAATGTCTAGGTTGATAAGAATGGATTCGGATATCGGATTTAATTTACTCTCATACAGGTTGTATTGGAAAAAATTTAGTAAGTGAGCAATTGAAAGTAAATTAACGTAAGTAATCAGTAATGAAACAAGCTACAATTAAATGAAACCAGAAAGCACCAAAAAAAAAAATTAAACAGCCTATTGAATTCAAAAAAAAAAAAAATCAATTCTGTAACAACTCAAAAATCAAAACTGCTTTTATTAAGACAGAAATTATATTGTTTTCTTCCACTGTGTACAATGAAATGAATAAGACAGAAACAAAAGAATTCAGTGATCACAAAAACCTGGCCTTTTCACCATCATGCGAGAGATTTAATTTAACTATGCTCATGCTTATTTTGAATTCATAAAACCATAGCAATAGATCCTTTTAGGAAGGAATGATTGATAGATCTCTTGGAAAAATTTTCCTAAATAGTGGGATGTGTCTATTAGTTTCCTCTAATAGTTTAGGATTTTAAAAAAAAATTATTATGGTTATTTTTTAAGATGTACTAGTAATTACAAAAATGAAGAAAGGCAGTGACAAGATGATTATAGATACAAACCTTTTTAAGTCAAATTTTTTGTTTTTAATTTTTAGCTTTGCTCACGTTGTATACACTAACGTAAAAACACAAAATTATTATGACAAAATTTGTCACCAAAATTATGCTTTTAAGACAAAAAAAAATTTAGTAATATATGTTTAAAAAAATAGTGATATATGAAACTTTTTTTTTTAAATGTTTGTTTGGCAATAGTAATGTATGACTAGCGTCTCATGTGGCCAGCACCATTTGAATTACAGTTATGATTAATTAACGATTAAGTAGTCACCACTTGCAAATCTTCATTCTCTTTCACCTCCTTAATTCTCCTTCATTTTTTTTTCATCATTCTTAATTTTTTTCTTGTTTCAATTATAAATTAAAATCTCCCACTTTCTGCATTAGATTATACGAAACGCTAGCTATTTCAATCATCAAAGTCAATCAACAGAAATTCTCATCTTTTTCATCTTCTTGCTACTCCCACTCAGTTTTGACTACCGTTTCTGGCTAGGGAAGGAGTTGTTCTAATTCAAATTCATCGTGTCTCAAGGTTTCGATGGTGAACCTTGAGTTGTTCTAATTCATTTATAAGGATGGAAGATTTTCCATTCCACTTTAATTGTAACTGTTGATGCTGAAATCTGCTCGTCCTTTGCCCGACCAGATCTTTACACCAACGTTGTGTTATCAACAGTGAGGACGTCAATTTCTTCTTGCTTCAACGATCGCTCTAGTCACTGAAGTTAGAATTCTCCTTCCTTCTCCCACTAAGCATGCGTTCACAAAAGTAGATCAGATACGCCGGTGGTTTTACCGACGTAAACCCTCCGATGCCTAAGTTAGCACAAGGTGTTTACGGGAAAACGGTGCAATTAAGATTCGATATATTGCTTATAATAGGTTCACAATTTGTATTGAAAATGGTCTGGTTTCAATTAGACAGAGTTTTCCCTTCTCTCTATTTTTCTATCCCTCTTTTCCTTCATGGGTTTCTTTCCTTTTATAGCCGCCGTCCCCCCTTTATCTCGAGTAGTGGGAGCTTCTCATGGGGCTCCAACTGCTACATCGTGGGCAAACGTGGGACATTGTGTTTCCTTTGACGGTTCTGGGCATAGCGCAATCGTCGTGATTTCGTGAGATCGTGTCCCCGCTTTTTGGGGAATGGGTACTTACTCTGTGTTTGCCTCTGGTCGATATATTCCTCTGGCTGATATTCATCTCTGGTTGCCCTTGTTCGCCCCCGTATTCTGTTCGTACCATTTGGCTGAGGTGATCCATGCCGGGGTGGAAATGATAGCATGGCCGAGCTGGTGCTCTTATCTTCTTAACACTAGTCCCCCAGTTTCTGGTCTTGCGAGTGAAATGAGTTAGGAGTAGAAACTGATAGTCAAATCTTAGCGACCCATGGAGCTTGTCATCTGGTTTTCTGTTTACTGGGATGGACTTGAGGTTCCATTTTTCCTCTGGGGGGACTCCGACCTGAGCATGGGCCTTTATGAGCATGTCCATTGCATATCTGGGCTTGCATCTAACCTGGCCTCTTATAACGATTAGTGACGTGGCATCTCCAGACTCTTCGTATTTGAAATTTGAAACGACGGGCTATCCATCCTCGATATCCGGTGAGTGAGCTGGCATCCCTATCACTTAAATGCTTCCATTTCTCCCTTTTCGCTTCAAATCCCTAGATTGAAATCATCATCGTTTTGTTATTCGTCTCTCCGCCGTTAACCAACCCCCTCTTTGAACTTTGCTCACACTTCGTGCCTCCAGAGTATCCACTTGCTGGGTGTTCTCTCTGTCACGGCAGCGCTATCAGTGCCAGTTTATTCCAGGTATAACTTTTAACTTCTTCTCTGGTTGTTGTTGGTTGGGTTCTGTGCTGCCCCTTTTGTATCCGTATACTCGAGTTTGCTTTGTTTTCTTTTGAGATTTTGATATGTCAAATCGGAAGAGGAAGTTAATTGCCGATGAGAGTGACGAAGAAACAGGAGATTCAGACCTTAACTTGTCAATACCCACTGATTTTTTACGTCCCCCCAGTAGTGTAAGTCCCTCCCATGGTAGGGATATCCTTGAGTACCCACGCCCCCTGACCATTTCACCTTCCCCTGAGTTAGAGCTTATAGGGAATAGAGGTGGACCCGCATCCGGCTCTAGTGAGAACCACAGTTGTGGTGGGGTTGGGGTCCTTGAAGAAGTGGGTGATGGTGAGAGAAGCAGTTCTGAGCTGAGCGGACCCTCTAAGAAAAGGAATCGTGGCCATAGGGTGGAGGCGGATTCTTACCCTATTGATTTCATAGCTTGTGCCACCACCCCCACTGATCTATTCAAGCTTAGGAACCTCTACAACATTCCCGAGGAGGTTCTCCTTGTAGTTCCTGGGAAAGGTGATGTTCCTAGTGAAATACTAACTAGGCAACCCAAGAGGGGGGGTGAATTGGGATTTTAAAATTTAAGCTAAGCAAACCACACAACAATTTAATCTATTGCCTTAATCAAATTGAAAACAATAAATTCAATCATGCACAATATTAAAAGAGTAAGGGAAGAGAAAACAAACACAATGATTTTTACGTGGTTCGGCAATCCCCGCCTACGTCCACGGCTCCAAGCTCACCGGACTTGAGAATTTCACTAAGCTAGCCTCCCAAGGCTTCAAACGCTTACAATTGACTTCCAAGGTGTCAATGGACCTTTACAACAAGAGATTATCCCCAATCTCTTAACCCAAGTGTATCCCAACACTTACAACCTCTCAAGGATAAATATTACAAATGAATTTTCTCACACACAATGTATTTGATTACAAATGAATGCTCAATGTGTGAATCAAAGAAACAAAAACAAGTTCAAAGCTCAATAATAGTTTTATGCTTAATAGCAAGCTCAATGATAACTCTTGGATCTCGCATTGTTTGAATTGGATTGAACTTATTTATAGTTGGAGCTGAAAACTAGCAGTTATTGACTTTCTGCACACTGTCGGATCGCCGTTTGACTGGTCAATATGATCGTTGGGGCTGATTTTCAAATTATCGGATCGCCGTTATCTAGATGTCGGATCGCCGTTTAGGTCCAGAGGCTAATCTTCAGTTCTGTTAAATATCGGCGAGCCGTTTATCAAAATTGTCGGATCGTCGTTTAGGTCCAGAGGCTAATCTTCAATTCTGTTAGATGTCGGTGAGCCGTTATCAAGATGTCGGATCGCCATTTTCTACAGTAACTACTACAGTGACATATTTTCCAAAATTATAGTTTGACCCCAAAACTTTATAAAACTGTATTACGGCCCAAAATGTTATGAAACTTTACAAATAGGTCCAATTTCAGAATTTCTATGTAATGCTTTGTTAACCCAAAACTTTCTGAAATTATGATGTAGCCCAAAATGCTATGACACTTTTCAAATAAGTTCTTCTCCAAAATTTCAAGCAATACTTGTTGATTTCAAAGTTTTCAAAATTCTTTCAATTAAACCATAAACTTGAAAGAACAAATAATTTCATAAAATCATTTTTCCATTAAATATAAAACCTTTAAATGTGAAAATAATAATTTATTTAAAAGAAAATAATTTGAGCTTAAAAGATTAATTATTCTTAATCTTGTTTGTTATCATCAAAATCAACATTATAGAAACATATATGTTAACACCTAGTCGGCCTCCGAAGGGGTATGTGACGATGCACTTGGAGAGTTTCAAACTAGGAGCTCGGCTGCCCCTTCAACGTTTGTTTGCCAAGATACTGGGCGGTATGCACCTGGCCCTAGGTCAGTTACACCCAAATGGGTGGAGGGTTCTCTCGACTATGTTTGTATTGTGGGAGAGGTGCGGGTTAGAGGAGCCTTCCCTTGTTGAAGTGAAGCATTTGTACCAGCTGCGGAGTAGCCCAAAGGAAGCGAGCTGGTACTACTTCATGTCCAGTTTTGCAAAGAGGAAACCGATCACTGGGTTTCCTTCTTCATGTAAAAATTGGAAGAACAAATTCTTTTTTGCTGGAGGAAAATAGTGTCCAGCAGTCCGGTCGCTTAGTGAGGATATTTACCTTCCAATGCATTTTGTCACCCCAGGTTGTTCATTTTTGCCTATATTCTTAATCAAATTGCCACTTATTGGGTTCTTTAACATTTTTTGCTATTTCAGAGTCGTGGGGTTTGATCGAGGGGCTTGAAGACCGACCTTTGCTTCATGTGGAAACTGCTCTGGTGAATGCGTTTACCTGCCAAGGCCTCCTGTCACCAACAAACTTGGTCAGTTCGGGCTTAATGGACATTGCTGCCGGGATGGATAACAAGATCCTCAGCGCGATGAGCAAAAAACGTGGTCGGGCTCCAAGCAGTTCCAGCAACCCTCCTCCTCCTCCAAAGAAAGTTAGTGTTGGTCTTTCCAAGGTTTCTATTCCTGCTCTGCCCCTTCCTCCACCTCGTAACAGTGGTGGGGAGAAAACTGCTGACAAGAGTTCTGAGGTCAGCACTCGCTCTGGGGACCGATCCTCTCCTCTTCCTGCTCGTGATCAGGGTGACTACTTGACCCCGTATCAGAGGGACTATGGGAAGTCAGTGGGACCGAAAATGGTCCAGGATATTGAGAGCATGAATCTCAGTGAATTGGCTGGTTCTGTCCAGAGGGTCTCCTTCAAGCTGGCTACCATAGTTTCTTGTTACAAGAACAGGATCACGCGCCATGAGAGGAAGCTTCAAGCTGACAATCAGGATTTGAAGAAGAGAGTTGAGTCTGCTGATCGCTCAAAGGAGAAGCTGGCCGAGCTGAACAAGCAGATTACGGAGCTGGAGGAGAAAGTTGCGGTTGCTGAGTCCACTTCCTCTAAACTTGAGGGTGAGTTGGGTGACTTGAAGTCTGATCTTCAGGCTACTCAAAGTGAAAGAGATGCTTTGAGGACCGCCCTTGAGGGAGAGATCAAATCCCTGAGTGAGCAGTTGGCTAAGGCGAAGGGCAAATCCGCTGATGTGGACGATCGGCTGGATGCCGAGTATGACACTGGGGTTGCTTTCTGCTATAAGTGCATCATGTCTGTGCTTAAGGAAGAATATCCCGAGCTGGACATGAGCCAGCTGGAGGCTGGAGTACAGAGATATATGGCTGAGGCTGGCCAGGGAGATAAGGAGCAGGGTAACCAGGATCGGGTGGAGGCTCCTTTAGATGGGGCGCATGAGGGGGAAGCTCGGGGACGTGCTTTTGAAGTGGGTCAAGGGTCCGTGCCTCCTCCTTCCGGTATTGCTGATCTTCCACCTCCCGAGATTGCTGATCCTTCACCTCCCGAGATTGCTGATCCTTCACCTCCCGAGATTGCTGATCCTTCAACCGCTGGAGCCGTTGACCCTCCTAATCTTTAGGTCTATTTTTGTATAAACTCTAGATTTTCATTTGTTTTGTAAACATTTGAACATTTATAAATTTTTAGATGCTCTCTATTGGCTTTCTGGTCTGGTTTTTGCTCGTGGATTGTTTCCGCAAATTAACTTGACAATTTATTTGACTTTGCCTGCTGGTTCTTTAGTGGACCGAGCAGGAATAGGCATCCGCTTGCCTTAGTAGAATTTCGTAACATTTCATGATGGTCCTTTGTTGACCGAGCATGAGTAAGCACTTACTTGCCTTAGTACAATTTTCGTAAAATTACCTACTGGTCTTTTGATGACCGAGCAGGAACAGACACTTACTTGCCTTAGTAGAATTTTCGTAAAATTGGCTGCTGGTCTTTCGATGACCGAGCAGAAACAAGCACTTACTTGCCTTAGTAGAATTTTCGTAAAATTGGCTGCTGGTCTTTCGTTGACCGAGCAGAAGCAGACATTTACTTGCCTTAGTAAAATTTTCGTAAAATTGTCTGCTGGTCGTTCGTTGACCGAGCAGGAGTAGGCACTTACTTGCCTTAGTAGAATTTTCGTAAAATGGGCTGCTGGTCTTTCGTTGACCGAGCAGAAGCATGTACTTACTTGCTTTAGTAGAATTTTCATAAAATTGGCTGCTGGTCTTTTGATGACCGAGCAGAAGCAGGCACTTACTTGCCTTAGTAGAATTTTCGTAAAATTGGCTGCTGGTCTTTCGTTGACCGAACAGATGCAGGCACTTACTTGCCTTAGTAGAATTGTTGATGGGCTTGCTAGGGGGATTTCATGCTGAATTCATCTTTATTGAAATTTGAATGCATTACAGAGATACAGAATATATGCATGTGCAACAAGCCATCATGCATTTAACAGAGATAACTTATCAAAATGAAGATTTAGTAGAGCACTTTGCTTACTGGAAATATTTCTTCAAGTGCTCGGCGTTCCACGACCTCTTCAATTCTCGTCCATCTAGGTACGTTAACTTATAAGCTCCTCGTCCAGTCACTCGTATCACCCTGTACGGGCCTTCCCATTTCGGGCTAAGAGCGCCATGATTAGGATCCCTAGTGTTTTAATTAACCTTCCTGAGTACCCAATCCCCTGCTCGGAATTGCCTCATGCGTACGTTCTTGTTGTAATAACGCATGATCCTTTACTGATACTGGGCCACTTTCTGTGAGGCCCCTTCCCTTTTCTCCTCCAGCAGGTCCAGGCTCAAGCAGATCTGCTCATCGTTTTGCTCATCATTGAAGTATTCTGTCCGATGCGTTCCTACTCCAATTTCTGCTGGGACTACCGCCTCATGACCAAAAGCTAAAGCAAACGGGGTTTCCCCTGTAGCGGTTTTGTGAGTTATCCGGTAAATCCATAATACCCCTGGTAGCTCATCAACCCAAGCTCCCTTCTTCTCTCCCAGTCTAGTCTTCAGGAGTTTCTTTATCACTTTGTTGGCTGCTTCCACTTGTCCGTTTGCCTGGGGGTGTGCGGGGGTGCAGAACTTTGGGTCCACCCCCAAGTTCCGACAAAATTCTCTGAAGTTGTTGTTGTCAAATTGCCTCCCATTGTCGGTAATGATGGCATAGGGGATCCCGTATCTGCAGATGATATTCTTCCAAATAAAATATGTCGTCTTTCTCTCCGTGATTTGGCTGAGGACTCCCACTTCTACCCACTTGGTGAAGTAGTCTATCGCCACAATTGCATGTGTTGCCGCTCCTCGGCCCTTAGGTAATGGACCGATCAGGTCGATTCACCATTGGGCAAAAGGCCATGGGGATGTCATTGTGGTCAGCTTTTCTGGGGGTTGTGCAGGAACCTCAGAGAAGTTTTGGCAGGTTTTACAGTTCTTTGACATCCTTTTCGCATCTTGGTGCATGGTTGGCCAGAAGTATCCTTGCCGGAGTGCCTTGAAGGTTAAAGTTCTTGCTCCCGAGTGATTATCACATATCTCTTCATGAATCTCCCTCAGTACATAATCTGTTTTCTCGTCATCCAAACATCTCAAAAGGGGCAAGGTGAACCCTCGGCGATACAACACTCCATCAAGTAGCGTGTACCTCGCTGCTCGACATTTTAATTTTTTAATTTGCCTTTTGTCCTCTGGTAAAACTCCATCGCGGATATATGCGCGAATCGAGTCCATCTAGGATTCTCTAGTGCTTACTCTCATCACTTCTACTTCCTCCCCTATACTTGGCGAGGTCCTCACCTCTAGTGGAACTGACTTAGATAATTTTGGATCTGCAATTGCAGCCATCCTAGCCAACATATCCGCTCGGTAATTCTCATTCCGAGATATCTGCTTTACCTCTACCTCTTTAAAGAGTCCAATTATTTGCTTCGCCTTCTTCAAGTAAAGCCCCAACTTCTCTTCCCTTACTTAGAATTGGTTGTAGAGCTGATTGCAGACTAACTAGGAATCTGTTCGGATTTCTACTATTTCAGCTCGTAGCGCGTGTGTAAGCCCGAGCCCAGTAATGAAGGCCTCATATTCAGCTTGGTTATTCGTAAGCTGGAACTCGAATTTTACTGCATAAGATACCTCGACCCTTTCTGGGCTCCGTATTACAAATCCTGCCCCTGATCCATGTTCACTACGTGACCCATCAACCATCACCAGCCACACCCCCTCTGGTTTCTCCTGCTCTATTGCTTGTTCCTCCCGAATCTCTTCCCCTGGTTCAGCTCGGTCAACCATAAAATCGGCCAGAGCTTAGGCTTTGATTGCTCCTCGGGGCCTATAAGATAGGTCAAATTCGTTCAGCTCCACGAACCATTTTACCAACTGACCAGATGCATCTGGTTTTTGAAGCATTTTCCGAAGGGGCTGGTCAGTAATCACAACAATCTGGTGGGCTTGGAAATATGGTCGGAGTTTGCGTGCTGCCGTTATTAGAGCTAGCGCCCACTTCTCCATCAGTGGATACCTGGTTTCTGCGTCCATTAGGGTCTTGCTTGTATAGTATACCGGGTGTTGCTTTCCTTCTTCCTCCCTGACCAATACCGAGCTGGTAGCCCATTTAGAGATTGCCAAGTACAAAAGCAGCTGGTCACCTTCTCTCGGAGTTGATAGTAACGGGGCCCGGGTTAAGTATTCCTTTAGCTGTCCAAATGTCTCCTCGCATTCTGATGTCCATTCCATCTTCCTCCATTTCTTTATGATTTAGAAGAAATGGTGGCACTTATCAGTGGCTCGCGAAATGAATCGGTTCAATGCTGCCAATTTTCCCCTAAGGCTCTGCACCTCCTTAACTGTTCGTGGGGACCTCATTTTTATCACCGCCCGTATTTTTTCCAGGTTGGCCCTCGATCCCTCGGTGGCTCACCAAGTATCCAAAAATTTTACCCGAGCTGACCTAAATGCACATTTCTCCGGGTTCAGCTTCATTTCATACCTCCTCAGCAATTCGAAGGTTTCTTCCAAGTGCTTCACATGATCTCTCAGTTCTCTTGACTTTGTGATCATATCGTCCACATATACCTCCATAGTGTGACCGATCAATGGTTTGAAGACCTTATTCACTAACCTTTGATAGGTAGCTCTCGCATTTTTCAGGCCAAAAGGCATCACCCTGTAACAAAACAAACCCATGTTAGTTATAAAGGTGGTACTCTCCTCGTCCTGCTCGTTCATGGGTATTTGGTTGTATCCTGAGAAGGCATCCATGAAGCTGAGCAGACTATGCCCCGCCGTTGAATCCACCAATTGGTCTATTTTCGGTAAGGGAAAACTGTCCTTCGGATATGCCTTATTAAGGTCTGTGAAATCCACACACATTCGCCATTTCCCGTTGGCCTTCTTCACCAACACTACATTGGAAATCCACTCTGGGTATTTAGCCTCCCTTATAAATCCCACTTTCAACAACTTCTCTACCTCGGCATTTATGGTCTCGTACATTTCTTGGTTAAAGCACCTCCTTTTTTGCCTCACCGGCCTTGCCCCTTTCTTGATTGCTAGCTTATGGCAAGCTATCCCGCGATCAATACCTGGCATGTCCTCATGAGACCAGGAAAATATGTCTGCATGGGACTGTAGGCATTTCACCAGCTCGTCTTTTATCGCTTCGCCCAATTCTGACCCGACCTTAACCACTCTGCTCGGGTTATTCTTGCTTACAACAACTTCTTACAGCTTCTCAACAGATTCTTGGCGACCCTTTTTTGAATCCCCTCGGTTATCTAGAGAGGTAACCTGCAGTGTTTCCTTGGCCGCTGTAGCATAGCAGCTCCTTGCCATTCTCTGGTCGCCTTTTACTACGCCAACAACTCCATTTATTCTGTACTTCAACGCTAGATAATGCGTGGACATTACACATTGGCTTATCCTCATGAACGGTCTCCCCAGTATCATCTGGTAAGGGCTTCTTTCTTCTACCACGACAAAGTTTAGCATCATCGTTCTTTCAAACGGCTTTGATCCCACAGTAATCCGGAGCTATGATCTCCATGGGAGTTAACCGTCCTCTTCCGAATCCCTTCAAGGATGTATTCATCTGCTCCAGCTTCAAGTTTGAAATCCCCATATCATCTAGGGCTGACCTAAACAGAATGTCAATTGAGCTGCCCGTGTCCACCAGTATTCGCCGTAATTCTGTACTAGCTACTAATGCTTTAATCACCAGTGCATCCTCATGGGGATATAAAATACCCTCTTCGTTGTCCTCTGTCCACATAATGGGAACTTGCCGCACTTTTGCCCTCTTGGCTGCTGGCAAATTGAGAAGCACCTCTTTGCCAGTCATGGTGTATCTCCCATAGTTCTTCCGTGCCCTGTTCGAATCTCCGGCCAATGTTGGCCCTCCTGCTATCACACGAATGGTCGGCTGTTCCCGTTCCAAACCCCTCTCAACTCCTTTATCCCGTGTGTACTGTGATTCAATGACGGGGGACACTCCATCTACATACTCATCCAAGTATCGGTTCATCACCAAATCTTCCACCTGAATCTTTAGGTCACGACATTGGCTGATAGTGTGACCGTGAGTGTTGTAGAATTTACAGAACTTGCTCTTATCACGTCGGTGAGCAGATTTTGTTATAGGGGCCGGAGGGTATAGCAGACCTCGTTCTTCGATCCTCTCATACAATTCCTCCATAGAGATTTTTAACGGGGTAAACTGTCTATACGCCAAGCTCTGGTCAACCAATTGAACTGCTCAACTATCGTGGATATCACCTCGGGCTGGTATCGTCAGTAGCTGATCTGGTCGTCCCGCCCTAGAATTAGTTGCATGTAACGCTCTGGGAGTGTTGTGATAAGGGTGGGTAGTCATCTGCCTGAATTCTCGTTGCCGCTCCAGGAATGGGGGGCGCAGAGGTTGAGCCCGGCTGTGTTGGAACTGTTGTGGTCTCTGAGCTATGGGGTAAGGGCGGGACCGAGTTGATATTCCGCCCATTACTGAGGATTCCCTAGCTCGCTTTCCCGATCCGCTCCCGTTCGGGACTTTCCGTTCCTTTCGTCTCAGCTCTTCCAGCTGTTCACTTTTATCCTTGGCGATTTCTTCTCTTTAATTTCTATATCTCGCCTCGCCTGTTCATACCCCGCCGAGTAATTCCGCACTAGGAGGCTTCTTAAGTTATACCACAATCGGCTGATTCTTACACCTTCTTTTAATCCGCTCAACGCCTGCAGGTGATTAAAAGCTCCCAGATCCAGCACGGCCCGGTGATATCATTTTACAAAATCCCGAAGGGATTTATGCTCCTCATGTTTCATCCCTATCAATTCCATCATGTCGTCCTCTGGGGTTACTGCTCCTCGGAACTGTTCGACCAACTCTTGGCACATCTGCTCGTACCTTTTTATACCTCCTCGGGGCAGCTTGCGGTACCATTCTCGGGCTCGTCCCTTGAGTGTTAGCGGGAACACCATGCACCTCTGAGTTGCTGTCAGTCCCTGCACACCCGTCATGTCGTTGAAACGTTCAATATGCACCAGCAGGTCACTTCACCCGGAGTATTTGAGGTCGGGAAAGCGGAAATATCTTGGGATTATTGTACCTATGATCTCGGTTGATAACAGAGATTCTTCATCTAGCATTATCCTCCAGCTCGAGGGCTTTCTCTTGCCTTGTATCTCCTTCATCACCTGTGCCAATCTGCGCACCTCTCCCTCCAATTCTACAGCACGATCAGGATCACGCGCAACTATCTGATCTCGCTCCTGCTCGGCATTTTGCAACCGTTGTCTGAGCTCTCCTTCATCAACACTGGCCCCCCGGCCGTCAATTTCCAGTACCCGTCCGGGGCGAGGTTGGTCCCTCTCTTTATCCACGCGTTCTACCCGACCAATACTTCTGTGGGGATGCACCCCATTAGGTTGGTCTGCCGGCGATGGGATTTCCTCGACCCTACGCCTCCGGAGGCTGGGTTCTGCTCCAACTTCATCTCTCCCCACGGGGGTTTCACAATCCCTTCTCCGCTCATCCCTCAGCTCATACAGTATGGCCGCGAGAGTTTCCATTTGTTTCTCCATCCGCTCCAGTCGATCTTGTATCATCTTCTCTCGGGCTTCATTTGTAATTTCCCGGAGAGTGATTGTCTCCACAGTTTCATTGTCCTCCCTCAAAGCATCCTTCCTTGACACATCCATATCTAACCGTTTGTTGCTTCTTCGGTAATTACTAATTTGGTGGTAGCTTTTTATTCAGCTCCCCACAGACGGCGCCAAAACGTTGATGCTGAAATCTGCTCGTCCTTTGCCCAACCAGATCTTTACACCAACGTTGTGTTATCAATAGTGAGGACGTCAATTTCTTCTTGCTTCAACGATCGCTCTAATCACTGAAGTTAGAATTCTCATTCCTTCTCCCAATAAGTCTGCGTTCACAAAAGTGGATCAGAAACGCCGGTGGTTTTACCGGCGTAAACCCTCCGATGCCTAAGTTAGCACAAGGTATTTACGGGAAAACGGTGTAATTAAGATTCGATATATTGCTTATAATAGGTTCACAATTTGTATTGAAAATGGTCTGGTTTCAATTGGGCAGAGTTTTCCCTTCTCTCTATTTTTCTATCCCTCTTTTCCTTCATGGGTTTCTTTCCTTTTATAGCTGTCGTCCCCTCTTTATCTCGGGTAGTGGGAGCTTCTCATGGGGCTCCAACTGCTACATCGTGGGCAAACGTGGGACATTGTGTTTCCTTTGACAGTTCTGGGCATAGCGCAACCGTCGTGATTTCGTGAGATCGTGTCCCCACTTTTTGGGGAATGGGTACCTGCTCTGTGTTTGCCTCTAGTCAGTATATTCCTCTGGCTGATATTCATCTCTGGTTGCTCTAGCTAATATTCATCTCTGGTTGCCCTTGTTCGCCCCCGTATTCTGCTCGTACCATTTGGCTGAGGTGATCCATGCCGGGATGGAAATGATAGCATGGCCGAGCTAGTGCTCTTATCCTCTTAACAGTAACCTTTGATGTTTTTAATGATATGATTTATAATAATTTCCATTGAAAGGAAAAAGAAGGTAATATATGACTAATCAAGGCATTGTGTGAGAAAAGAATTCATACTAATTGTGTTAAGGATATCAAAATAAACTTAGTCTGAGTTATACATAATTTTTCTTTTATTTTTACATCAATTTTACACCTTTAGATTCCATTCTTTTCAATGGTTGAGATTTGTTAAGGTTACTGAAATGGCTTTTATTACTAATTAACCTTTACTGCCTTTTCTCTCTCTTCTCCAAAATTTCTCTCTTTTACTAAAGTAACTTTTTGATGACATGTCACTTTACCATTAAAGTTCTTTGATAATTATCATTTCTACTGAAAGTTTTAATTTTTTTAAATTTATAATAAAACTATTAACTTCGTTAAAAGTTTACTAATGTTATAAGGATATTTTAAGAATTTTAGTATACTAAGCCAAAAGTAATACAATATTTTATATTTATAAAATAATTAATTTATAAAAAAATTATCTCTTTTTGTATAATTCAATTTTATTTTTTTAAGTTTAAAATATTAAATTGTGCTTACATAGTTCAGGATAAAATAAACTTTTATTAAAATTTATGTTACGAATTTTGTTATTTTTAACAATTTGATGATCAAAAGATAAAAATTGGAAAGATATGTGAAAAAAGGCAAACTTTAGTGGAAAAATAAAATGTTAAAAAAAATAAGGTGGTAAAATGATAATATTTCTTTTGTTGCACATTGTGTGGCCTTCTTTCTCATATTTTATATTTAAAATTTCATTCACTCTTAAAACTTCGTGGATGATGGAGAAGCAAATTGATTTACACTTAAAAAAGAAAAAAAAAACATTCGAGTGAGTTTAATTTCGGCCAAGATTTAATGTTTGGATCATAAGGCGACACAATTACTAATTGTTTGTTTGAGAAATAGAGGAAGCTTGATATGTTCATGAAATTTTGTTCGGTTTTTCAACTCTAAATAGTTGCAGTTTTTGAAGGATTAAAAAGTTCAATTAATTTATTTTTTCAGTTTGAAAATAAAGAAACCGTAGATACAATGAAGAGCATTACAACCTTTAAACATGTCATATTATCATTACAAACTACTATATACAACTGTAAGACGAAATAGAAAACGTGTTGTTTTCTCCTATTTATGTACAATTAATCAATGAAAAAGTGCACAAAATGCAGGCTTCCATTTATTTCAATTTCATCATCTAATGACAGACGTCTTCAGAGACACAAGACCAGCAAGATGTGAAACAGAATCCTCATCACCAGATGGTCCAAAAGCCTCCCAAAAGCGAATAGTCTCATCCGCGCCAGCTGTTGCCACAGTAACGACATCAGGACTCTGCAACGCATTGATATAGAGAAGTTAGTTAGATTCAGTTATTTTAAGAATACAGTCCTCCGGATTCTAAAGTCAAAAGTTCTTGCAAGTCAAACCTGGGAAAGATCGAGGATTCTGGAGTTTGAAGACTGTAACTCTCCCACTTTGGTCATGTTGGGGTATTTCCACAAGCATAGTTTGTTTCCATCTCCGCTTGCACTGAAGCCATGGCCACTTAGTATCTCTTTGTGATGCCTGTTCCACTCCAGTCCACAAATCTGCACGAAACATCATTGCCATAAGGAAAGTGAAATTCCAATCTGGACGGGCATATAAGGTCGATTTAATTTCCATCTGACAAATAATTTTTGTTTTTGGTCTATGAAAAACTTATAGGACCAAGGAGTGAAATATTTCACTTGCCTGTGCTTTTGCATCTACGCTGTGGATGCATGTTCCTTTTTGTACATTCCATATCTTAATACACCCATCTTCCTTGCCCCCACCGGAGGCAAGTACATTAACCTGATGAGGGCTCCAGGCAAGGGCTTTTACTCCACCGCAATGGTCAGTGAATCGGTGCAAAGATTTGGATGAACTCATTTTAGAACGTTCCCATATGTGTACAACATTGTGATCGCCACCGCTCGCCAGTAGATTGCCTTCATTAGACCATTTCAGTCCGCACACTTCTCCGGAGTGTGCTTTTATGCGAGAGGTCACATTGTTTGATACTCTGACTGCAAGTGCATGGAACGAATAAAAAAGTCAGTATGGGAATGATTAATAATTAGAAAAACTGTGAAGGGAGGGAATCTGGTTTAGATTTCCAGGAAGAGATGATGCAATTCAATTACCATGGTGATTAATGATGGATTTTTCTTTGCTGCCTGATGTTAATATGTGACTGTTCCAATGGTTCCATGATGAAGTTGCTACTCTTCTATGATGACCCTCCAGGTTTCTAACCTGTATGTACAGAATGAAATTATGCTTACAATCAACATGTTCAGAGACCAGCATAGCTGATTCAATAAGATTAGAGAAAGAAGAAGAGCGAAAACTAGAGGATTACAAGTTTTGAAGTCTCAGCATCCCAGAGTTGAAGTTTGGAGTCCATATATCCCACGGCCAAAGTTTTGGCATCATGAGACCATGATACACTTGCAGGGTAATCATCCTCCCCAGGAACTTGCAACAACTTTTTTACCTTCCCATTCTCCCATTTCCAGAGAAAGAGCACCGGACCCAAAGCAACAGCAAGAACATTATTTCTCCCCCAATCTATGACTTTTGAATAATAGTCTTCCATTAGATATGGTGCATCCAGGATCCGAGCTTCTCTCTGCACACACCATGAAGTTAATATTGTTAGGTGCAGAACCATAAACTACATATAATCTTTGCAAGTTAGACAACTTTCTTCGTTTTCTGTCTATATGAAATAACGACTTAAGTTTGATTTGAAATCAAAGCATGCTTATCCCAAATCCGCAATTCATGTCCAGTGGACAATCTTGAGTTTGCATCTCATTTTCCAAAAAAATACACGGACAAATTATTCAAAAATTATATTCACATACTAAACTTCACAAGTCATTCTAAAGTATTCATCAATAGGAAAGTATCACAGTGCTATAATGTTTAACAGATCCAAGACTCAAAAGCAGGCCGCATATAGCTATATGAATACAAGCATGTTCACACACAACCGCTGCTACTTCTGTAAACTAGTCTTTCACTAATAGCTAATATGATTAGAACAGTTGAGTACCTTGGGCAAGCGTCGAGGTCGGGATGTTTTGGTAACACTATTTCTCAAGGCCTCAGCGTCCTCCTTTCTTAGCTCATCTATGAGACGATTCGACTTTCTACTTGATTTTTGGGTTCCCCTAAACACCAACATCCTAAATGGTCTCCCTTCCGAATCCAGAGTCAACTTCTCTTCAATTTTCTTTCTGTACTCATCCTATTACAAAGAGAAAACAGAACTCGTTAACCTAATTGTAACATTTTAGACAATTCAACATACAGATCATGCCTCATTTCAAGAAAAATCCTATAATCCGAAACCCCAATGAACCAAATTTCAACATATTCTTAACGACCCAACAAAGGAAACATAACACGATCAAAGTGACACAAGAACCAATATCTAATTTAAGAAAAACCCATAAACCTAGGTCATGAATTTGAAATTTCAAAAAAAAAAATCACCAACAAAAACCCCAAAACAACAGAAAAAAAATAAGTAAATTTTTAAAAATAAATCAATGAGAAAGAAAAAACTTACACTGAAACTGGGATTGTGAATTTGTGATAATGTTTGGTTGTGTGGGTCAGTAAACCGTGAGCTTGATCGAGATTCATCAAACTTCGGTTGGGTATAAACCGATCTCCCTTTTAACATGTACCCAAAAAAAAAAAAAAAAAGATTAGTTAAAAAATACAAAATTTAGAAAATTCAAGCAACAAGAGGAAAATGAAGATAAAAACGAAAATAAATAAAAGGGTAATTTTTTGGTACCGGAGAATTGAACGCAGAGGAGTTGCTTAGTGGCCTAATGGGAGAGTACCAGTCGGTTTCAACGAGTCTACTCGGTCTTGTTGAAGAATTCATTGACAGATTTCACAATGTTGACTGTGTGAAACAGAGAGATTCAAAAAAACTCAAGCCTTTGTGGTTTTTAAGGTTGCGTGAAGAACAAGTCAGAAATTTGATAATCCTGTTCAGCGAAGGATTTCCTATCTACCGCCAAAACACCCCGCGACCGTTGTCATTTATAGCCGCCAAAGAATCGGGTCGGATCGGGTTAGGGTTATGGATTATGTTCGGATTTAGGGTATTTATGTCTAGTTTTTTAATTTGAACGCAAAAAAAAAAAAAAAAAAATTGCAGTTTGGAGTTTTAGTGACCAACTTTTGTAGGAAATAATTTTTTTTATAAAAGTGTTTCTAAGAAAAATATTTAATGAGAAAATACCTTGATTTCTTTATCCAAAAAAACAAATATTTTTAATTTCTTGTGGAAAATATGCTTGCTATTTTATTCAAAAAATATTTTAGGGTTTAAAAATTTTAAAAAAAACTTTTAATTTTTTTAAGAAAAGGGTTTTCTTTTTGGAAAATTATCACTGCACCACCTTTATTTTACTTTATATTCATCTAACCACCACAAAATTTTAACATATTCTCTGCACCATATTTTTTTAAAAATTTATATCAATTAGCCACTTTTACACTAACACCATTAAATAATTTAAACGAAATGACAATTTTATCCCTAAATAAATTAAAAGTACATTTTATCTTATAAAAGTTTTAAAAAATAAAAAATTATAATTATAAAAATACTACTAAATTGAATAAAAAAATAAATCTCAAATAAAGGTGCTCAACTAATTTTTATTAAATTTAGATTTTGCAAAATTTTAATACTAATTTTTATTAAAAAATTTAATTTGAAAAATTTTAATAAAAATAACTAATTTATTTATTAAAAAATAAATTCTAAAATTTTAATAATCTAGGGCATTTTTATTAAATCCCAAAATTTTGCAGTTATTTTATAATTATAATTTTTTATTAAAATAATTTTTATTAAAAATAAAAATCTAATTTTGGGATTTATTTTTTTACTAAATTTAGGGTTATTTTTATAATTTTTTTTATTTTTCAAAGCTTTTATAAGATAAAATGTTCTTTTAATTTATTTAGGGGTGAAATTGTCATTTCGTTTAAATTATTTAACAGTGTTAGTGCAAAAGTGACTAATTGATAAAAATTTAAAAAGAAATGTGGTGCAAAGAACATGTTAGAATTTTGTGGTGGTTGGATGAACATAAAGCAAAACAAATGTGGTGCAGTGATAATTTCTCTTTCTTTTTTCATAAATTACATATATTACTTTCTATATAACAATTGCAAAATAAATAAATCGGTTTTTCATTCTTAAAAGAAAAAAAAAAAGTTTAAAAGTTAATATTATGTTGGTTACATTTGGAGCTAGCAAATTGAATATAGTCTGATTATCTAACACGAATATGACATGAATAAATGGGTATGGATAGTTAAAATTTGACACCATTACTAAATTGGGTTGGGTCCTAATTGACACGATTTTTTCTGTGTCAAGTTAGGATTAATGCTCTTGACCTATTTATCTGATCAATGACACGATTATATTTTTTATTCTAAATTAATTTGTAACTCTTATCATCTAAACTCAACTATTGGACATAATTTTCTCTTTTTATTTTTTATTCCTTTTGTAAGGATAAACATATACACATTATTTCATTTATAAAATGTTATTTTGATTTAGAACTTCAATAGTATAAATGTATAAAATATTAGTAGACATATATATTTTCTAATATCCATATATAATATTATGTAAATATATATAATTAAAACTTCAATGGTATAGAATGTGTAACATTTTAGTAAATAAGTGTGTGTGTGTGTGTATATATATATAATGTAAATTTTGTTAAACATATAGATATTAAGCGGGTTATTGGGCAACCTATTTATTTTTTTTGTTATGTCGGGTTAGAATTTCAATATTTTGATACGATTATTAAATGGATCGTGGTTGAATCAATTTAAATTTGTCATGATACGAAGCTAACACGATATAAATATGTATCGGTGACTCGTCTTATCTGCTTTAGTTACATTTAAATGTTTTCTTTTTAATTCTTAAATTTTTGCTAGTTGATTCTTGAACTAATAGAATTACTTGAAGTGGCATTGAGAATTCGAACCTTACTCGACGGGTGAGGAGAGAGTTTGTCCATTGTATTATCCAACTATTATTTCATACATTTAAGCCATCAAGAAAAAACACACTAAAAATTTAAGAAGACCTATTCTAATCAGTTATGTAAATGGTGGCCAATTTGTGGCTGTACAGAATCTCCTAATCTCTCCTTGCATGCCAGTGAGAACTTCAATGGCTCCCATTTTCACCATTGCAGTACCAAACTGTATGGGAAAGTCTAAGGCATTGGCTATGCTCATCACAGTGGCTCTTGTCAATGGGTGTAATGCCAATTCTTGATCGATTTCGAGCACTCCTCTGTTTAGCATTAACTGTCTGTAGTAAGAGTTGTCCAGGAATGGAATTTGAAATGGATTTTGATCAAGATCAACCGTGTTGTTTGCCGTTGTTGTTGTTGTTGTTGTTGTGTCTAGAGGGCACCGCGCTCTCAGCTTATTCGCGAGGAATGAATCCATTGTGGGGTCGGGTCTGCCTGTACTTCTGAAATTGTAGAGACGATCTTTGAAGATTGAGCAATGTGCTACTCCTACAGAGTGACCTCCTAAAGCAATCATAAAATGCAATGGAAATTATGAACACAAGAATTTTCAAGTGCTTTCATTGAAAGTGTTTTAAGCTAAATACCCATCAGAAGAACCATGTCGGTAAGATTGAGGCCTTTGTTAGCAAACACGGCCATAGTCTGAGGGATCGAAGCTGAAGGACCTGGGATAGAAATGGACACATTCTGAGCTAGAGACACTAAACCGTCTCTTCTTCCTGTTTGCACCTCATATCTTCCTCCGCCGCCCTGCAGTTCAATTGTCAATTACAGTAATTTTGAGTTTGATTGAATATATAGCAGATATGGCATGCGCAGAGAGAAAGTTTTAAGTACCAAGAAAACAGCATCTCTAGCAGCAATGGCAATGAGATCAGCACAGGAAACGACACCAGGACAAAATCTTTCAACAGCAGCCTTTGCTTCGTCTATGATATCATAACCCCTTATGGTCAGATTTGGAATTGCTGTTTTCTCGCTGTTGGTGGCATCTATAAGAATTGATGCGTCGCAACCCTTTCTCATCACCATTCCCACAGATTTGCATTTAGTTTGATATTGTGTTTTATCAGTGCTTAAATATCAAGATAATTGTTCAGATTTATTAAACTCCTAGGCAGAAACCCAGTTCCAAATGTATGTAGACCATTTAATGAATTTCAATTCAGTATGTCTAATTCGTTGTATAATAAAAGTATAGACGGGAAACATTTGCAATTAAAGAACATAAAAGAAATAAAAGAATGAAACATGCGCGGTGTGCACACAAAGAATGTTTACCAACCAATGCAGCGTCAATGTTTCTTGCTTCATAGAAGTTTTAAGGACTAGATAAAATTGATTAACTATGCGTATTTGTTGGGGCATGGAATGCAAACAATGCAGTTCTAAACTTAAGCAAGAATATATGCTTGGGAAAATGGAAGCTTACATTGACAAAGCAATCATGAAACTGCAAGCGTATGAGGGCAGCCACGACAGTGGGATCTCTGATGAACCTTGCTGTGACAACACCGGCTACTATCATCTCAACATCAGCAATCCCACATTTTCCTCTGTAAAATCCTACCTGTAATGCACCATGGCTCAATCCTGCGATGTTTGCTAATAAACACTGCCTGAGAATCAACAAAGCCACAGCCTGCTTCACCTTCTTCGTCTTCCAAATATGATCTACTCTCTCACTCATCTTTTTCCAAGGGATGGAAGAAGAAATCAATATCCAATTGTTTACCTTTGTATTAAACAGATTCAAAGAGACGATGCAATTTGTGAGAAACCATTTCTCCAAGTGTCTCTTATATTGTGATAGTGCATTAGAGACTTTTGGAGTCAATTGTCTTTCTCATTTCCTTGTTTGTTTATGTTATACTCTACTATACATGCATGCCTTGGGGTATGGTGCTCTTGCGGTCTTTGATTTTATATATAGCAAGCTCTACCGTTGCAAAGCCATACTGCCGCGGACTTAAAAAATCCACAAAACAATTATACAACTGTTCACAAAAAGTTCGGCTCCCCATGATCCAGGGTAAAAAAGCTTTCACGATATCACATTTGCTATAACAACTAGAGTTTTTTATAGCAGCACATAACTTTTTACAATGCTAAGCAGCCTCTTCTTCTAGCAAACCAGAAGAAAAAGATAAATAAAACAAGAATGATTCTGCCAATTCCTAACTTAGAAAATTCAACCTATGAAAGTAAAAGATTCTGATGGCCGCCACTGCCACTAGGCCTCTGGGGAGTATTGAGTACACACTTGAGGGAGGGCAGCACAAAAAAGAGTTGAAGAGAATGCTCTACAAGAACTACAACTGCTGGTATATACAATTCACCCTAAATTACAGCATCAGCAAAACTATACAAGTCGGAGGATGAACTCGGATTACCACCAGCAATAGATGAATGATTTATCAGACCTGCAAAACGATCTAGAGATGGTGACGGTCGATATAAGCCATCAAACACTATAGTTGCAGGTAGCCCAGTAAAGCTTTGCCCAATTACTCTGTCATCGTAAGCTGCATCTCCAGCTCTGTGCCATCCATATGAGGAGCCATTGGCATGCATCATTTGGCCATACTTGTCAACTGCTGTCTCTCCATGAACACCATTAAATGAACCAGTAGGGCGGGTAGTAATTCCAGGGGACATGCTAACTTCAACACCAACAGCATTCACCCTGCTTCCAGCTCCAACTGCCGGGCCAAGAGCATCAGGCAGAGCCCCGGTATTGTATACGTGCGATGCAGCTGAGACAGCAGGATGGCTAATATAACCACCAAAACCACCATCAAACAAATTTGGTGTCAAACCACCATATGACCTCTTCTCATCTGCATAATTAGCAGCCCTTGGATCATGCACTTGGAAGACATGGGGAGATGTCATCAGGCAAGAGGCATTCGGAGTTGATCCCTTGGCTGTAAACCGACAACGTTTCATTTCTTGACCGTTCCATTTATTGGAGGACTCAATTTCACCCACTTTTCTCTTTGGCATTATCTTATTTTCCATTATTTGTTTGTTCCAATCAGCAATATCTTTCTCCAACTTGATTATCTTATCCTTGATTTGCCATCCAGGAAGCAGCTTGGCCGGATCAATTTTTTTATCTTCCAAACACTTGATAACAGATTGCAGAGCAGCTAAATGCTTTTCATTTGCTTCTTTCTTCTGTGAAAGAGCATCACAAGAAACCACCATTAATCAAAATATAGATAAAAATAAAAATATTACAGTAGACTAAGAAATAGACTAATACCAACAAAACAGGTGCATCCCGCTTTGTCCTCTTCCATGCATCCTTAGACTCACGTAAGAATGAAATCAAAATTTTATGAGGAGAGAACTTATCCTCAATCCCAAAGGTATACACAATATCTACAGCTTCAACATGCATTCCATGCTTTTTCATATTCTCTACTATTTCTGTCATAGAAAAGAATTACAAAGCATGGTTAGATAAATCATCAACGAGTCAATCCATTTCCATAGCCAGAAAACTAAAAGGAAAAAACGATGATGAATATGATAAAGTACAACTGCAGCTAAGAATAGTTTGCTACAGCTAAGCCAAAAGGCAGCATCCACCAGCCTTCATAAATAAGATGCCATGTATCAACAAGCACAGTCAAACATGTTACAAATGCCAGCTAAAATTAATATAAGCCAACAATTACACTCTAATTAACAGGAAGTCGAAATAGAGAAAAAGCCCAATGAACTTAGGTATAATAATGACAGCAGGTTCGACTTAAATAGAAAACAAACACACACAAACATATACAGAAAACTTCTCTTATCCGGTTTCTTGGATAAAAGAGATTTTGCGGACTTTCAATACTCACCGTCAATTGCTTCAAGGGCCAGGATCTAAATATACTTATTTACTACTATGATATATCTATCTGAACAACTTAAGAGACAAAAGCTCTGGCAGCATTCAATTCAATTAAGCAGGAGCATTAATTGCTTATGCACTAGCTCTTTTACTTTCTTTTTTTACCATATATACTTATTCTCTATCAAGAAAAGAAGTTTTCGAATTTTAGTTAATGAACAAAAATGAGATTCTTGAACGCAAAACCATATGTAATAGATTGAATGCAAAAAATGAAAATAACAACGTAAATTAGAGTGATGCATAAACCATCCATGATAATCAACTGCATCCTTTAAACTAAAAAACCAATCACCATACCATTACACACTGTCACGTGAAAGAAAGGCAACAAGATCAACTGGTTGTTTTTTCCAAACAAAAAAGTAAAGATGAACAAATTGCCATGTTTTGTCCCAAAACCCAGGTTGTTAGTACTTCATGGTCCCAATGCTGGTAATAGATTCCCAAAGTGGTGAGGTAAAGGCCAGAACTTTGTTTCATCAATTTGGAAACCAAAATGTGATTAGTGTGAGTTCTTTTGAAGACTATTTTACAATTCTTACGATATAAATCTTTAGATCCCAAACTAGTGGTCCTAATGGAATGGCAGACATAAAAACTCAACAATGTTAAGGTAGTGAGGCTACATACAAAACACCCATGATTGTTAATATTCAATTATCAATAATATAGGAGAGAAGAATCATAAAATAAAAACGAATTTTGTAGTATCTGAACTTGATTAGTCAAGCAAGAACAACAACTGCAGCAGTTAAAAAGAAACACATCAACACCTGATCTTCCTTTAAATGTTTGTGAAATATAACAGAGAAGCATTTAATGCAGCTAAATTTAATCGATTGCTGCCTGAGGTTTTTTCCTAAAAAGTTGATTGGGCAGCTTTTTTCTATTAGTAAATAAGTTGGGCTAATTAAATCCTCGCCTTTGAAACAATCTGACGGTGAGTATTGAAAATCTGTGTACATTTGTTTATCGATAGAATTGATAATCGAAGCTTTCTGACTATATATATAAAAACACACACTAATAAAACTGAAAGACAGTCGCAGAATTCCTGTTCCCCCATTAAGGAAACATTGGCCCTCCCAATTAAGAAGGTTGAGAATTTACAGGTAGATAAATGAATCTTGACCAGATAAATAAATGTTGACCGAAAACAGACAAAATCACAAGTGGAATCTAGCAACGCATTTCCTATTAAGAAACAAACACACACACATACACCCAAAAAAAAAAAAAGAATTAAAAAAATACTGTACCCCCAATGCAGCCAACCTAAAATCAATCTTGCATGATTTTAAATGAAGAAAACCCATTGGAGAGTAGGGACGATTGACAGGATTTGCATTTACATATACATATCCATATCCGTATACATGGACATATACATATGCATATACATATCAGTATACATGAACACACACACACACACATCCTCACTATGTTAAAATGAGGATGCCACTTACAGACAAAAAACACTGTTTTCAATCCATTAAAATCTGTGTTTTTTGTATTTTAGTGACATCCTCACTTTAACAAAGTGAAGATGTCCTCACTAGAGAAGGACTCTCTCTCTCTCTCTCTCTCTCGATATATATATAAATAAATATATAGATATATACATATATATATATATATATTATGTAGCCTAACGGCAACCCTATCTCCTCCCCATCCATGTAAGCAGAGTTCAAACCCAGACCTCCTGTTTCCAACACAGGAGATTTTACCACCTCAACTAGATGGCCCACAATTACCATGAAGGCAGACTTGTGAAATAGTTGGTTTCTAAGAGTGTGAATAAATAAAGCATGATAGCCAAAGTACAAGAATAGAAGTACTCATAACCAGAAGAAAAACGGCATTTGCTATAGAGATGCGATAATGTGGGAATATAACAAAAATCCACTGTGGCTTCTGGTCTCTCTTCATATACTTCTAAAACTATTTGTTGCCTTGAATAATATTCATGCCCTACGACAATCATTGTATAAGAGCTTAAATTTCCCTCAATCTTCTTCCAAGTAAAGCAATGCTATTTTCTGTGCCTTCAATTAAAAATTCTCCATCCTGAAGAAGACTAAAAATGTGATCTTCAATAATTAGAATTGACTAAAATGAGTTAACCCTTCTAACAGAAAACTTTAGAAGAGAGAATCATAGAGCAACCTTTATTGGTTCAACAATCTGAGTAAAAAGAAAAATGAAATATCCTTGCAATTGAATTCAATTAAGCAGGAGCATTAATTGCTTATGCACTAGCTCTTTTACTTTCTTTTGTTACCATATATACTTATTCTCTATCAAGAAAAAAAGTTTTCGAATTTTAGTTAATGAACAAAAATGAGATTCTTGAACGCAAAACCATATGTAATAGATTGAATGCAAAAGATGAAAATAACAATGTAAATTAGAGTGATGCATAACCATCCATGATAATCAAATGCATCCTTTAAACTAAAAAACCAATCACCATGCCATTACACACTGTCACGTGAAAGAAAGGCAACAAGATCAACTGGTTATTTTTTCCAAACAAAAAAAAAAAAGATGAATGAATTGCCATGTTTTGTCCCAAAACCCAGGTTGTTAGTACTTCATGGTCCCAATGCTGGTAATAAATTCCCAAAGTGGTGAGGTAAAGGCCAGAACTTTGTTTCATCAATTTGGAAACCAAAATGTGATTAGTGTGAGAGTTCTTTTGAAGACTATTTTACAATTCTTACGATATAAATCTTTAGATCCCAGACTAGTGGTCCTAATGGAATGGCAGACATAAAAACTCAACAATGTTAAGGTAGTGAGGCTACATACAAAACACCCATGATTGTTCATATTCAATTATCAATAATATAGGAGAGAAGAATCATAAAATAAAAACGAATTTTGTAGTATCTGAACTTGATTAGTCGAGCAAGAACAACAGCTGCAGCAGTTAAAAAGAAACACATCAACACCTGATCTTCCTTTAAATGTTTGTGAAATATAACAGAGAAGCATTTAATGCAGCTAAATTTAATTGATTACTGCCTGAGGTTTTTTTCTAAAAAGTTGATTGGGCGGCTTTTTTCTATTAGTAAATAAGTTGGGCTAATTAAATCCTCACCTTTGAAACAATCTGAAAGTGAATATTGAAAATCTGTGTACTTTTGTTTATCGATAGAATTGATAATCGAAGCTTTCTGACTATATATATAAAAACACACACTAATAAAACTGAAAGACAGTCGCAGAATTCCTGTTCCCCCATTAAGGAAACATTGGCCATCCCAATTAAGAAGGTTGAGAATTTACAGGTGGATAAATGAATCTTGACCAGATAAATAAATGTTGACCGAAAACAGACAAAATCACAAGTGGAATCTAGCAACGCATTTCCTATTAAGAAAACAAACACACACACATACACCCAAAAAAAAAAAAAGAATTAAAAAAATACTGTACCCCCAATGCAGCCAACCTAAAATCAATCTTGCATGATTTTAAATGAAGAAAACCCATTGCCGAGTAGGGACGATTGACAGGATTTGCATATACATATACATATCCATATCCGTATACATGGACATATACATATGCATATACATATACATATACATATACATATACATATCAGTATACATGTACACACACACACACACACACATCCTCATTATGTTAAAATGAGGATGCCACTTACAGACAAAAAACACTGTTTCCAATCCATTAAAATCTGTGTTTTTTGTATTTTAGTGACATCCTCACTTTAACAAAGTGAAGATGTCCTCACTAGAGAAAGACTCTCTCTCTCTCTCTCGATATATATATATATATATATAAATATATAGATATATAGATATATATATTATGCAACCCTATCTCCTCCCCATCCATGTAAGCAGAGTTCAAAACCCAGACCTCCTGTTTCCAACGCAGGAGATTTTACCACCTCAACTAGATGGCCCACAATTACCATGAAGGCAGACTTGTGAAATAGTTGGTTTCTAAGAGTGTGAATAAATAAAGCACGATAGCCAAAGGACAAGAATAGAAGTACTCATAACCAGAAGAAAAACGGCCTTTGCTATAGAGATGCGATAATGTGGGAATATAACAAAAATCCACTGTGGCTTCTGGTCTCTCTTCATATACTTCTAAAACTATTTGTCGCCTTGAATAATATTCATGCCCTACGACAATCATTGTATAAGAGCTTAAATTTCCCTCAATCTTCTTCCAAGTAAAGCAATGCTATTTTCTGTGCCTTCAATTAAAAATTCTCCATCCTGAAGAAGACTTAAAATGTGATCTTCAATTATTAGAATTGACTAAAATGAGCTAACCCTTCTAACAGAAAACTTTAGAAGAGAGAATCATAGAGCAACCTTTATTGGTTCAACAATCTGAGTAAAAAGAAAAATGAAATATCCTTGCAATTGAATTCGTCGTGAACCTGATAACAGCCACTTTAATTACTACAGGCCTTCCATAATCGGAGAAGCAAATGTCTCGTTCCCAACTATGATTCTGTAATGTTTTATCTTCTGTATAAGGTATTCAGTGCTGCAACATAACCTATTAATTGATAAGAAACCTATATTGCCTACGTCAGCAACAGAATTTTGCGAAAAAAAAGGACTAGTTTAATTTATACAATTATCAAAAAACTGACTTCCACATTAAAATTATGCTCTCTTCCAAGAAGAATGTACGTGTTCATTCTACTAATAATCATAAACTCAATAAATAACAACAACAATGATAAGTAACACATACACTCAATATGTAGCAATAACAATGATATAAATTCACCACAATGCAAAGGCAGCAACAACAACAAGAAGCAACCTAAGTGAGATAATAAGGAGAAAAGACCTGGAATCTTCTGGACAAGAACACGGGATCCTTTAAGCAAATGCCCAATCTCCTTCACATTGCTAAACCTAATCAAATCCCTGATATCATCATTCTTAAAACCTTTAGGAATCCCAAAACAAGCAATAAACAGAAGCAAGCCTCTGGCGTCAATCTCACAAGCTTTACACACACCGCCTTCACTAATCAGCCTCTTTTTCCATGCAATCGCATTATTCTCGGCCTCTTGTTTCACCGGCTTCTCAATCTCAATCTCCTTTTCGCTCTCTCCGATCACGATAAGGAAAAGCTCCAACATCAGAACCGAAGCTTGCCGCGACGTGATCATAGGAGAATTCTTCGTGTACGCTCGGATTCCTTGGAGGAAGAACCTCCCGACGCAATCTAGCACCAGCTTCGCCGGCTTCGGCGCGGATTTGAGCGCCGAAATCGCTTCGTCTCGACGGACGCTCTGGATCTCCGATAAGTTCGAGACCACGTACTTCCTTAATCCGCGGCTGTACATCGTCTCGCAGAGAGAATGGAGCTCCGACCGCCGCTGCGAGGACTTTTTACTGTCGTTCTCTACGGTTTCCGTTGGTGCTTTCGACGCCGTAACTTCTTCCGTTAGAATCCGAGGAGTCTGGTTGTGGCGCGTTGTCGTCTCAGGAACAACTGACGGCGCCGTTAATTCTAATGATTCCGCGTTTCCATTATTGAATTTGGTGTCCATGGTGTCCAAAGCTTCCCCAATAAAATCGACATGCTTTTGCAATTCTTCGTATCTTTTATTGAATTCGAGAATTTTAGAGGCGAGGCCACTGAGTTCGTTGACGGATTTCATCAACTCAGACTCATTCAGCTGAGCCATGGATATACCCCCTGCAATTTTCCAGGCAAAAAAGAACACGAGTGTCTGCGCAGCGCTTTGATCTTTTACCGTTTCCTTCCTCTATATAGTATATATAGGGAATTTCCGTTTTTTAATGTTTTTTTTTTTCAAGCTTTTTTTGTCTTATTATTTATTTACACTTTAAACTTTTGGCGGATACACGTGTAATAATATTTAGCTCATGAGAAAATCTTTAGTGCCGCAAAACTAATGTGTACCGCGCGCCGTGTTACATGTGAACCTGACCAATAATATTTTGACACATATTATACATTTTTTTTTCTTTTAAATGCTAATCATTCGTAAAAGAAAAGAATAATTTAATTGGAACTTTTACATAATTGTTTATTATTTGTGCCATGACTATGGTCGATGCTGTGCTCTATAATCTGAGTTCTATCAAAATGGTCAAATTTTATTGTTAACTTTATATCTAAAAGATTTTACTAATTTTATAGTTCTTTTTTTAATCCGGACCATCTGATGACGTTCACACTGTAGGTATAGTTCTCAATTATTTTGTTATTTAACAATTCCCTGCTTACTTAGGAACCAATAACCTAAAATCAGGTGGGTCCTATCAATATCGATTTAACTGTTTAAAAATTAAAAGGAGAGGAGTATATACTCGGATGTATTTGCCTGAAGCAATGGTTCAAAGAGTTCAAAGAATAATTTACAAGCTTTGCTTGTATATACAACTTGGAATTAATCAATCATCTATACTACAAACAAATTTAACCACATTATCAAGTTAAGCAGTATAGTCAGTCGTACACAGAATAAGATTAGAAGATGGATGTTGTATCTGACAATTTAGCACTATTATCAGATCGGTTCCTAACATACGGTTTCCCGGAGGCATCCAAGTCAATAATGGCTGTGTCACCAGGCTTGTAATCTCCGGCGAGAACTGCTTCGCTTAATAGATCTTCGATTATTGAAGTAACTGCTCTCCGAAGAGGCCTGGCGCCATAAGCCTGGTCATAACCTTGCTGGCATATGAAATCTTTAATTGAATCGGACACCTCCAGTCCAATTCCTAGAGATATAAGCCTCGCCTTCACCTCTTGCAGCATCAAACTCAAAATCTCAAGTATCTGAAAACAAACTGCATTTGTCACTTCCCATTTTGAAGGGGTAGGTTCACTCAAATATATCAAGTTTTTCCAATTCAGGTTGTTAATTGAAACTTTGGATACTCAGTAGCCTTAAAATAATCATTTAAATGCAGATAACAAAATTTAATGGGTGAGGGTAACAACTTATGCACTCATGATTATGCTCAAATCAATGGAAGTTGACAAACCTGAGCCTTTTCAAGGGACCGAAAGACGACCACTTCATCTATCCTATTAAGTAACTCTGGACGAAAATATGCCTTAAGCTCCTCAACTACGAGTGTCTTCATTCCAGCATATGAAGTTGACTCATTATCTTCAAGCAAGAACCCAATAGAGCCATGTCTGCCCTTTGCAATTGTCGTAGATCCCACATTTGAAGTCATGACTATCAATGCATTCTTGAAAGATACTCTCCGACCCTGTTAACCCAATACAGGGTTAGAGACTTGACAGTTGATAATAATCAAGGAACAAAATAATTCACTAGGAAAAAATTTGTTTTAAGATATTTTTCTACAATTTCTGATACAAGTGTGAACACCATCCACTAACATGAGAATCAGTTAGGTGGCCATCTTCAAACACTTGGAGGAGGATGTTAAATATATCTGGATGTGCTTTCTCTATTTCATCTAGCAACAACAACGTAAATGGCCGTCTTCTAATAGCTTCCGTAAGAAGACCTCCCTCTTCATACCCAACATAACCTGGGGGTGATCCAATCAATTTGCTCACTGTATGCCGCTCCATATATTCACTCATGTCCAATCTTAGCATGGATGACTCCTGCAATATAACACCAAGAGAGAAACCACAGAATATTACCAATTCAGTGGAATAAAAGAATTCTATGCGAACCACAGGCTTATACACGGATGCAAATGACTATTAATTTACGTCGCACCTAGGAAATGACATTAAACATAATCATGACATCACCTTTGAAGGCCCCAATATTTCAATTTCTCATTTGTAGAGTAACAATTACCTGTTATTTATCTCAAAAATATTTTTGTAATACTTAATGTTCTACAAGATTTTTCAAATTATCTCAAACAACTAAATTGCCCCATGCAGTTCATACCTTACTATTATCTAACTACATATAAATATATATGGAAAAGATGTTTCGTTCTATTTCCAAAATATTTCCACGATCCTCACCAAGCATGGACTTTCCCAATGAATGTTGCTTCAATTGCGAACAAAAAAATAAGACAGGCCATCTAGTTTAACAATTCAAATTCAACATATTTGACGTGAAAGAGCTACTTTTACTGAATTGAATGGGGAGGGAAAAAATAGGTAATGAATCCTTACCGACCCAAAATAGCATGCTGCCAAAGATTTTGCCAACTCAGTTTTTCCAACACCCGTTGGGCCACAAAAGAGCATTGCAGCTGTTGGCCTGTTAGGATCCTTCAGGCCAACCCGGGATCTCTTAACAGCTCGAGAAATGGCGGCAACAGCCTCATCTTGACCAATAACTCGCTTTTTAAGCTGCTCTTCGAGACCCACTAGCAGCATTCTTTCATCGGCAGTGATCTGCTGAACTGGGATCCCAGACCAAAGTGAAGCAACTGCTGCAATATCATCAGGTCCCACGACTGCAGGTCTGACAATAACCACAGAAGGAAATACCATAAGAAATGAAACCAAATTCTGAGGATTGTAAGTTCATACACAGTTTTAGGATAAAATTCATACTCATCATCATCTGAAGCAGAAGGCAAAGAGGATTCTACAACAATTTCACTAGTATCACCCATGCTGGCAACAACATCATCATATTTCAGCCTACTTCCCTGGACCTGCTTACAGTAAAAAAATGAAACTGGCGTTATCAGTAGATCAGAAATTCAAATATAACTAAGAGGCAATGTCATTACCACTTCATGCATGGCCTGAACAGTTCTAATTTCTTGCCAATAGTCATCTGGTGGCTTCGAAAGTATACAAGTTTGCTGTTCTTTTTTCCTCTTAAATAACTCAATATGAGCTCTACTTCCAGCCTCATCAACGAGATCAATGGCTTTATCAGGAAGATACCTGTCAGAAATATACCTTGCTGACAGGTGCACAGCAGCATTTATTGCTTCTAGCGTGAATTTGCAGTTGTGATGGGCCTCATATTTCTCACGCAGACCCAAGAGTATCCTAACTGCATCCTCCTGAAATTATTGTCACATAATGTCAATAAGAATAAGGCAAAACATAAAGAAATAAAAGTAAACGGAGAGACTTCACAAATAAAAATAAATATACATATCAACAATAACCTGGCTTGGTTCACTAATCAATACAGGCTGGAATCTCCGGGCTAATGCTTTGTCCTTCTCAAATTGGGTCCTGTGTTCATCTTGAGTTGTGGATGCAATACACTGCAAGCAATGGGATGTTAATGGGCCAAGTACAATGTAAAGATTTGGGAAATGAACAAAAAAAAGGGTAAATGAGAACAGTTGAGTTACTAAGAAATGTACATATCACTCTGATAAAATAGATTCAAGTAGACCTCGCAATAGAATTCAAAAATCTTATTGAAAATAAGAAGTCCGATTAAAGGGTGTCACTTTCAAACCTCACAACAACTTTAAAGTGCAGAAAAAGAACATGCATCAGCAACTGCAACTTTTTATAACAAAATCCAAGGGCTTTTGCGTTCCAATCCCCAAGAAGTCAAGTAATTTGATTTCTGAGGTTTGAATCAGTACTTTCTTTTATTTTGTATTGAGAAGCATTAGGTAAAAGATTTGCTTGATGGAGATCATTCCTGCGGACTCAAATCAAGAACTTGACCCAAGGATTCCAGATTGCAAGCGTATACTCTTTGTTTCTCAGTCAGCTCCGACTATCCAATACTAGATAATCATATCTTTAATTGCATTCAACTATAATCTTTGGTCCTACTCTTTTTATCTCTGATATTCCCAATAATGGCTAAATGTTAGGGCCAATACAGGTATATATGAATTTTGTAATTCACATGCATACATGCACATAGATTAGATATTAGAGTGTCACTTATAAATAGAAGAGAAAAACACAATTAAAGATAAACAATCACCTGAAGTTCACCCCTCCCAAGTGATGGCTTCAATAGATTGGAAATGTCAAGACCAGTACCCTTGTTTCCTCGTCCCACTGTGCCCGAACCAATAAGTGTGTGAACTTCATCAATGAAAAGAATGACATCACCTGCAATACAAGTATATCAAGAGTGAACAGAAAAAAGGAGCTCATTCTGGATGATAAGAGATGGCTCAAATTTATTTGAAAAAATGCAATCACCTGATTTCTGTATCTCACTTATTAAGGTAGTAACACGAGCCTCTAATTCACCCCTTTCCTTTGCACCAGCCATTAATAATCCCATATCCAAGGACATTATACGTTTTGACTGTGGACAGAATAATGAAACTGATCAAATTTGTAAGATATATAGTATTCTTACAAGGCATATAAACATTTTGACCATGACAAGAGTCCAATACAATCACCCATTAAGATCCTCACCAAGAGAAAAACGGGAACTTCTGCCTGTACAATACGAATTGCTAGTCCTTCGGCAATTGCAGTTTTGCCAACCCCACTTTCACCAAGAAGAATAGGGTTATTTTTGGTTCTGCGGCAAAGAATTTGAATGATTCTCTGAATTTCAGTCTCTCGGCCAATAACAGGATCAATTAGTTCTTCACTAGCACGAGCTGTGAGGTCCACACAGAACTGTTCCAATGCACTCGCTAATAAAGAAATCCAATTATCACAAAACATCCCTCGCCTTTCTCATAATTAAGAAACTAGAGAAAGAATCAGCAAGATCAGCATTTATACCTCTTGTTCTCCCAGGTGATTTTAAAGCAGCAGTTTTTCCAGAAATGGAATTTTCACGCACCCCTTTGGCCAAAGATGGCTCTCTTCCTTCCTTGGCAAGCTCCCCTTGAAGCCTTGAAACCGCAACAGCTGCCAAGTGATTTACATCCACCCCTAACCTAAAACCAAAACAAGACAGGCTCGATCAATAATAAATTACCCCAAGAAGTGTCTGCAACCCTGAATTCCATGAAGTAGTAAAAATGCAGCATCTCATTCACCGGCTAGCATAAAGAAAGAATTTAGGAATACAAACAACCCAAAATTCAATTAACAATCTTCTTCAGATATCTCTATCCAAAAGTCAACCTCCTTTAGCATGAATTAATGGCATTATTAGAGTCCACAAATTTCAACATAAAAGCTCTTGCAATCTAATCTGCATGCATGAATCAATAACAGTTTCAAAAAGTACCTCTTGAGAACCCGACCTGCACTGCCATCATCAACAGTAAACAAACCGAGAGCAATGTGTTCTGGGGCAATAAAATTATAGCCCCTGCTTCTCGAATACTCCACAGCAGCCTCAAAAACACGTTTCGTGCTAATAGAAAACGGCATTTTCGCAGCTGACGAAAACGGCTTTCCTTGAGCAGCAGCATCATCAGTGTCTTGATTATTAGTACTATGCCAAATGGAGACCACGGCTTCTCTGGCCTTATCAATGGTGATCCCCGATTCAAGAAACCCATTTGGATGCCGATCTTCAGCTATCAGACCCAGCAACAAATGCTGAGTAAAAACCATGTCTTTCCCCAACGATTTTGCTTCTCTTTGAGAAAAAATCACGGCTTTCACAGCTCGCTCAGTGAATCGCTCGAAAACTGAAGAAATTGGAATGATCTTTCTTCTTTTTCTCGCGCATATGGGATTGCAATTATTGTTATTACTAGTATAATTGGAGTGAAAAAACTGGACTTTGTGTGAGATCATTGAAATATTGAAAAATGAAGACATGGGATTTACATATTGCAGCGGCGGAAGACGATGACGTGGCGGCGGTGGTTGGTTGGCGAATAGGCACCGTGAATTAACTGAGAGAGGTGAACAAGTTGACACTTCCATATTTTTTGACAAGACTTCAAAATGAAAAGGGAAAATTAAATGATTTTGGTTTCAACTTTCGAGTTTTATTATTAGAAGAGAAAGAAAAAAGGAAACGAAACTTTTCTTTTGCTTGTGGAAATGAAAGAGAAAGAGGGAGGAAGGAATCAAAGGAAAGGCATGGAGTGCAGGAAGAGTCAAACCTGAAGCTGAAGGATGACAATTTACAAATTAAGCCACGTTGTAATTACTAATTTTGGCTGCGCAAGAGTCTGCAGTCAAATTTAACTTCACATGGAAATTAAGGCAATCATGGAGGCTTAGTTAGCCCCGCACGGAAGTGCAACTGTAGAAGGCAACTGAAGGTTCGATAAACGTTAGGTAGCTCTAGCCCCGAAATAGAACAAAACTAAATTAACTTTTTTGGTTAGTCGTTACAATGAAAACATCCGGTACTTTTATACTTTGTTGTTTCATTTCACATCGTTTCTCTATGGGCGTGCCACAATTGGGCTAAAATGATTAGGTTGAATTCTTACAATGTTTGGCTTTGAGGTTCTGGGTATGTAGGGGCTTAGCTGGGATGGCTTACCAATAATCGTTGCATGAGCAAGTGCCACCTTCAAAATGATGGAACCGATTTGCATCTCTAACAATGATCTTCCTTCGATAAATATATGAGATAAACCTGAAGGCTGAGTGGCAATCATTGCAAACACGAAGATTTTTTGTTACTTGAATTACTGCTTCGGGGGTAAGATTCATAATTCCAAAAGCCACAGCCAGTTTCTCACTGTGGTAATTCAGCATGTGTTCCCTGTCTTCGTCTTCCACATCATGTAGAGCGCATGATAGGTCCGGCATGTATCCTGCCATCTTTATCTCAACTGCCATGCTCTCTACTTTCTTGTAAACTTCTTTCCAGTATGGATTTACTCGGTCAGCTGTGTGGAAGCCTTGAATGTCTTTACCATATTCAATGACGCTGAAAGCAGCAGGTTTCTTCAACCCCTTATTTTTCATATCTTCTCTCAGCTTCCCAACTTCTCGCCATTTGTTTGATGCAGCGTATATATTTGACATTAGCACAAAATATCCAGTATGTTCAGGCTCGAGCTGGAAGAGATAATTGGCTGCAATTTCACCTATTTCAGTATTACCATGGATTCTACAAGCTAAAAGCAATGCGCCCCATACACTATCATTGGGCGGTAATGGCATCTGTTTGATCATGTCAAAAGCTTCATAGAGACACCCGGCTCGGCCAAGCATATCAACCATGCAAGCATAGTGTTTCACCTCTGGTTTCACAGATAACTTTGTCATATCCGCAAAACACTTTCTACCCTCATCAATTAGGCCTGCATGACTACAAGCTGAAAGAATGGAAGTGAAAGTGATGTGATCTGGCTTAACCCCTTCCTCTAGCATCTGTGAAAAGAATTCCAATGCTTTTCTCCCGTGGCCATGCATGCCATACCCTGCAATCAGGACATTCCACGAGCTCACATTTCGTTCACTCGGATGGATGTCATTAAACATATTCTCAGCTGTATCTAGATCTCCACACTTGGCATACATATCCATCACGGCATTCCTAAGAGTTGCATCAATTTTCATATTGCTATTTATAATATAACCGTGGAATTTCCTTCCAAGTTGACGAGAACCCAAGTATGTACAGGCAGACACCAAAATCAATGCCGTCACAGGATTAGGTTTACAATCAGAATTTTGCATTTCATCAAAAAGTAACAAAGCTTCACTTGCTTGGCCATTTTGAATGTACCCGGTAAGCATCGAATTCCATGAGATAAGATCTCTTTTCTCCATCATATCAAAAACCAAACGTGCTTTTTCAACATTCCCACATCTAGCATACATAGCAACAATCGAGTTCTGGATACATAAATCCTCAAGAAATGCATTGCAGATGGCATAGCCATGAACTGCTTGCGCCTTCAAGACATCTCCTAACTGACCAACAGCTGAGGCAACACTCACTATAGTAACAGAATCGGACAAAAGACCCTCTTGCTGCGTCTTTTGGAACAATATAAGTGCCTCTTCAGGTTTCTCAGCCTGTTCATAGGCTGTAATCATCACAGTCCATGAAACCAAATCCCTCACAGACATTTCATCGAAAACTTTGCAGCCATCATCAGTTTGGCCACATTTGGCATACATGTCAACAAGAGCAGCCTGCACATACGAATCCGAAAGGAATCCAGTTCTTAAAATATCTCCATGAACAACTTTCCCTTCAAGAATCAGAGAATTTGATGCACATGCTTTGAGTACAAACGGAAAAGTATAGCTGTTCGAAGAAATGCCACTTCTACGCATGGTAGAATACAACTCCAGCGTTTCAACACAGTGACCGTTATTAGCATAGGCACGAATCATAGTGTTCCAAAGAAAAGAGTAAGACTTGTCGTTATGAATGCTATTGAAAAGTGACCGAGCAGTGTTTGGTTCTCCATATGTGGTGTATTTGATAATGATCTTGGCGCCCAAATGAAGGGCTTGGTTGATGAGCCCTGAAGTTGTGAGGGAGGAGTGTATCTGTCTGAGTGAGGCCAAGAAATTGCAGGACTTCAGGAGTTGATCGTAAAATCCCTCGGTTGATGGCCCCAGCCGTCGCATTCCCTCTGCATTATAGGCAATAATATATAATAATTCTGCTCTTCAATCAGCTAAATCAGTGGCTTATGCACACAGCAGGGATGAATTTGAACATGACATGCTAGGCACGTGCTATAAATATAACATGTTTTATTTTTTGAATTTTTGGTCATATAGTAAAAATTTGTGCACCACTACAAGAATTTTTATAATTTATGTACACGATATAAAACAATCTGGGGTTGGCAAACCCTGGTAATTCTACATCAATGTAACACAAACGTCCTGGATGTAAAACAAATACATAAGACTTGGTACATCTACAATGTTGTTCATGAACTCTGTGATGAGTCAACCTCGCTCCAGAGCTTATCAGCGTAAGCCTTTTCCTCTTCCTTCTCTTCTCCAACATAATCAGTTGCTTCTAGTTCCTCCTCTTCATCTGGGATCTCCATCATTTCTTCCGCAGGTTCAACAATAATTGATCTCTGTTGCTCATAAAGTTCAGTTAAAGCCTCCCTCATAGCTTGAGCTGTTGCAGGCCTGTCTTTAGGCCTGTATTTAGGAGCAGGTACAACAAATGGCAAAACGATATCATCCAAGTTACTTGTATTGTTTCCCGTACTACTCTGTTTCTCCATTGGGGGAAAAACGAATACAATTCCAAGCTCATAATTACAGATGTGAAGCCTCTGACTCGACGAAGATTTAGTTTTCTCGGATCCATTTGGTTTTATGGAGGATGGAGTTTGAATGGGTCTTCCCCAGGCAGCAGCACTGAAATTATGTGATCCACAATAAACCCAACCTAAAGATGTATCTGTCCTAGACTGGAAGCGTCTCCACGCCACCTGTTTAAAACATTCTTTAAATTTTCATGCATATCGAACTCCAACAGTGTTGGTCATATGGACAACAGTATCTCGGGACTCCAGGTGGGAAACAACAGCTTGAGAAACAAAATAAATACATAAATCCCACAGAAGGACATCACAAACAATGTCCCATAACTAATAAAAAACTAACAGACTAGAAACCATTATTCATTCAAGAAAATTACAATCATCTGAAAAAGTGCCAAATTCTTACCTTGACATGCATTGGATGCCCTACCCTATCATGGGGATGAGGAATTGCATCATGAAGAATGTCAACGTTTCTTAACCTCTGCCATGTTTTCTGTGCAAAAGATGTACAAGGTAAACAATTAGAACATACTACATATGTACCTGATGAAATAGATGATCACCAAAAGAAACATTGTTGCTTTAAGCTGTGGACATTTGTTCAAAGTTGAAAAATATTGCTGATATAATTCCTTACTTTTGATGTGAAGTTGAAAAGAGAAATTGAGATTTTCGTCAAACATAAATGCAAGCAACCAAAAACCTGTACAAGCCACTGTTTTCATAATATTATATGACAATTTGCCCAGAAAGAATCCATGATATTTCTTTCTCCTGAATGCATGTACCTTATCTGTTTTTAACCATATACCAAGTGACTCTGACACTTGCTGTAGAAAACAGCCATGTTGTGCAATCATATCAGCAATCTATTTCTTTCACTTAAAAATGAAAGAAATTATATGCACCGTGATCATATTGTCCATGTGATATTACAAATAGACTGTCAGTTCTACTTCTACTTCATCAAAAAGTTCAACAGGACATGAATGATCATTGAAGCACTAAATTATAGGAAAGTGTTTTAATATTTCAATAAAATTTAGAGACCACGTAGCCTATTAAGTTTAAAATACAGTACTCGACATACGACAGAAAGTGCAACCAACTGTATCAGCAATTCTTTCCTTTCCTATAGTGAAAAACAGCACCAGTTTCATACTACCAACTTAATCAAAACCAATTTACCCTGAAATCTTTCTTTTTCAATTACTCTTGGAACCCATAACCAGAATATTACTTTAAGCTGATCAAAGGCCAACATACCTCTGAGAAGCAAAGAACGCGCTTTGAGGGCAAGATTCCATCGCAAGCATTCCTCACCCTTTCAATAGTTGGGAAAATAATTCTAATAGATGGACTTCTCAGTTCTTGACTAGCACTCCAGCAGCCCCACTTTTTGAGACAGAAAAGAAATACCGAATCCGCAAATAAGAAAAATTATCTCAACTTTCATGCATCCATCAATTCTCAAGTGTACATTTTACCTCAGGATCAGACTCTTCAGAGTCATAGAATCTCAATGATTTCTTCCCTGAAGCTGCTGCAAATGCAGCTAAAAATTGTGCATTGATTGACCCAATTGACGATGAACCTTATTATTAAAAAAAAAAAAAAGTGTCATTAAGAAATGTTTATCAAGCCTTTTGTAAATAGATAAGAGAGAGCACAAACTGCCCACCATAAGAAAAATCAGATTCTTGTAATTCAGGCCATCTGTATTGACCTAACACCTGGTAAAAACAAAAGCAATAACTAGATAAGACAAGGGTTACATACAAATAAATAATAGAATAGACCATTTAGAATCACTTCTTTACTGCTTAAGTGAACCAAAATGCTATGCTGCTTTATTAAATATGCCAACAGTTCCAGAAACTAGAGTTATATTAATTCACGTCGCATGGTTTCATTTTCTACAATCTTTGAATTGGTTTTTTATGCTTCAGTAAGATGGTTTCAACAAAACCTCGTGAGGAAGCACATTAAGTGTAAAAGACTCCCATGAAGAAAGGTTCAGGTTTAATTATGCCCATATATATTCCAAGGACTATTTCACCTACTAGTTTAAGGATTTGGGTTGCTATCTGTGATTCCACATAACAAAATTCTTCTGCTAAGACCATACATGAGAGAGGGTGTTAAAAGAATATTGGCTGATTATGGATTGATCATGTCATATATGCCTATGAGCGATGATAGAGCTATAAACTCTTGTAGAAACTTATCTTCTACAAACTGATTGGCCTAAATTTATTGGTTGGATGAAAATAAAAATAATAAAAATAAGAAATAGTTTAGTGATGGTTTAAATATTAAAATAACTAAAGTTATGAGTTATGTTTCTATCAAAGCCTAACAGGCACTGGAAACCTCTAAAACATGCTTGCAGCCAAAGTTCTCAAATCAAGAACATCATGTTCAGAATAAGACGACATTCTTACAAGAATACAACTATGCAAGATCACAATTTCTTAGCAATAATGAAACAGTGATGACATTTATCAGCAATGCAAAATCTACTTTGATCAACTAAATCCAGATTGAAGCTGGAGAAAACCTCCAAACCAACCTTCTAGAAGGGAAGAACAGTATTTACCAGATTGTATCAAGCCAAATAGATTATGTCTAAATATTTTGCAGCAGAACTGCAGAAAGTTGCAATTTACGAAGCTAATGCCATTACCTCTTGCAGTCTCCAGAGTCCTCTACACCTCTGAATTGAGGCAATGAGAGAGCTTAATGCAACAACATGTTCAATTTGCATCATCTTGGATATATCTGAAAACTTGGGCCCCTGCACAAATGAATCAACACTGCAACCTTCAGATATGCCCATTCCAAAATATGCACATGCTGTCATTTGTCCATAAGTTATAAGCTGCATATCCTGAAAAGCAAACAGGACGAATGACAAAAATACCATACCTGTGAAACATGTAGTATCAGTTCTACTTTTTTGCTGATTCCTTCTAAAGCAGCTGCAAGGACTTCATCACGAGAAATGAATCCAGAGAATCTAATGAATCCAATATCCCACAGTGGAGAAACCCACTTAGCAATATCTCTGGGAATAAAGCCAAGTTGAACGCAATCTAGAGCAAGGAATGAAGCAAATATAATTATTTATGCAGATAACAGTATGAAAATCAGAACTCGAATCACATGCAGATATTGAGAGGAAAGATGGGGATACAAAAGTTTATACTAAAAAATAAGCCAATCCCTTTACAAAATTTGGGCAATTTACATTTAACAAAAAGGATGAGAAGCTCCCAAGTGAGGCAGGAGCAACACAGAACAATTAAAAGCGGCCCAAGGACAGACCATATTTTTTTGGGGAGTTCTCTATGACCTAAGGTAGAACTAGGTTCACTATAAAGACAGGCAATTCTACAAACATGGAAGAATTCATAATACCTTTAGATATATTTGTATTGTTACCCTTGTTCAATAGGGATGTAAAATTGTTGCTTGTTGAATAACTATGAATCCCAAATGCTAATAGGGAAGAGCCTGATAATAGTATTGTAACATTGTGATCCCCCCTCAAGGGCATGAGTGAATCTAGTCAATTTGCTAGTTGAGTGAACACAAAAACAACCCATATTGCTTTGTGCTAAATATTGTTAGTAGTTCGCAGGTTTCTCAGGATTCATGGCCTCTGTCAGTCAGCGGAGCAAGTTCTATTAATATATTGAATTTAAGCCCAAAGACTAATAGTGTTTGAACCTTTAATAAGTGATATATAACTATAAAAACAAAATTGCAACCTCACCTTTAACCACAAACTGATTATTGAATTCAATTCAACCATGATACCTACAAAGCTACCTGAACCAGTAATTCACAGATTCAGTGAACGTGTGATGTCTAAAATAATCTTCAAACTTTGTGTTCAGTTGAACTTCTACTAATTTTAACATGATCTTGACGCATCTCAGTCCTGTAATTTAAATCAGATATTGTGGTAGAACAGCTGATTTGCCCAATATATTTCTTAAATAATAGCCAACTTATATACTATCAAAGCAAAGACATATAATTTGTACATACAAAGAATATACAGAAAGAAATTCAATAAACTGATGTGACAAAAAGCTTAAAATGCATACAGGTATGTTTCAAGCAATCAAATTTTACCTCCATCAGATAACTCATCAGGATTGGGAACAAGGACGCTCACAGCATTCGCATCTGCAGGCACATTTGTGTTTCGTCTCAACAAAATCTTCAACATCCCATGTGCACTAAAAGATTTCCCAAGAAAAGCAGCCAGCTTCTTAATCTGAGTACCATTTGAGTCTGCTGCAGTGCAAAAAAGGTGGCTCAAACCAACCACAGATGTTTCAACTGAACCAAGAAACTTCCCATCCGATGACCATATTGCACCATGATCAACCTGAAATTTGAGTTAACCGCATAGTATGAGGTACTCTTATATCAAAGACACTTCACAGATACCCAAGGTCAAATGCTTTAGAGATAGTCCTTCAATCACACAACAAATAAATTGACAGTTTTGGGTCTGTGTTAAAGGTTGTCTATGTAGAATGTTAAGCAGTTAACTTTCATAATATCAAGAACATTAGCACATAAGTAGTAAAGGCAAAAACTCACAGGTTTGGAGTATGTGGACTCCGACAAATTGGGATTTCTGTAGGAATGAATTCCAGGTACCGAGGCAACTAAATGTCCTGCTGCACTGGCAAAGTCGTACTTTGTCAACTCAACAATCCAATGTGCCTGACTGGGTACATCAATCACAAGAGATGCCATAAAGCTTGCAAGCTGAGCAGCAAAGTCAGATCTTGAATCCTGATTAATTTCTTCAACAGGGGTTTGAACAAAAAGAGACAAATAATCAAGTGCACGTCTGCGGGGAAAATCTTGCCACCAAACAGTATTGGTCGCAGCATTCCACTGAAGCAAATGATAAAAAAAAATTATTAGCACTACAGTAAAAAATATATGTAATATGCTTTTGAATTGTTCATATTGAAATGAGATGCAAGAACATCGCAACATTTACGAATATATGTGTTTGCTTCAAAAAAGCTTTCCTTCAAAACAGATCACAGTATATCTGAAAATTCCAGCACATTGGGAACAGTTCACTGGATGATATATGTCCCTTATATAGTATATGCAATAGAAATCAAAGGAGCACTGTAGAAAAAGAAATTTAGGACGGAATCTCTAGCCCATAGGACTGTACTTTCAGAAGTCCAAAGCATCAATCATGCCAGAGGTTCCCATCCAAATGTAAAGACAAAGGTAAATTCGGGAATTTGGGCGAGCATTTCTTCTATTGCTTTGCTCAGAACCATGCAGATGCAGAAATCTTGTCAGTTGAAAGGAAGACCACCAACATGCAGAAACCAAACTTCCAAGGCTTTTGCATATAGATTCAAGTTCTATTGTATCTTAAGCAGATGCAAACCTATTAACTGTGGCCAAACACTTCATCTATGTCAAAGTTAATATTGTTATAATAGGAATATAATATAACATATACAGCAGGACATTGAACCAAGTAATTACCTGCTTCGCCCCTAAATTAGCAGAAGTAACAATAACACGGATACTATCTTCTCTTTGCAAAACAAACAATTTAGGATGATGACAAGCAATGCCTTGTTTCTTGCAATTTTCACCAAATGCCACAGACTCAGGAAATGGTGGAAACCTATTACGATCAATAGGTTACAAAATGTTTATTGCCAAAAAAAGCTACTTCAAAACACGACATATATCAACAATGTAAACCATTTTCAACCTTCAGCATATTATAAAACTAAAATAATAATAATAAAATAATAGTAGTAGTAGTAGTAGTAGTAGTAATAATAATAATAATAATAATAATAATGTTTAAGAGCTACTCACACTAAAACTAAGTTTGGGAAATTTGGATATGGCACAGAGGTCCTTTTATCCGCGCTTGTACTCCAACATCTTTCAGTATTGTGACAAGCTATTGTCACTGGCAGATGAGAAGGAATCTCACAGTAGGACATAAACCTAGCAAGACAGCTTTCTCATTTTTATGGAAAATAGGATTAAACTTAGCATTAAAGGTGTAATTACACTAGTTAAGAATATAAAATTCAAATATCCAGACATAAATAAAGAAAAGATTTCAACAATAGTATAGAAACACAGGGAAGAAGCAAAAGAATAAGCCGCCAGGTTTTTCCCTCGTTAGTCCAGACATGATAGACTCAAACACATTTACAGTATATATAGATTTGGAAATCATTAAATAATTTGCTAAAGATACTAGGCAGATCACCTGCTCTATCGTCATATTCATTATTTAGCAGTAGACAAAGGACATCATGAAAGCAAAAGGAGTAATGGAAAGATAAAGCAACTTTACCATAAAATATCACTAGTAAATGTCGCAATAAACATGCGTGAAATGCTTTCTACAGGATAAAGAAGTTCTGGTAGGGAAATAACATCATAATTAAGTGAAGTGAGGTCCATAAATTCAAGACGGTTCAAGTAAAACTTCTTTCCAGGAGGTGAACAAGAACTGCCCAAACTTTTGCTCTTATCCATACTACCAAAGTGAGTAGCATTCTGCCGGTCCACAGAATTCAACAACTTGGATTTAACACCAGGAGTAGCATTCTTGTTAGAGATTCCAACACTATCTTTGTGATGTAAATGGTCATTATGCACACAAGGATCTACTGGGTCACCCTCAGCTTCTAGATCCACTACTCTTTCATCTTCAAATGTAATTGAGCCTGGCTGCCCAACATAGATGCTTTCATCACAAGGTTTTCGTTCCTGCTGAGAAATTCTTTCAATCTTTTTCACTTTCAACTCTCCATCAATAGAAGATCTGCCAGGAAACTTAGTACTAAAACATCCATAAGTACTCATGATTCCCATATCTGAATTAGCAATCTGCCGAATGCAGGACACAGGGTCGTTACTATTCAATATATTTCTACACTGACTCAAGAGAAAACTTGCTCTCCCAAAAATATCACAACGTTTCAACTTTGGGAAAACAGAATCTGGGTTGCTAACATCATTTTCCCTTAAAGCAAAAACCCTTTTGCTCCTTGTCGCACTTGACACAGACCCTTGGGAGTGTCCCAAAGAGGCCATTGTCCCAACTAACCGTGGTCTCTTTAATACAACCTCCTCCTTAAAAATAATCCCTAAAATCAAAAACCCAATTCGAGTCTGTAACCTACACAAACTTTCATCTCTACAAACGAACAAAACCTCATCACCAGCATTCAGCTCTCTAACAATTCCACTTTTAAGCCGAATCCCATTCACAAAAACCCCATTTAACGAAACCATAACCCTAGAAAAACCCTCATCCTCCTCCTCATCTTCCAATGATTTATCCCTCTTCTTTCTAAATTCATTAACAACAGAACTAAAAGCAGGTAACAAAAATGTTCCATCAAGTACATAAATTTTCCTTTCACTACTATCAAATAAAATCTGGCAGTGTTGCCTGCTGACCAAACGGTTATCAAAAGTGAAGTCACAGTTGATGCTGGCTCGACCAATGCTGTAAGGCCGGTCCGGTTCGAGCGTGAGCGAGTCGACAGGTGAACCGGTGGCGGTTGAAACCAGAGGGAGATGAAGAATCTGGAGGCGAACGACTGCTGTTTTTGAAACAATTATGGATTTTCCGCGTGGTGAAGAAATTGAAGAGGGTAAATAATTCTCTCCACTTCTTTTATTGTTGTTTGTTTTATTGAAGAATGAATCTGAATCGTTCATTGCGTTGGGTAAAAAAATAATAATAACAATAAATTAAATAAAGGAATTCGATTGGTCACCGGGAATTCTTCCCAGTGACATTATTGAAAGAATGATAGCGAATTTGAATGAATTTTTCTAGGTAACTGAGTAGGACGAGGGTTTCTTCTTCGCACTGAGTTTTGATTTTCCCTCCTAATTTCTTTTAAATGGTGACTAAGAAGTGAATATATATATATATATATATATACTTTTTTAAGTTGAATGTTTAATAAGTTACGTGTCTTTCTTTTTTTTTTAAATTTTAATGATGATGATGATGATGATGATGATGATGATAATAATAGTGAAATTAATAACAACGATGATAAAAATAAAAATAAAAATAAAAATTAATAAAATTATTAAGTTTTAATAATAATAATAATATTATTATTATTAGTAATAATAATATTATTATTATTATTATTATTATTGTAAATAATGAAGGATTTTTGTAAATATTATAAAACTCTTAGGTATTTTTATAAATTTTGTAGGCTCTAAATACAAAGTGACAAAACTTTATTTATCGTAATTTAAAAATTATGAAAATTAAATGACAGTAAAATGAATAGTTTTGAGAATGAAAATTTGATTCTCAACCCCCTTGAGAATCAAACTCTCATTCTCTAATCTCATTTTGCTGTGAGCTCCTACTCAAATTATTCTTATTTCTATTTTTATTTTGTAAAGAAAATTATCAGTAATTCTGATTTTAAATTTTAATTTCCCAATTTAGAGAGTAAACTGTAAACGCACCACAAGCATGTACATTATACAACAAGTTCATTTTTCTTTAGATCAAAGCTCATTGTGCACTTTATATTGCATATATTTTATATTGCATGTTCGTAAAGATGAGATGGATGGTTCAATGTATTGAAAATGAGTGAATATTTATTAATTTTAAGTATTAGATTTCATGTAGACATGGAAATGATAAAAGTATTGATAGATGATTCTATGTTAAGTGGATGGGGCAAATAAGTCTAAAATTATATGAAATTTTATTATATTAACTAAATTAAACCACAGAAAGCTTAGCAAAGTAAGTTCCAGTTAAAAATGAATGCTCAAAGAATTTCTTTTAAAATGCAAATAACCCCGTTTTGAAAAGGAAATAAAAATAAAATATGAAATACATTAACATAAAATCATTCTTCTCTCTGTGCTAATTTCCTGCAAATTCAAATTAATTACGAGTATCAAAATGTGCCGTTGAAATGTACACCGATGTAAGCTGCATGGAACTGCACTTATTTTATTTTATATTGATCTGCGTATATTGAAAAAAAAAATGTAATATATAAAAAAAAAAGGCGCTCTTGGGCCTTGGCCCAGAAATGTTTCACATAATCAGTCCAGTCCAACCCATTGATTTAAAACCAAAAGGACCAAATCCAAGAGAAGCCCAAACTCCATTTCAATAGGAACTGAATTTAATTCTCTCTTATGCATTAATTTAGGCTCCGTTTGATATTAATATTGGGTAGATTTATCCTTAAAGTTACAGTATTAAAATATTTAATAAATATTAACTGTTGTGATTTAGAAGTTAAATTAATTTGATAAATCACTTGTGTAGTAAAAAATTTATAATATCTTTACTATTTTTATTAAAATTATTACTTAAAAGCCATATTTATTACAAAATAAAACTTTTATTTCATAGTTATAGGTTTTTTTTTTTTTTGCATAACTATTTTAATTTAAAAACTACAATATCTCAATACACAAATAGGGTCTTATATGTCTTTTGAAAACTAACTCTGTTAAATCTTATAGTTTAAAAGTATGTCCACGTGAAAAAAAAATTAACGACTCCCGCACTACATATATATATATATATATATATATATATATATATCAAATGCATTATTAACACTCGTTCCTTTTTTTCTTAATTAATTTTATTCATTATCAAACATATACTTGATATAAATTAAGAGATTGTATATCTTGTTTATGAAATATGTAAAAACCGTATCCAACAAAAAATGAATGGAGACTAAAACGCCACAACTGAGGAGCACTGAACCAAATTCAAAAGCATTAATCAAATAAATTACAATAAAAGCTGAAGATATATGATATTTTGACATTGATGATTTGACAGTTATATACGTATATGAAAGTTTAATTTAGTAAATTAATTGATCAAATATGAGAATATATATAATTCAAGCATATAAAACAGCCAACCGGCTCATTTACTGAAGAACGCTTTGTGTGTATGTCGCATCTTGCTATTAATGCTTGCACGTTTGTAAGAGCTCAGAAAGCTCAATAAGAATTTGACGAAATGTGAAGCTGAACGGTGGGGGATGATTTGGGAAGTGAAGAACCAAACATCATAGAAAAAGACGTGGACGATTAGCCAACTAGCAGTAGTCAGGAAGTCAAATAATCAGTCTTTATCAATGTCATGTTTTTATGGATGTCCTTCCTTCAGTCATTACTCGATAAAGGAAAAATTATGAAGACATTTTTTTTTTATTTTTTCATTTTATTACTGATACTAAGTTAGCTTAAAAAACAATAGTCGATCACTATTTACCGATATTGAGTCGTAACAAAGCATAGTAGCCAGTCATATTTTTTCTTATTTACCTTTAGTCAGTTCTTTGGCAAATTACCAAGTGTAAATGAAAATTCAAAATCTTATCTCTTTGCACATCGAGTCAATAAATTGTAACAATAATTTTAAAGATAGTTCACTTATATATATATATATATATTTGATTACAAGCTGCTAAAAAAGAAAGAGCAGTTATCAACCCTCTTTATTTACTTTACATTTTACTCTTTATACTTACAAAGTTTAAACGTCGTTTGGATAGCGATTAACAAGTAAGTTATTTTATTTTTTTTAATTTATCTTTTGGATTAAGAAGTCTTACCTAGTTAACAAAAATATAAATTATATTTAAAATGCTAACAAAAGGCTTATCCTTGTTATTATTCAAGGGAAAAAGTTTGGAATTTTTTTTTTAGACAAACGGATTTTTATTTTGACAAAAATATTAAGAACTTAGTAAGAGTTTCTATTTGGAATTCTGAAAATTTATTTTAAAACATGATCTTTATTGGCCTAGTTTAGCCTTTAATGTGTTGTTGAAAAGGCGTTTTAGGCGTGAGTTAGGAATTTTAAATTGTTTTGTAAACATGTTTTTAGAGCCAATTTTAATAAATTTTGAATGCCGAGGCCACTTCTACAGTTTTCTCTGAACATCTTTGTCCTTCATAAATTCTTTTCTCTTGAAATATTTTCACGATTGATAACTTTAAACATAATATTGATAATTTATATAAAAATCATTTATTGTTCTAGAAAATGATTATGATACTTGGATACAAAACAATCCTCAGAAATATTATAATGTGCTTTAAATATTGTAGAAGCTGAAGTAGTAAGAATTAGATAGAACATTCACTTTTAGACAATTTAATAGAAGAAAGATTAGGAAATATAAAATTTCCAGTAGACTATACATTTCCTTTAGCTTTTAAAATAAAAAAGAAACACAAGTAAAACAATATGCTCTTTCAAAATTATCTATCATAGATGGTATATATAGTAGAGAGATAAAATTATTAGTAACTATGAAAATTTAGCTTTAAAAATTAGAAATAAATTAGAACATTTAAAAAATTAGTTTATGAATTTTCAGAGATTAGGTTATTTAGATTTAGAAATTAATAATGACAGAAAACTAAAATTAAATTTGACAAAAATAAATAAAATTTATTGTAATATAGAACACCTAGAAAATCAATTTAAACAAATTCCACATACTAGTAATAGTCAACAAAACTTCATAGTAGATTTATTAATTTATTTAGGACAACATTTAGAAGTCAAATTGGAAAAGCTAAAAGATTAGGAGAATTCTTTAAAACTAGCGATTTTAATACATTAAGAAGAAACTTTAGATTATATTAAAGAATTATTAGCTTATTTTAATAACCAGATTAGAAGATTCCCTAGCAAGAAAGAAATAGTATAATTAATGCAATTATTAGATAGAAAACCACCACCTAAACCATGAGAATTAGAAATTAAAAATCTAGAAGAATCTTTAAAAGTTAAAACAAAAAAATTAAATTTACACAAAGAAACTTACAAATACAATTAGATTTAATTAAAATAATAGTAAGTGAATGAGATTAGATTTAATCCAACACTGGAAAATAATTCGGAACATGATAAACTTGATAAATTTCAGCTTCACTTGTGAATAAGGAAGAAAAATACCCAATTTCATGGCTATGGATTTTTTTCTACTTGTACAACCAATTCCCCGAATTATCCTGCATGACCTCAATTCTATTTCACCTCCTTCGAGTAATAGTTTTTTGGTGAAAGAAATTAGTATTTCTATCCCCATGCAAGAGCCAATCTTTTCTGGATTTCTGCAACTAAAGAACCTCCTCCTGAGCCATCACCATCTCTAACTCACTGTGTAATCGTGCCTCTAACCGAATCAGCCCTCTAGAACTATAATTTTGTAAGGCTACTTGAATACCATTAATCCGAGCCATTAACCTTCGTTTGCGCTAAAAAATGTTCCCAAAAACATCCTGATTCCAAACTTGAACCGCATGAACAAATTGTGAGGACGTAACACTATAATGAGCATTAGGATCCCATGCTTGCTTTACAAATGTGTTAAAATGCTCATGAGTTAACCAAGATGCCAAAAACCAGAAAGGCATGTTAACTTGATGTCTGGAATCAGCTCTCTTAAACTGAACCAACACCGGCCTATGATATGAGGCAACCTTCAGAAGATGGAGAACAGAATTATCTGCGAACTTCAGCAGCCAATCATTGTTACATAAGGCCCTGTCAAGACGTTTAAGAAGAGTTCCACATTGTTGTGCAAATTTTATTGAACTCGCAAGTGCACAAATCTATTGTAGAATAGATCAATGGTGACGAGTGTCGATCCTACGAAGAGGTTGATTCTAATTGTGTGTAGAATTAATTTTTCTAAATTGGTGGTTGGATTTGTGGTGAAAGTAACTTAGATTATCCTAAAATTTGAATTAAAATGACGAGAATAAATTGAAGCGAATTCTATTGAAATGCGGCACTTGGGTATCTGGATTCGTATCAACATGCACCATGGGCTAAATATTCCTTAGTAGTGCCAATTAAATCATGAGGGGGGGCATCCACACCTTATGAAACACACTCTAATCAATATAGTGATAAGGGCTTAACGTGCCAAATAATAATAATCTTGTACTAGGGAGCCGGTAAAACCAAGGCTGTATCTAGACAAGATTATTATTATTTGTCGATGAGAAGTCAAAACATCCACAAAAACTATAGGGGAAGAGAAAATAAATTTACCAAATAAAGCCCATGACACATGTTGAGACTTCACCTTTAACCCCTTTAACCCAAGCTTGAAAGAAAATTAATTATTCATAATTGAACTACGTGTAAAATAGGAATTTATTAAAATACGTAGAAAATACAAGATGGAGAAGGAATTACAAAAAATGGAACCCAAAAATGGATTCAAAGATATCAAATTAGGGGGGAGGCCCCCTTTTTATAGATACATTGAGTAAATCATTCTCATCGGATTAAAAACAGTTTGGACGCTCAGGATTGCGCCACATCATCAGTCAACAGTATGCGGTTTGATCACGCGGCTTCAACAGTGACGCGGTTTAGTTGAAAATAATCATGTGTATATGCATATACCGTACACGCGATTTTTGGTCCACTAACATGCTGCCACATCACCGATCAACAGTGTATATAAATTTTGTCCAATATAATCGTGACACCTCATCAGTCAATGCCACATCATCGGTAAAGGCCACGTCATCGTTCCGTATGTGTGAACAGTATCATGGATAGTAACATAGACAGTATCGTACATGTGAATAGTGCCGTACATGCGAATAGTGCCGTACATGTGAATAGTACCATATATGTGAACAGTGCCGTACATGTGAGCAATGACATTTTTCCTTTTATGCTCTTCCTAAGGTTTTCGACTGTTTTGAGTTCAAAAGTAATGTCCGTCTTACCGTCTGATTTCTCGTTCATTGTGAAATGACCATTATGCCCCTAAAATACATAAAATACTTAATTAAAATAAAACACACGTAATTACATCACAAGAAGTTTAAATACATAAAAGTAAGGGTGTTAGTAAGACTTGAAATGTAAAATGATGATTTTCTCCTTTATAAATATATATTTTCTAATACTCAACACACATGACCAGGTAAACCGTGGACCTTTAAACTTTAAATCAAATAATTGATGCCCATTAAACCACTGTCGAAACAAGCCACACATTCCAGAACGCCTTGTAACGCCCTCCTTACTTTTCAGAAGCATACAAAATAGAGTTAAAATCCCCGCCAATCAACCAAGGACTTGGAACTGAAAGAGCAAGGCTATCCATATGATTCCATAGCTGTCTCCGCAACATTGGATTTGAGCTAGCATAAACAGTTGTTGCCCAAGACACAAAGACATTATTCATACAAATTCTGAAATGAATAAATTGCCTATGATTAAATAAAACCTCCACCTCTATAAAATTCCACCAAATGAGCCAAATTCCTCTAGAGAAGCATGTTGCTTCCACTCGATGAGAATTTTCAAAACCACTTGTCTTAATAAACTCATCTGCTTTAATCCCACTAACACGAGGCTCCATCAAAACCACCAGAGAAGGGCTATAATTTTTAACAACTGTCTTAAAAGTGCGCCTAAAATTAAACGAGGCCGCCCCTTAGACATTTCAATACATGATGCTAATCAATATAAAAATAATCAAATTAAAAAAGACAGAAGCCTTAATGCTGCTGATCATTGACATTAGTCATCAACGCCAAAGGCGTTTCTTGAACCATCAAATCTTCATTATCAGACATCCCAACCCTATCAACTTCATTCACATGAGAGGTATTATGATCATCTAGAGAGTCAATTAAGAGTTGAGGGTCCGGTCATTGTTGATATCTATGCTCAGTGGCCATATCCCTTACATCCCCACTAAGAAGGGTTTGGGAAGAACAAAAAACCACAGTATGCTTAGTTGGGTCAAAGGTGGTAGCTAACGGAGGAAAATTGTTGATTACTAAGGCCAAATTGTGGAATAGGACATGGGTTGTGATTAGGGTTTGCATGGGGTGGGGAATTTATATCATTCTCTCTTATGTGAAAAGCATTCGACTAGAAAGGATTTTGGATAGGGTTCAGTAAGGTAGTTGGTTTCCTATTATGAGACTTTGTAGCAACAACTTTGGTATGTTGCTTGCGTCGTGCAAGAGTCTTTGTTATGGTATCATTATTGGAGGTAAAGGTAAGGTTCAAAATGGGTATAAGTGGTTAACATGAGATAGAGGGGATATCTTTGGGAGCTGCATGCACAAGATTTACAAATTCATCTGAAACCTAGGCTAATATTTGGAACCTTGAGGCACTGACCCCAATAAGCTCATGGTTTCGGTTTAAGTCACTGATATTTTCCTTACTACTATTAGGTTTCTTTCTTTTTCTGGTTGCAATCATCCAAAGTCCAAAAGACTCTATAATATTAGCATCAACACGACCAATTTTCTCGTTGGGCAGGGACCTCCATACACTGCACATCAGGTTGAGGCTGGGCAACATTCTTAGAATTTTTCGTTGTACCAGATTCCTTGCAAGTATTGCTATTATGGCCGTATCTAGGGGTGGGCAAATCGGGTTTCGGTTTGGGTTGTTCGGGTTTCGGTTTGGGTTTCAACCCGTTCGGGTTAGAGAATTGAACCCAATCGGGTTGAAAACGCCAACCCGAACCAAACCGAACCGAATTTAATTCGATTCGGTTCGGTTTGGGTTGACAATTCGGATTGGATTGGGTTGATAATTCGGGTTACAATTTCGGTTCGGGTTAGTTCGGGTTAGAATGGATTGAAATAATTTAATCTAAAAATTCTAACAACCACTTAAAATCTAAAAATTTAAATTCCAAACATTCTTAACAACAAAAAACATAAAACGAAAATGCATATGAGAGTGCCAACAAACATGATCAGCGACATTTAAACAAAGCAAAATTAGAGGTACTGGCATGATTTATAGGCCAAGTATCAAGATGGAGACTTTTAATTAATTTTTGGAATCTTTAAAATAAGAAAACATATTAGCATAAAAGATATTAGGAATTGTATAATGAAAACAACAGATGCCAGCAAAACACACACTGACCGTTTTCCCTGAGAGATCGTGTACTAGTAACAAAATTAAGAACTGAATCATCAACAGTTGTTCTTCAACAAATATTAACAGAAGCCCAAACTAAATACCTTTTTCGGTTCCTTTGAGCAGCGGATCTCGTTTTACGCTTCCTCTTCTCCTGACTGCTCTAAAAAAATCTTCTTCTCTTGCACTCTTGTATAATACAATCTCTCAGCACCGCACTCCTAAACCACCTCGCTATCTTCTCCTCGGGCTCGTCGTCGACGACTTCTATCTGCACGTTGAAGAAATACATGGTGTCTGTTAGAGCTGGACAGGGCTGCTGGCTGCTGCTGTGAGTGCTGTCATCGTGGGCCACAAAACTCAGAAAGTGAGAAGAGGGAGCAAGGAGGAGGAGGGAGTAAGACGGTGTAACCGGCTGGTGTCTGTTGGAGCTGAACAGGGCTGATGTGGCTGCTGCTGAAGTGCTGATGTCGTCGGCCACAGTTCTCAGAAAGTGAGAACTGAGAAGAAGGAGCAAGGAGGGGGAGGTTGGGAGAGAGACATGGAGTGAGAGATTTTTGTTTAGGGATTTTTTGGTTTAATTAATGTATATATTTTTTTTATTTAAAAGCTAAATCTTAAAAAAAAAAGCTTCAACCCGAACGGGTTGAAAATTTGGTTCGGGTTCAACCCAAACCGAAATTTAACCCGAACGGGTTGAAACTTTGAATCCGTTCGGGTTTCACCGGTTAATTCAAACCGAACGCCCACCCCTAGCCGTATCTTCCACAAGTAAAACAAATCACTAGCAATCCCTCATACTCCACCTTTTGAACATTCCAATCCAACTCAAACTGTGATACTAACAGCTTAGCCAAAGAGATGCTAACTGTAATTTGGGCAAATCTTCCATGAGTAGAAGAGGTTGTATTCGAGTCGATTTTGATCACAGTACCCACCAACTGTCCAAGCTTCCATAGAATTTTCTGATCATAAAGATGAACAGTAAGACCAAGTAAGCGGATCCATACATTAACTTGATCACAAACCGTTTTGGTGAAATCAAAAGAGGGTGTCCATGGCTGCATCGTTAAGTAATGACCCATTATAAGCCAAGGGCCCTTAGTTAGAGCATTAACAGCATTACCAGCAAAGCAAAAACGAACCAAAAAGTAATTGTTCTCTAAATCAATCACAGAGTAGCTCATGGTTGTTTTCCACATTACATTCAACCTTGTACATAGAGTTTTGTATCCAATTGTTCAGCTAAGTAGCTTAACAACAACTGAGTTCTTCCACAGTTCACTCAACTTGTCATGAACCCTAGCTGAAAAAGTGATTGACGGCATAGGTCCATCATTGTTCTCAATCACATCCCCTTCCTCAAACTCCCAATCCACTACTCCTCCTCCAAAACCATTCTCCATTGCTTGCGAAGAATTCACGAGAGTTTCTTTATACGAGATCTGCTTAGGGTTGTCACCGTCTTCTTCCTTATCACGAAATCGTGCTTTCTTGGTCGTTCTAGCCTCCCTAAACGGTGGAGGAAAAACCTCTCTAAAATTAGGGTTTTCGCCACGTCCGAGATTTTTGGAGCTTTCAGTCATAACACTTTTATTCAATTGTGTGTCATAAACTATATATCCATACACACTGTTTTTTAAAATGTGCAAACTGATAAAATCTAGTTTCGAGAGTTATTGAAAAAAGAAAAGAAAAGAAAAGAAAAAGAAACCTCATATTTGCCATCAATATATTGAATGAGTCAGCTGGCACCTCTTCTCGATATTCTTCATGCAGAAAATTTGTGTCTCTCCGCAAACACGGAGCAACTGAATTTTATTTCAGGACTTTTTGTGGTCTAACTAATATTTAGACTTTCATTATGTACTTTTTCATATTTATACACATATTTTTAAAGACAATGACCTTCTTTTAGTGTTTTTTTTTCTCTTCTAATCTCTCATTGGGATAAGCAGCCAAGATTGAATTTTAAATTTTTTATGTTGTCAGTCAAACCGGCTTTTTCACTTTATTTACAATTAAACTAATTTTTTTCAATAAATTTAAAAAACTAGGAGAGACTAAGGGTCATTTTAGTGATGCGGTAACTTTTAAAATAATAGTTGTCAGTTGTGCTATAGAAATATCAATTATGAAAAGAATTAGTAAACGTCCAGTAAAATTTATTTTCAAAAGTCTATGAGTTTTAAAAGCAATTGTTTGCGTTTAGTAAATTATATTGTTAAATTGCTATAAGAATGCAAATTGATTGAAATGGACATAACATTAAATAAAATTTATTTACGCATTTATAAACACATACATAAAATATTTTTTTATTGTGTATATGTGTCATGTGATAATTGATAATTGAAATAACTATTTTATTTTGTTATCACAACATTATTGGTAATAATATTAATCCCTTTAAGTTTCTTGATTTTTTATTTCTTAATTGAATAAGGATAATTTAAAATTTTTATAATATATGCAAAGATGTATACAGAATTGTAATAAGTGTAAAATTAATTCTTAAATTCAAATTTTAAAAAGCAACTCTTTTCCTGCTTTATGGTAAGATGAGCTGGTTTGACCAAAATTAATGTTTTAAAATAGGGAAATTATCATTGTACCACATTTATTTTGCTTTATGTTCATCCAACCACTATAAACTTTTAACATGTACTTTGCACCACCTTTTTTTTTTTTCACATTTGTATCAACTAGCCACTTTTGCATTAACACTATTAAATAATTTTAATAAAATGACAATTTTACCCCAAATAAATTGAAAGACTTTTTATTTTATAAAAACTTTTAAAATTAAAAATTATAATCATAAAAATATTCCTAAATTTAATAAAAAATAAATCTCAAATAGAGGTACTCAACTTATTTTTACTAAATTTAAATTTTAGAAAATTTTAATAATTATTTTTATTAAAAATTATAATTTTACAAAATTTTAATAAAAATAAATGAATTTATTTATTAAAAATTTATAATTTTGTAAAATTTTATTAAAATAACTGAATTTATTTCTTAAAAGAATAAATCCTAAAATTTTAATAATTTAGGGGATTTTTATTAAATCCCAAAATTTTACAATTATTTTTATAATTATAATTTTATATTAAAATAATTTTTATTAAAAATAAAAATTCTAATTTTGGGATTTATTTTTATTAAATTTGGGGATATTTTTATCATTATATATTTTTTATTTTTTAAAGTTTTTATAAAATAAAATGGACTTTAAATTTATTTGGGGGTAAAATTGTTATTTTATTAAAATTATTTAATAGTGTTAATGCAAAAGTGGCTAGTTGATTCAAATATGAAAGAAAGGTGGTGCAAAATACATGTTAGAATTTTATAGTGATTGGATGAATATAAGGTAAAATAAGAGTATTGCAATGATAATTTCCCTTAAAATATTTACTACATATCAAAATTTATTTATAATTCTTTAAAATTATTTTTGAGTCTTCTAAAAATTATCCCAAATAATCTATAAGATTAAGAGAAGATTCTAATTCCCGGATAAGAGAACCAAACCCATAGTCTACTCATGTGGCCGAACCATGTCAATGTATTAGGGGAATACAGCTAAAACACAAACAGAGAGTATTATAACTTTTCAACTCTGGATCCCCTTAAGTTACATGCATGTAACTTAGCATTAGTCTTCAACTCTATTTGTTAATATGTTTGATTCCCTGTCTAAATAATCTAATGAGTTGCTGAGCTCTAAATTTGATACTGTTTCTTTACCTTTTCTAAGGATTTGAATGCCCGACTCTAATTTAATAAGTCTATTATTTATGTCTTCTAGTTTAGTACAAACTTTGACTAATAATTTAATAATAGCGTTTACTTGTGCCTGTTGCATATTATTACTTTCTTGAAAAATTCTTTAAAACTAAAATCTACTAAATTAATATTTGGTAATTCACGATTTAATTTTGTTGAAGATTTTATTAATTGTTTTTATAAACTAATTCACTAACTATTATTTTTATTGAGTCTAATAATATTTGTATTTTTTGTGTAAATTTAATCTTTTCTATTTCAGCTTTTAGAGATTCTACTAGATTTATAATTTTTTAATTCTACCTGATTTGGTGTTTTTATATCTAATAGCTGTATTAATTTTACTATTTCTTTTTTGTTAGGAAATATTTTAACTTAGTTATTAAAATCAGCTAATAATTCTTTAATATAATCTAAAATTCTTCTCAATGAATTAAGAAGCTCAATCAATTATATAAATATAGCATCAGTGACTTGCTTCAATTTTAATTTTAAGTCAAAATAGTCGACCAAAATATATACCAATATATAATCCAGTTCTAAATATGCAGATTCACTTAAGCTTTGCATTCAAATTAATCCAATCCCTGCCGACTCTAAAAAGTTCTTACCTACATAAACTTATTTAAAAATGTGCTAATGGATAAAACCTTATTTCGGGAGTTATTTAAAAAAAAAGAAAAAAAGAAAAAGAAACCTCATATTTGCCATCAATTTATTGAATGAGTCAGCTGGCACCTCTTCTCAATATTCTTCATATAGAAGATTTGTGTCTCTCCACAAATAGGGAGCAACTGAATTTTATTTTCAGGACTTTTTGTGAGTCTAACTAATATTTAGACTTTCATTATGAACTTTTTCAGATTTATACACATATTTTTAAAAACAATGACCTTCTTTTAGTGTTTTTTTTTTAAATATATACCGTTCACTCATTTTTTTAAACTTTTTAAAAATACACAATTCTTTTTTTTTTTTTTGCTGGAATCTACCTAAAGTTACATTTTGTTTCACTTTTCCACTTCCGTTTGTAATCCGTTAAGAAAACTAACGGAAATTTTAAAAAAAGACTGTTTTACCCCCTAAACCGAAAATAACAATTTCACCCTAAAAATTGCCAAAAATAATTAGATTAAATTTAAATATTTTCCCCATCGGTCAGTAAAGAAATTAATGCCACAACCATCAAATGCAAGTTTTTTTTTTAATATGTCTGTAATTAGAATGCTAAGTTATAACAGTAGTATTAAAAATAGCCCAATTTCGCAAACCATCAATTGAATTTAAGATAAGTAGAGTTTTATTATTCATTGAGTTATAATCTCTAGTAGTTAAGATTTTTTTGTACTTCATTAACGTACCAATAATGATATTCATCATTAAATCTGATTGTTTTTGGCATTTTTAGGGTGAAATTGTAATTTTCGTTTTGGGGATAAAATGACCATTTTTTTAAGTTTCCGTTAGTTTTCTTAACGGATGTGGAAAAGTAAAACAAAATATAATTTTAGGTGGATTCCAGCAAAAAAAAAAAAAAAGAATTGTGTATTTTTGAAAAAGTTGGAAAAAACGGGTGGATGGTGAATATTTTTCTTTTTTTTTTCTCTTCTAATCTCTCCTCGGGATAAGCAGCCAAGATTGAATTTTAAATTTTTTATGTTGTTAGTAAACGGGCTTTTTCACTTTTTTTTTACAATTAAACCAATTTTTTCAATAAATTTAAAAAACTAGGAGAGACTAAGGGCCAATTTAGTAACAAGATAACTTTTAAAATAATAATTGTCAGTTGTACTATATAAATAATCAGTTACGAAAAGAATCAGTAAACGTCCAGTAAAATTTATTTTCAAAAGTTTGTGAGTTTTAAAAGTAATTGTTTACGTTTAGTAAATTATATTGTTAAATTGCTATAAGAATGCAAATGGATTGAAACGGACATAACATTAAATAAAATTTATTTACGCATTTATAAACACATACATAAAATTATTTTTTTTATTGCGTATATGTGATAATTGATAATTGAAATAACTTTTTTATTTTGTTATCTCAACATTATTGGTAATAATATTAATCCCTTTAAGTTTTTTATTTTTTATTTCTTAATTGAATAATAATAATTTTAAATTTTTGTAATATATGCAAGGATGTATATAGAATTGTAATAAGTGTAAAACTTATTGTTAAAGTAAAATTTTAAAGAAGCAACTCTTTTCCTGCTTTACGGTAACATGAGCTGGTTTGACCAAAATTAATGTTTTAAAATATCTGCTACATATAAAAATTTATTTTTAATTCTTTAAAATTATTTTTGAGTCTTCTAAAATTATCCCGAGCAATCTCTAAGAGAACAAAAGAATAAGAGAAGGTTCTAATTCTCAGATAAGAGAACCAAACCCATAGTCTACTTGTATGGCCGGACCATGTCAATGTATTAGGGGAATACAGCTAAAACACAAACAGAGGGAGGAGATGCACATTTTTTTCACAGACTGGACATTGCAGTCCGAGCTTTTTTGTTATTTTGTGATATAATATAATTCAAAGTCAAGCTGCACACTTCTCAGTTCTCGTCTATTAATTTCTATCGAAAGTTAGAAACTATATGCTTGCTTGCTTGCCGTTTCAACAGTCTTTATATCCGCGTTTTTTTGGGGTCAATTTAAAAACTATTAAAGTGGACTGATTTTCATTTTGAGGGCTGCCGTGCTAGCTAGGGCAAGTGGGCAGGTTTATTTAATTCACAATACTGTCAAGACCGGAGTTCACCGAACAGGCACTAATATTAAAAATATTATAATAATAACACTGCAATAAGTATAATTATAATTAATTCATTAATAGCCTAGATTAGACGCTCTTGTCGTGCTTTATGCTCATTATTATTATTTTGAATATTTGTGATTTATTCTAATTGAAAAAGCATCAAAGCCTTATGAAATTATTATTATTATTATTACTTTTGTGTACAAACGCAACGTGTACTAATTTGGACAGTACTGTTTATTGGGTCATGTCTGCGCAGACAATGTCGTTAGTGAAAATTACAAAACAACTTCTTTAAGTCACATGTACATGCGCTCAAAAGTTATAATACTCTACTTCAAATAAATTGATTTACCTAAAATTAGAAATAGGAATTAAGTTGTTGAAACAATATATATATACATATTTATGTTTGTTTTAAAAAATTAATGATATTGAATTTTATTAAGAAAAAAGAAAGATTACAAATTTATTCATTAATAAATTTTTAAGTGGTGTCAATTTATGCCGCGTTATTATATTATTATTCAATTAGAAGCAGGTCGGTACATTACTATTATTGTTTAATTCTACATCACCGCGTGTACAAAATTAGAAATATGAATTAAGTTGTTGAAACTATATATATATATATAAATGATATTGAATTTTATTAAGAAAAAAAAAAGAAAGATTACAAATTTATTCATTAATAAAAATTTAAGTGGTGTCAATTTATGCCGCGTTGTTATGTTATTATTCAGTTATAAGCATGTCGGTACATCACTATAATGGTTTAAATATTCTATATCACCGCTTATACACAATGTATTTATGACCCTTTTGAAACTAGTAACAAAATAGGCGACCACCTAAGTGGTATTCTTTTTTCAACTTGTTTATACTTATGTGGGAAAGAAGATAAAAAAAAAAAAAAATCTAGAAATGTAACCCTGTGCGGGTGCGCCAGCCAGCCAATTTTTGGACCATTAAGTTCACATTTGTTGACCAACCAACCAACGTATGCGTGTTAAAAAATTTCAAGAGTGGCGGGTACCATCATATTGATTTTTGTCACAATGGCCATCATTTTTCTAAGATCAATTAAATATTCATTGTGAGTGCGTAACATTGTTATTTGTTAATTCTTCCAATAACTAGAGGGAGAGGGAGAGAGAGAGAGAGAGAGAGAGAGGCAAAGCATATGTTACCCAATATTTGGAGAACATTTTGCATAAAGTTCCAACTTTTCGTCGATAATATAATAATGTTACTAACGATAATGCTTTTGGCTCTATTAGAGAAGCTAGATACTCTTTTTTTTTTTTTTTATTTTAAATGGATTCAAGTTCTCACGGCATCTTTCCTGTATCTACACAATTTGGGGTTCGTTTTAGCATATTGTATGCATTAATTAAAATGTATTATTATTTATATTGAATTAGGTAGTATTATAATGTTACAGTGTAATGTTTGGTATAGTATGTATATATGTATATTCTATTTTATTATTTATATTAAATAGTATCGTTTAATTTTATTTATATTAAATAAATTATTCATATTATTAATTAAAAAAAGATCGGTCGTCACTATTACGCCAACATTCATGAGGATTCTAAATATACCAAATTTTACGTCAGAAGACACCAGAATATGTGCCCGATCTCTACTCAACATTAGAGCCTTTATCCAATTTAATAATATATTATTAATTTATTTTGATTTATTAACTATGATAATTAAGTGATAAAAAAGAAGAAGAAGAAGAAGCTAATGAACTCAGACGTACGAATTTGCCCAATGTTGCATTAAACGCAGGATAATGCAGCCTTCTATTAAATTGTAAATTGTATTAATTAATGCAACGTAATTTTATGGAACGTAGTGTTTGCTAAATGCACCCAAAGGAAGTGAAGCCCCCTCCTTCCTCGCTGGGAAGCGTTTGGTGTCAACGAATTTTAGCATGCTTTTGACTTTTTTGGGGTGAAAATGAGTGAGTTTGCAAGCGAACACTCGTGAAAGAGTGAAAAACGTTATTTTGATGTTTCCTAGATATTATTATGTGTTTTTAGGGCCCCACTTGTTCAGTGAAAAGTTTTTTCAACCCTCGCTTTTTCTGCACATCCAAATCCGTTATAGATAACGGGACCGCTATCTTATAGTTTTTGTATGGTACCCTCACTCAAAAAAAATTAGTGAAATGAAAATAGGTAGCAAGTTACATTTTATTTTTATTAGACGGATACACTTTACACAAGTTCTAAGGTAGCAAGTCCCTATAAATAAAATAAAATAAAATAAAAAGTTATTTGTTTAGGGCCGACTTTAGATTATTAGATTTTAAACAAAATTTTTTTTTGGGTGTTTTGTTATTTTGTAATTTTGATACTCAAAGAAACATAAAAAGACTTAAAAATTCATTTTATTTTTAATTCTTGAATTTTAACAACAACAAAAAAGATCTCAAAAAATTTCAAAAACAAAAATAAATAAAAAGTCAAGAAGATATCTTTTTTACTTCCATTAGAATTATTACAAAAGCAAACAAATAATTAAGAACAATATTATTTTCAAATAAAATATTTAGAAGACAGCACGTAAAAAATTGAGATGATTGATTAATTATCATATAATAGATATGGATTTTGTATTTCAAGAAACTAATTTTTCTTTTTTAAATGAACCAATAAACGTAATTTTTTTTGTAAAGAAAAGGGTAAGAAATTTTTTTATCTACTGATTTTTATATTATATGCTTTTAACAGAAATTAAAAGGAATATTAAAAGTCAAAGATTTCAGTGCTAAATAATCAAGTTTTTTTGTCTTAGGAAACTAAAAAGTTAAAGAATTTAATTTTTTTTTCTTAGAAAGACTAATAGTTGATGGTTAAACAACATTATTAATTATATCTCTTTTAATATTAAGATTACCAAATATTGATTTTCTATAAAAAAAAATATTCTTAATTGTAGTATAATTGTTAATTATAAATATGCCTAATAGGCTTTCCTACAATACATAATTTTGAAGAAAAAAATCTTTATTAATTAGAGAATTATTAAGAAAATACTAAAAAAAATGAGACCTTAAAAAAATATATAACCTTAGACAATCGTCTTGTTCGCCTATATTTAAAATCATTTATGCTTCTATGTGGATGAACAGAAATTTCAAATTAATAAACATATATGGTTCTACTACAAATGTGTTATACAATTAACATAATATCTCTTATGGATATGAATTTTATTAGTAATTAGTTGTTTTGATTCTTTATAACAACTCAATAAATTTAACAGATATTTTTAAGAGAATCCAATAATCGTAAACTAGTTCTATTCAATTTTTATTATGTAATGATTAACGGTTTACAGACAAATTGACCTATTGTTTTTTTCTTTTTTAAGATCAATATCGATTAATAATGAAGATCATCCAACGATAACCTTAATCGAAATTAGAGAACTATTACACAATCAAACCCGAATGAATAAAATTTTAAATTGAACCGTACTAATCTCTATTGGGGGTTATTACTCATTTCGTTCTCTCAAAATATACAAGCATAATTGACACACAAACTTTTTTACGTCTCATGCTGTGTATTGATCTTAGTTAAGTTACTGATTAGTTAATCATCAAAATCGACATATGGGACGTAGTTATTCCTTTCTTCTATCGAATAACACAATCCAAAATTGCTAACAATCATTGGATTATTAATTACACAAAAGTCTTAATTATCCCATGTATACCTTTCAACTTTGAACCACATACACGATTTTGTGTTGACCAATCCTACTCACAAGTCTCAAGTCTCAATCAAAAAAAAAAAAAAAATCTCAATCTCCGAAAAAAAAAAAAAAAGGTAAAAAGAAGTCATAAACGGCGGAAAACGGAGAGAAATTAAATATCATGCACGTGTTAACCAAATTCAAATGAATCTTCTTCAGAGCTTCCATTAAATATTAAAATAAGACCAGTTTTTACAGTAATTTTACAAAACAGTAATAAGACATATCTGCCCCTAATTCATTACGTGACACGATAATTCATGTTACATGCCTTCTATAAATCTTATATATATATATACACATTATCCATCCAGCCATTGCAAGAAAATACACGTACGTTGTGAGTTGTGACCACTACTTTCCCACAAAGAATTTTTTTTTTTTTTCCTAAAAATAAAAAAGATCTCATTTCTATAAGTTGTTTTAGTTTGATTTTACTTGCAGAAGAAAATTGAAGACATGGGAACTGAGGATCATCACCACCAGCATCATCATTCGGACACAGAGGTTCTTGGCAACGAGAGGATCCCGTACAGTGGTCCGCTAAGCGGCCCTTTGAACAAGAGAGTTGGCAGGAAGAGCACCAAGTTTAATTTGGCGACGGAATCAAGCTCAGGCTCGTCACCTCACGATGAGCCTTACGTTGAGATCACACTCGACGTCCGTGACGACTCGGTGGCTGTTCACAGCGTTAAGGCCGCTGGTGGGGATCATAGTAATCTTCAGGAAGATCCTGAGATTACTTTACTTGCAAAAGGGTTAGAGAAAAGGTCAACTTCTTTTGGTTCCAGTGTTGCTAGAACGGCTTCCGCGAAAATCAGGCAGGTGTCTCAAGAGCTCAAGCGCTTGGCTTCCTTTGCGAAGAAGCCTCAGCCGCCTGCCCGGTTTGATAGGAACAAGTCTGCTGCAGCTTATGCTTTGAAGGGGCTCAAGTTCATTAGCAAGACTGATGGTGGTGCTGGTTGGGCTAATGTTGAGAAGCGATTTGATGAAATAACCGCATCTACTAATGGGGTCTTGCCTCGAGCTCGCTTTGGCGAATGCATAGGTATGTACACACATATATAGCATGATACAACATCAAATGCTTGATATGATTTGTTTGTTTACTGTTAATAAGGTTATTGGTGTGTTTTGATGTTTATGGCAGGAATGAACAAGGACTCGAAGGATTTCGCTGTTGAGTTGTTTGATGCTCTTACTCGGAGACGTAATATTCAAGGGGATACAATCACTAAGGATCAGCTAAGAGAGTTTTGGGATCAGATCTCTGATCAGAGTTTTGATTCCAGGCTTCAAACTTTCTTTGACATGTAAGAAAAATTACAATTTTTTTTTTTTTTGCATGTTTGTTGAAAGTCATTCATCTTTTTGTTGATTGTGTGGTGAAAAATTTATTGCAGGGTTGATAAAGATGCAGATGGCAGAATCACGGAAGATGAAGTCAGAGAGGTATGACATCTTGAGTAATTCCAAAAGATGCATTAAATTCACTACTAATTAAGTTTTTGAAGTGCAGGACTAATTAAGTTTGAGCCATCAATCATGTGCTTGTCAGGAATTTCTTTTAGTTTATTTTTATTCTAATAATAAATTAGTGTGAAATTAATTTACGCATCTGCAGATTATCACTCTCAGTGCTTCAGCAAACAAGCTCTCAAATATCCAGAAGCAAGCAGAGGAATATGCAGCTCTTATTATGGAAGAATTGGATCCTGACCATCTCGGATACATCATGGTAAATAATTTTTTTTTTTTTTTTTAAATTCTGATGAGTTAGAATGTATCTCGAGTCAAGCGAATTGATGATGATCGTACTGTTGAAAATTGATCAGATAGACAACCTGGAAATGCTTCTGTTACAAGCACCGGCGCAATCTGTTAAAGGTGGTGAGAGTCGAAACTTGAGCCACATGTTGAGCCAGAAGCTGAAGCCTACACAATTTGACAACCCAATTAGGAGATGCTGCGACAGCACCATGTACTTTTTACTGGACAATTGGCAAAGGGTGTGGGTGATGGCACAGTGGATTGGAGTGATGGCAGGGCTATTTACATACAAATACATTCAGTATAAAAACAGAGCTGCATTTGAAGTAATGGGACACTGCGTGTGCATGGCCAAAGGTGCTGCTGAGACGCTAAAATTCAACATGGCTCTGATTTTATTACCCGTCTGTCGAAACACCATTACATGGCTCAGAAACAAGACCAAACTCAGTGGTGTTGTTCCATTTGATGACAACCTCAATTTCCACAAGGTAACTAAACTTAGATTAACCTCAAATCTTCACAAAGAATTGTATCATATTTGCCCAAAAGCATCGGAATCTGAAACTGGGAATCTTTTGATTTCAGGTGATAGCAGTTGGAATCTCAATTGGGGTCGGAATACATGCTATTTCACATTTAGCATGCGATTTCCCTCGGCTTATAAATGCAAGTGAAGAGAAGTATGAGCCAATGGAGCCATATTTTGGGGATCAGCCCAAAAATTACTGGCATTTTGTGAAGTCAGTAGAAGGGGTAACTGGGATTGTGATGGTTGTTCTGATGGCTATCGCCTTCACACTTGCAACCCCATGGTTCCGGAGAAACAAGCTCAATTTGCCAAAGCCGTTAAAGAAGCTCACTGGGTTCAATGCCTTTTGGTATTCTCATCACCTTTTTGTCATCGTTTACACCCTGCTCATTGTGCATGGCCAATACCTTTACTTGACCAAAAAATGGTACAAGAAGACGGTGAGGCCCTCCTTATAATTATTACCTGAACCTTTTCTATTACTTATTTGATTCATTTTGAAGCCCGACTGATTTTTTTTGCCCTTCTGCAATTCTGTTGTTTTTAGACATGGATGTACTTGGCAATTCCAATTTGTCTTTATGCCACTGAGCGGTTGATTAGGGCACTGAGGTCAAGCATTAAGGCAGTTTCCATACAAAAGGTAATTAAAGAAATGTGAACTGTGAATAAAGAATTCTTTACTTGTATGTATGTGATTAAATTTGTTATTCTATTTATGTTGCACCTGCAGGTGGCTGTTTATCCTGGAAATGTGCTGGCTCTTCACATGTCAAAGCCAGATAGATTCAGATACAAGAGTGGGCAGTACATGTTTGTCAATTGTGCTGCTGTGTCCCCATTCGAATGGTATATGCTTGAAGTCATATCCATTTACAATTATACAAACCCCGTTTGGTTTAAGTTTTATTTGTTTATTCTGCCGGCAACGATTTCTTTAGTTCAAGTGGCTAATTCACTCAAAATTTCAACACGCAGGCACCCATTTTCAATAACTTCTGCCCCGGATGATGACTACCTCAGTGTTCACATTAGAACTCTTGGTGACTGGACTCGTCAACTCAGAACAGTTTTCTCAGAGGTTTGTTAGTTAACATAGCAGATAATCAAATTGCATTATTTTCAAGTGCATGCTATACTTATTGAAATACCGATTCAACATAATTTTAAAAAGTATGGACATCTGAAAAAAAAAATCTAAATTACATAGTTATGATAAATAAATATGGAGTTGAATTTCGATTTATTTTTATTATTTTTGGTTAGGTATGCCGACCACCTCCAAACGGAATAAGTGGACTCCTCCGAGCCGAGGGACATAACAATCCTGAGTAAGTCAATCTCACATTCTCACTAGAAAAGTTAAAATTGTCAACTTAAACTTTAAATCCATCTTTATGCCAACTTAATTTACATGCGTTTCACAGAGCTACAGCCACCCTAATTTTTTTTAATTAATTATCTCTATTAACACCTATCATCATTATAGTGCCTAACTGATAAGGTTAAGATTTATCTTTCTCTGACATTTCCTGATCATGGGATATACCATCTGTGCTGTCTAATTGCAACTAACTTTATCATTTTTATTTAATTATTCGTAATTTCATACGACTCCTGATGGTGCCTCCATAAAGTCTAAACAAGACAAATCAATAAGATGAGCATATGCATTTTGACAGGCACTAAAGCAAGTGTAATTATTTAATTCCATGGTAAGCAATAGAAGTGGGTCATGTAAAACATGGGCGACTTATAAATGCTTCCAAACTTTAATCGGTTTGAAAGTCACCTTTAATCACGCACTAGAATAACCTTGTAATTATTAATAATCTTGCTTGGGATTTTAGTCATACGAACGACAAGAATTATCTGAAATATGTATGTCGTTTATGAGCAAGGTGGTAGGATGCACCTCATTGATAGAGACTGATAGCAAATTAAAAATAATATGCATCACGAGCGTGATCTCATCCTCAACCACTGTGAGTTGAAAATATCATATTAACTATTAAAGTGCATATGTTATCCTTTACATCAACACTTGCAGATTCTTTATATTTCTTTCTGATATTATCTTCTAGATATGTATAAACTGTTTCACAACAAATCAATGCGTGAATTAAAATTAAAATAATAAAAATAGAATACAAATCTTAGCGTATGTCACAACTCGAGTTATATGTCCTTAAATATGTGTTTATATTAATAATTTATTTATAATGTTAATGAACAGTTTTCCTAGAGTTTTGATTGACGGTCCATATGGAGCTCCAGCACAAGACTACAAAGAGTATGAGGTGGTTTTATTAGTTGGTCTGGGAATTGGAGCAACTCCGATGATCAGCATTGTTAAAGACATAGTGAACAACATGAAAGCCATAGAGGAAGAAGAAGAAAATGATTTAGAAAACGGTCGTGACACCGGCGTTAACACAACATCATCATCATCGACAACAACCACGAGCCCTTCTTCTTCTGGACACAGAAGAAGGGACCAATTCAGGACAAGAAGAGCATACTTCTATTGGGTTACAAGAGAGCAAGGCTCGTTCGATTGGTTTAAGGGAGTGATGAATGAGGTGGCTGAATTGGACCACAACAATGTCATAGAGCTTCACAATTACTGCACCAGTGTTTATGAAGAAGGTGATGCTCGCTCAGCTCTCATTGCCATGCTTCAGTCCCTCAATCACGCCAAGAATGGCGTTGACGTTGTCTCTGGAACACGCGTTAAGTCACATTTCGCCAAGCCTAATTGGCGCAATGTGTACAAACGCGTTGCTCTCAATCACCCTGATTCTAGAGTTGGTAAGTCCACTTTGTTACCTAATGTTTATGTCATACACATCTTAACTTACATATCTAAGATATGGGTACTAAGGATTGTGTTGTATGTGTGTGTGTGTGTGTGTTTGTTTGTCCAAAATGCAGGTGTTTTCTATTGCGGGGCACCGGCACTGACAAAAGAGCTACGACACCTAGCTTTGGATTTCTCTCACAAGACAAGCACCAAGTTTGATTTCCATAAAGAAAACTTCTAGATCAAGTCCCTCCTGATTTCCACCATTATATATCATCTCTTCCACTCCGTTTTCTCGTACAAAGCCTGTGGCATGGCCCACTGGCCCTTATGTTTATAGAAAAATCATATCAATATTTGTTTGGTACCCAGTTGATTTTGCTGCAAAATCACTAATAGAGAGCATTAGAAATATCAAGCGGACAAAGGTTGGTGGGTAGTTGATATCAAGGCCACACCACACTGGACACACAACACATGGCAAGGGAGATATAGGCCGAAAAAGGGGTTTAGCAAAAAAGTCATGCTCAGCCATTTCCTTTTGTTAAAAGTTGTGGTCCAAGCCAATAATTTTGTGAGAAATAGTAATAATGGCAGCCTGGCAGCCACCACTAATAATGGCAGCCTGGCAGCCACCACCAACTCAGTCCTTAACAGCCAAATGTAAAAGGGTTTTTGTTTTGTTTTCTTTTCTTTTTGGTTGGAGTAATTTGTTGTTTTATTTGATTAATTAAAGTTGCGATGTCAATTGAATGGGGTCGTAAGCCCTTTAAAATGTAAGTATGTATTGAATAATTAGTTCGGAGTACACTTTACCCAATTTCTTATGTTTCTCACTTTTGATAAACAACACAATACCTTGATGCAATTCAAAATAAAACAATAAAATATGTCGTACTTTACTTCACAATATGTATATGTGTGTGTCGCTAATATGCAGGTATTCAAAAGTTGTTAATTGTGCGGATGTGAAATGATAGCCGTTGGATGAATTGAATGGACAAGATTTGCTATGAACATAAGACCCACTGCTTCGGAAAAAAAAAAGAAAAAGAAAAAAGAAAAACTTAAATCAAACATCTTATATACTGAGACCCATGTATAAAATGGGGGTAAAAAAAAAGAGGAATTCAATCGGTCTTCTCTCTTATCTTTATACTTTTCCAAACAAATGGAAAGTACCCCTCTAGCGCCCTTGCAAATTGCATCTCCTTTTTTTTTTCCTTGCTAAAAGCATGTAATTTTCTTTTTCTAATCTTTCTGTTCTTTTTTTATGCTTATGATTTTCTTTTTAATTTTAAGATGGCACATTTTAAATTAATTTTCTAGGAGGTTGAGTGCAGTGGTGTATATAGCATTACAAATTTTTTCAGAAATGTTTCTAGAAAAAAAAAGAAAAAAGAAGAAAGTTTTCTCAGAAACATGTATGGGATTCAAAGACTGTTGAAGGATTTAAAACAAGGTGGAAGGATGACATGAAAAAAGCACAATTGGATGATAATGAATGGCTCCACGGAATTTATGAAATTAGATCAAAGTGGGTGCCTAAACATGTAAATCATGTATTTTTTTTTGTGGAATTTATGTTTAAAGAAACACCATTTGGTGGAAAAATTTTAAAATACCTCTGATATATTATAATCAATTAATATATATATATTATGTATAATTAAATTTAATATAACCACGATAATTTTTTAAACTAAATATATATACGTCATAATATTATTTATTTATTTTATAAATGACGTGGTGGCTCTGATATATTTTAGAATTTCTGCCTTCGAAGAGCGGAGAGGAGCGATTGAACTCATCTGCTTTTTCTTTTTCATTTTATTTGTGGCCCGAGTGTATTTCAAGTTATTTTTTCAGCCGCATGTTCCACGTTGACAGTAAATCCCGTTCATTTAATTCATCTAGCGGTTAACATCTCACATCCGTACAATTCATAATTTCCGGATGTCCACGTATTAGCGGGACTGATATCATCATCAAGTCACTCTTAATCAGCAAAAATGCAAAGAGATTTAGTGATACAAAACCAGTTACAAAGACACAAACACATGATAACATAGAGTAAGCAACTGATAGCAAAACTTTGGAGCCATGGTGCCCCAACAGCTGAAACTGTAGGCCACTAGGTTTTAGATCTAACGGTAACTGACTTAAAGTTTTAGAAACCGTGGAACACAATGAACCTCAGTCTATGATCGATTGCCATGCAATCGTTTTAATTTCATCCTTCCTTAAAATAGAACTTTTTTATGAATATAACTTTTAGTACGGTTTCTGCAGACAGCGTTCTTAGAGGACAGGGTTCTCAGAACAGAGGTAACAAGCTAATAAGAATGGAAGTAAACACACTGACCTCATGGAACTTTTCTGTAACTCCATGCTAGACGAGGATGAATTTCTTTTCACTTATATTTCCTTTTAAGCCTCTGAAAATTGGGTTTCATTAGCTGACTTGAAGTTGTCACTTGGTCAGAAGCTTGGCTCGACTGGAAAGGGATTAGAGGTTTCTTCTTTGACATGCATACATCAGAGATGCTGCTGCTTGTGGAAACAGGAGAAACCACCTTTGATTTTAACTGTGTTGGCACCTCAAGTCGTTCTAATATCCTTGAAGTTTTTTCATCCAGCTGCCTATTATTATCTGGTGGCGATGGAACGGAGTGATCCAACTTGGGTTTGGATACACAAGAGGGAGAAAATCTCTTGGGGATTTCACTAACTACAAGCTGCTCCCATTCTTCGGCAATACTAGCAGCTGTTTTGTCCTCTCCAGCCGTAAGATCAAACATTGCATTTTCCTCTTCCAAGACCACAATATCAATAGCTGAATTTGACTTTGGAGGCACTTCTGCAGAATCTGGTCGTGTTGAGTTCACTTCAGATTTTTTGTCACTCAATTCAGTAGGTAGTGACCTGGAAGATTATGTAAAAAGAGTAAATTATCAGGAATTTTTCATTAGATTATCACCCAGGTTGCCACATCTTCAAAAAAAACCTAGCGACAGTAACCACGATGAACACTGAGTAATAAAAACTGAGCTCCCAAACCAAATTTTAGTAATCAACTTATTGTAACAGGTTAGAAATCATAAACTGCCTGAATAAAACATCCACAATCTGGAATCTTCCGGTGGAGCTTTCTATAGCATGCAAAGTGCACAGATGACCACAAGAATGACTTCAGTACATAAAATGCGGCCATCATCATATGTTTAAAAAGCAAACAGATTACTTTCTGAGGATCTATTAAGATTTTTTTCCCAGATGGAGCAATTAGATTAAGTACAAACAAAGTAAGAAATCAATTATGGAAGACAAAACCGAACCTACGCATTCTACATGACATTCTACATTCAGCCACTTCAAAATGTATCTTTTTCCAACTTTAAACAGATTAACTTGAACAACTTCACAAAGATGACCATGAAATATAATTTTACAATTTCTGGCTGGAAATTAAATCTGGGGTCATAGACTCAGAGCATGTATTCTATCTTCCCATTAGTTAGATGGGCATTCTTATGGCTAAACTTGGTATCTAGGTTCACTAGAAAGATTATTAGCCAGCGATACAAGGATAAAGTTCAGGCTAGCCATTTCTATTTAGAAGAAAAGGTTTCAAATGTTGCAGGATAAGAGCATAACTTCCGAGGGGATACTAAGTCATGTGCTTGAATGTTTCTTTTACAAAAAGCTCGAGACAGATAGCAGATAGAGAGTATACTTACCCAAACTGTAAGCTCTCCTTTACAAGTGAGTTTAGTTTTGGATGGAAACCTCTCTCATGAACAACTGGATTGTAGTCTCTTGATTGTATCTGCAAGCAATTTAAAAAGGACAAGACTAAATAACATGATTATGCCAGCCATCATAAACTCAAAAAATCCCTCCACAGAAAAAGATATATGTAAATACATAACCATCTTTAGAGGAAACAAATAGATTCAGTAGCTTATGCTGATTAAGCCAACTGCAAAGGTATGAAAATAAAGCCTATCTATGTCAACCTTAGTCCATCCTGCATACAGCATGAATCTATAGCTTGGTTATCAATTGAACTGGTCCTTACCTTAATACTTTTGTATCTAACTAGTCCATGTCGACGATTGCAATGACCAAAACAAATAGTAGATTTCTATTCTCTTTTTCATTTTCAGACAAGATCATTGGTAGTATTCTTTGTGGAATTTGTTATGATTAAACTATCACTCCACTTACAATCCATAAAGTAAGAGTTACTATGCAATTAATTTAAAAACAAGATAAATAGGCCTTAACCACACAAGTTATGACTCAGTAATTGACATTTGCAGCTTGATGCATGTGGAAACCAAAGCTAATTGAAAAATATGGATATTCTTTTCCATTAGGATCTTTTGTCATTTACAGGAATGAGTTTTTGAAGGATGAGAAACAGTTGAGTCACATCAAAGTGGTTTACTGCTGTCAGAGAGTACTAAAATGCTATAAAGCAAGAGAGAACAGTTTCCAACTATGAAGGCAGGATTCAACCTTCAATAAAAATGTTTGAATGGCTATCTCAATCTCCTTAGGTACCGAAGAATCAATAAATTGGTTGACATCAGGGACAGGCAAGACTTCCTCTGATCCTGCAAGTCGCTGCAAGTTATATAAATAAATAATTATTGTAGATACAAGAAAGCAGAAGAGCAGATAAAAAGAGACTAGCGAAGAAAATTTACATAAGAAAACAAGCTACATTGTATTACAATTAAAAGAACGACAAATCATGTAAGGATAATTTAAACCAATAAATACATGGTTTATCAGCTAATAAGAAAGAAGCTCATAGTTTACCCTCAGAAGCATTGGTCCATTTTCTGAAGGTTGCAGAATATAATAGCAGTGGAACATAGCCTTTCTCATAGTCTCCACATTACAGTATGAAGAACATAACAAACCCTGGTCAAGTGAATGTAGAGCACTGCAAAGACCTCGAAATACTGCCCAACTACAGCCCGATTTTAGGAAAATGAAAGAAAGAATTTATAAAGAAATACACAGATAATCCATGATGTTGAATGATAAGTAAATTCAAGTTTGAGGACCAAAATGAATTTCTGAAATCTGAGATAACATATTTATTAAACACTCCCACTGAAAACCAGGAAATCAAAGAATAGCCTTTCACGCACGTTGAGAGTTCAACTCTGTTTGATCTATTTCATCTGAAGTAGTTTCAATCTCATGACAAACTGATGGAGTTACAACGTAGGAAGCTCCAATTATGACACCTACGTTAAAATGCCAGAACAGGGAGAGTTAACAGTTAAAGCATTGTTTTTTTTGGGGGGAGGGGGGAGAGAGAGTGCTGGAATAAGAATCTAGCAGCACTGAATTTCTTGCCAATCAGAAAATATAGTCAATCTAGACCAGAACAATGAAGATTGGGTTAGACCATATAACATCCAAATAGGAGTGGAAAAAGAAACAGGATATCAGCTTTTTCTTTTACCGTAGTACTCTATGTAGAAAGCACATTCAGGTAACTGTTCTAATATGATATTATAAATGGAAAGGAATATGTACAAATTGATATCTGAGTCACGGTTTCATAAAAAATTGTAATTTGAATTTATCAACTGCACAACAATATCAGGATATGGTTATAAGGTGTAAGATTTCCAACTCATGCATATATCATAGATGTAGCCTATCTTTGCTTTTCCCAAAAAAGCAATATGTCAGAAAATTTAACGCTTAAGGTAGAGCCCCGCAGCGCAGAAAACTAAAAGAAGCTCAAAGTATTTACCCATGTCTCAAAGATAATATCTTGCTTAACAATTACCTTCATTTAGAGACCCCAGGGGAGTCCTCTCTATAATTTTAAAGTCAATGGGCGAAGACATTCGCTGGAGCTTCACAGAGCTCTGGAACGAGGGCATAAACAGCACTGTATTTTCTCCAACCTTTACAGAGTTCTCAATCACATCAAATTTTCCCAGATCGTGGCTGGTGATGGGACATAAAGGCTCTTTGATTTTATTTTTTACTGTACTGCTGAGTGGAATGCCATGGCACCTGCACGTCTGCAAAAATTCAAAGGAATATTTTTACTGAATAGCAAAGATCAGGTCCATATATCTATATAAATGTGGTTTACAACTAAAGATCGACATCTTGCTGTCCAAAGTGCATGAAGTGGGTTGAAAACAAGGATCTTTTACCACTGAAAACATTGAATGCAGACAAAGATTGACGATACCTGACAAGGACTAAATCCATCAATAATCTGATTGACTGATGCAGACAAGCTGCAGGTTATCTGGTTCAGTGAACCAAAAAGGTTGCTCTTGAAGATAAAACGAGCTTGTATTGGTTCTTCCATGTCATCCTTTAAATCTTGTAGCCATCGTTTTACCAGGCCATGCAATACCTTGACGTCTGCAAATATGTTAACATATTAATACTCCATAGACATCATACATGAGAGGTGAGCATTTCTGCTGGTGACCAAAGGTTTACCAAGAAAAAATCTTAGAGGGAGATATGATGGATCTTTCTTGATAATCAGAGAATGTAAAACATATACATCATGTCACGGCTTAACCTGGAAGATATGTTTGAAACGAGCAGTTGTCAAGATCAGAAATACATCCAATAAAACTGTTGATATGCTCTTGCATGTCACAGAGATGGCTCGATTTTTGCTCAAATAACACAAACTCAATTGATACACACTTATCTGCTGCATCCTGTGGAAAAATCAGTTCTGATATTATTATAAGAAAAAGCAACCAACCAGAAGAACAGAAACACAAAATAACCTAAAAATTCAAACTCACCAGGAGAGTGTTTTTCAAGGCAGAGTCTACATTTTCAGGTAAACACGAACTCAAGACTATCACTTTTCTCACAATATCTTTGTCTCCCCAAGAGTACAGAACTTGATCGCTAAAAACAATTGAAAGTTTTGCATCTGTCACCAATCACCAAATGAATTAACACTATAGACAACTTTTTAAAAATTAGTCAGAACATTTGTTAAAAACAATATGTAAAATGAGACAGATAACCGCAACATCGGAGGGCTCCAGATTCTTTAAATTCAGGCGAAAATGCATCAGTAGGCAAGTTGTTAACAGCGTGGTGGAAATCACGAAGACTCAAGTTTCCGCTTGGTCTATATGCAACTTTTAGCTGTTTAACATACATTCAATTCATTCAGTTTCTCTCAGAGGAGAAAATTTCACAAACATATCTCATGCATTTTTTAGATTTCAGAATTACTATCTCCATTTTAAAAAATAAACCGTAACTAGAAAAACAATAACACAGACATATCACATTCACCTTCAATTTCGACTATATATTTATATAAAGCTTAAAAACAAAGTAAAGCAAAGCGAAAAAAATTACACGAAAATAACAGATATGAATATTTGACCAAAAAAAAACTGATTAACAAGAAATTTACATAAACATGAGAAAATTTTTAAATTAAATTCGTACAAATTTAGGTACCTCAACGGAAGAAGAAATGCGATTGTTGAAGACGTAGCACAAGCCGATTCGATCACAGAGTGCGTTTGATTGGCTCAAAGACGGTGAAACAGCGTAGAGATTAGCCAGCTGTAACAACAGCTGCAAATAGAAGCCAGAAAATCAACAATTATAATCAATCGATCAATCATTTGAAGCAAAAATGAGAAGAGATGATCGGGACGATTAGTGAATTTACTACACCTGCTTAAGATCTGCAAGTAATGAAGGAGAGAGGCTACGTAAATCCAGGACGAAACACAGCACCGCCATTTCTCTTCCAATTTTCTTCTCTCTCTTTCCTTTCCTTTGGCGCGGAATTGTTTGATTTGAAATTTCGAATGAGTTAACTTTCCTTTTATAGTCCGTCCTTTTGCGCCTGTTAAGTGCTTCCAGCGCTCACGGAGTAAAAGTTTTATTTACGGAATCAATAGATAATTGAGAAATAAAGAAATTTGATTTTTTTTTTTTAAATAAAATCTAATAGGAAAGTCAATTTGCAAAAATTATTTATTTTTTTATTTTTTTAAGTAAAAAAGAACATTTTAGATAATAATATCCTAAATATGATGATAAGTATCTGTGACAGCCGTTAACTATTCACACGTTTTGTCATTTTAATGAAAGTGAAAATCTTTAAAGGATATGTTTGGTTATAGTATTAATGGGTATTAAAATACTGTTTATATTAACTTAATACCAATAGCATGTTTGACAAAATTTTATAAGGAATTAAAGGGGTATGTGTTTGCCGCATTAACTTTTGTGCTTTTGCATTTGCTGCTTTTTTTTTTAAACTTTTGCTTTTGCTTCTTTTTTTTAATAATAATAAATAATATAATTTTTTAATATAATATAATATAAATTTGTATTTTCTTTTATTTTTATATCATAAATATTAATATAAATTAATAATTTATTATTTATATTTAAATTTTTATTATATTAAAAATATTACTAAATAATGTATTATTTAATTATATAATAATTAATATATCAAATTAATATATCTCTACCATAACTGGTATCAGAGCCATACCCATCCTTGAAAATTTCATGTTTTCTAAATTCACGATTTCTTGCCCAAAATGGTATAATTTAAGGCTTTTTCTATTTTGATCTCTAGAACTTCAGGCGCAGAGAGAACTTCTCCTTCATGGCATCCACTTCCTCTTCACCTCCTGTTACTCTTTCTTCCACTCTTTCTTTACCGAAATCTTGCACTTCTCATACTACTAATAAAATTGAAAATCTTGTAGAATACTCCTACATCCCTGAATCCGCCCAAATCAGTGAATCTTCTTACCCTCTCCTCAGCCCTTATCAGTTGTATAAACGACCTAGCTCCTTTACCCGCAGTATCCGCACCCTTATCTCTACCAGACGCCCTCACCCTAAAGAATACATCCAGTCTTCCCGCCTGGATCAGTGTGCTCTTCAAGCCACCTCTGCTGAGCAATATGTCACTCTGGAGATTCCCTCCGAGTTGCTCTCCAACTGGAAACGAGAAGGTTATACTCATCTCCATCTTGGCGGCATCAGATTAATCCTTACCCTTCATGGGAGAAAAGGATTACCGGTTACCGCTCGACTTGCTATGCTTGATACCCGGTTTAAACAGTACCAAGATGCTGTTATCGGTACTGTCCTCACAACCCTTCATGCAGGAAGTGTTTTACTCACTTTCTATCCCAATTTCAATCTTTCTCTCCAAGACCCCAATTTGCCCACAACCTTGAAAGTCCAAGTTCAGATTCAAGGTGCTGAACAAATTTCTTCTGCAAAAATTGCCACTTTACATCACCAACTGGTCTACAGGCTTCAAAATCATGCCTTAGATCTACCCGCTCCAGAACACCACTCTGACACCCTCATGGTGTTAGCAGAATCTGACCAGATCCCGACAATCATCCAGATTCCACGACAAATTCCCCGTCATGAGCTCATCAAGCTTATGCCTCTTGAATGGATCTCCAACTATGAACAGTTCCATAACAATACAGCTCCAATTCAGACCTCTGAAAGCATGTTTGAAAGACGACAAGATGGAACAGTCAGAATGACTTTTAAACCACCTCCCAGTGCTCCACAAGAGCCTCCTAGGCTCTCCTTTACCTATTCTTCAATGATCACAGCTGTTCAGACAGCGCAGGAAGATCTGCCCATTACAGGGTTTAATTCTCAAGGCTACCCTGTTTATCCAGCCAAACACAATGGCCATTTCCTATGGGATGCCCCTGGTTCCGGCATGTGTGACCCAAATTGTCCCTGCTGGGATGATTGGGAAGAAGACGATGATTACGCAACCACAAGGAAAAAGAAACCCAAAAAGAAAAAACCTCCTGTCCCATGTCACCACTGTGACCCTAAACCACCATCAGATCCTCCACCTCCACCGGCTCCATTACCCATCTACCGAAAAGAACTCACATGGATTGCCAAACATTGCAAATCTGAGATTCCATCACCACTCTCACACCCAACACCTATCGTCCAACCACTGGCTTGTATGATGTTTTCCTCTACTTCTTCAGATTACTCTTCTTCCTTTCCTCCTTTGGAACCCCATACAGATTCTCAACGAAATGTTGTGTCCAAACCCTTTATCCCTTCACCTATTACCTCCACTGGCCACCTGGAGCCCCCTAAACCTTTTGAATCAGTCCTCAACTGGCACACTCAAAATGCCAGGGCCCAAAATGATTCTTTGTTGCATCTCAATTCAAAAGTTGAGAACATCAGTTTGCGAACTGAACAGATTGAGACAAAAGTTGATTCCATCACTGCACAGATGCAGCAGATCCACCAAAATCTTCACTCTCGAATTGGCCAACTCGATTCAGAGTTACGAGCCATGCTAGCCCATAGATACAATGGTCCCGAATTTGACCAAAAAGAGAGGGAAATCAGGCGATTAAAGGCTGAACTTGCTCAGATTGAATCTGAAAAACAGAGACCTACCCTTTTCACCAGTTCACCTCTTATTCCTTCTATCGGTCCAACTTACCATCCTTTTGCCTCTATGCTCTCTCCTATTAAACAATATGACCCTTCCAAGTTATTTGGCATGACTCATACTCTTTTCAGAGACAATCCTTTGCCACCGCCACCTAAACCTAAACCCAAACCTAGACCGCAGCCTCGACCTCCCCCTCTTCATCCTTCCTCTCTGACCATCCCTGGCCAACCATCTCCTACTTTTACACCGACATCACCACCAGCTCCTTTATCAGTCCCTGCCCAATCAAAAGATAAAGAACCCATGAACCAATTTACTGCTCACGCAGTCATCCATTCATCTACTGACGATCAAACTTCTGATTCAAATCTAGCTGTTTCAGATAGCCATACCGAAACCGACTCAGAATCTTCAGCATCCACCAGTGACTCTGAAAAGTCCTATGCTGATATTACCAAAATCCTGATGGCTCAACCTGATCAAGGCCAAACCTCTCATACAGAACCATATGTTGATATTCCCTCCGAAGTTGAAGAAGAAATGCCTGAATCTTCTGCCACAAACCAACCTTCTCCAGCCCAGCCCAATCCACCCAGTCAAAAATCGTCAAATGGTCCATGGTTCACATTTGATGATCTTCCATCTCATAAATGGCGTGACCGACTCAATGAAATGTCTGCCTGGATTGACCTGCAGATGCTAAGAACAGGAGCAACAACTCAATCAGTCCTTAGAGAATTTGCTACTCGTTTTACGGGTGCTCTAAGAGATTGGTTTGATTCGTTAGGACAATATCGCCAGTTACAGTTTGTTGACCTTCCAGAAGTTTCAAGTGCTCTTGCTGTACTTCATGATCAATTCCTTGGCGACCCTTCTGCAGTCTTTGAAGCTGCCAGACGAGACTACCTCAACATGAAATGCTGCTCCCTCAATGCTAAGGATCTTGACTTCCATTATAAGCGAATGTCCCTGCTGTTCTATAAGCTTAATGGATTCAATGAGCCGACATTAAAGCATGTCTTTCTGGCTTCCCTCCCCGAAGAACTCCAACCTGACATCCAGAGACAACTTACAGCATCCAATCTTTCCCTAGACAACATCTCCCTTGGCAAAATCTTCCAGCTTGCCAAAACCTGTCTTGACAAACTTTGCGAGCAAAAACAGTTTTTCAAAGAACTGTTGAAAGACAAAGAACCTTTCCGCAGTGCTTGCAAAAAGCCTTTTTTGCAGATCAAATGCCACAAGAAAAAGGATTGCGATTGCAGTTCAAAGAAAAAACGGCATTTTCGGAAATTCAAAACTCCAGACTTTTCATCCAAACCTCGCAGATCCCGAAGGCCCTACCGGTTCTTCAGAAAGAAATCTTCCTCCTCCAGAGAATTCAAACGAAAGCAATCAAGCAGATGTTTCATCTGCAAGAGAAAAGGCCATTATGCCAAAGATTGTCCCAACAAAAGAGAAAAGGCCATCCGGTTGGTTGAGCATCTTCAAGCAACTACAGACTACTCTCCTGCCAAAGATGAATTGGAATTCTATTTCTCTGAACAAGATGAACCCAACGATGAAACAGTGTTCGCACTACAAAATTCCTCTGACTCAGATAGTGACCAGTCTCAAGTGATTTTCCACCAACAGTTACTCTCCCTTGATACTACAGTTCCTATCCCATCCATCAAACTCCAGATCTTGCCCTCAAAATTCCAAAGGCCCATTCCAGCAATTGGTCTTATAGATACTGGTGCCCAACGAAGCATGTTGAACCCCCATATTCTTCCACCAGAATATTGGACCCAGTCTGAAGAACATTTCAAAGCTGTCAATGGCAAACTCTTCACCACCTCTTTGATTACCAAAAAATCCATTGGTATTCAAATCTTCCCAAACTGTGTCATTTGGACCAAGGTTATTGGTTCCACTCTTCCTAATAAGGATATCTTGTTAGGATTTGACATCCTTCACCAAATCAAACACCTCCAAATCATTCCCACTGGAATCCGAGTCAAGTCCATGTTCAAACCATTCACAAACATTCTGAAACTCTACAATTTGTCTGAAACTCCCCAGTCTTACCAGGATATTTCAACCAAACTTTTGAGTTTCTGTCCAGAGTCCCATTCTGAGTTCACCCATCCAAATCCATTGTGGAAAAATAAGTCTTTCTTCATTAAGTTACCCTTCAAACTCAATGAAGACATTAACCCAACTAAAGCTACCCATCCAGGAATGAGTCCTTCTGACTTACTCCTAGCCCAACAAGAATGTTCACAATTGTTAGCCCAAGGTTTAATCGAGCCCACAAGTTCCCAATGGGCTTGCCAAGCCTTTTATGTTGAAAAGCATTCTGAAATTGTCCGAGGAAAAAAACGCCTAGTCATTGATTATCAGCCCCTAAACATGTTTTTACAAGATGACAAGTTTCCATTACCCCGCAGACAAAGCATGTTTACTTTTCTCAAAAATGCCCAGATCTTTTCCAAATTTGATTTAAAATCTGGTTTTTGGCAACTAGGCATTGAACCCTCCGAACGTTACAAAACCGCTTTTTGTATTCCCAATGCCCATTTCCAATGGACCGTCCTACCCTTTGGCCTCAAAACTGCCCCCTCCATTTTCCAAAAATCCATGGTCCAAATCTTCCAGCCCATTTTGCATCATGCATTGATTTACATTGACGATATTTTGCTTTTTTCAGGATCGCATGAAGAACATCGCAACCTATTGTCCCAATTCTATGATATTATCCAAAGTCATGGAATCATGTTATCGGCCAAGAAAAGCACCATTGCTACAGATAATATTGAATTCCTTGGTATGATCATTAAAGATGGACACTACCAGCCAGGAAAGCACATTGCCCAAGAATTGCTTCACTTTCCAGATCAGCAACTTTCCAAAAGGCAAATCCAACAGTTTCTCGGCATTATCAATTACCTCCGTGATTTCCTCCCACATGTGGACCATCACACTCATCATCTCTCGGCTTTATTGAAAAAGAAGCCCCCAGAATGGAATGCTGACCACACACGTGCTGTCACTACTCTCAAGCAGATTGCGCAAAATCCGCCTCCTTTAAAGTTGATTACTGATGGCAAGCGCATATTACAGACAGACGCAAGTGATGAATCATGGGGTGCCATCCTCCTCGAAGAACTCAATGACAAGGAACACTTTATCGCTTACGCTAGTGGACATTTTTCTGAAACACAGAAGCACTACCATAGCGTGTTTAAAGAAATCTTAGCGGTAAAGAATGGCATCAAAAAGTTTGAGTATCATCTGATTGGACACCATTTTCTCATCCGAATGGACAGCTCAGCCTTCCCCAATATCTTTCATTTCAAAGGTAAAACTGTTCCCGAAAAAATGTTACTCAGATTAAAAGATTGGTTTTCCAAATATGACTTTTCAGTCAAGCATATAAAGGGATCCCAGAACCTCATCCCTGATATGCTCTCCAGACTCTCTAAACCACAAGACCCTCTCACCCTGTTTTCCACCACCTACCATTTTCCAATTATCTCCATGGCTACCTCACTACCCCCAGAAGCTCTCACCAAGAAAACTTTTCCCTTCAACAAAACCTTCTCTTCTGTTTTTGATATCCAAGAATTTGCAAGAAAAGCTCTCTTTCGCTTTTTCATGAAAGCCTACCTTGTCACCGACCCTTTTCCTTTTTCCATTTTCCACCCGGAAAATCTGTTCCTTACCGGTTTAACCCTTGATCCGGCCAGGGACACCACTGAAGACATGTTATGGTACATCTGGTGCCTAACAGTCCTTTACGCAACCAAGTTAGTCCTCCCCATTTCTCCCACTCTGGACCACCTCCTTAATCCAGATAACGCCACCTCCCTTACCTGGACCCTACTTGAATGGTTCTCCCCCATCCCATGGTGGAGAAAGAAACTGCAACAACTGTCCGAAATTTACAACCTTGACCGTATGCCTGCCCCTGAAGCACAAATGTTCACATCAGTTTTTATTATTCACAGGCCATACTTCCAACATCCAGACACCCATCTCTTTTGGACTCAAGATCAGGTATATGAATGGTTCACTGCACCACATATAGCTGTGATTGAAAATGACATACAAGACGTCCTGCACAATTACCTTTGCCAATTAAACCACCAACCTCCGCCACTTAAAGATATCTCTCACACCTCCTTAGGTCCACAACATGACCTTCTCATGATACCCACTCCATCTGCTATATCTAAACCTAAGTCCACTGGCATCATCATCAAAGAAGAACGACCAGACTACACTGACTTTCTTTACCAAGACTCACAAGATCCATGGGAAGATTTTCTTCCTCTGAGCCAACACCTCCACCAGTTTCCCCAACCAACAATGGATGAACCTGGCCCCTCCGTACCAGGACCCTCAACCCAATCTTCCAAACGACCAGCTCAACCATCCAAAGTTGACAAAGCCACCCAAACTTCCCCTAAGTATACTCCGAAGTGTACTCCCAGAGACTATAATTGCCCTTATCCACCATGCCGTGGTCCCTCCTGTAAGCATCCAAAGCTCTCCAAAACTTTCTTCCAAAAGCATCCTCACTCTGGTGATACGGACCCAGATGAAACCGAAAGCTCATCCGAAGACGAGTACATGAATCTCCGCTCTCCATAAAGTTGTTTGTCTTGTTGCTTTCAATAAAGTAGTTTGTCTTGTTGTCATAATGATGTTTCGCTTTATGTTTGCATAATTATTAAAGTTTGTTTTTACTTTAATACTTTTGTCCAAGTCATGCTTTAATTATTAAAGCACTTTTGTCTTTTGTAATAATTAAAGTTGTGCAATTATGTAAAAGATAGGGGTCCTGTCCTATCTTCTCAAGAATCCTCCTCTATATAAAGGATTCTCCCCTTGCTTGTAAGATATAGAAGTTTGAAAGAAATAAACTCGTGTTTTTCTCTTACACCATGAATCCCTAAAACTCTTCTCTCTCTCTGCAAATGAAGTCCTAAGAAAGAAAAAGAATAAAGAATTAAATTTGTTCATTTTGAAAACCTAAGGAAGTATGCTCTGCACTTGCCTTTTCTAAGGATCCTGTGCATCAGAAAACTTTTGATCATTTCTTATCTGGTTTGGTACCCTGTTTTAGACTAAAGGAAAGTCTGTTTTGGGTTGTATAACCTGAGAAAAATGTTTTAAAGGTTTTTGATTACAGAGGTATATCGGCTGGAAACCCGAGCTTGCGGACTACTGGTCCTAAGAACAGTCTTAACTGTTGTAGTTCTGGTATAACAACGCCACGTACTTCACCATAACTGGTATAAATAATATATAAAAATTTAGAATATAACTTGATATTACATTATTTATACTAAAAAAATAATGTTAAATTTTTAAATTTTGTATTTTTCTAGGTACTAATAAATATTATTTTATAAATATACAATTTAAGTTAATCACAAAAAAAATAATATAATACAGTGTAACATCAAATATTGTACAACATTATTATAATACAGTACTAATATAATGTAGTATAATATAATACACCAACATTAAAATAATACAATACAATGTGTCAAACGCACCCTTAATTTATTAGACAAAAAGCAAACCTTTTAAGTGCAACTAATTACATAGGACCTTTTGATTGGGTTGGTACTTGTTTGGCACATCCTTTGGGAGTTTATTTTCGGGGGTAAAAAAATTAATAACACAGGCAAAAACTCATCTTACAACAAATAAGATAATGGGTATCATAGGCAAAAACTCATCTTACAACAAATAAGATAATGGGTACTTTGAAACGAGATGATAATATACAATCTAGTTGCTCTCAGATTGAAGTCAGCACTGCAAGACACTCAAACAAATATGGCGTCTTTGACAATTAATGAAACACATAACTATATATAATATAATATATGAAGGCGTATGATTGTTCACGTTTCAAATGTGGTGTTTCATGATTTTAAGCTTGTTAAATCTTGAAAGTGTGGCATTTCTGATACTCTTATCGTCCAACATAGAAACGGTAATGAATTTTCTCACAAGGTCGTCAATGGTATCGAAATCGGAGAACGCGGCATCACTGATGCTGACCACCCCAGGATTCTGGCTATTAAGCACTGAAAAAACAGTTGCGAACTCATAACCAACGTTAAAGCCGAAGTGTAGCAGACCCCTGGGAAACACACACACTTCTCCTGCTTTAAGCATTACCTGGAAAACCTGTCTGTTGGTGTCAACAAAACCAGCAATCACAACACCTTTGAAAACGAAGAGCATCTCTGAGGCTCTAGGGTGAGTATGAGGCACCACCATGCCATCCACATCAAGGTCAGTTCTAGCAACGGAAAGGCCAAGAGTGTTAAGGCCTGGGAAATCTGCAGCAGTGAGGAGGGTCAATGAGGAATAGGGAAATTTATCTGTGTCGCCGGCATCTCTTAGTTTCGTGGACTTGAAATCCGAAGCAAATATGCGGTCTGGACTCTTGCATGGCAAACCATTAATGAAAATGGTTTGTTTCTTAGTTGTATCAGTTGGGCAGATATCCTGAAGATTATCAAAATCTGCCCGGCAGAAGCCAATGCAAGTGAAGCAGATTATGTACAAGAAAAGAGAAGAATTCATTTTTGTATATATATATTTTTTTGACACTAGTGTGAAGTGATGATGGATGATGAATGTATATGTTTTATAATTTATGAATGTTTATATATACAGTTAAAGGTGTTGAATAGGTTGCAAGAAATTGAAGTTAGATTTTGAGGCTTGGAGTTCACTACTGGATACCAAATGGATTATGTTGTAAGAAGAGCATTGCTTTGAAGAAAGATTATCTCAAAATAGCTTTGACGGCTGTGAGTCCTTTATGCTTGAGTGAAATACTAAAACTTTTCATTGTTGATGCTGCTGTTTGATCTCTCAGGTCACTAGCAAAGGACCCCAGACACTTACCCTTTCATTTGAAAATCAGTTTCAGGTTTTCTGATCCAGCAATTCAATTTAATTTTCTTGCCATAACAGGAAAGCAACTAACTCCAATTGTTGCTGCTACTATGTATAGCTTTAGGCTTTAGAGTACTACTTGGAAGGCCAATATGGCTCTTACAATTCAAATAAGGTATGCTGTCAATTATTGGTAGCATATCCGTACATCGAGTTTCAATGAAATGTTTGAAAAAGTAATTTTTATTCAGGCTGTAATATTAAGGTTCAGCAATGTATATGTAATGAAAAAATAAATTAAAAAGTTGAACATACACACATCAGTTTAAATTTCCCTGGCACATACAGTGGTATAAAGAATTCCAATTGAAAATATATTTCCTTTGATAGATCAATTTGAATAGAATGTACCTAGAAGATTCTTACTACCTGACATCTGAAATACAGAAATTGCATTAATCTTTGATGTCCACAGTGAAGAAAGACTCCAGGAAGGAAGCACCAGTGGATACAAAAACAGTTTCTTATCTCACACAGAAAACATGGACATGCGTGAACAGGTTATAGAAAATAAACAAGCTAACATAGTGAGACTGGGACAATCAATAGGCAATAGTTTTGTTTCGTTTCATTTTCCAGCTAAAATTGAAGCAATAAGAGAGTAGAAATACTTGGAAATCAATAAATGAATTGAAATGGTTTCTTCATTCTCAATCAACAAATCAAGGCCCTATCTAATAAAAGATTGTTTTGAGCATAAACAGAACCTAAATTAGAGCAGTCACAAGAGATACACTTATACAACTTGGCATTGTGGTGTAGATGTTCATTTATTTGTGCCATTATCAATGACACTGTTCTTCTCCATGTCCTGCAAACAAGCTTTGTTTGTATGTTCATCTGGACCGGTAAGAATCTCAGAAATAATCTTTATCAAAGAGCAGAGCCCACCCAAAAAATTATGATCAATAATACCTGTTCCCTCAATAACATGAGCAAAATCAACAAGTTTGATTTCAGCACCAGGACTCGTTCCTTTCAACAATGACTCCTTTTCATATACCATAAGAACTGAACAAGAATTTAAATTGTAGATGGTCTGAACCTCAAACCATTCCTTCAGCTCCAACAATTGTGCCAAAATCCCAGAAGAACCACCATAAACACTTGGTGCAAAAGAACAGTCTGGGACTGAATTTGAATCGGTAGGTGAGTTTGACGAAACAAACTTCCTAAGAACTAATCGAACATCCTCCACATTAAATGCTTGGACAAGTTTCTTCACTGGCTTCCAGAATCCAGATTCTTTGTTTTCGTATATCTGCAACCCAGATATCCTAAAACCCAATAAAGAGGTGGTGGTTTCTCTATCTTTCTGAAAGCACCTTTCAATATAGTCATCAGATGCTTGAGGATACCATGTTCTCGCACCAATCTTAATGTCCATGATGGATGGATTGTTGCGGTTCGAGACAAGATCCTGCAACACGATGTGGGGAGAGAGACCGGATCCATCAGATGCCTCTACAAGTTTAGTACCATAGAAGACAGGGAAGAATCTGCGGATGTGATCCGGTATCTTTGTATTGGAAGAGAAGGAAGTGTAGAAAGCCACCTCTTTTGAGCCACGGTCATCACACTGGTAAGGCTTGTAAAAACATCCTGAATCATCCACAAGGGGTCCAAGCTTTCCCTTGCCAGCTTTGTGACCTGCAACCTGATGATCTGGGACCTTAAGCATGATGTGGCTAGTATGAAGAATCCTACGGCAAAGTTGTATTTCTTAACTGGATTTAGCAAAATTCATAAAAGATAAAACAAGAATCAATATAATGCGTTGTCCCAACGGCACAGTTGACGGTCATTAGAATCTACAATGCTAATAGACTGTTAAAAGATACAAATTGTTGATAACAAAAAATTTGTATAAGTGAAACTTATGCCAATAATAAAAATAGATAAAAAAACTCCACATTTATTAAGTTTAAAGTACGCTGCTGGGAAAAAAAATAGCTATGGGAAACAACAGCTTTTCCAATATTCCATGTTCACCTTTTGGATAATAATATTGAAACCAAAAAAGACCATAAAAGAATAAAATGAAGCTTTCCAAATACACTTTCTACTTTGCTGACAAAAAGAGGCAAGATTAAGAACCAAACTATACGAGGAAATCTCTTCAAAATCTAAAATGAAAATTTAAAAGTAATAAAATCTTATGAAGTCGGCAATTTACTTCAGATAATCTTTTACAAACTTCATACATTTTAATTTAGTATAATACCCTGTAGATATAAAGGCATTAAAGAGATCAACATGGTCAAACGAGAACAGGATCCACTTTTTCTTATTTTATCAACTGTCAAGTATAAGCTATTATATGCAAAGCTTAGCGTAGAAATAAAGTTCGAATGTGCAGACGAATTGATGACATATTTCAGGGCATTTTTTTAATAATAAATTGATATAATCCCAATAATTAAATCCAGCATTTTAGTTAATAAACTAAAACATAAGCATCAGACCACAGGAAAAAAGAAGAAAAAAATTAGAAGAATAAACCCTGAACCCTATCAAGTAACTAAATGGATCAATGAAAGAAACACCCAACTCACAACTCAACAAAAACTTGAACAAGTTATAGAGAAACCCTTTGTTTAATTCAAGCTTCAATCACAATGCTAGATGAAGCAAAACCCAGAAAGGAGGGGGGGGGGGGGAAGTGAACTGAAAAGGCATTGAATAAAAAAAAGAACTACAGATAAATTAAGCTAATAATAAATAATACTCATACGAAGAAGAAGAGTTAAGAAAGTACCTCTTGAAGTTCAAAAATCAAAGAAGCTTTCAATCTTTTCCAATGCAAAGGCTGCAAGAGAGAGTATAATATAAATATTTGCAGCATAAAGCCTAAGCTATTATTTTATTTTTATCAAGGCCTCTGGATTCTAATGCTTCTGAATAGAGACGTATATAACGTGCTTCCTCTGCAAGAATTATTATTTTAGTAAGAAGAGAAATATGGGGACAGGTTTGCCCGTCAAAGATGGCCCTTGGTTGGAAAACTGCAGGCCCAACCAATATTATACGGCGGACGGCCCAGCATAAAACCGATCATTCAAAGTTACAACTTTACAAGCTTGATTAAATTTTTCCCAAAAAAAATTAATTTCTTTTCCGAAAATTTTTATTTTTTAATAATGATTTCAATTAGAACACTAAAGCAAGTCCAATTGTAATCAGTATTAAAACAAAAAAAAAATTAGTATGAATTTTCAGTGTTTATTTTTAATATAAGTGTAATTTATAAAAAGTTCTTGTCCAGATACAAAAATTAAAATTAAAGTTAATATTGATTTTATATGTTTCCTAAACAAATCTAAAAGCAACTTAAAATTTGGGGAGTGCCGGAACAAAAAAAGAATTTTTTATAATGCGGTATGATTTTTTATGGTGTGTGTTGATAATGAGATTGTTCTGAACCTTTAGATTTAAATATTTTAATTTTTATTATTGGTTTAATTAAGTACATAAATAATTAGTTAATTAATAAGTAATTAGTAATCTTTAAAACTAAGTCGATGAATTCAAATTAAATTTAAAAAAAAGGAGGTTGTCTGGTTCATTATAATTCTTTTTCTTTCTTTTATTAATTTATAAATAATTTAAAAAAAAATTTATTACTAGTATAATATTTTTAAAAAGTTTATTTACAAATATTTGACATCGATCAAAATTTAAAAATTTATATTTATTACATTATCGATGGCGTAGACATAGAAACCAAAAAGCTAGAAGAAAAAACATTTTCGTTTTGAATAAACGAATCTTGACTCTAACAGCATTGCTTGCCGTCCGGATCTATCAATGCACCCGTTGACTCTGAAATTGGAGTGCCGTGAGAGTGACGCTTGCTGCTATGTTGCCTAATAAGCACGAGCATCGTCAACGAAAAAATGGTTGATGTTAGAAATCCATTTTACAGTACCGCTTACAGAGTACAGCTCCGTCTCTGTGGCAATAAACAGGGAGCTTCATCATCGAGAAAAAACAAAAACGTGGCTAACATGTCAAGGGACACGTGCCCTGCGCTTCATTTTGCAGGGACACGTTTCTTTGTCTGTGTAATTTTCTCTTTACTGGCTGCTACTGTGGGTTCTTATGCTGCTTTCTCCCAGTTTCACTCTCTAAGTGATTCTAGTAGCCCCTGCAATAAAATGGTGAGTCTCTCTCTCTTTACATACATTTTTGTCATTTATGCATAAATTTTGCCCATACCCTTTAGCCCATTTTGTAATTATAGAATGACATTGGTTGAATTTTCGCAATCGCCATGAGAACTTAGAAACATTTAGCATTAGGAGTAAAATTTTGTAACACGTAGTTAGTAATAGAAACATATTAAGCGTGGCTTCCCTTTTGCTTGCAACTAAAACTTGTTTGAAGAAAATTAAATTTTGTACTCTAATACTTGCACGGCAGGTGAGAGCTTTTAGAAAATTCTGGGAAATGTTGTCTCAAAAAGTTTTGATTCATTCCAGTAATATGAAGTCCAGGTAACACTTATCAAAAGCTAATGTGCAGCAGGGGGAATTCATTTGATTTTTTGTCCTTGAATTCCATGTTTCATACTTACTTTGTCACGTTCTTTGATCAGGACATTAAAAATAGTAGTGAATGTTCAGAAAAAGCAATGCATGCTTCGCAGCTTAAATGTACTTTTGAATTGCTTGATTCCAACTTCTTCAATGAAAGAAAGGTGATTTCTTAAATACATTGTACAATTAGATTTCACTTGGCCTACTTTTGATTCTCTTTTTTTTTTCCATAATAACAATAGTTGATTAAACATTTTTTGGTTTAGGTGTTGGAGATTGCAAAAGGTGCAACAGAGTTCAATTTACCTATAATCAGAGCCAATAGGAAACTAATTGCTTCCGAGAATGGAGGTTTGCATAACCCATCTGTTTTGACTTTTAATCCGGATTGGGGTACTGAACAGGAACAAGAAGCAAGCAAAATATTTAATTATCCTTCAATCTCTGACATTCAAAAGCCAGAGAATGAAGAAGACATTGCCTTCATGAGTGTAAGTCAGTTTAGGGTCTAATAGTGATTGACAGAGTTTCAGTCTATGATTTATTTCATTGTTTCCGTTCTCGTGCATGTCAACTTGTGGAGTCTTTCATCAGGTTCTTGAATTAGGGGCACTTATTAGGACAAAACAAATTACATCTGAGGAGCTTACTAGAATATTTCTGAAGAGATTAAAGAGGTAACAGAATGGAAAATGCACTAATCAACATCTTTAGCTATCTGATATTTAAGTTTGCTTTTCTAATACCATTGGTGTGTGTCGGAAAAAATCAGGTACAATCCTGCTCTTGAAGCTGTGGTTACTTATACTGATGAATTAGCTTATCAGCAAGCAAAAGAAGCTGATGAATTGCTTGCTCAAGGAAAATATTTGGGTATGACTTCTATCTAATTATCATGATAATCCAAAATTAATAGGAATATTCTCATTCTTGTTAGTTTACCATCAATTTGATACAAGCAGGGAGAGGTTTCAGAGTGGAGGTATGGTGCCTCACAAATATTATTTTTCAGAACCATCACCTTAACCCAACAAAAGCAACCGATTGTTAAGATGTTAACCTTTTGAAACTCATTGACTTTTAGAAATTGCCTTATCTGAATAGTTTATCAAGGTAAGTTTTTGACAGTTCCCAACTATTAAGGATTGACAACCTGTTAATTAGATCTTACAGATGGATTGGCATTAAGTTTTGATCGAGTGCTAAATGAAAAGGATGGAGTAGTTTGTCTTTAATATGATGTGCGAAGGTTCATTTCATTGTTGGGGGAGCTTTGCAGTCAGATTCTGATTTTCTGAAATGTTTACTAAAATCTGGATGCAGTTCTCTTTTTCATATTTACTCATTTTTTAATTAATATTTGATTTCATAATGAATTGTTTATAGGACCTCTCCATGGGATACCTTATGGGTTGAAGGATATAATTGCAGTACCTCAATACAAGACTACTTGGGGTTCGACAACTTTTAAAAATCAAGTTCTCAACACCGAAGCCTGGGTTTACAAGAGGTATTGGACATATCTGAAACTGTATTACTCAATGTAGGAAGAGGATACATTCTATTTAGCTAACTGATTTTTTGACTCCCTTTGTTACAGGTTGAAATCTGCTGGGGCAGTTCTTGTTGCAAAGCTTGTTTCTGGATCTCTGGCATATGATGATATCTGGTTTGGTGGTAGGACAAGGAATCCATGGAATATTGAGGAATTCTCAACAGGTTCATCGGCTGGTCCTGCTGCCTGCACCTCCGCAGGTATTCTTCTGTTTTCATATTGTTAAATATTTGCTTTTCCTTCAGTCTGTTTCTTTTCTGCTCATCTTTGATTTAGCAAACCTAGACCATATTTAGTTGCTGCCAAGTCTTGAACTGCTAGCAATAAGAAAGTATATTCTTTAAACAGGTATGGTGCCATTTGCAATTGGTTCAGAAACAGCTGGTTCCATGACCTACCCCGGAGCTCGATGTGGTGTGACAGCGTTGCGCCCAACTTTTGGAACTGTTGGTCGAACTGGTGTGATGAGTATATCAGAAAGCCTTGTATATCCCAAAATCTTTTCTTTTGGTCATTTTCCCTTTTTCTCCCACCCTTTTCTTTTGGTTGGTCCAGTGTGGTTTCAATCTAAATCCCCTGTGTTTGACAGGATAAGCTCGGACCATTCTGTAGAAGTGCTGCTGATTGCACAATTGTTTTGGATGCTATTCAAGGAAAGGATCCAGATGATCTCTCATCAAGAGACTTTCCATTTGCCGATCCATTCTCAGTTGACATTACAAAACTTACAGTTGGTTATCTTGAGGATGCTGAGATGGAGGTTAGAAGGGCTGTTTCTTTATTTTATATTAAGTGTTAACTAACTACCAACTCTCATATGGTCATGGTGGTACGGTGCTTACTTGTTCCCCATATTATCAGGTCTTGCCTTCAAGACAAGTTAGTACTCGAAGCTAGAAAATTGTTTAACTAACTGACTGTAAATTAATAATCTCCCATCTGGTACCAAATATGTTCAGGTCATTGGCATTGTAAATTTGTTGGATTCAGTTGAGTTTGTTCACCTGCTAGACTAATTTAGATTTAGTTTTCCCTAAAACTTCAACTTTTTTCGGATGAAAATGCTAGGTTGTTCAAGTTCTGGCAGAAAAGGGCATTAAAATGGTTCCTTTTAAGTTAAATTACACAGTTGACTCTGTTCAAGGAATCCTAAACTTCACAATGGATGTCGACATGTTGGCTCACTTTGATGAGTGGCAACGCTCTGGGAAGGATGATGTTTATGAAGCTCAGGATCAATGGCCTGTCGAATTACGCCGTTCCCGCATAATTACTGCAGTAGATTATATGCAGGTTAGTTTGTCTACTCAGTCTGCATCAGAAAATGAAATGGCAAAAAAAAAAGGGAAAAACTAGATAATTTCCATGATTAATGAAAAAATAAACTACCCACTTAGACCATTTCTCATGATTCAAGTCACTATATTTCATGCAAATATCTAGTTCATGACCTTTTGGGTTAAGTCCATGTATTAGTTCCTGGTTCACATTGCTACCTAACAGACCTGTGAATCATTATATTCTCAACTGCAGAACTGCTTCTTAGAAGTTATAATGATTTGTAGTCAATATGTGATTCATCATCAATTGTATTGAAGAGCATGAGTGGCAATTTAGACGCTGAAGTAAGGTTTCTCAATCAGGAATGGCCAATTTAATGATTCCTACAGAAAAAGTGATTAATTAGAGAACTGAGAAGAAACATATACAATCTTACTTTCTGAAATGTATTAAATATTAAGAATTTTTTATCACTTCTCACAGGCACAGAGAGCACGAGGGAAATTAATTAGGGAAGTGAAAGAAAGTTTCACTGTTGATGCCTTCATTGGAAACGTGACTGATTGGGAGAAGGTTTGCTTGGGAAATCTGGTTGGTTTGCCAGTAATTGTTGTTCCAGCCGGTTTCAAAAATATATCTAATCCACCTCCAAGTGGATCTCGAAGAAGAACCACCATTACTACTGGCATTTATGCTCCTCCTAAACATGATCACATTGTAAGCTCCATACCAACCTCAACCTTTGTATTTACTATTTTCTTATTCTCTCAATTGTGAGCTTTTTATTCCCAAATCTTTTTTTTTTTTTTTTTTTGCTATCTAGTGTGTCATATAAAAGAATCTCTGAAGTTGCTTCAGCGATCCTGAGGCATTCTGTATGAGGAGTAAATTGATTTTTTTCTTTTTCCCCTTTTCCCACATGCAGGCTTTGGCGTTAGCAATAGCATATCAGTCAGTCACAGATCACCACAAGCAACGCCCACCTATCGATAACCTGGGGCCAAATGACATCATCCCAAATCCACCTACAGTTACCATCCCTCCCAGAATATTACATCTTTGAAGGTTTCCTATCTAGAGTTCCAATGTGTATGCATCCTTCAGCACCATTATTGGGAAGTGCATCTGATTACTTTTTTTTTTTTCATACGGTATGAATAGTGTAAAAGTATTATGTGCTAAAGATAGTATCTACATTTATGTATGAAACGTGATTATGTGGAAGGCATGATTAGTTGTTTCAAGTAACAGAAACTAGAGATAATAGTGCCAGTGGGATTGAAATTTATGTTTCTTAAAAGTCAATGTTTTTCATGCCCAATTACTGTAAGGACTTAATCAAGTGTTATGTTCTTCATAAAAGCTATGTGCTTGTCGCTCATAGAAAGGAGGAAAAAAATGTTGTGTATGGGACCAAAAAATGAAAACAGGAATGCCAAAGTAGAATTATGATGTCTTTAGCGATTAGCAGAAAAGCCTCTGAAGTGACTCTGGGGTCATGGATAATGAATTGGATAAAGCTTAGAGCACTTGAAAATTAATTCATGAGGGTTTTTGGGCAAAAGGAAAAGCACTTTTGGCAGAAAGGTAGAAAGTCAATTATTGATTCTGCAAATGACCAAATTGTGGATGGTTCAAGATTAGACCTAAAACGAGTACTTCAATCCTCTGTTATCCATATACCATATTATCTAAAAGTGGGCAGCAAAAGATTCCGCAATCAATTCCATGGTGCCATTCTGGGAAAAGGTAACGAGTTGTGATTTGGTTATCTGGGTTGCAAAGAAAAGCAAACATGTGTAATACTGAGTTGCCGATGAAATTGTGGTCTAAATCGAATTAGGAAAAGAGACCACTCATTATTGGAAATGATAATTACTGAGATGGAAACAATGAATTGCAATTATCTGGTCTGGTTTCAAAACATTTAATGATTATTGATTTTCCTCTATTAAAGATGGTAAATATCATTCATTCATTGAGATATGTTAAAACCTTTTTCAGTCAAGATAATTCTCTCTTTCAGGCTGTCTTCTTGACTGTGTATCCCTTTAATTTGGCATCATTTTAAATGGTCTATTTATTTTGTATCATATGGAAAGTTTTTAGTGGTCTTGATGTTTACTTTCTCATTTGTTTGAATTTTTTTCATATCGAGAGCATGTATTATTTTTATTGGGTTGGTGAAAGGTATACATCAAGAATGTAACAGGAGAATGCATGTGTGTGTGTGTGTCTATATATATATTCCTAAAAATTTCTCGTATTCGTCAATACATGATGATATAACAGTAAATTGCATTGAATTCAGATTGTCTTTGGCAGTCTAAAGTCAAAATTTTAAATTAAAATAAACTCCAATTACTATCTGTAGTTCGGTCCACTTAAGGATGGCAATATTTCAATTGGATGAGGTGGCTGTTGATGACTACCAACAGTAAACAGACAATTCTGATGACGCACGGGATTCTGAGGTTATAAATAATATACGATATTTTTTCTTTATAAATTATTATTTTTTTATTGTTATTCTAAAGTTTTATTTTTTTTCTTTTGTAATAGTCGAGGATGGCTAGACGATGAAGTATTTATATTTTCCTCGTGGTGTATACTATTGTGGATTTGTGTATAATTTTTTTTTTAAATCGTAATATTTTTGTTTCTCTACAATATATTCACGAGTATCTCCGCTTGATACAAATGTTGTGAAGAGCAATTTGAATTCCAATATGATTACTCGACAAGGTTCGACACAAAATGAATGGTTTGGGTTGACAAATTATAATGATTATTATTATTAATGACTAATAAATTATAATGATTATTATTTTTAATTTGTTTCACTATATTATAATCATTATAATTTGAGAAACAAACAAATTATATGTATAAATATATTTTATTTTACATTATGTACATTTTAGTCATTTGTTTTCTCCCAGCAGTTTAACAGTAAATTTTATACCAAACATTCATAATTATTTCCAAAATTCACAGTACTTTTGAAAATAAAATTTACTAAACACTTAACTGATTTTCTTCACAATTGATTATTTTTACAGCACAACTAATATAAATTATTTTAAAAATTACAGTATTCCCAAACTGACTCTTAATCATACTATTCGTACATAACATATCTAAATAAATCGTGTCATGTAAAAAAAATTGAATAAAATTCATTTATTAATCACGTCTAAACAAATCAAATCCTGTATCCGCTTTATTCAATGCGCCGATTATGAAATTTGAATGTCAAAATTTATTAGTAAAATTTGACATGAATATTACCGCTCCTGCGGGTCTTCAGTCTCCATGATCATGAGTTAGCGGTAAAGTATACTTTTTGACCTAGTTGGAGGTAGGCATTTCCATTATGCTTAAGCTGTTTTGATTTTTACTTTTTATGGTACATGAGTAAACTAAAATTATTAAAAGATAAAACGGATAAAGAGAGGTAAGCAGCAAAATGATTCAGTGACCAAATCTGATTTGTTCTTTTCACCATAGATAGTAACTTAACGGTAAAAATAAAACTGAATTGTACTGGACTGTCGTGGTGGTTGAGGCTTGAGATCTAACACCTCTGACCATTTTTATCGGATTGATCTACATTCGACAGGCACCAATCTCCGCACTAAAGTCTCCCTTCCACGCGCCTACATCATCTACGTCCACTCGAGATAAGAGCGCGTCAGCATCAGACGCTTTCGCCGTCAACACTTAGAAAGAGAAAATATCTCGTTGAAAAGTTTGCTTTGAATAAATTTTTGGATAATATCATCTACATCCACCGACGGATGTATCAACTTGGCTCCTGCTGAAATTGCAAATTTGTAATTAGTTTGATAGGGTGACGTGACGTCGCGTCAGTGGATAGGAAATGACGGACCTTTTCGATACAAACGAACAAACTATATCTATATTTGAAACAAAAGTAAAAGTGACATACCCATTTGTTATTTTGCCACAGATATTTGTGATCGGCCTATTCGAAAAGTTGTTGCCTAGAAAGTCAAATATTTGCATAAAGGAAGATACCAGCAACTGCGATTTAAAATAAGGGTCACGCCATTGGACCACCTTAGGTGCCAAACCCGCGGCCTAAAATCTAATCTTCTGATTGTACATTTTTAATTGGCACAGCTACCACTCAAAAAATGATATTTAGTTTAAGAATAGATAAGACTAGGGATGGCAATGGGGAGGGGAGGGGAGGGGACCAATCTCCCCATACCCATCCCCGATGTTTTGCATATGTCCCCGTCCCCTCCCCGTCCCCGTCAAAATTGCTTGAGAGAATCCTCATCCCCTCCCCGAATAATAACAGGGGATCCCCGAGGGTCCCCGGTCCCCGAATAATTAATAGTCTAATACATTTTTTATTTTCGATTTTAAATTAATCATATTAAAATAAACTCATACCGCTATTGTAAGCTCGTAACCAACTTTGACAGCACATTAAGGCCTCCAATGTGCTTGGATGAAGTTTGTTATGGTATGAGCTCACAACTCTACCACTAGTGTTAAAAGCTGATTCAGAAGCAACTGTTGTAATTGGAATTGCCAAAATATCTCTAGCAATTCGAGCTAATGTAGGATACCTATTAGCATTTGTCTTCCACCAACTCAAAATATTAAAATCTTCCATCCGAGATATAACTTTCTCATCCAAATATGAATCTAATTCATCTGCAACAACTGCACAATCTCCATTGTTTACATAATCATTAAAACCTGTCATCCATTTGGTTGCTTTCTTATAAGAATCCCCTGTAGATCTAGTAGAAGAACTACTACCAGTATAATCAAAGCAATAAACAGTTGGTGAAAACTTCAATTAATACTCTTCAACTAATTCCCGGCAAAGGGTGACCACTTTCCCAACATACAACTATTTTGATATTTATTATTTTTAACAATATTTATAATTTTGTTATTTATTTATTAGTAATTTTAAAAATAAAAATAAAATTAAAAATTAAAATGGGGAAATGGGTAGGGGATGGGGATTCCACCTCATCCCCGTCCCCTCCCCGAATAAAAAGTTGGGTAAAAAATTTTCCCCGTCCCCTCCCCGAAAAAAAAATTGGGTATAAAATTATCCCCGTACCCTCCCCGAATGGGGAAAATCCCCGAGGGTACCCATCCCCGTGGGGATTTTTGCCATCCCTAGATAAGACTTGAGTTGAATAAAATAATAATAAATTTATTTAATTTAACAATAAATAACTTTAGTTGTAAAACTAAATTATTTTAAAAAAAGAACTAATCAACTCATCTAATAATAATAAAGCTAACTTGTTTTTAACCCAACAAAAAAGGAGATAGGAAAGTGGATTAATCTGAAATTTCTTTTTGTAATCCCATAACGCCTCTATAACAGAAAACTATTTTTTTAATTACAAAATGCTATGTTACTAAAATAATGAAATTCATTTCAAACGAAAGCTAATGAAATAACGTAGGTTATAATTCATTTGGTAAATATTACAATCAGCATGGACATTTATTTAATTTAAGAATAAAATAAGATACATGTAAAAAAAAAAGAATAAAGTAAGATATTGAATAAATTAAACTATTGTAGCAAAATATTAATACATTTTATTTAAATTAAATAAAATTTAGACGGACGGTAATTGGTCGTTAAGAGCACGCTATCCAAGATTAGAGAATAATTACTAGTTAGGCTTCACATTTAGCACCCAGACAAATTAATTGGCCCGCACATATTGATTTCACAAATAGGAAAATTTGGTAATTATCAAAATGACGTCATTAATCAGGCCGGTTTTCGCGTCCGTATCATCACCATTATTCTTGGGGAAAAAAAGTTTTTTTTAAAATTTTTTTATATTTTACAATTTTTTCATTTTTGAAATTTGGAATTTAGATAGATATACTTTTGAAATTCTGCCAAAACAAAATAGAATTTGTATCTCTGTGGTATTTCCGTAATTACCTCAAACAAGGAGGGTACATTCATCTCAGCCAGTATTGCTCTCTTGTTTATATGCCCATGTTTAGCGCATTGTCTCCTCTCTCTATGATCCGCCGTCCCGTTCCCGTATAAATCCGTCTCTCGTCTCTGTTTTATATTTTCTCAATACTCCATTTTTTCATTTACATTTTATCATTATTCTGCTCTCTCTCTTTAGATCCAATACGTACCGTTTTATCTGATCCAGGTAACGTAACGAATTGTGACTTTTATTTTTCATTTTTTTGGTTTAGTGTTCCTTTTGTTTGACGCAGATCAGGTTTTGATTGTTTTGATTATTTTTTCGAGATTTTGTTTGTTTTGATTTAATGTTGTGATGATGAATGTGCGTGTAACAGACTTGCATGCAATTCGCGCTCGTTTTGAAATTCCTTCTGTTATTTTTGTTTTGAGACGACGATGCTTTAATGTTTATTTGCTTGATCGATTGATAGATCGAGCTGTTTATTAGTGACTGATAGGATCAATCTCATGTGTTCTGTTTTTGCGTGTCGTTTTAATAATAATTGAATGCGTTTTTGGACTTTCGATGATTTCAATGCTACGGATCTGATATGAATTTGTTCTTCGTGTGCGTTTTCTCTTATTAATTTTCATTCTTATTTAAATTTGTTATTTTTTATATTCTCTTTCAGTTATTTCTTTAACTGATGCTGATTTGATACACAGAATATTGTTAATGAAAAAAAAACGTATGGATTAGAGATTAATTCGTTTAGATCTTTACTGTTCAGATGGCAACGCCAGCGGCAGCCGGGGGAGGATGGTACAGAGCAAGAGTGAAAGCTGTTCCATCTGGTGACAGCTTGGTGATAACAGCCTTGTCCAACCCGAATCCTGGACCTCCACGGGAAAAAACTCTCACTTTATCATCTATTATTACACCTCGGCTGGTAATCATTCTCTATCCACAATGTTGTATGTGGTTAGAGTGCTATTCTACATTCTCTAATTTATTACCTGAAATTTTTCTTAAAGTTAAATGTCAGCGGAGAAATTTTATAGGTTTGTGAGAATCTATTATATAATTATTTGTATTCGCGGCCTCTCAACATCTTGTTATAAACAGTTCTGGGTTTTCTACTATTACTGTTGACCTTGCTACTCCTTCTTGCTGTCAAATGTTATCATAAAAAAGTTAAAAATAGGAGTACATAATAATAACAAAAAAAACTCTGGTTGTATTACAAATTTGTAGCATCTTTCTGAAATATTTGGATTACAATATTTTTATTCCGTGAATTTTTCAGTTTCCACACTAAGAGAACCTTTTTGTGATAATTTGTCTTATTCTTAGGCCCGCAGAGGTGGTTTAGATGAGCCATTTGCATGGGACAGCAGAGAATTTCTGAGGAAGCTCTGCATAGGAAAGGTTCTTATTTTCTACTATCATTGTCAGTTAGTTTCATTAGTTTTTCTTCTCTCTAGATCAATTTTTGTGAGTGTATCAAATGCAGGAGGTCACATTCCGAGTAGATTATGCTGTACCCAACATAGGCCGAGAATTTGGCACGGTCATCCTTGGTGACAAAAATGTAGCAATGCTGGTTGTCTCAGAAGGCTGGGCAAAGGTTCGTCCTTCCATTCCCAGATTTGAGAGTTTGGACTTGTGTTTTGGTCCTCAGTATTTATTTGCTGAACGTGATATATGCAGGTTAAGGAGCAGGGTTCCCAGAAGGGGGAAGCAAGTCCTTTCCTTGCAGAACTGCTACGTCTCGAAGAGCAAGCAAAGCTACAAGGTCTTGGCCGCTGGAGCAAGGTTCTTTTTAACCCTTCCTGAAATGCATTCTATTGTAAAATCTAATTTTTTTTCTTATGTTCCTTGGGTATAAAAAGTTGAGATCTAGTGGCAATTGAATTTATTTTGAAGAAACTAAAAGATGTATGAACTCAGAACCTCATTTATATTTGCTTTTGCTGAAATAGATGATATTTGAAATTAAAAAAAAAAAGGGCTAAATAAATTATATTTAATAAGAAATATTTGGCAATGCTGGAGTATTGCATTAAGAATGAAATGTTCAAAGCCTAAATTTCTTAAAAAACTTTACAAGACACCACATTATGACATTAAACGTATTTTGATGTGCAATATTTTCAGTTGCATGTTAATGCTGAAGTTTTTGAGAATTATTGATTCTATAAAATTTTAAAAATGGTTTCTTTCGCTCTTGGTAATTAAATAGTATTTTTTCCGTCAATTACTTTTTCAGAATTTTTTTTAACAACATTAAATGAATGGATCAAATCTCATGTATAATTATCTTGTAGAGGACATAATGTTATATGTTTAAAATTATCTTATTGGATTTACTTTCCATTAAAGAAGTAGTTTAAATGATCACTTTTGTCAGAGTCCTAATCCTTGTTTGATCTAAGTTTATTAGTCTCTTTTTTTCTTGCACATACTGAAACGATTAGTATCACCACGAAAATGTCTTAGTTAGGTGCACGCATGATGAAAGAATTTTCCTAAGAACCCTGGAAATAAAAGAAGTTTCTATAGCTTAACTAGGATCAAGGATTCTAGAGTACCAATCCGGCCATCATTTGTATTAATGATGTTGCATTTTGGCTTTCATCAAGTTTGAGTCTAATGTGATTGGGCTTGTGCATTGTGAGCAGTCTACCTTTTAGTGAAAAATGACTGGCTTAGCAATAAAATTGTTGCCTAAATTAATGCATAAATGATGAGCTGTCTTCATTTCTTGATCATAGGTACCAGGTGCTGCTGAGGCTTCCATTAGGAACCTACCACCATCTGCCATTGGTGATTCTAGTAACTTCAATGCTATGGCTCTGTTAGATGCAAACAAGGGAAGACCTATGCAAGGTATTGTTGAGCAGGCTCGAGATGGCAGCACTCTCCGTGTATACCTGCTTCCAGAATTTCAGTTTGTCCAAGTTTTTGTTGCTGGAATCCAGGTAAACATGATGCCCCTTGATTGTTTGCATGTAAATTTTTTATTTAACTTTTTTTTTTATGCCTTCCGAGACCAGTACTGCTTGATGTCTATATTTCTCATTTTTCCTGTTTCAATTAAGGCTCCAGCTGTGGCTAGGAGGCCTGCAGCTATTGTCGACACAGATACTGAGGAGACCAATGGAGATGTTTCGGCGGCTGAAGCAGTAGCTCCTCTGAATTCTGCTCAGAGACTTGCAGCCTCAACAGCCTCAGCTGGACAACAATCCACTGACGAACCATTTGCATTAGATGCCAAATATTTTACGGAAATGCGTGTTTTGAATAGAGAGGTATGTGCATTTCTAATAAAGTTGTCTTCTTTATATCCACATTGTTTAGATGGCCTAAATTCATAATTGATTCTTTGGTAGGTCCGTATTGTCCTGGAAGGTGTTGACAAATTCAAAAATTTGATTGGGTCAGTGTTTTATCCTGATGGGGAAACAGCAAAGGACCTAGCAATGGAGCTCGTGGAAAATGTATGTGCATAAACTCTTATCTTATCATCCTCTGATGTTGTGCGTGTATATATTTGCAAAACTTTATACTGTAGCTGAATTGAGGATTGTGATGTTTGATGCTAGCTTCCATGGTGGTATTTTTAGAGTGTTTTCTTGTTCATGACATCTCATAGATGCTCCATTATGTGGAGCTATGATGAAAAGTGAGGAAATGTTGACACTTTAAAAGTGCACCAATTCACGTAGAAAATATTGAAAATGAATCTAATATGTGTGTTGACAAAATAGACAACTTTGAAAATGAAAATATTTAGAAGTAGGCAAGGTCTGCCATTTGTCTACTTTGTCAATTTATGCCCAACTATTTCATTGTTTACTGCCAGTGGTATGTATTGTATTTTGTTGAAATGGGATAGCTGAGGAAATGTTAAGTTCTCCTGTTTCTATACTTTTTGGCTCTGAACATGCTATGTGGCTTGAATTAATATTATTTGTTTATTCTGTAAAGTTGGTAGTGGTGCTTTTTTTAAGTTAATGTAAAATTTCTTCAATTGGTTCTCAAACATGCAAGTCCGTTCAGCCACTGCCTGTACTTTATTGTAATTGTTATGTAATAATATTATATGCTTGGTAAAATCCCTGATAGGTTTAGCTTATTTGATAGGACTCTGTCTTTCCTTAGGGCCTAGCCAATATGTTGAATTCTACTGTTTAATTTTTATTGGACAGTTCAGGAAATATCAAAATTCCCCTGTTTCTACTCCTTTGTGGCTGTGAACATGCAATGTGCCTTGATTTAATAATATTTGTTTATTCTTTTAAATTGTGTAATGGTGCCTTTTCTTAGTTAAGTAAAATTTCTTCTAATACCCTGAAACACACAATTCGTTTCAGCCGCTGCTTTGCTTTATTGTAAATGTTACTTAGTAGCATTACATGCTTGGTAATATACTACTATCTATGATGGGTTTAGATTATTTGATATGACTCTCTGTCTTTCCTTTAGGGCTTAGCAAAATATATTGAATGGAGTGCAAATATGATGGAAGAAGATGCTAAACGACGGCTAAAGGCCGCTGACCTTCAAGCCAAGAAAACCCGGTTGAGGATGTGGACAAACTATGTGCCACCACAATCAAATTCGAAGGCTATTCACGACCAGAATTTTACAGGCAAGGTAATATATGTTTCAGACAATCCCTTTGTTAGTAGTATTTTGTGTTTTATATTATAGGTTATAAATTTACCTGTATTCATTTCTCAGGTTGTGGAGGTTGTTAGTGGTGACTGCATTATTGTGGCTGATGATTCTATCCCATATGGCAATGCATTGGCAGAGAGACGAGTAAATCTTTCTAGTATTAGGTGTCCCAAAATTGGTAATCCTCGTAAAGATGAAAAGCCAGCTGCCTATGCTAGGGAAGCAAGGGAGTTTCTGAGAACACGGCTCATTGGCCGGCAAGTAAGTACAAATATTCATTGGAATGAATTTGAAGTTTCTTTATTTTACTTTTCTTTAAGGTTAACGGGCAATTTGTCCTTGTTTTCTCCTTACATTTGATTCAAATATATTATTTTTTTCCTTGGGAAAAGAAAGGATTATTATTCATTTGAACATAATTTGAATGATGATAGAAATTATAAATAATCTTTTATTATTTATTTTGTTTTAGGTGAATGTTCAAATGGAATATTCCAGGAAGGTTGTTGTGGAAGCAGCACCAGTGGCGGCTGGGGCTAAAGGGCCTGCTGGGACTAAAGGGCCTGCTGGGACCAAAGGGCAAGCTGCAGCTAAAGGGCCAGCTGGGGAAGAGTCTGTGGGGGCTACAGAAACAAGAATAATTGATTTTGGATCAATCTTCCTCCTGTCTCCCATTAAGGGTGAGGGTGATGACGCATCGGCAGTGGCCCAATCTAATGCTGCTGGCCAGCCTGCTGGAGTGAATGTTGCTGAGCTGGTAGTCTCACGTGGCCTTGGCAATGTGATTAACCATCGAGATTTTGAGGAAAGATCAAATTATTATGATGCCCTTCTTGCGGCTGAAGCACGTGCCAAAGCTGGGAAGAAAGGGTGTTACTCTTCGAAGGAACCCCCAGTCATGCACATACAAGACCTGACTATGGTTAGGATCAACTAAAATATTTCTCATTCAATGAATCGCGAAACCAAGTGACTTTTTTATCATTTACTCAATTGAATGTCTTTAACAGGCACCCGTCAAGAAAGCTAGAGATTTTTTGCCGTTCCTTCAACGGAGTAGGAGAATTCCTGCAGTTGTTGAATATGTCCTCAGTGGCCACCGCTTTAAGGTGTTGATTCCCAAGGAAACATGTAGCATTGCCTTTTCATTCTCTGGTGTCCGATGTCCCGGTCGTAACGAGCGCTATTCAAATGAAGCGCTTTTACTAATGAGACAAAAGATTTTGCAGAGAGATGTTGAGGTACTTCACTTCTTTAAATATTCTCGGTTGCTCTCCATACTTAGTTTAATCTATATTTATTTGTTTCTATACAGATTGAAGTGGAAACAGTTGATAGAACCGGCACTTTCTTGGGATCTTTATGGGAGTCAAGGACCAACGTGGCAGTGATTCTTCTTGAAGCTGGCCTGGCAAAGCTACAAACATCTTTTGGCAGTGACAGGATCCCAGACAGTCATCTTCTTGAACAGGCTGAAAAATCTGCTAAATCACAGAAACTGAAGGTAAGAATCATAGTGTAAGTCTTTTTTGCTTTCATTCTTATGTTGATTCTGCTAATTGAAATATTATTGCAGATATGGGAGAATTATGTTGAAGGAGAGGAAGTGTCCAATGGTGCAGCTGTAGAAGGCAAACAGAAAGAAGTGCTAAAGGTGATTTTGATACTATTGCATCATGTATTGTCCTCTTCTTGTGTTCTAAATAGTAAATGATTTCCTGCTTACCTCTATTTTCAGGTGGTGGTTACAGAAATTTTGGGAGGTGGAAAATTTTATGTTCAGCAAGTTGGTGATCAGAAAGTTGCCTCAGTTCAGCAACAACTTGCTTCTCTGAATCTCCAAGAAGCTCCTGTAATTGGTGCTTTTAACCCTAAGAAGGGCGAAATTGTTCTTGCTCAATTTAGTGCAGATAATTCCTGGAATCGAGCTATGGTCAGTGAACTCTTACCTCCCTTACAATTTGCTACAGCGAAAACTTAGATATCATAGCACTCCCTGCTGATTATACAAGCTTAGGACTTTCTGCTTATAATCATCTTAAGCAAATCTCAGTGAATGTATGTGTGGGTGTGGGAAGTACGAGTGGGGAGTTAGAAAGCTTATGAGAGTGAACCAAAAACATGATCAGATAATGTGGCAAAGAATGCCTTTTTCTTTTTCTTTTTCTTTTTCTTTTTTTCCCTCTCATATTAGGAAGCATATTTAAATCAAAATAAGTGCTCTAATATTTTTCTTTTCACTTAGAAGCAAAGCAATTTACTATTTAGGGGCTTAAGCGTCTGCAAATTTCTGGTCATGGTTGCTTGATATGTTAAATTCTGGATATGGATACATCAAGACCGTCAAAAGTTTGGCAATTTATTTTCTCTGTTACTCAAATTCTGGTTGTTGAGTTCTGTCCGTAGTTGGTATTATAAGAATTTTAAAAAAACTAAAAATCATTGATACCAATGCAATGCTAATGTGTTTTCCGTTATTGCATGCATTAGGACAATTGCCTTCTGTCATCTTCCTTGCTTCAGTAAATTCAAGATTTTAACTTGGTTTGGATTCCTGTGTTGTTTTGCTTACTCTCTGATCCGATATGTTTAGATTGTCAATGCACCTCGGGAGAAGGTTGAATCTGTAAACGACAAATTTGAAGTATTCTATATTGATTATGGAAATCAAGAGTTGGTTCCATACAATAAGCTGAGGCCTATTGATCCATCATTATCGTCGACACCACCTCTTGCTCAGCTATGCAGCCTTGCCTACATCAAGATTCCTGCCTTGGAAGATGAGTATGGTCCTGAAGCAGCTGAGTTCTTGAATGAACATACGTATAACAGTTCAAATGAATTTAGGGCCTTAGTGGAAGAAAGGGATTCTTCTGGAGGAAAACTCAAGGGACAGGGAACTGGGACACTTCTTCATGTAACTCTGGTTGCTGTGGATGCTGAGATTAGCATAAATACTCTTATGGTTCAGGTTTGATTACTAGTCCTTGATTTACTTGGTATTTCTGATAAAATAGGCTTTTGATTTGAGGAACACGAGCACGTGCATTTGAAAAATTATTCTAGGATGTGAAACTTGCCACTGTTCTCTAGGAAAATGAGCAAATGAATCTAAATAAAGCTGGCTTGTTTGTGTAAGTTACGCCTCATGTATTTTTCAGGAAGGACTTGCAAGGGTAGAGAGGAGGAAGAGATGGGGATCCAGAGACAGACAGGCTGCCCTTGAGAATCTTGAAAAATTCCAGGAAGAAGCTAAGACTGCTAGGATTGGGATGTGGCAGTATGGAGATATTCAGTCTGATGATGAGGACCCATTACCTTCTGCTGTGAGAAAGGTTGCTGGAGGCCGACGATGAACATGATCATATAATTGTACCAGAAGTGGTAATAGAAAGAAAAATGAGAAAAAAATCTACTAATGGCCCAACATGAGATGAGATAGAGGCCTAAGATGAGTTTAATTTATAGGCGAGATCATTCTCGCTTAGAGTGAGAAACAGTCCCAAACTTTGCAGTGGAAACTTGGCTTAAGTTTTGTCTTATTTTTTATTCTTGTTTTTTATTGTAGAATTTTGATCGGAGGAGAGGGTACAATTATTTTTTCATACATGGTACAATAAGGTGAAAAGTTTGTCCATCTCCATTAGAGGAATGTTATAAACAAATTTTCTTTTGATCTTCACTGTGTGAGCTGCCTGCTATTTCCTGGCTGTAAAATCCGTAAAATCCGACTCGTGCTTTTTTATACAGGAGCCAGATCGGTCATACTTGTGTAGGAACAATTGTAGTGCTTGTTTTGCTGAAACTTTCAGGGAGCTGTCAAATTGCTCGCGCGAGAACCGAAATTGGATAAATTTGTCCATTTGAAATCATGTGAATATTGCCGGTAGATCAATCATCGCGATAGCTGACTGCAGTCTCAAATTATTTTCTGTTACAGGAATGAACGTGCCGTATAAACATGATCATCATTGGGATCGTGTCATTTGAAAGATGATCAAATTATTCTGTTTCAGCAGTGTTCTATTAATTTGAAATTACTGCTTTTTCAATATTGAATTTTAAAGATCCCAATGCAAGGGTAAGTTAACTATAGAGGATATTACTTTAGGTACATACTAAAGTAAAAACTATGTTCTTAAGTAGAAAAACCATAAAGCCAGGTAGTATCCGTCACCGCCTTCAAGATTGCGCCGGTGCTTGTAACTAAGTAATGGTAGTTATACCGGGGGGTATGAGGCAAAGCCGAGAAGCGCTTCCAGATCGTCTATCTGGTCAAATTTTGAACAATATAATTGTAAGATATATGCTTAACTCTTCAGATTTTTTTAAAATAATTTTTTTAAAATTTTTATTTACCGTGATGTATCCGAGATAGTAAGGATCCAATTTTTCCATAATCCCAGCAGCAAATTCCTCTGCTTTCTTTTGGGTATTTAAGAATTTGTCTGCAGATGCACTGAGGCAGATAATCTTAGGGATGGCAAAAATCCCCACGGGGACGGGTACCCTCGGGGATTTTCCCCATTCGGGGAGGGTATGAGGATAATTTCATACCCAATTTCTTATTCGGGGAGGGGACGGGGAAATTTTTTTACCCAATTTCTTATTCGGGGAGGGGACGGGGATGAGGTGGAATCCCCATCCCCTACCCATTTCCCCATTTTAATTTTTAATTTAATTTTAATTTTTTAAAATTACTAGTAAATAAATTATAAAATTTAAATTATAAAATTATAAATATTGGTAAAAATAAAAAATATCAAAATATTTATATTATTAAACTTTTAGGCCTAATTAGCTAATTAAAGTTCTAAATTTTTATTTAGGACATTAAAAAGACTGAGTAGATTCTATTAGCCAAATTTTTTTTTAATTTTGATATTCTTTAAATATTTTAAACTTAAATCTATTTTTTATTTAATTTTAGATGTTATAATTGCCCACAGCGAATCACAATTTTAATATCTAATCTAATCTAATCTAATATTTACTTTTGATTTGCTCCGATTTAACTATTGTGTTGTAAAGGGAATAGTCCACATTTATAAAGTGCCCACACCACCATTGAAAAAGTTAATTTTGAATCTAAATTTGATTTTATTTGTAACAATTTTGTATTAGACTATTAATTTGTTCATGATAGTTTGTAAAATAAGTTTGTATCTCTTGTATGTTGCGTTACTTACTAATTTAATGTATGTGACTTTTGTAATAGATATTAATGTAAGATATATTTCGAACTTTACTTTTATTTGAATTTTTTATTTTAATATGATTAACTCAAAATCGAAAAAAAAATGTATTAGTTATTCGGGGATCGGGGACCCTCGGGGATCCCCTGTTATTATTCGGGGAGGGGATGGGGATTCTCTCAAGTAATTCTGACGGGGACGGGGAGGGGATGGGGACATACGTAAAATATCGGGGATGGGTACGGGGAGATCGGTCCCCTCCCCTCCCCTCCCCATTGCCATCCCTAGATAATCTGTAGATATATATAACAATTGATGATTAAAATAACTAAAAGAAAATTCTGACAAGCACATGATTGATGATTCAAACTTAATTAGTACTGAATTTAGTGCATCTTTTGGAATTATTCAACATGCCATACCTCTGTGAGCTCATCTTCCGTGATTCTGTCAACTCCATTTTTACCAACTCTGCAATAATTTTTTCACCACAAACAACAAAAATGATGAATGACTTGCAATGAACATGCCAAAAAATGGAAAAAAAAAATTGTAATTTTTCCTTTTAAATTAAAGAAGAATTAATCATTACATGTCAAAGAAAATTTGAAGCCTGGAATGAAAACTCTGATTATTGACCTCATCCCAAAACTCTCTTAACTGATCCCTAGTGATTGTATCCCCATGAATGTTGTGTCTTCGAGTTAAAGCATCAAACAAGTTAACAGAAAATTCCTTCCAGTCCTTGTCCATTCCTGCCATAACATTAACACAAATAAAATTATTAACAGCAAACAAACAAACAAACAAATCATACACAACATTTAACGTTGCATCATGCTATATATATAAGTGTGTGTGTGTGTGTGTGTGTACACATGCCTATGCATTCGCCAAAGCGAGCACGAGGCAAGACCCCATTAGTTGATGCCGTAATTTCATCGTATCGCTTCTCAACATTTGCCCAACCAGCGCCACCATCAGTCTCGCTAATGAATTTGACACACCCGCTTAAGCTCTTGAAACATCTGCCTGATTCCAGTTCCAACAACATTGGAAAATGAAACTGTCCTGTCTCTAACCCTTTTTCAAGGAAAGAATTCTCAATTATTTCTTCCGTTCTAAAAACGAAGATGACAGCAATTATAGCAAAGGCCAATGGTAAAAGAACAGATGCATTATAATTGGACTTCACATCTGATATCATCAGAATAAAATGGATCAATGTAGCAATAAACTGAAGTGCAGAGAACACGATATCTACTATCTCAAGCTGCCGATCAGATTGTGATCTGATTACTCCGATGGTGCTTCTTCTTCTTTTTCTTCTTCTTCTGCTTCCCAAGAAACACGCATAGATAGTTATAGCAAAACCAAATGCGGACAAGAGAAATGCAGCGAGAGGAGCCCACTTGCTATTTCCAAATACATGATCCAGCACAACTGATACAGCCTCCAATACAAGGAACAAAACCGCAAGTCCGCGTTTCCAATTTTTACATACCACCAACTCACCGACCTGTGATATAAAAAAATTAACCCAAATTGAAAAAAAAAAAAACCGCACAGTATATACTACAATAGCAAATGAGTCTAGCTACGTTAGCTATCTAATTTTAAGTTTTCTTCTCGTATTAACTGTACCTATTTAGCCGATGACAAAATGCAGTACAACTCAAGTAATTAATAACACCATCAACAAAAAAATTATAGGTGTCCGACATTTAGACACCGTTGAGAATGAAACTTATTTACCGGGCTTCTTAAGTGGCGAGGTAATCTCCTTCTTTCAAAGTCCATTCCTATCACTGTAAGCCCTTGTTGTGTAGCAAAAATATTGAATTTAAAGAAATTATCAGAGGAAAATGGCTTCCAGCTGCAATTAAAACAAGAGTGAAGTTGTGTGTTATGTTCAAGGAAAGTTCTGCGTTTTTTCCTTCGTGCCCACTTGATTGGGAATAAACGCAATTAAAAAAGACCAAGAATCAATGAAGAAAAGACTAAAGACTAAAGACGAACAAGTTGATTAGATATGTTCTTGGATTGATGAACCTTTCTTTAGTCTTTTAAATAAAAATTGAGTAAATTGAAAATTTTAAAAATAAAAAGAACAATTTAAAAATAACCAATTCACAATCCTAATGAGAGTAATAATATTTTTTTAATCAAACACAAAACCACTTTATGTTCTTTACAACTGTGGAGCTCCATTACCAAACTGAATACACACACATATCATACATATATCAAGTGTATGTAATATGAAAAATTAAAAAAAAAAAATTCTAAAATCATTCTCTCCATACGAGCATATAAAAAAATGCTAATGATGTGCTATTTGGTTAAATCTGTTTCATTGAACGGAAAACTTGAAAAAAGGTTCCTGCCAAATACCTCTCGAAGTACAATTGTATCAGTATCTTTTCTCGCAAAAGCTATGGTGAAGATGGGTTTCTCTTGTAAATGGGTAGCCTTAATCATGCGGTGCAATTCTTCATCATTTTTCTCACTTCTAACTAATGTTACAGTCAGAGGCATTATTCATCCACAGAGAGGCGTGCGACGGGGATGCCCCCTCTCCCCTTATTTATTTTTTATTTATGCTGATGTCTTGTCTAGTTTACCATATGAAGCTGCAGAAAGAAGATTAATTCATGGAGTGGGTTTCGACTACAATCATGTAACTATTACTCATTTATTTTTTTAGCATATGATAGTTTAATATCGAGCTTCTCCTGATGAATGCATGTTTTAAAGGCAATCCCTGACAAGCACACGAAAGCTTCAGGACAGTCGTTTAACCTTGACAAATCCTCCATGATTTTTAGCCCCAGTGTACAGAATCGCATCAAAGAGGATATCAAGGCTCTTTTTCAATTGAATGTAGCTTCTCACCATGAGAAATATCTTGGTCTTCCATCTATGGTGGGGAGGAGAAAGCATCAATTTTTTTCAATGGTCAAAACCAGGGTGCTTAATAAAATTAAAGGTTGGCAATCACAGCTCTTTTCGCTGGGAGGCAAGGAGATTCTGCTGAAGGCAGTTGTGCAGGCTATTCCAATTTATGCAATGTCTGTTTTCAAGCTCCCAAAAGGGCTGTGTGAAGACGTACATAGGCAGATTACAAGAAATTTCTGACAGGTGCGTGATTGATGATTGAAACTTGAGACCCTTCCAAGGCATGAGCTGCAGCAGACTTGGTGCTATCAAACAGAGCAGGCGGATTAGGCCTCTTCGAAAATGAAGCCAACCGCTTAAGCTCTTGAGACAGCTGCCTGATTCTCACAGAAGCAGTTCCAACAACATTGGAACCAAAAGAAGCTGTCCTTTTCTCCAACCCTTTTTCAAGTGAAGTATTCTCAACATTTTCTCCGGTTCTAAAAACGAAGACGACAGTCAGTTACAGCAAAGGCCAACGGCAAAAGAACAGATGCATTATAATTGGACTTCACATCTGATATCATCAGAATAAAATGGATCGATATAGCAATAAACTGAAGTGCAGAGAACACGATATCTACTATCTCAAGCTGCAGATCAGATTGTGATCTGATTGCTCTGACGTTGCTTCTTCTTCTTCTTTCCAAGAAACATGCATAGATGTTTATGGCAAAACCAAATGCGGACAGGAGAAATGCAGCGAGAGGAGCCCATTTGCTATTTCCAAATACATGATCCAGTACAACTGACACAGCCTCCGACACAAGGAACGAAAAAGCAAGTCTGCGTTTCCCATTTTTACTTACCAACTCACAAACCTGTGATATAAAAAGATAAACCCAAAAAAAAGGGGCCACAGTAAATACCACAGCAGCAAACGAGTCTAGCTACGTTGTTAAATTTTCTTCTCATGTTAACTGTATGTAACTAGCCCATGACAAAAAATTTTCTTCTCATGTTTAGCGGGCTTCTTGAGTGGCGAGGTAATCTCCTTCTTTCAGCATCCATTCGTATCACTATCAACCCGTGTTGTATAGAAAAACTATTGAATTTAAGAAAATGATCAGAAGAAAATGGCTTCCAGTTGCCTGATCCCAGTTGCAATTGAAACAAGAGTAAAGCTCTGTGTTTTATCATTTGCGCCACTTGACTGTGAGTGAAGGTAATTAAAAAAGAACAAGGATCACTAAAATAAAATATATAAAAAAAGAAAAGAACAAGACTCACCAGTTGATTAAATGTGTTTCTTTGGTGACAAATGAATTGCTACAAATTATTAAAATACCTGTAGTCTACAGGGAAATTTATATAATTAACTCAAACATTTTTGGGTTTTTTTCAAATTGGCTACGCTTATTTTTTCTAACAATTAACTAAATACGATTTCTCTATCTCCAGCTTCACTTGGGAAAATCAGCAGCAGGTCAAGTGCACTGTGTCCGCTCGTTTATGGCATTTACTTCCAAACCCTTTGGAACATCTGCCGCATGGCCAAGGAATAATTCGATTACCTGCAACTGAATTCTTGTTTTTCCCCACAAATTCTTCTCTATAGTTAGATGATAAACTATGAGATACTTACTTGACATGGATGTCAATTTGCTAGTCAAGCAATTCCGTCATTCTATTTCTAAATTTCCAGCATGTGAGGTGTGTCTAGCTTGCAAATAAAGTCTTTGTAGGGTACAAAATAATGAGCCTAGTCGATAGATGGCGTTCCTACCTAAAAGTGTTGCGAAAATTAAACTACGACCAGAACATGCAATGAAGCAATTTTCTCAGTTTTTATTCACCAGTTACAATAGAGAGCATCATATTGACATTGAATGGTGGTTATTCAGCATGATGCCACAGAAGTACAAGGATGGGATACTTGCAGATCAACAATATAAATGATACAATGCATATTAACAAAATAAATGAATAAAGCTATACAATTTATAAATGACGAAATGGTCAAATTACATCGTGAAGGATCATTACAGTTAATAAAACACAAATTTCTCTCATAATTCAGTTACAACAAGATATCTTCTAAGTCCAGCACCAAGTCAGACTGAAGCAACTGATGAATTGATTCCTACTCATAATCAATGCTGCTTTCATAATCAAATGAAATGGCCAAGGTTTCTCCACCAGTTTCTCCACTTTGAAGCAAGTTGTTTCCGGAGTCACATTGCTGGATAGATAACATCTTATCAAAATGACTCATCATTATCTCTATAGATGGTTCGTAATGACATTATGAATTCTGAACTAGTATCTGTTGACACTAATGTTTATGCATTTGATCAGTCACACCAGAATGTTCAGCAACACTACTTGCAAAGCCCATTCCACCAGATAAGCTCTGCTCACTCATCATGCCAGTACTGCTGCAACTTACTTCTTGATAGTGCACATAGTTCTGTTGCTGATTTTGTTGGTGGGTCAAAACCCTCTCCACCTCAATATCTGTCATTTGTTCATATTGATGTTGTTGCATTTGATCAGTCACAATAGAATGTTCAATAACACTGCTTGCAAAGCCCATTCCACCAGATAAGCTCTGCTCATTCATCATGCCAGTATTGCTGCAACTTACTTCTTGATAGTGCACATAGTTCTGTTGCTGATTTTGTTGGTGGGTCAAAACCCTCTCCACCTTAGTATCTGTCACTTGTTTAGATTGATTACTATTGTGTTGAATATCATTTAACTTTCTTTTCTTTGCAGAACCGTACTTCTTATCTTGGCCAGTTGGTTGGTTCTTTCGGAGCCTACAAAGCACATAATTGGTAGCTTGATTCTTGGACAAATCTAGAGTGTATTCATGCATGATCCAAGCCCCATGATCCTCAGAACCTTTCTTTTCATAACGAAACCATTTCTTGGAGCCGATTTTGATTTTGCAATGGCCGCTTACAATGTCTTTACCGGCATCCTTCCTTTGCGGGTGAAGAAATACAGATCCTCATCAGCATTTAAAAAGGGTCTTCCATGTGAATCCCAAATCTCAGAGGGTTTTGTCTCATAAAGATTACAGTCCCTGACAAAATACTCAGCGAGAGGAATGGGTATTCCCGAAACCTTCTTCTTAAGATAATGTGTTTGGGGGATATACTTCGACAAGACCAACCATGATGAGCAAATTTCTGGTAGCAGGTGACTAAGAACAGGAATATTCTGCAGAAGTCTGGTAGTAGGTGACCACGAACAGGAATATTGAGCCGAAGTCTAGTAGCAGATGACCCCGAACAGGAATATTCTACTCGTTCACGAATGCACCCTCCACGGGGCCATGGCGGGAGTTGGCCTCCTGCTAGGAGCATAAGGCCATTCCTGCTAGAGGCTGAGAGGGGGGGGGGGGGGGGGGGCCCCGGTCAATGACGGTTGGCAAGACGTGCATTGCTGCCTGAGAATCAAGGCATGAAGTCCACTCAGCCACAACTATGATAATGACGCACCCACTTCCGAGTGTTGAGAGGGGTGGTGGACGTGGATTGCAGGAAGGGCCGAAGTCAAAGGAAGCATATAAAAAGGTAACCAACGAAGGTAAACAGGTTAGACTTTTTGAGATTAGAGCTAGAAAAGAGAGCTTTCTATTTGAGATATCATAAAAAAGCCATTATATTAGTGGCCTTGTTTCCTAAGAAGACAAAACCTACGTTTCTGACTTGAGCATCGGAGGGTTTACGTCGGGAAAACACCCGGCGTTCTCTGACCTGTCTTTGTGTACGTAGGAGTCTGCGGAGAGGAAATCTTACGAGAAGAGATCCTAGTCTTTGAAGAGTTAGTTGAGGAGAGATCCTGGTCAAGGACGAGCAGATAACCAGAATCTCGCATCAACATTTTGACGCTGTCTGTGGGGAGCTGAGCAAAAAACTTCTGTTAATAGAGAGAGAAAGAGGAAAGGAAGTGAGGGAACAATGGATGTAAGAGGAGGTAGTGCACAAGGAGGTGACTTGAGGCTTAACGAGTCCGTGACGTTGAGAGAGATAACCAATGAAGCACGGGAGAAAGCAATGTATGAGCGGATGGAGAAACAGATGGAGATCCTGACAACCATCCTACACGAGCTGAGAAGTGAACGAAGGGGAGTTCAAGAGGAGGGGTGAGAAATGGCGGAATAATACCAGGGCACGACAATATAGTGAAAGGTCGGACCACCAGAAGATTTGGTGGTGAGGGGGGTAACTCATCTCTACGGGGAGAAAGCCATAGAGGAGAAGATTAATCCCCAGGGAGGTAAATCTTTGATAACGATGATGGAATGGCGAATGCAGAGGAAAGAGAACTCCAGCAACACTTGCATGATGTTGAATAAGAGCGAGATCAGGTCGCAGCACGTGAATCTGGTCGTGCCGTACAGCTGGTAGAAGAAGTGCGCAGATTAGCACAGATAATAGATGACATGTAAGGACGGAGCAGAGCACCTGGTTGGAGGATAATGCTGGATGGAGAATCCCCGCTCTCGCTAGAAATCATGAGGGCAGTCATTTCGAGGGATTTTCGCCTCCCAGACCTCAGATACTCGAGGCGAACCGATCCGTTGGTGCACATAGAGCGCTTTAACGACATAACTAAGGTGCAAAGATGATCCCAAGCTTAAAGATGCTGGGTGTTCTCGCTGTCTCTAGAGAGAAAATCACGTGAGTGGTACCGAAAACTTCCTCGAGGGAGCCTTAAATCCTTTGAGCAGATGTGCCAAGAATTTACAGAGCAGTTTTGTGGGACAAAGGAGCCTGAGGATGATATGATGACGCTGACGAGCATGAAGCAGGGAGAGGAGGAAACCCTTCGGGAATTCATCAAAAGGTTCCATCGTGCTGTCCTCGATTTGGGAGCCTTCAACCATTCTCAAGCATTAAGGGGATTGAAAGAATGGGTGAAGATAGGATGGCTGTGGTACAATTTGAGGAATCCAGCTATTTAGACATATTTAGCCGCTTACGAGCAGGCCAAGAGGGACATAGAGATTGAGGAGGAAAAGGCGGCACGGATTAAGACAGATTAGTTGGAAGGGTTGAGGAGGAAAGAGAAGAGAGCCTTACCAGGAAATGGGCCGATTAAGAGGAAGGATCATCATGCCTCAGGCAGTGGTGCAGGAGGCCGGGTCACCTCTTACCAGCCTTATCAAAGACCACCCCAATATCAGCGCAGCAGAGTGCAACCTCCTCGATCACCAGCCAGAGATTCATGAAGAAGGCATGACCCAACATATAGTCATCCTCATCCACACCCACATGGTGGTAGAGGAAGTAGACCAGAAGCACCGTTACCCCCATTCAGTTCAGAACGGCACCAACAGGAAAATGGCGTTACACATGATCGACCAGAGCCAATATTATGGGCGATATACTTCCTTGAAGATGCCCCTGGACGAGGTGTATGAGGCTATAAAGGAACGGGAATTACTGTACCTCCCTACCCCAATAACAAAGCTACCCAACAGGAGAGATAGGGGACGCTATTTCAAGTTCCATGGCACCCACGGTCATACCACAACTGAATGCAGAGATCTCAAGACTCATGTTGAAGATTTGGTGAGAAATCGATACCTGGACAATTTCGTAGATGAGACTTTCTTGATAGTGGCCTCATCATGTGAAGGGGAGTAAAATGATAGGCACATGAACCACGAGCAGCCTATGGTAAGAGTAATTATTGGGGGCCCAACATTGGCCAGAGATTCCAACATATCGAGGAAGAACTACGCTAGGTATGCCATGACTAGAAAATAAGTGTTCTTCAATACCCCAACAGCCAAGCGAGCAAGAACCAGGCAAGTTCCGATCATGTGGACAGATGAGGACGAAGAAGGGATTCTATATCCACATGAGGATGCCTTAGTTATTAAAGCCACCGCTGCTAGCAAGAAGTTTGACCGGAGTCTGGTAGACACGGGAAGCTCGGTCGATGTTGTGTTCAAGTCAACTCTGGAGAAAATAGGAATAGTAGATCTGAGGTTAGAGCATACTAATACCTCCTTGAAGGGATTTGGAGAAGGAAAGCTGGCTCCTCTATGAGTGGTCGAACTTCCCATCACAATTGGCAGCCCCCCAACAGAAAAGACTATGATACTAGATTTTGTAGTTGTCGATGAAGAGGGTCTTTACCAGATGATTCTAGGCTGCCCCTTTCTGAGGATGACCAAAGCAGTACTTTGCAACCATTATCTAGCTCTCAAGTATTGGGTGAATGGAGTGGTCAGTATAGTACGAGGAGATCAGAGAATTGCCCGAAGCTGTTACTCCACAGCATCAAGGGAAGCAATGCAGATTATGTCACTTGATACTCGAGTGGGAGCCAAGAATGGCAGACATGAGCATGTAGAGGAGCTGGAAATAGTAAGCTTGGAACAAGGTGATTCAGAAAAAACAATCCGAATCGGATCGAGGCTTAAAGATGAGCAGAAGCGGGAGCTGGTTTGCTTGGACACATGCAGACATGTTGGGAATCGACCTTGAGGTCGCCTGCCATAGGTTGGCAATAAAGAAAGGTGCTCGGATGATAAGACAAAAAAGAAGGTGTTTCAACCAGGAGAGGTATGAGGCTAGAAATGGCGAGGTGGAGAAGCTATTGAAGGCAGGGTTCATTCGGGAAGTTAACTATCCTGAGTGGATATCGAATGTTGTTTTAGTGAAAAAGGCTAATGGTAAATAGAGGATGTGTCTAGATTTCACAGACCTTAATAAGACGTGCCCGAAAGATAGTTTTCTCCTACTCAAGATCGACCAGCTGGTTGACTCAACAGCCGGGCATGACCTGCTTAGCTTCATGGATGCATTTTTGAGATACAACCAAATCTTAATGTTCGAGCAGGATGAGGAGAGCACGACATTTATCACTAACCAGGGTTTGTTCTGTTACAGGGTAATGTCGTTTGGTCTTAAAAATACGGGTGCCACATACCAAAGGTTGGTGAACAAAATTCTTAAATCGTTGATTGGGAGAACAATAGAGGTGTATGTGGACGACATGATAACCAAATCAAAAAACCCGAAGGAACATGTCGAGCACCTCGAGGAGACATTCGGACTTTTGAGGAAGTACAAGATAAAGCTCAACCCTAAGAAGTGTGCCTTTGGAGTCGAGTCGGATAAATTCCTTGGGTTCATGGTGAGTCATCGGGGGATCGAAGTGAATCCCGAGAAGATCCAGGCAATCGTACAGATGAGATCTCCTCGTAACCTGAAGGAGATACAAAGCCTTACAGGGAGGTTGGCGGCATTGAGTCGGTTTATATCCAAGGCGACAGATAAGTGCCAGACATTCTTTCAAGTGATAAGGAGAGAAAAGAAAACATAATAGACCCCTGAATGCGAAGAAGCCTTCCAGAATTTGAAGCAATATTTGCAGTAAGCACCTCTGTTGTCCACACTGCGGGATGGGAACGTGCTGTTCCTATATATGGCGGTATCGAATCATACCACGAGTTCTGTTCTGGTGAAAGAAGAAGAAGGGGTTCAATATCCGATATATTGCACGAGTAAGGCCCTGCTCAATGTCGAGACCAGATACCCACCGTTAGAGAAATTGGCACTTGCTCTTGTGGTTGCTGTTCGGAAGCTGAGGCCATACTTTCAAGCATTCCCTGTCTCGGTAATAATAAACCAACTTTTATGACAGACTCTACACAAGCCGGATGCTTCTGGTCGGCTAGTAAAATGGGCCATAGAATTGAGTGAGTTCGACATAAGTTACAAACCCCGAGCAGCAATAAAGGCCCAGGCAATGGCCGATTTCGTGGCAGAATTCGCAAAGCCCGAAATAGGTTTCGACCAGCTGGATGCTGCTACAGTCAACAACGAAGACCGGGGATGGCAGGTGTTAGTGGATAGATCCTCAGAGGAGCAGGGGTCTGGAGTAGAGATTGTTTTGGAAGGCCTAGAAGGGGAGAAGATCTCTTATGCTGTAAGGTTGGAGTTCACAGCCACAAATAACCGGGCAGAATACGAAGCTCTAATAGCAGGCTTGGAATTGGCTAAGGCAGTGAAAGCGGTTAGGGTGAAAATCCGAACTAATTCCCAACTGGTTGCAAATCATGTCAGTGAAATGTTTCAGCCGAGAGATGGGAAGATGGAACAATACTTGAAGAAAGTCAAGCAGATGATTGGGAAGTTTGAGGCCGTTGAGGTGATACAAATCCCAATGGAGGAGAATAGTCGAGCAGATATTCTGGCCAGGCTGGCAGCTGTAGCAGATCCAAAACTGCCTAAGTCGGTCCCTTTAGAGGTGAAATCCAGCCCTAGCATCGAGCAGAATTTGGAGGTGCTGCGGATAGATCAGAAATGCTCATGGATGGACCCAATGATCTCATACATTAGGGATGAGGTATTACCACCAGATAAGTTACGAGCTCGGAAGATCAGAGCTTAGGCATCGAGGTACACAATAATTGATGGGGTGTTATATCGGCGGGGATACACCACCGTTCCTTCGGTGTTTGGATGAGGACGACGCAGATTACGTACTAAGAGAAGTACATGAAGGAGTTTGCAAAAACCATTCTGGCGCGAGGTCCCTTGCCCACAAAGCTCTAAGGCAGGGATACACCACCGTTCCTTCGGTGTTTGGATGAAGACGACGCAGATTACGTACTAAGAGAAGTACATGAAGGAGTTTGCGGAAACCATTCTGGCGCGAGGTCCCTTGCCCACAAAGCTTTAAGGCAGGGATATTTCTGGCCGACGATGCACCAGGATGCGCAGGAGAAAGCCAGGAGTTGCTAGAGTTTTACAAATTTCTCTACCCAGCCACCAGAGAAGCTCACTTCTATGGCCTCACCATGGCCATTTGCTCAATGGAGAATTGATTTAATTGGGCCGTTGCCAAAGGGACGAGGGGCAGCAACACATGCAATAGTAGCAATAGACTATTTCACGAAGTGGATAGAGGTAGAAGCCCTCAGCAGGATCACAGAGAAAAAGACGACTGACTTCGTATGGAGAAACTTGGTCTGTCGGTACGGGATCCCTTATGCCCTGATAGCAGACAATGGCAGGTAGTTTGATAACCATAACTTCAGGGACTTCTGCCAGAACCTTGGGATAGAGCTGAAGTATTGCTCGCCTGCTCACCTTCAGTCTAACGGACAAGTAGAAGCAGCCAACAAGATAATCAAGAGGCTTTTGAAAACCAGGCTTGGAGCAAAAAAGGGTGCATGGGTTGATGAGCTTCCAGGTGTATTATAGGCATATAGGACAACTCACAAAACAGCAACCGACGAAACTCCGTTCGCCTTGGCCTTCGGACATGAAGCTGTTGTATCGGTCGAGATAGGGACGACCACGCACCGGACAGATCACTTCGATGAGCAGGAAAACAACGACTAGATGTGCTTGAATCTGGATTTGTTGACCGGGATGAGGGAGCAAGCATCGAAGCGATCAGCCGTCTACCAGCAGATGGTTGCTCGGTATTACAACCAGAAGGTGTGTATACGACAATTCAAGGTCAGCAATTGGGTGCTAAGGAGGGTGAATCAGAACACGAAAGACTCGACACAAGGAGTACTTGGACCAAACGGAGCCTATAAGCTTATCCACGCGGATGGCCACGAGGTGAAACGCCCCTGGAATGCAGCACACCTCAGGGAATATTTTCAGTAAGACTAGTTCATGCTTTAAAGTTATTTCTTTTTGCTCTTGTATTTATTCGTTTTATGTTAAATCAATCTCGTGTAAGTTGAATTCAGTAATTAATGAAACGATGAGGAATTTCAGTTAGTTGTAATGGTATAAAAATTTCTAAGGCATGCAAAGGCTCACTAAGTCTCAAAACTTGTTTTATGGCGAGACCAGAAGTCAAACATGCTAGGATCTGCTCGACCAAACAAAGACGAGCAGACCCTCAAATGTTATAAAAATGCCTAAGACATGCAAAGACTCATTAAGTCTCAAAGCCTGTTTTATAGCGAGATCAGAAGCTAATCGTGCCAGGATCTGCTCGACCAAGCGAATGCGAGCAGACCCTCAAATGTTATAAAAATTTCTAAAGCATGCAAAGGCTCACTAAATCTCAAAGTCTATTTTATGACGAGACCAGAAGTCAAGCATGTCAGGATCTGCTCGACCAAGTGAAGGCGAGCAGACCCTCAAATGTTATAAAAATTTCTAAGGCATACAAAGGCTCACTAAGTCTCAAAACCTGTTTTGTGGCGATACCAGAAGCCAAGCGTGCCAAGATCTGCTCGACTAAGCGAAGGCGAGCAGACCCTCAAATGTTATAAAAATTTCTAAGGCATGTAAAAGCTCACTAAGTCTCAAAGTCTGTTTTATGGCGAGACCAGAAGCCAAGCGTGCCAGGATCTGGTCGACCAAGCGAAGACGAGCAGACCCTGAAATATTATAAAAATTCCTAAGGCATGTAAAGACTAACTAAGTCTCAAAGCCTGTTTTATGGCAAGACCAAAAGCCTAGCGTACTAGGATCTGCTCGACCAAGCAAAGGTGAGCAGACCCTCAAATGTTATAAAAATTTCTAAGGCATGTAAAGGCTCACTAAATCTCAAAGCATGTTTTATGGCGAGACCAAAAGCCAAAGCATACCAACACCTGCTGCTCAACCACAATGTAAGTGAACAAAAAATAAAATAATCTGCCAAGAGCTCGAAGTGAAGAAAGCAAATAAGAGCATTCTTATTAATTTGCCAACGATTATGAAAGCTGCTAGTCTTAACATACAATGCTCTAAAAAAGAAACCTACGACACAAAGTACATTCAAGAGGATGGCGGGTCAGTAAGCTGGGCTGTCTCTGTTGGCTGGTCAACCTCAGGAGCAGGGGGGTCCCTCCAGTTGCACCCGGGGGGGTACTTGCCTCGGCAACATCAGCAGGGACTGCACGAGGAGGAGATGTTCCCTCCTCAGCTGCATTTAGCTCCAACTCTTCGACATCTTCTTTGGCTGCCTTCTCATCCATATATTGAGCAACACCAGCGGCAAGCTCGTTCATCTTCATAACAGGATGCTCCTTCCATAGGACGACCACGATGCAGCGATAAGAATGCCGAAGCCCCTGGTCATATTGGTTGTCAGCTTCATTCTCTAGGTTCTCGACCTGAACCTGGCGGGAATCTTTGAGAGATTCGAGCTGAGCCTCGTAAGTAGCCTTTTATCTCTGCAGGTCCTGCTTGACCTTAGTCAGCTCCTCATCAAGAGTGATTGCCTCTGCCTGCGTAAGAGATTCCCACTCTATCAACTTCAGATTCTCAAGGTTGAGATCTCTGGCTTTCTTCTCGGCAACATCAGCTTTGTTTTTGGCCGACTGAACGTCATCTCTCATCTTTCGGTTATAGCGGCCGACCTTTGCCTTATAGTACGTGGCCATGCAGCCGAGATGAAAAAGACTATACTGCATAGCCTCCACCAGCTAGCCCAGAGTGCTACTGTCAAAGTCTTCCAAGTCCTTCTTGCTAACAAGCCTAGAAAACTCACTGATATAAGGGACCGGATGCTCTGCTCGATTGTCGGGCAAGCGAGGTTTCGACTCTGCTGGTGGAAGAGGAGAAGTGGGATCAGTGGCTGTTCCACTACTTTCACCGACTTTGGTAGGAGGAGGTGGTAGAGTCCTCAAGGGGGGGACCTGCTCCGCGATGTTCACCCGTTTCGCAGAGGGAGCATCCTTATTCTGGTCTTGCTTAGCAGAATAAGGTCGAGGACGTTTACGATTCAAAGCCTTGATCACAACATCCTCCATCTTCAGATCAGTGTGCACCAGGCGAGATTCGAAGAAGTTGTAAGTAGATAGCAACTCTCGGCCTGAGCAGGAATTGGTTAACACAGTCTTGACCTGCTTGAGCGGTTCAGGTTCAAGCTTGTAGTGGACACCCTAAGAACCTGCAGTTCAAAAAAAAATTGGGTTAGAGATAAATAAAAAATGAGAACAACTAGGGATACAAGACATCTAAAACGAGCAGGCAACCTGGGACCACAAAACGGGAGGGGACGCGATAGTTCTTCCCGTCAATTTGTGCAACTTGACCCTAGGGACCCCCAGTAAAAACAAATTTTTTCTTCCAATTCCCACCACCACCTGTTGGAAGACTAGTTATGGGTTTCCTAGTCTTAGTAATCGATATGAAGTAATACCAGCCGGCGTCTTTGGGGCTGCTCTTTAACTGGTACAGGTGCTTTACTTCATCAATGGTGGGCTCGCTTTGGCAGCATCTATCCCACAATATGAACAGACCAGAAAGTACCCTCTACCCGTTGGGGTTAAGTTGACTAGAAGCTAAGTTCAACCCACTAAGCATTCGGGCAAAATAGGGTTGTAGGGGGCATCTCATCCCAAACTTAAAACTTTTCAGAAAAAGAGTAACGTATCCCTGGGAGGCCTACTGAGAGTATCTTTTTTTCCCGGGATCCTAAGGGGTATATCATCAGGAATGTCATACCTAGTCCGGAGGTCAACGAGGTCGTCTACTGTGGTCGTGCACGTGATGAAGTCTATAGCGTAATGCTTCGATAAAGCCCTACCTCCTACTTTGCTCTTCTTATCTGGTCGTGATGTTCCTGGTGAGGACATTTCACCAGAATCTTCTCCCGGGTCCTCACTAAGGGTATCTTCCGAACCAGAAGATCCCTCCCCACCACTATTGCTAGTTGAGGAGGTTATTTGGGGAGACATCCTCCTAACACTAGTCCCAACACTAGATCTAATCGGTTCTAAGGGGATTCCAAGGTCAAAGGCAGAATCGGCGAGTAGACTAGGCAAAAAGTCTAATTCGTCGTCATCAATCTCAATTACCTTCTCTTTGCCTTTTGACATTTCCTAAACTATGACCAAAGCAATATCACCAAACACTACCCAAGCAAAACAAAGAAAGAAGAAATTTTCTACAACTATCCCAAACCGAAGAAATAGAAATAATACTTGAAGTTGTGGCCTAGTCGAATAGAGACAAAGAAGGTAGCTTTTACGCCGAGGGAGAGAAGTTACTCAGTCACCGGAGAGGTAGAAAAGGGCTAAGAGATGAGTTTCTCTTTTGGGGTTTTGGGTTCCCTAATGAGGAACAAACTCTTGGGCTATCAGCATTTAACGGCACGAATTCCAAGGGTTTCATAACCATCGGTTTGAAATTCAAATAGAGGGACAGATCTCTGCCACATCACCTCGCCCGCAATTAAATGCAACACGACTCCTCACAGCCTTACCTATCCTGCGCAAGCCAAAACTGTTGAGTTTCTACTGTCGGTCCACTACATTACCCAACACCAGAAATTGGGGGACTGATGTTTGGGAGATATACTTCGATAAGACCAACCATGATGAGCAGATGTCTGGTAGCAGGTGACCAAGAACAGGAATATTCTGCAGAAGTCTGGTAGTAGGTGACCACGAACAGGAATATTGAGCCGAAGTCTAGTAGCAGATGACCCCGAACAGGAATATTCTACTCGTTCACGAATGCACCCTCCACGGGGCCATGGCGGGAGTTGGCCTCCTGCTAGGAGCATAAGGCCATTCCTGCTAGAGGCTGAGAGGGGGGGGGGGGAGACCCGGTCAATGACGGTTGGCAAGACGTGCATTGCTGCCCGAGAATCAAGGCACGAAGTCCACTCAGCCACAACTACGATAATGACACACCCACTTCCGAGTGTTGAGAGGGGTGGTGGACGTGGATTGCAGGAAGGGCCGAAGTCAAAGGAAGCCTATAAAAAGGTAACCAACGAAGGTAAACAGGTTAGACTTTTTGAGATTAGAACTAGAAAAGAGAGCTTTCTATTTGAGAGATCATAAAAAAGCCATAATATTAGTGGCTTTGTTTCCCAGGAAGACAAAACCTATATTTCTAACTTGAGCGTCGGAGGGTTTACGCCGGAAAAACACCCGGCGTGCTCTAACCTGTCTTTGTGTATGCAGGAGTCTGCGGAGAGGAAATCTTACGAGGAGAGATCCTGGTCGTTGAAGAGTTAGTTGAGGAGAGATCCTGGTCAAGGACGAGCAGATAACCAGAATCCCGCATCAACATAATGTTCGATAAGTTCTTCATCTGATGTTCTAAACTTGAAGCCACGGGGAAGAAAGGGTTTGTGTTCTTGCATTTTGTTTGAGAAGAAAAGGCTTAATTGAATGGTGAGTTGATTGACTGAGAAAATTTGTTCGTGAATTACCGAAAACAAAAAACAGAGAAGCCGAGACACAGAAGGAGAACAAAAGTAGATGGTATGTATGTCGGTGAGTAATGTTGTGTTATATTTATAGTCTGTGTTGCTTAAATTGCAAGCTACCACTAGGTTTCCTAAACGGGCAAATCCAAGAAAGGCGGGAAAATATTGCGTTCTAGAATTCCTAGTTGGCAAAACGACTACAATGCGCATTAACTTTCTTTTAACTTTCTTTTCTAACAAAATTATTGCCATCCAAGTAAAATATAATTAATATTAATGTAAACATTAAACTAAATATTTTATTTTTCAATTTTATTTTGAAGTCAAAATTTCAATTGATAAATAAACTAAATATTAATGTAAATATAATTAATATTAACATAATATTACTAATAATTTGTAATACTAAAATTTAAATTTAATAATCTCGTTCAATATAGCACCGGACATGGTTTTGTATTAAATTTTAATTTAACTTAATACAATATATTATAATTTAAATTATCAACTTTGCAAATAATTTCATAAATTGTTTAGTAAATGTAGATGGCGAGACAATAAGTTGTGAAATAAATTATCATAAATGTTTGATTTGTGTGGGAGGAAAAAAAAGAAAGAAAGATGAAAAAGGTGAAGGGTAAGTTTGGAGAGCTGTCCAATAATAGAATGACAATTAGGGTGTAGGAAGTGAGCACTGCTGTGGCAAAAAATCTCAAGGTCAAAGGCTGTTGACTTTATTCAAAATTCAAAAAAAAAATTGTTGTTAAGTGACTGTTGTAGCATTGAGGATGAAAATAAACGTTATTGTGCTAAAATGTCGAGTTCTAACAGCTTCATATCTCACACCCACGCCAAAATCTTGAGTATTAATATCTTCAAAATCTTGATTCTTTAGAAGAGAAGGAAACATGAAAAATAAAAAAAGGAAGCCTCCATTGTCATAAACCCAATGTTTCTAACAACGTTAAACAGTTTCTAACATGATGCGAAAGCTTTGTTTTAGTTATTAATTGTATCTCGATATTTTACGACTTCTGTTTTGATTAATTTCCTAATACTTTTATGATCTTTTTATTGTTAACAAAATGAATCCACATATAATTAACTTGATTCTAAATTAATGTTACAGTTTCTTAAAAATTATTTTAATTTTTATTATTAATATCGCTCGTATCTTTCTATCTGTAATGACTAGATTTGAGAATGTTATATGTATTATTTTTATACTTTACAAGGGTAAGATTCAAATAAACCCCTAACTAGAGTGACAATTTTTAAAATGTTGCCCGATGATACAAAAATATCGATTTACCTCCCTAAATATTTAAGCAAGTTAATAATTAACTGATGTTGACTTAATAAAATAAGGGATTACCTTTATTAGTAACAAATTATTCTGCCGAACGTTATTGTGCGCCTTTTTGACAAGCTGTTGATATGCCATCTCTACAAAAGAAAATGTGGGAAACAAAAAAGCAACTACAATAAAATATTTAAAAAACTATTAGGATTTTAATAATCAAAATGTGCATTTGCTTGGGTGGTTAAAAATTATTAAATTGATTCATTATTTGGGCTTTGGATTCAAAAAATTACAAGGAATGCCATTAAAGAAAAACATTTTCTGATTTGCACTGTAATTTCAACGACTCAATTTGAAAATTCAAAAATCATCTTTATCTCTCTATGACTGTAACAAAAAATTTGTGTCGTCAGCCCCGAGTCGGCCACCGTTCAAGGCTGCCGGTCTTTATTTTTTGGTCACCTTTCCAGCCGCAACAACCACCATTCGAACCAGAAGTAACCGCCCATCAGGCCCCAAGCGAGAACCGCCGCTGATTAGCTGCCGATCGGCGGGAAAAGGGTTATAACAGCCGCGATCGCGGCTGCAACACCCCAAATTTTATAACAGCGGCCATCGCGGCTGTAATACCCCAAATATTGCGATCGCGGCTGTTCTCTTTTGAAATTAAATTTAATTTCACAATATCTTACAATTGATTTCACGCGAATTGTTTGGATTAAGTTTGTATTAGTAAGCCTTATAAATAATTTGCAGTTAAAATAATTAAACTTATTGTTGCGTATAATGTATTCGACGGAATGTGTGCGAAAGTGGGTGCGTTGTTGTCGCTTTAATTTACTTTGGATGAGCAATTTTTTTTTCTTTTTTGGGGCTTGATTTGGTCATGGCTGGTTAGGGAATGGAGAGAGAAGTTTGAGAATGGTATTAGCCTATTAGGTCTCATTGAATAGGAAACTTGTAGAAAGGTTCGAGCTAAAAACCCCTCAAAAGTACAATTGTATCAATTGAAAAATTTGCAGCTTATAACATCCAGATCCCTGAACTATAAAATATAATAATTGAAACCCAAGGCTAAGTTGTTATATCCTTACTTTCTGCAATAGAGAATAAAACTCTCCACAATTAGCCATAACAATTTTTTCTTCAATGCAGAAAACGAATCATCTCAGCATTAGACTGTCTCAAATTATACACTCTTTCATACATTTTAGTGTTTCAAAACAAAGCTCAAAAAGAACGAAAAAGAAGAAAAAAGAAAAGGCAAAAGCCAAGAATCCAGCTAGGGAAAACAACTAAAGCTGATAATCTACCAAAAGTGCAGCTAATAGCCACAGGCATCCTGCTTCCATTTGTTTAATTATCGCGTCTCCTCCGACGAGCAGGAGCAGCAGCAGTTTCTTCCTTCTCGGTCTCTTCTTCCTTTTCACCACTGTCCTCTTGTTTGCTCGAGGAACTCTCTGCAGCTTCTGTTTCTTTTGGGGGCTCTACTTTAGCCTGCACATGGTAAGCCAGCCCAGTGAGACAAAAGTACTAACACCACCCATGATTGTTAATAAACACTGAAAACAGGAAAATCGACCACTAGAGAGATTCAAGACTAACCTTCTTTCCACCAAAAATGATCTTGAACAGAACTGTGATGATCACCGCCACAACAGAGACAAGGATACCAATTGTAAGGTTTGGTTGTTTCTCTCCCTTCTCAATCACATCCTGTTGTACAAATACCAGTTTCAGGTATCCATTCCATATACTATCAATAAATTGCACAAAAGAAAAATAAAATATTATATAAACTTACAATGATCTTAAGTTTGTATGCATCCAAGAAAGGAATGTCTGCAACCTTGTACAAGAGATCAAATACCTTCTTCTGCAGGAAAAAAATTAAACAATTACGTTAGCACATAGATAACAGATCATATAAGAGTAATATGGATCAACTGCTGCCTAATCCATTACCTGGAAGCCTGCAAGGCCATCTGAACCAGCAGCTGCTTCCTCAGCCTTCAGTTTCTCTTTCTCAACATCAAACTTAGGCTTCCATGCAGAAGCCCGATAGGACTCTGCAACTTTCTCATCCTTTGATATCAAAATGTTGTCAAACAAAATACCATCCTGCATTGTCCAGATCTCAATGCCAACAGCAGCAATAGGCTCAAAGTCAGGTTTGTCAAGCTCAAAATAGTTGGGGTTTGGAATCTGCTGAGGCTTCCAAATACCCTTGTAATTAGGGTTGTCAATATGTGGAGCATGCCATTTGCCCTTGTAGGCAGGATTCCTCTTCATTGGCCTCTTCCACTCGCCGCATCCAGGGGCTGCTTCACACTTTGGGTTATCAATCTTTGGGGCCTCCCATTCACCATCCTCCTCATCATCCCAATCCTCAGGTTTTGTGGCCTCAGGGTCATCTATCTCCTCAGGGTCATCATCCAGCCATCCTTCAGGTTTCACAGCATCCTCATCTTCAATTTCCATGGGAGCATCCTCATCCCAGTCTTCAGGTTTTACTGCATCAGGGTCAGGAATCTTTGCCCTCTCATCCCAATCCTCAGGCTTCTTGTCATCTGGATCAGGAATTGTCTTCTCAGGAATGAGCGGTGGCTGAAAATCATCAGCAGCGAGGAAATTTGCCTTCTGCTTCTCCTCTCCATCAATTAAAATTCTCAACTCATTATCAGGTTTCAAGATGGCAGTGTATACATGAGTCAGTTTATCAGAGGGCACAGAAGGTGGGTTCTTGAGATGGTGTTCAATGTACTCTCCACTCTTGGGATTCTTATGCTTTAAGATGAAGTGCACCTTGTTTGTTGCACCACATTTATCAGGTCCAAACATAATCATATACGGAGATTCATTGTCGAACTCCTTGGATACCCAACCTGCCTCCTGAGGCCGCAGGTATTTCAGATATGCACCACCACATTCAAGACCATTCTGGAGGCGAACCTCATACTGGAGGACAACAGTTCCATCCTTCAAACTCAGGGGCTCATCAAGCTCCTTCACTATCGCGTACTTCTTTGCCGGCTCACCAACAAGAAGGCCATAATCTTCATGACCCTCACTCTTTGAATGCTTCCATACACCTAAAACCCAAAACCACACAGAAAATGTTAATGTCCATCCAACTTCACGAACCAACCTAATTTCCAAACTCAACCTAACTACATTCTGACGTTTGACATAGAGAACTCTGGATGATAAATTTTTCACACATCTGAAGTTGGGCACATAAACCATTTTATTGCATTTTAATCAGTTCAAGACAATAATCAACGATCTCTTCACTGTTATTTTGGATGTTCCTTATGTTTCTTGAAGTGTTTTGTGTATAATATTAATGCAAATGAAATAACCCCTAGAAGGTTTCTCTTGTTGCATGAGACAAATAAGGCATTCTTATGCTCCTTTCCTAAAGTAAGCAAAGTGCCATTGGACCAGTAGCAGAAAATTTGGGTCTCCTACATACGGTACACATTAAACCACACACAACAACAACCCAACAAAAATTTGCACCTGTGCAGGAACATTCCCGACAGCATACATACACAACAACTAACTTTTCGATGATACACTCTTTATATATATACACACATAACGGATGCAGTCGTTCTCTGGTATAGGATCCTCACTTTGTTAAAGTCCGGGACCAACGACCAACTTTAGTCGCAGATTATAAGTCCGGATTGAAAAATTTTATATATCCTCGAGATTTCAAATAAAATCTACTTACTACACCAATCATTAATTATTAAAATCACCAATAATTAACACTCAGCCATTATCAGTACAGATCAAAAAAGAAAAAAGAGAAAGAAACTAACCTTTGTATTCATCTTTCTGAGAAACGATCCATCGTCCGTCGAACGACTCGTCATACGACTCGTACAAGATCTGAAACGTTACATCATCAGAACCGTATATATACGACAAACACAAATTATACAGTACTAGAAATAATAATGCAAATACGCGCAAATGTAAATATAGAAAAAGAAAATATGGTACCGTGGCATCATCAGAAGCGGAGATCAATTGAAATGAAACGAAAGCAGCGAAAAGCAGGAGAGCGAACCGCAGAGAGACAGCCATTCTCTGCACCATGTGTGAGAGAGAGAGAGTCCGAGACCGCGATCTGAATCTAAATCTTAAAATCAATCAACCCAAGTGCTACTAAAGTTGTTACTCGGTGTTGTAACTTGCGAGATCTTATATAGATCTTTCTAGAGACTGCCATCGACTTGTTTCGTCCAATGACAATTGATGCCACGTGATATTATCCAATCGCTGTTTGCCACGTCCACGGTTCCATCAATGCCGCTTCTATTTGTTTTATGCGTGATTTCTTGTCCAATTAATTTTCGTGCGAGACCCGCTCCATAATTCTTGCGCGGTCAAGGCCCGTTTTAGTCTTTACATTCAACGGCCCGTTTTATTCAGCGAAATTGATTTATTAGCATTTTTGTTTCGGCCACCTCACACCCTCAAATCTCAATGTCGACCCAATTCAATATTCATTACACCTCCCCCCACCCCAAAAAAAAAAAAAAAAAGACGGTAAATATAATTTCACTGATAATTTATATGGAATAAATATTTTAATAAGGATCAATTACTTTGTTAAAGTCTAAAAGACAAAAAGATACAGCATTTCAGTAAATTAAAAGATAAAGTATATGTGTTTTGTTAATCTTTTAGTTTATCCCTTCTTATTACTCATGCTTGGCAAACTTATTTTGATACTTCAACTACATATATCTAGATTCTCAACATATTTCATATTTGTAAATTACTTTAATAAACATATTTGTACCTTGAACGGCCCATTTGATGTGCCCAAAAATAGGCCCATTCAGCGAAATTGATTTATTAACACTTTTGTTTGGCCACCTCGCACCCTCAAGTCGATCCTATTCAATTCTTAGTCAAAAAAATTAGATACGGTAAATATAATTTCACTAATATTTTAATATGAAAATAAATATTCTAATAAGGATCAATAACTTTATTAAAGTAAGATATCAGTTAAAAGACAAAAATACACTAATTTTAATATATTATAAGATAAAATATGCGTGTTTTGTTAACTTTTTGTTTATCCCCGAATGGATCTCTTATTATTACTCATGCCTGGCATAGTTCGAAGATACTTCAATTACGTATATCTAGATTCTCAACATATTTCATATTGCAATATAGTTGTAAATTATAACCAAAAAAAAAATATACTTTTGTTTTGATCCAAAAATAGCTCACTCATCAAAAATAATTTCCCCCCTAACGGACACTCAAAAAATAGTTTGTTTTAACATATTATATATTGCCGTAAGGAGTTAAAATAATTTTTTTAAAGTACAAATCTTAGTATTTATTTTTTAAAAAAAAAAATTGACTAAAGTTTTTCAAAACTACTTAGGCTATATAACTCAGGCCAGCTCTCCTTGAAATAGTTATACACCTTAAAGGGGTTCTATCATAGTCGGACCCTAACTACAAACATAACAACACTAACTGAATTATATAGAATTAGCCAAAGTATCGGCATAAGGACTCCATTAAATTTCAGCCGTTGCCTCGTCAGTTTTATGGTTTTATGTTGTAATTAACTTCCTCGCATTTGTGGTTTTTGCATTATAGCACCCGCGAATCAAAATCTTGACTCTGCTACCATTAATTGTTGCAAAAAATATCTTAAGTTCTGTTCACAACTGTTGGTACTCCAGACTAATTTCAACAGCACAGTTACAATGTATGGTAATCAATTGCAAAGAAGCTGCAAACGATCATGATCATTGTTTTTAGAGTAATGATAGAGTAATAGACTACAATATTATATTTATTTGTACAAACTGAAATGTACAATTGATGTGACATGAATGTATTGATTGGATAAAAATTAGGCTTTTGTTTAGTTATATAATAAAATCATGTTATGTAGCAGTCGTTACATGAAAATCCAACGGCTGTGAAAATATAGGATAATAAAATCATGTTATTTCCACAGCCGTTGAATTTTCATCCAACAACTGCTATATAATCATATATGTTACATGATTATGTAACATAACAATCTCTTAAAAATGATCATATACTCCAGTTATTATATATTTTCATTCATATATTATACAATTTTTATGCTTTTCATTCGTCTAATATCTCACGCTACATAGTTAATACAAGTAGTTTGTGTGTGATTCTATCATTGCCACTGTTTTGATAATTGTCCAATTCGCTGTTGTGCGGTCAAATATGTATATAAATGAGCCTTAATCTTTGGTGAATAAACAATGTTATCAAAATTGACTCATTCTCAATTACAAAGGTCAAGAGAATGTTGACATCTTTTGCAGGGAATTCAACCTTGATGGGCACTAAAGCTAATTTTTAAGTAGATCGAATTCACATCTGGTGCAATATTCTAGATTTAATTGGGAAGGAGGCCACTACTACCTAGCTACCTGCCTACCTTATATGTACACTTTTGAAGAGATATACAAGATAAGCCCTTGAAAGGCTTGGAGCGCATATATTGTGCTACAACCACATAGCATTCAGTTCAAAGAGCTAGCATAGGCTCTAAGCCTCTAACATCCAATTTATTCATTTATCACGAGCACATAGAATCGCAATTGGTCCTGTTTTGACAGTATCATGTGCATGCGGTGATTAGGGTATTGCTAGTCGTAAAGCCCATTTAGAGAAAATTTCGAAGTTTTTTTTTTCCCCCTCTAGGTTTCTCTCATTCTGAGAAAGACAGTCGTAATAATCTTATAGCAAATTAATATTTTATACAGCTGCAAAACTATTTATCAATGAAGCGGAACAGCATATACTTTAATTCTTAGACTGCCTCCTCCTCCGGACCCTTATCAGAATTATAATGATTAGCAATCCCCCGATAATACGTGTTGATTTTTGCCATTTGTGCAGTACATAATAATAATCTTGATTCTTATTAATTCTTGTCATATATGCACCACATAATTAAATTAATAGTCTCGATTATATACGTATGCGTGTATCATGATCGATGGTCTTGATCCCTGCATATGTGTATCACACTTAACGGTACGTGCCGTAATATTCGTATCATAATGGCCTTGATGAAAGAATTAATCTTTATGTGATAAAGGGATGCCCTAGTTTGTCTGCACAACATTAATTCAAGGTTGTCCGGTTCAACTGCTGGTTAAAAATATTGACATGCATGATCAAAGTCTATGAACAAATTTCTATATCTTGGGCTAGTGAGTTGTAAAATTGCTATGAAAGATGAATATTGTCGATGAATTACCTTCATAATGTATACAGCCAGAGAAGATCCCAGGGAGCTCATCTCATTCCCCCCCACCATTGTGACAGACAAGAAGGCTCTGCAAGTTATTTACAGAAGCATTTATAGAGCTGCTAAGTCAGCTATATAATTAGTTAGAGTTAGTTTTACAGTCTTGATTAGGAATATAGTTAAATCATTAGATACTCATCGTAATTAGCTAGTGTAAATATAGTTACAATTGTACAGAGCACATTAGTAGTGATTGAATGACGAAATCAGTTTGTCATTGTTTCTCTCACATTTTCTCTCATTTTCTTTGTTCCCAAACAACTGTTTCTTACATATTACGTTTCATAACTTTGAAAGCTTATGCTGATTAATTGCTCCATTAGTTACAAGATCAAACTTCTCTGTAAGCACAGCTGACAAACAACACCCCGTTGACTGAATTCCAATTCATATCGTGCAAAAGATGTGCTGATGTTGTGGAAAACTTTTCAGCTCGGACTAACTAATAAATAAGTAATATTGTATATCTCTTACTTAATTTTGAAGCTGAAACTTATGTACATCAACATACCTGGTGCCATCATGGTTCATTTCAGATCAAAATTTGATTTCCTGATCTTCTTTACCGCTGCCGGCACGCCAGATTTCACAGCTAAGAGCCTATATTTTCCGAACTGCCCTACCTCAACGGCGCCTTCTGTATCAGAAGGAATGATTTGCAAAGCCAAGAGGAGCCGTTGAGGGAGAGAGTTCGGAGAACGTTAGCTCTCAAAATTAATTTTCCCATTCAAAGAGACAGCTGAATTTACTTTTTGAATTTGATGAGATGGGGATGTTATTGCTCAGGGTTTTGGGGTACTTGTAGCGTTCATTCAGGGCTAGGGTTTTATTACATGTATATCAAAGGCCATTTTTTTTTTCAAGGACTTGTTTCAACCAATGTTAAGGGACTTACAGAAAAACTACTCACAGAATCACAGTCATCTTATAACGACATTTTATAAAAGTCCACGATGTATAATATTTATTCAGTGACGCGTCTTTGGTAACATCCTAAGAAATTGGAATTATACACAGGTTTATTCAGTAAGCACTGGCATTATTTGGTGTCTAAGTTGGTTTTCTGAAGAAAAGAAAGGAATTAGAAGCTAGCCCACAGAGATTTGGACGAATGGACAGTCTGCATTTGATCACAAACCGCATGCTCCACTTGTTTTAAGTTTCAATTAGTATTAATTTTGGTAGAAAATAAGGCCAGCTCAGGGTTTCCATCTAAGCAAATACCTCAGCTACTTCAAAATAGCTAGAGCCAGGGCCTAGGGGTGGCCGGGCGAGGCCCTAGGGCACGTTCTAATTGAGGTTTTTGTAATTTTGGAGAGGGGGACAAATAATAACATTATGTCGGGTTATGGTTTTAAACAAGGACTCCTGCTTAATTTGTCCTAACTAGATAGGGTCTGCAGCTTTAGGCTTCTCCGGCATCAAAGAAAAGGGCAAATTCAGTTACCAATATTTACTCTCTAGGTACCGCAATAGTACTGCTTCCGCCAGAGCATAATCTTATGTCTCTAGACATAATCTTATGTCATTGGCTAAGCTAATTAAGAAGAAGCATGTGTTTGGCAACTTTATTCTAACCTAATTTTACACACACACACACAAACAAAAAAAAAAAAAAGAGAAATGAGTATTTCTCCAAGAGCTAATAGTTCTTCAAAAACAGTTGATTTTTTTCCCCCACAATCAAAGTTCAGAACTAAACAATTTAAATTAAGTACCTGTTAGAACTAATTAATCATTCTGATGCTGTAAAAATTTCTCTCAAATAAAAGGGGGAAAAAAAAAAGAACACCATGCACGTACAGAACTGATTAAATGGAGTCATAAGCTTTCGACCTCCCCCTAGGGTTTCCAACATTCCCATGCTTACAAGGCCAATTTGAGGAAGCATGGTATATTGGAAGCCTTCGAGGGAGGTTGGAAGCTTCTCCATTTTTAACTTATAAACAATTATGCTTGCTTGTTTGTTTTTCGCTATGGCTAGTTAGATTTATATAGGGAAAATGAACCACTATTTGGGAATAAAAATCTTGTGCAATCCTCCGTACAAGGTGATTCACATGTTTTTAGAGTTCTCCAATTTCAATGAGAAGCATAATGTACACCTTATTTAAAAGGGAACTCAAAGGCCTACACTACCCCCGTCTTACTGCTTAGAAAAGAATCCACCATAGATTTGTTTGGTTTTCCTAAATCTGTTGGCAAGCAGCATACTGGATTTTTTATATCCGTTTCTGATTTGAACTGTGCTGATATTTTGATGATCTTGTGACACATGGACATTTATAATATTGTATAGTTGAGATGTAATCACAACCTTATACAAAGAAGATCACACAAAAATCATATCAGCATTGACTCCGAATCCATATGTATGTAGATAGATGTATGCCAACTACATCCATAATTATTTCGAAGAATAAATTAAAGATCTCAAATTGACTCATGGCTCATTACAAAGGTCAAGAGAATATGAATCGGGAAATTCAACCTTGATGTATAAAGAAACTAATTTGGTTAATGGAATTCAACCTAGTGCTCAAAAGATGCCACTCACAGTCCAGCTAGTTGCTACCTACCCTACATATCATCAACGTGGAAATGGAATCCTATCCATTGGCCCGGAAAGTCAACTTGATTAAGTTTCTGCAAACATTAGCCCATCAGCCAGCCTTAAAATGCATATATTATGCTGAGAAAGACACCATAAAATGTTCAAACACTTCAAGGAGTTTGGCTCAAACATCCCTGTTTTCATAGGAGATACAAATGAATTGATTACTGCAGCTGCCAACCTACATGCATTCATCTATTAAAATGAAACATGTTTATAGTATTTTTTAGTGGGAAGAGAAGAATGCTATCACAATAAGCTAGCTATCTATCACAGTTGGGAATATTTGATCCGGTGCATTAGTGCAAAGAAAAGAATGCTATCTCTTTCCCAAAATGCATACATATCTGATCTGCTGTGAGAATATTATCTCTCAAATATTCCCCATGTGGCAGATGTGAAGAGACATGTGTCTTGAGTAATAATAGAAAACAACAGAAAGGAAAACTTCTTGTTTACTTAAAAATGTATTTTTCCTTCCATTAATACAATGTTCCGCGAAGTTGTAATTTCAAAGCTTCACTTTGAAAGATATCATATGAAGGTTAATTGATTCAGATTACAAATTTATGTATAAGAGATTGATTGAAAACCCCTCTTTCTTTCTATGTCGTGTCATCCATTTTGTGGATGTTAAGACTGAATAATAAATTATAGAGTAAATTTTATACGGAAAGAAATGATTGATGGTAAGTCACTTGAGATAGTATCCTAACAGCGAGTGTAAACATAATATTATTGGGCCTATAAAATACATAAATAGCAAACAAAGTTTATAAGTAGCTTAAAAGAATTGACTTTTTAAAACAATTGAAGCATATCATTATATCACAATTAAATCCATCCAAACAGTAATAAATCAACTTAAATTTACATGGCAAAGCATTGGATCTCAAAATAGGACCATCCATGAATCCTATTGTAGGGATCTTCTTACTTTTATTTAAACGTCTTAGCACGTTAAGGTTGTGAGATTATCTTATATAAATTTTTCTTCCCAAATAGACATCACGATTCACGGAGTTCAAGCATCTCTCTAGTTCTTGTGTATATATCTTATAATGGATTACCATATTGCATTAGTACATAATTCTTAAGTATATAATTTTATAGGGGTTGATGAATCATTTGAAAGGGATTTGTATATTTGAGTAATTTGAAACCTCCTTCTCATTTACAATGATTCCTTACTATTAATTAACCTTTTGAAGATTTTACACTTTTTAAAAAGTAGGGGAGTAGGGAAAATCAAATTGATTTTTTAACCACCTACCTTCCTATTATTTGAATGTAGATGGTATATATATATATACACACACACACACACTTGAAAACACTTGATCAAGCTTTTGGAAATTGAAACTTTTTAACGGTTTTACATTGTTAACTACCGAAGAATTCTATCCAATGTGAGAGTAGAAATAGGGATCTACCCGTTCTTGGCAATATAAAATATGTGTAGTTACATAAAATAAGAAATAAATTTTTGTTTTTTGTTATGTAAACTTTTGATCTTCATTTTCACAAGATTATATTTTTTCATTTTTTATTTATTTAATTTTTTTACTATTAACTGTAATTTTTATAATTTTTAATTAATACATTATTTTAATTTAATCTTTAAATTTATTTAAAAAAAAAAAAGCAAACGATTTAGAAACTGGTTAGACCAAGTCTTTGGCTACCATATCGGCCACATCCTTGTTATAGAGTTTCACGGCCAGCCGCGTATGTTTAACCTTTAGCAAGGAGCTGTAGTTATTTTTTTAAATATGCAGTGCAGGCAGCCAGCCTAATATGTATTATACGATTCATTGATATGCTTAATTATTCTAACATCCTATGAATTTGCAATATGATTAACGCATAGATTACGCATATGACTCTAGCTGCCGTAGCTTGTTTGGAGATGATGATATATGCGTAATGGGATGGTGGTAACTGGCAACGAAAGAAATTAATATATAAGCCCTCGGCACATGAAAAAGAGTGCATCCCACAACATCATTTGAATATAACATTACTGAAGTATTAATAATTAATTACATCTTCTATAATATGAAATTAATCTATCAAGTAATATAAATATTAAACAATTTGCCTCATACAATTGCCACTGCCCTTTACCACTTACAGTTTCGAAGAGTTGCACCAAATTTTTAATTAAAATATTATTTTAAATGTACTATATACACATAAAAGAAAGATGTTCCACTTCTTTAATTCAATTCTCATCCTAACAACACCCCACCCCACCCCCCACCAACCCCCCCCCCCCCCCCCCCCCCCCCCCCCCCCACCCACAAGATGTTACATCACTTGACCGGCACACCAATGTTTGTTGGCAAGCTCACATCAAACTTTTCATAATATGTTGTGATGTTAGCTCATGAGTTAAGGAAAATTTATTAAAATAGTCATTATATTTTTATATTTTTTAAATTTAATCTTTCAAATTTTTTTTCTATCATAACTAGTCAAATGCTAAATTTTTGGATCGATCAAATTGTTCTCGCTACTTTCATCAAATGTTCAAACAATGCCACTCTTGCAATACTCAACACTCTCAACAAACCTTAACACTCTCAACACCCTCAACAAATAGGGATGCCAAATATCCAATTATGGATAGATATTATCCATCTAAATACAAATCCATAATTATCCATAATGAATATATCCATATCCATATCCAATAGTTAATATTGGGCATGGATATGAATTTTATCCATATAGATATGGAGATCCATGGAATTTTATTTTTATTATATAAAAATAATAATATAAAATAGTTAAAATTCCAATATCAATTTTGGCTATTAAACTATTTATATTAGTAATAATATATATATATATAATAAAATGGTGGTCCGGTGGCCGGTGGCGGAGGTCCGGCAACTTTCCGGCGACCTTCCGGCGGTGGTCTGGTGACTTTTCGGTTGAGGTCCATTTATAATATTAAATCAATAAAATAAAATAATAATTGTTAATGGCATTAAATAAGTTAAAAAATTGAATGGTAATTTTGGAAACTTTAGTTTTTAATATAAGAGAAATTTAAATTCTTCACTGGTTAATTACAGCATTAACAAAATAGCTCTAATTATAAATTACATCATTCAAAAATTTTAGTTCGACTACTAGGAAGTGGAAGCAGAAAAGCACCTTGTTGAATGTTACATACATACATACATATATATATATATATATATATATATATATATATATATATATATATAAAGAGAGAGAGAGAGAGAGAGAGAGAGAGAGAGAGAGAGAGAGAGACTAGTTTTGAGAATTGTATTCAAGTTTCCTAAAATGCTATGGGGGTTATAATCTTTATTGTAGTAGATAAATATAATAACTCAAATAGTACTAATGGAAAAGACCCTAAATCTTAGAAACTCTTAAATGTTAATGAATGTATAATTTAGTATAAATTAATGCCAAGGCTTATTAGGGGATCCAAGCATTCTTGTTTTTGGATTGCAAAAGATGAATATTGTTTGGATGGGACTATTAGCATTTAAAAAAATATTTTGAATATAAAAATATCGTTTATGTAAAATACTATTACAAACAATATCTATTATGAGCTGAATATAACATAATTATTTCAAGCACCCTTAACACAAACCCATTATTCAACATACAATATTTTTTCATAAATTCTGAATTTTTTGTTTCCAACATCTTAAAAAAATGTTATAGTAAAAAATATTTGCCTATAAGGTAAGTGTGACCCTTTCATTCTTTTTCTAAAAGTAAAAAACTATTAAGATAGCCGTCTTTTTTGCTTATGATTTTCAAAAAATAAAAAACATATCTTAAACCCCAAACTTCCTCTTCTTCTTTCTCGGTTGCACTGCAAACCATATTGATCATCTTCTTCTTTCTCGATTGCACAAAGTTCCCTTTTGGGAGCAAAAACGAAAACTTTCTTTATTACAAATAATTAATTACTAAAATTGTGTTCGAACATTTGTTATAAACTTAAATTGATTTCAATGTTATAAGTGTATGCTAATTTTCTTAAAAATTTTATTTGGGTGTGCTGAATAATTTTATTGGTATTTTGAGTAAATAAAGATGATTAATTTAATTGGTTTAAGTAAGAAATATTTTTAGGTACTTTAAAGAATGCACAAAGTAAAACTTAATTTCTTAAACTTATTAGATAAATATAGATAATAATAGAGTGTTCAAAGTAATTAATTTTTAGAATTCAAATAGCTTCATCCCTTTTGTATTAATCGTCAAAAAATTGATTAATTACTTGGATTACTCCCCTTGTGAAAGGTCAATTTTCAAAGTGCCCTCTAAATTATTATAAACTTCAACTTACTCCCACTTTTGTTTAAAAGGTAAGAGAAAAATAAGAATGGATTAATTAAAAGTTTTCCCCTTTTTAACACAAATAGAGAAAAACTGAAATTTATAATAATCTAAAAGTATATTGAAAATTATTAGTTCATGAGCGATAATCCAAAATTTACCCCAATTACTTTCATTATCCATCAAGGTTGGACTCAGGAGAAAAGAGAGGCATTTTCTTCTTGACCTTTTGTAGTCTATTGGGAGTAAGTCATCAATATTTTAAGATAACTATTGTTGATGGCGAAAAACGACCTCAACAGCTGAGTTTGTTTCTTTTGGGGGATTGCAGCGCGAATCCAACCTCAAACGCAAGTTTGATCGCAACTTTTTATACCTGCCAACCAGAAAACATGGTTAGGATACGCCGGTGGGGTTCTGGCATAGACCCTCCGATGCTTAAGTCAGAAATTATGTATAAAAGAAGAAAAATGAGAATGAAGAATTATGAATGAGTTAAAGTCAAGTAATTTTCCGGAAGAGGGGCTAAAAATCTTGTAGAAGCTTTGGTTGATTTTGCTCACCCCTTCACCTGATGCGCTTTTCAATTTAAGTAGGCTCTTGGTCGTGGACAGTTACTTCCTTAACTTCAGCCCACTTTCTTTAGCAGTTGCAAGTGGTTGTCAGTTGGAGATGGTTTAAATAGATCGCGGCATACAGCTTCTCTAGAAATTAGGTCACGTTTTCTTGACCAGCAATTTTCTATGTCAAACTAATTCTCAGGTCGGACAAATATATTTTGAGGTTGGATTACTTCACTTTCATATCAGACATATGAATTTCGCAGTCGCTTATATAGGCTTGAGGTTGTATTCTTAAATTAAGTCATTCACATAAACCTCAGGTTGTACTTGTAAACTAAGTCGCCAACATAGGCTTTAGGTTATACTTATGAGGTCAGCTCAACAGCAATAAGTTTTGAGTAGATTAGGATTGACAATATTTCTAAATTATTATAAACTTCAACTTACTCCCACTTTTGTTTAAAAGGTAAGAGAAAAATAAGAATGGATTAATTAAAAGTTTTTCGCCTTTTTAACAAAAATGGGGAAAAACTAAAATTTATAATAATCTAAAAGTATATTAAAAATTATTAGTTCATGAGCGATAATCCAAAATTTACCCCAATTACTTTCATTATCCATCAAGGTTGGACTCAGGAGAAAAGAGAGGCATTTTCTTCTTGACCTTTTGTAGTCTATTGGGAATAAGTCATCAATATTTTAAGCTATATTATCTAAAAATTAATTTGTCACCCAAATATCGTAACTTGGCATTTGTTTGGAAGCCAATAGATTTAGAAGAACAACCAAAATAATTCCTATTTAAACCTTTTTAATAGGATTATTTCGGATTACGCCCTCATGAAACTACAATTTTTAGAATACCTTCAAACTATTCTAGACTTCAACTTACTTTTATTTTCATTCAAAAGATAAGGTAAAAAATGGGTGAAAATTGATGAAAAAATAATTTAATTGTAAGAAGGTTGGGACTCCGAAGCATGCAAGGGAGGTTGAAGGATTACTCTTCTTTATGTTATGCTGTCACATTCTTTCAATTGATCAGCAGCATCAACTATACCTGATGTCTTGTTTTTGGTGTTCGTTTGAGAATGATTATTGGAATTTCTCTGTTTCTTACCATCATATTCTGTGATCTTTTTAAGGGAGACTTTCAATTTCGTCTGTAATCTTCAGCTCTGAGTGGCCGATAATCAACTGCAATCTCGCATAAATTGATAGTTATTTTATTTTCAATTATGCGCAATTAAACATACCGCGGCATATTAGGAAGTAATTCTAGTGATGTGATGATATTAATATATAATGTTGCATGTACTAATATTGCTCTTAGGTCATGTAGAGGAGAATAGTGAAATTAAATTTCATAGTTTGCTTTAACATAAAGTTCGATAGGGAAAGGAATTACAATTTTTTTTTTGGGATAAATTTATCCTTGGCCTTAAATGCTAAATTACCTATATTAGTAATGAAATATAATTTAATATCAAATTTCCGGCGACGATCCGGCGGAGCTCCTACGAAGTTCTAGCGACAGTCCGGCAGAGGTTTGGTGAAATTCCGGCAAAGTTCCAACGACAGTTAATTTATATTTCTATATTTTCATATTAAATAAATAAATAAGTTTGTTTATTTTATTAAGTTTCTTAAATCATTGACTAAATTTAATTAATATAAAATTACTTATAATATTAAATTGATAAAATAAAATAATAATTATTAATTATTAATGGCATTAAATAAGTTAAAATGTTGAAGGGTAATTTTAGAAACTTTAGTTTTCAACATAAGAGGAATTTAAATTCTTCACTCCTTGGTATGGAATTCAAATTCTATATTATAATGTATATTAAATTTTAATGAAAATTAAATTCTTATATATTTTTTGTAATCAAACAATGAAAATAAAAATGGAATTTGAATCACTTTCCTCTCCACCACTCTCTCCTCCCAACCAAACATCACCTTAGAGTGTGTTTGGAACACACCACATTACATGCCATCACACTATATAGCTAATGCAATGCAATCTCATGTTTACCCCATAACATGAGTAGTGCCCTATTAAATAAACTTGAGAAGGGATCGATTTGTGTAATATGGTACTATTCACATTAGTTTTAGTTAATCTCTTTCTTAAAATAATAAAAAATAAATACGAATATCTAATATTAAATAAAAATTAAAAACTCAAATATGCTACCGCCAGAGATAGATCAACGACAGCTGACTGCAGCTTGTGATGACAATAGTGAAGTATCCGTTTTAATTACAAAAATTTAAATTATTTAATTAATTACAAATAATAAAATATAAATGAATCTTAAATATTAAAATAAACATTACAATATAGTCCTTACTACACCAAATATAATATGGCACTATAACTTAATACAATATAATATAATATAGCCTAATATTATACAACACAATACGTTAAATATACTCTTAAAGTAGCCACAATATAATCTTATGATAATAAACCTTACGAGACATGAAACAAACAAATTTTAAAAAGTTCTCTTCTAGTTCAAGGTCGGTGGCAACAGGAGGGCGGATGTGGAATGTCTATTAAAGATAATAAATATTCTTTTCTAACTCATTCACAAGGCCAACAACCGGCGCATCTGGTGTAGTGGTATCATAGTACCCTCCCACGGTACTGACCGGGGTTCGATTCCCCGGATGCGCATTTAATTATTTTGCAATGTTTCTAAATAATGCTACGGATACTTTGGGCCAGTACCATTTTGAGGGCCTTATTTTGTTTTAGTTTCGGGAGTACATATGCAACACATGTTTGTTGGGCTACATTCAAAAAATATAGAGTGGGACTATTGGCACCCCTCTAAATATCTCTTATCACCTCTTTTTTTAATTAACTTCATTATAATATTTTAAAAAATTATAAATTCTTTTAACACCTTTATCAATGATAAAAATATCTTTAAGTAAAATTTATGGTGTAAATTTCATTCTCTAATTTTTTATTATTAAAACTCATTTCAACAACTAGATTTCTTCTATTTAAAAAAAAAGAGTTTTTCTTTCTTTTTATTGTAACCATTGATAGTAAATTCGTCACCTGAAAATAAAATAAAAACAACTTTTTTAATTTCTAAAATAAAAAATTATATAACTTTTGAGTGGAGTTTAATTAGAAATTGTTCTATTATGTAATTTTAATAAAAGTTAAAATTGTAAAATAATTGAAGGGGTTTTATGAGGTATTTAGAGGGTTGTCAATAGTCTCACTCAAAAATATATTATAATAAAAATAAAACAAAACAACGTAAGTCTTAATTCCCATTAAAATTAGAAGATAATTTTTTTTAACTTAATTATATTTTTAATTTTTTTCATATAAAGAGGCCACTACTCAGAAAGTATGATTAAGTGGAAAGATATTTTAGAGAAGATAGTAAAATATCCTTCAATTATTTTCTTCTCTTCTATTTATTATTTGTTATCGTGCCACTTTTAATCTCTAACTTAAATATCAAAGGGTAGGTTGATAATACCTCCATCGATAGTACCCTTGGCAATCTCTTATGGGTTATTATTTTATAGGATTCCGACTATCGAACTCTTCAATCTTAATAATGACAACCCTAAGTACATCAAGTTCATAACTCGTTCTTTTAAGAAAAACAACTCTTACTGTATGGTCAAATTCTTTGTATCTAGCAGTTGGTGCTAAAACACTACCGTTGGGTTCAAACACACTCTTCGACGAATCAAAATTGGGAGTTGCTCAGCTTTGCAAAACAAAAATGGTGTTGCCAGCTTACCAACACAAGAGCAAAAGAATACAAACTATGAAATAAGTATTAATTAATAGAAAAACAGAGAAAAGAAAATGAGTCTCAAAACACACCAAAACATGAGTAAAATCAAACCGTTGTTCGCGGCAACTACACTACCACCAGAATCGGTGGTCGTTCGTAAAACCTCTAAAAAAGGATATATGGACTAAAGCTGCAAACTTCTTACAGAAGCACTGCCGCAAACCGGCGGATTCATTCGAGATTTTCTCATATCATTCACCTTGTTTGTCCTCATTTTCTCATGTTATCTATCATGTGCCCCTTCATTAATTCATTATGATGGCTGGAATGCTGCCGTTTTGCTTATAAGGTTTGTGTTGCCATTTTCAATGAGAATAATACTTAACGCATGCAGTTTGAAGAGATAAATCAAAATTAGTAGTCAAGCCAACTCTCAACGTGACCCCAAAGAATGCAAAGCTCAGCTTGCTTTCCACTTCGAGTGCCTTTGAAACGACACAATCTCCACCGTCCAGCAATATCGTTATAAAATAAATTTGCCTAAAATGACATCAAGTATTATCTATGCTCCGAATGAACCCTTCAAGTGATCATGTCGTCTCCGGAACCCAAACACCCATCGAATCTGTTGAATCATCCATCCAAAATCTACTCAAAAGCTTTTACAGAAGGCTTGAATATTGGAAACTCCTTTTGAATGCCTCCGAAGAACAAAACCAGCAGCTGATCACTAAAGCAGCACCATGGAGAAATCAGCTAGCCAGTTTTCTAGAGTCAACCACAGTTCGGGCAATCACAATGTCACTGCTTCTCTTGGATCTTCTCTTCACAATTCTTGAACTCGCCTCTTCTCTATTACATTCTTGTGCTCCCAAAAAGAACGATTACTCTGATTCTTTAGATGATCATCAGCAAGTTTGGTACCACTGGGTTGGGGTTGCAATATTATGTGTAGTTTCTTTAAAGACTATGGCTCTAGCAGTAGCTCTAGGCAGGGGATTCTTTAGACGGCCAGGCAATGTGATTGATGGTGTGGTTGTTATTGGGGCTGTATTCTTGGAAGCGTTTTTGGAGAGAAGAGGAGGGGGGTTGCTGGTAATTGTAAGTTTGTGGCGTGTTATGAGGGTTGTTGAGAGTGCCTTTGAGTTGAGCGATGAGGCCATCGAGGCACAAATTCAAAGTATTTTATGCCAGGTTCAGGCCCTCCGTGATGAGAATATTAAACTTAACGAGATCATTGCTGAAAAGGATGTTATTATTGACATGCTCCGGGAACAACTGTATCAATATTGTCAACAACATGCGAGCACTAGCGCAATGCATTGAAAAGCTTAAGAAAATATAGAATATCTTCTTCTTCTTCTTTGTGTGTTTTTAAATTTATTTTGATTTACTTTTTAAAATATTCATAATTCTGTCGACACTTGTGACCACTAATCAGAGACTTAACTAAAAATTTTGTTTAAACTTTAACATCATAAATTTTAGTACCAGCGAAATTATCGGTTAAAAAATAGCCCAAAAAAATTCAATTTGTTCAGCGATTCACCCATTATTTACAAATTATATTTACTAGTCATACCCAATTATATTTACCAACCAAACATGACAAATTATTAAATTATTCAACCGGTGATTGCGTTCAAATCTAAATTTAATAAATAAACATGTAATCAACTGATTTATTTTTGCCGACTAAAGACCAGACGTGTTACTGACACGTGTGGAGCCCCGACTTGAACAGCTGCCTGATATTGAAAGATGAAAAGAATTTGATACATCCTTATCCACATCGACGATTTGAAATAATTAGTCTTAACATAGACACAAGTCACTGAAACGGCATACACAAGAAGCTGAAGCATCATCATCATCATCATCATCATCATCTTCATCTTACATACAAAGGATCATACTTAAGCTGTGTATTAACCAAACATCATTCACTTCAATTTACAATCATACCCATCACAGAGTATCCAGAAGTAAGCCATAGAAACAACCAGAGAGCCAAAATGAAAAAAAAAAAAAAAAAAAAAAAACAGAAGAAATAATTTATTAAAAAAAAAAAAAACTAAAAGTGACCACTTTTAGTTGTTTTCAGACTTGCTTGGGGTCAATACCAACAGACTTGAGAGTCTCGACACGGTGTTTATGAGCATAAGCATCTTTACGGATGGGATCAGGTACAGGATGATCACCGTAGTCAAACTCCTGAACGTGCGCCACCTTTCTGAAGAACGACTTGTTCAGGAACTTCTCAGCATCGCTCACCACCTTGTCGGGGTCGTTCACTTCCGGCACGGTCTCTCGCGTCTTCCTCCTCACGTACACGTTCGGCGAGCGCGCCAGCTGCTGCGTCGCCGTGACCAGCCCCAGAGACACCGACAGTGTTATCATGCCAATCGCCATGCACACCGGCACATAATCGCCCTTCTGAACTGGTTTTGGAAACTGTAATTTTGGCCTTGGTTGCTCTTGAAAATGGGCGTAATCGGCTGCGGTGGGCGCGTAGGATTTACCTTTCGGAGTTGTTGAGGTTGCATAAGTTGCAGTACTTCCTCTTAAGCCACCCATTAGTGACCTTAAATTACCCTGAAAAAAAAAAAAGTACACGAAAAAGATTATTTTTTCAAGTTCCAACTATACAAGTCTCTTGGATCTTGATTGAAAGATGAAATAAGTAAAATTACTTACGACTGATCTGAAAGCCATGACTGTAGTTTCTGTTTAGAGTGGGAGTTGTTCAAGGTTGATGGGAAAAAAAGAGATCCTTATCTTGCTTTATCTTTTCTTTGCATTGCTTCAGTTGATGTGCCAGCATATATATTTTATAGATATATATTGGGTGAGACACAGAGGAGAGGGTTCTGGAGCCACGTAGTGAAAGCTGCGGAAGGGGAGTTACTGAGTGACACTTGTCAAGAGTGTAAAGTGCACACCTTGCTATAGAACTCTCTTGAAGCAACACGTATAATCTGTCAACAATTTTTCTGTTCTATTTTATTGGAAGATTTTAATTTTACAGACCAATGAAAATAAATGGTTTGCCTCCGTTTGTCTTTGTAGATGGCAAATTGTTCGTTGACGTCTCATCGGCCACTGGTTTAATACGGTTTAAATTTTTTTTTTATTTGGACAGTAATTGTTCACATTATGGAAGTGCTGACTAATGATCTAAATTCTTTTATTGTAAGATACACATATTCAATATAAAGTTGGTAGGATACATATATTTACTTGGGTATGGTATTTAGAAATTTCATTTTAGTATATTAGTAGTTTTGTGATATGAAATTTTATAATACGGGAAAAGTTAAAAATTTTAAAATCGTAAAATTTAAAAGTTTTATACGCTTTTTTTAAATTTTTTCACACTTTAAAATTTTGAATTGAAATATTTTAATTAATATATTTTCAGAATGTATTATAAATTATCTAAAGCTGACTTTCTAATAAATTCTACATAGGATCTAGTTATAGTGCAGCTGTGGTATGGTACCACAGTTGCACCATAGCTAAGTCCCATAATAATATATTTGTAGAGTGTAGAAACTTCAGGTTTCCAAAACACGGTGTTATAATATATTTATAGAGGGTGACAATTTCACTTTTGCCATCTAAACACATGTTACGTATAATATTTTACGGTAAAGATTTTGTCGCTTGTTAAACTATCAAAACAAAAAACTGTATTTGGTGTTAGGTTAGTTTCCCTTCATGATCTGAATTTCATGGGATCTTCGAAAAACAAAAACGTATCTTCACCCGTCATACTATCAAAACGAAAATGTATTTACTGCTAGGTTAGTTCCCTCTCATGATTGGAATTTCTCGAGAACTTCTAAAAACAAAAACGTTCTGGCACTAGCGTATGATTGCAATTTAACTATCCTTTTATTTTTATTCATTCACCATTTATGGTCTAATTATCACTCATTATTTACATAGAGGTGACTAATTTTATTACTCTAGAGTTTAGGCAGACCGCTGATCGGCAAACAAATTCTTGGAAGGGCCTGTGCATAGCAATAGAAGCGCCAATTGAATTCCTTCAATAAGACTAAAGCATATATGCAGTATGCCTGTAAGTTAAATTTTTAAGGACAAGAATTTCTGATCTTATTGCTAGAATGATTCAAGTTGATGTGTACTAATTCCATCTAAGATTAAATAAATCTCGTCAGAATCTGGATGCAAGCTATCCCCAGATACAAACTCATGCATAACCCCATTCAATTGAATCAAGCTACAGCCAGCATTCTTCTTGATCTTCCCAGCGTCCAAAGATCTTCGTATCTTAACAACATCTTCCCATCTATCCGCATTGGCATAAACATCAGCCAGTACTTTATAAACCCCACCATCTTCAGGTTTCAACTTCATCACATGCTCTGCTGCTGCTTCCGCAATCTCAACATTGCCATGAATCCTACACCCTCCAAGCAAACCACTCCAAACAAACACATCACCCCCCATTGGCATCTTCTTTATCATCTCCAATGCTTCTTCAATCAAACCAGCTCGCCCAAGCAAATCCGCCATGCACCCGTAATGCTTTAGCTCTTTAGAAACCCCGTAAACAGAATCCATCTCATCAAACAGCTTTCTCGCTTCATCAACTAAACCTGCATGGCTACAGCCCACCAAAGCTCCCAAAATGGTGACGCCGTCGGGTTTAATTCTAGCCTCTATCATTCTAGAGAAGTAAACGAGTGATAGCCTGCCCAAGCCATGCATTGCAAGACCAACAAGCATTGCATTCCATGTAAATAAATTCTTTTCTTGACTTGATTCAAAAATATCTATAGCAGTGTTAATATAACCACATTTTGCATAAAAATCAACTAGCCCAGTTGACAAAAATGAATCAACTCGAATTTGATTAAGTTCAATATAACGATGAATATTCTTCCCCTGTTCTAGTTCTCCCAATCGGGCACAAGCTGAAAGAGCAGAAACTAAAGCAATATTATCAGGTTTAATATCCAAATCCATCATGTTGCAAAAGAGTTGAATAGCCTCTTCGCATTGATCACTCTGTGCATACCCTGCCACAAGGGTACCCCACGACACAGCATCACGAAATGGCATTCTGTCAAACAACTGCCGCGCGTGTGCTAAATCGCCGGCCTTCACATAACCATCGATTAATGTGTTACAAGAAACCACATCTCTGTACAAAATTTCATCAAACAGTTCCTGTGCATCTCGTAGACGATGAAAAACACAGTACACGTGCATGAGAGAATTTAAAACGAACACATCACAAATAAACCCAAGTTTCAAAACTTGAGAGTGAATGGTTTGGGCCAGTGAATGGGAGCAGAGTTGAGAGCAAGCTCTAAGGAGAAAAGGGAAGGAATAGAAGTCAGGAGGGATTGAAACGGTGCGCATTTGGGAGAACAAAACGACAGCGTTGAGGGGCGAGGAGAAGAGGGTGTGAGCACGAATGATGGTATTATAAGAAAAGGTTGAAGGGTATGGAATATTATTGAAAATCGACAATGCATAGCTTAATGGGTCTGTAGTGGGTGACGATGCTGACGATATGGGTTTAAAAGTGGTGATTGCGTAGAGGATTGTTGTGAGAATGTGACAAGGGCTGAGAAAGAGAAGGCCTTTGGTGAGGAAATGGGCATGGATTTGGTGGATTTGCTTGATGGTTTTACATCGTTTGATTAAATTATTTAGTGTCATCTTATTTGTTGAATCTGTCAGGAGCAGAGGAGGAATAAATATTTGGCAACATTGTTACCAAATTGTTGATGGAGCATGGTCCGCATGGACCTGGTGGATGGCTTTCCATTGTTCAGTGAAATTATTGAGTGTGTCATTCTATTTGACGAAGCGAAGCGAAAAAACTGATTCAACTAAACAGTTTCAAAACGTGAACGGCAGGATTCGAACCTGCGCGGGCAGAGCCCACATGATTTCTAGTCATGCCCGATAACCACTCCGGCACGTCCACTTGGGTGGCCTTACTTTTAATGCTTTTAGGTTATAATTATGAGCAATGTGGGCACTCTCTATTTAATTGCCGATATACTACAATCAGAAATATACTAGAAATAACTTAGATCAATTCTATGATGTTGCGGTTTAGACTTTATTCTCATATTGAGATGCTTCTATCCCTATTAATATTAGAAAGATATATCTACTCAAATAAATTTAGCATTCGTATTGAGATACATGTATACTGTGCTACACATCACAAATTTTTACCATTAAAATTTAATTACAAATAATATAGCATTCATTTATTGATTTATGAGATAATATAATTAATTCAAATAAAATTAATTAAAAATTGTCAACCACATAATAAGAGACCCATCCCATGCCACATCACTTGAGGTAAATTTTAAAATAAAATTGTGCAATGTCTGTTATTACTTAAAAATATGAATAGTGCTACGAATTCCTAGTTGTTTCATCTATAATTAAGAGAAGAAATTGGAGTCTCAACACAATGGTTGGGACTCAAGCCTTTGCTCTCAAAGTTGAGGCGCAAGGTCGCCATTAAATTATGAGCCCAGTGGCAAGTGAAATCATTTTTTTTTTAATATTTACCACTTACGAATATGTTATACTCTGAATTTTACTGAGAATCTAGATACATATATTTGCAGTACACTCCAAAATTTACATGAGAACTAACTTAGAAATTTATTCCAATAAATATTTAGGGAGATACCTATTCTATATCCAAACCTTTTGGACAAGAGAAATCGAGCCCCTATTAAGAGCCTCATGCCCTCAAGGGATGTGGAGAGGAGGTGGGTTCACCACTGGGCAACGAAGCCTAGTAGTGAAATCCAACTTGAATCTTGTTCATGACAGAAGATAAATTGTCATAATATGGTTTAAGAATTACAAAAAGATTATGAAATAACAAGTTGCAAACACGACAAGAGAAGCATGTTATGAACATTTGATGAAGTTAATAACCGTACGTTGTACATAATACATACACAAGAGTTCCAATTAGAGCATGATGTTTTATTTTTTAGCTGTATCTTGTCAAAAGGCAGACTTTACACGCATGCCCTAGAAAAAGAAAATTAAAAAGTAATATATATATATATATATATATATATATATATATATAGAAGAGAGAGGGGAAGAGATGGAGAATTAAAAAATGCAATATGAAACATAACTAGAAATATAAGCAAGACAGGATTTCGAAATCACCCAAAACTTTTTTTTTTCCATTTATTTTGTTAAACTTTATGGGGAATTTTGAGATGTTGCACATTAACATATATCTCGTACAACTTCATTTGAATGTGTCATCACCGATCACTCAATCATCATTTGCATCGAATTCAATTTTATGTGCGAAAATGAAAAGATCTTTGAGTGGTCAAAAAACACATCCGTCCGTGTTACTAATTTCTTAAGAAATTATATGTTATTTCTGGATTATTAATTTTATTTTTAAGTATTTCAGTATTATTATAGTTTTTTAACTATTTTACAAATAAAAAAAATTATAAGTATGAGTCAGTTGAAATTTAATGGAAAAGTTTTACGAAATAGTCAAAGTTCGAGAGCTATTTTAAATTTGACTATAAAACAACGTTGCAATTGCTGCAACTTTCCATAACTTTTGTCTTTTTGTGGCTTAACTATATGGCAGTCCCTGATATTTTTATAAAATTAAAAAAGAACTAAAGGTTTAAAATTTTTATATATAAGTCATACTTAGGATAAAATGACTTTTGAAAATAATCTTTTGAGTGCAGTTAACACTTGACTCTTGAGTGATGATGGTCGAGAAAGATGGAGAAGAGACAAAAATGAACCATTGAACACCTAATTAATTACTACAAAAGATAGGGCCTTTAGCGACACCAATTATTGTTACAAAAAGCTAGTTGCGACGATTACATGATAGTGAAACACAAAATCACTATTGTACAGAATCTTTTACGATGGTTTATTAACGTTTAAAAAAAAGCCACCTTCATTTAAAAGAGTACTTGGAAACTAATAAATTTACTATCCAATCACTTTTAATCAATAATAAAATATTATCATAAAGATTCACAAACCTAAAATTTTTAAAATAAAACAACATGGATAGTTGTCAAGAAACACAAAGCTCAAAGCTTTTGAATTATTCAAAAAGAAAGAAAGAAAATTTAAACTAGCTTCCTTTTTATTATCATTTTCTTAATCTTTCTATATAATTGTATTACACCACATAAAAAATTTAAAATTGTTCTTTTAGATTTTAATGGCAATTTTATAGATAAACTAATAAGTTGTTTGTACGAATAAACTAACATGTTAGCTAATACTAGAAGGGAAAATGTGATAGTAAATTGGTAAAATACTAAAGTGTTATAGCCTAATATGCTTTTTATTTCTACACTTTTTTATTTCACAATTTCATGAAACATTGAAATATTAATAACTTATATTTTTAAAACATAGTCAATTTATTTAGTCTTATATTAAATTTATATTATATATAAAAAATCATTTATGTAAGATTAAATTGTTGTTTTTGTACCACGTTCATTTTTATGATCAAAGTAGGTCAATGAATCAAAATTAAAAATTTTAAAACAACATGACTTACAAATGTAAATAACATGGATTGCAATATTAATAACCAATTAAGCAAACCTCTAACTGTTGAATCTATTGGCTAAATTAGAAAAGGATAAAGTTGCAGTACCTTGCAATTTTTTCAAGGTACCTAGATCCTTAATTTTAACTTACTTATCATTTTTTTTTTTTTTACAAAAGTACCTTTAAATCAGATTGTTCAAAATTTTTTAATATAACATCCCAGTTGTCGCTGAGTTCTGTCCAAAGATGTGGCAATCTGCATGACGACGCTAAGTCCCCATTTAGCCACCCACTGAACAACACCAACAAAAGCAATCTACAAGGGCCATAATGAAGGTTATTGCAAGAGACAGACCAAATCAACAATAAGGAATATAGAATAAAGTAACTAACACAATGCATAGCTATTCACATAGGAATCGACCCCTAACTTTTCTATTCGCTGAATAAAAAAATATGCAAAATAACTCTAGGCTTTGTGTGCTCAAGGACTTCACTCTCTCTAGCAAAATGTGGATCCCTAAAACACACAATCAACCTCACTATATATACATGTTATAAATAACACCCCTATTTGCTAAGGCAAGGTGGCATGCTGCCCTTGCACCACCTCATTTCTTTTTCTCAAGAGTAGGTACCACTAAGCATGATTTTAAGAAGCACACCTCTAGTGCCCCAAGGATGAGACAACCGCTGCCCATTAACGTAGAAACAAGGAAGTGAAGAGTAATGATGCTACCCACTTTCCTTGTCTCCACATTTCTAAGCATGAACTCCAAGGCCATGTTTTTCATTAGTTACACCAACAACTACCGACTCATACTTCTTTCTAGGAACCATTTACGGAGAATTTTCATCTAACATGCTCCACATTCAAACACCACTGCCCCAACACAACTCGAGTGTAATTCGAACTCCTCTCATATTCGCATAGTCTCTAAGTGTTGAATGTTGCCCTTGCACACTTTTGCACCTGCTACTCTCTAGCGCATGCGCTGCCCATACATACCTTGGCACTATTGCCTTGTGCCATCTCGCATTTTGCCTAACTCGGCCGGTGTAAGCGCCCTACACTTGTGTGCTTGCAAGATATGGTGTGCGTGTCCCTATGTGCGTTATCTCACTCTCCTCTGCGTTCCAACAATGTGCACTTGCTGTCACGGCCCTGCCTGTGTGTCAGACTTGCCTTGCTCACAAGCACGCTCATGTTACTATTACGGCTTGACACATGGTAACAAGCCAAGATTTAGCATCGACCATCGTAGTCTACGGCAGTGACACTAGCCACCCACCACCCGTGATGGGCTTGTCTAGCAGTCTAGCACACTAGTCAAGGCCGTTATTACACTTGACAGGTTCTTAGGGCACGCAATAAGACAGTTTAGGTGCGAGCTTGATATTTTATTAGAGAAATTCTAGAATATCTCTGATGTACTACAATCAATTAATGCATGCATGACATGTATAATTGAATTTAATATAACCACTACTTGTATGATGAGTTTTCAAAATAAATGCACACATGTTATAACATCATTTATTTGTTATATGGTTAACATGGTACCTCTGAAGTATTCTAGAATTTATCATTTTATTGAGCACCTCATGCTTGTTATTACTTGATATGCATTGGGCGTTCAAAGTACAAAAAGTTAAATTTATTAATTTTTCCCAAAATCTTGGCCATTTTCATAAAGTTTCCAATTTCATGGTTCCTTTCACTAAGGGCCCTTCTCAGTTATCACCTTCGGAAAAAAAAGAAGAGAAAAACAAACACATACTCATTTCCTCACTTCTTGCAAATCATCATCAAACTCTGAACTGAACCAATAATTTGCTTCTATTTGCAGCGACTATTTAAAAAAAAAGAAGACAAACTTCATTTGTGTCTTCAATAATTGAGCAGTCTTTCCACATATAGCTAATTTAACCTCTCCACTCACATAGGATTAGTGCCAATTGACTCAGATTCTCGCAAACAAATTTTCAAAGGGGCAAAGCAAGAAGAAGAAAAATTGGACGGTGCAAAGTTTTTTGTACCAACTAAAAGTAAGTACATATTTCTTTATCCATATTCGCCCTTTAGACTGCCTATTTAGTATAAACTGCTTTAACCACCCTTTCCGTATTAATTTATTATCTCATTCTCTTCTTTTGGCACAGGAACCCTCCACCTGTTACTTGATGTTTCGATTATAATGTCAATTCCATTGTCATTCTACTTTTAACTTTAATTTTGTTTCTTTTTCCCCAAATGGAATAACTAGGCCCGCTTAGTGGTTAAGAGTAGTGCAAATTTATGTAAAGCAAAGGAATACTAATATTCTTATTTAGAGATAAGCATTGCATTTACCCAACGAGAAAGAATAATGCTAACGGGGACCATTTTGAAAATGCGACACATAACTGCTGATCTGTGCTCTGTCATTTTTTTTTTAAATTCCTATAGTCTTCTTTTCAATAAAGTGAAAGAACCATTTGATTAGCCCCTGCAAGCTCTCTTACGTTTGCAAAGGTCAATATATATACCACACGGCATTATTGGAGAAAATTTAACCATAACAATGCAGCAGCAGCTGGTGCTGCTTATGGTTCCTTCTATCTGAACTTCCACGCTTTGTGTGTGACACAACACAGAAAATGTGGAAGAAGAAGAAGAAGAAGAAGTTTATAAAGACAGCGAGCTAGCGAAGATGATGATAAGAATGTCATACGCTGAATACAAGGTAATCTTCTTCCTCCCCGTAGGTAAGAGGATGAACAGGCAAGTCATATAGAGGCAAAGGGAAGGCAACGCCTTTCTTCCGGGTTTGTTATGTTTTTATGTTGTTTACCATTTTCGCACCATTATCTCTGTAATAGCAGATTCAGGTACCCTAAAGAATGTAATGCTACAACATCCTTAGCCATTTACATAAAATATACAGGAGTACTTGTCAAAAAATGGGGCTGCTTAATGTAATCGTATGCATCCATATGCTGCTTAATTTGCTTCTCTTATTTTCTCTGTGTTGGTGCCAATTTCTGTCCACACGGCAAAGAAATGAAACCATGATTGACATGTGACCCCCCTTGCTCTGTTGAAAGCTTTCTTGCGTTTGTGTTCGTATCCTTTTTGTAAGGCAATATCTGAGTTAACAAAAGAATAAACTGGGTTTAGTTTAATTGCTAACATAGTAAGTAACAAATATATACATACAATCGATGTGCTTCAGACCTTTGCGTGCACTCCATCGAAAGATTGTTCCAGTAATGGCATTAACGAATCAAAAAGGAGAATAAGAAATGATAACCACACACGCACAAGCACAGGGCTTGGGCGCACCTGTCAAAACAATACAACTGAATTGCCGATAGCACCAGTTAAGAGGAGCACTGATATTTGAACAGCAGGTCGACAGCAAGACAAAGGAAAGCGTGTTGATGTTCACACAGTTTATGCACAGTGTTGTCGTTCCCAATTTTCTATCGTCTTGATGTCATATAGTGTTCAAATATTATTTTTCAACAGTCCTGAGTCAAAAGAATGTTCAGTTAACTCCTCCATACATGATTCCATAACCAGAATATTAACACAACAATAACCCAAGACACGCACCGGCATGATTAATTCAGCGCATTCACCTAATAAAAGCATGCAATGTCTATATACGACTGCTGAATCAAATATATAAACCACTGGTTTCGAACCATTCTCAGACGATAATTCATTCCTCTGAACTGAACCTGCAAAGATCCAAGGACAGCAGACACATACAAACAATGATAACAAAACCCAAACGCAATGGCTTAGGCACCAACAGCAAAGAGATTTTCAGGTTAAATGAAAAACATTTTTTTATCAACGTACGGATTTCAACTCTAACAAACTCTAACAAATCAACGTACTGTAGGCCAAGTACAATCTTGCAATACTAGAATTAAAATAAAACAAATACATACAGCTTGCACATCAAATTATTAATATCATGAAATTATATCTTTACATTGATAAATGTGAGGGTGTACAACAAAATAAATCTGCAGTTGTTCACTCTCGAGATTAGTGTAAGCAAGAAAAAGCAGGGATGAAAATGGAACACTCACTATCATTTAGTGATCAGATATCGCGATATCACATAATCATTCTTTGCTCAACATTTAATTTTAATAAGCCTGGGGAAAAATTCTTGACTACAAAAATCATGTATCCCATCCACATGGGAAACTATAATCTATCATATCACTAATTAACCAAATGATTACTTTTTTACTACTGTTATTATTATTTTTCGTCATCAACTCCACTCCGCCTCCAACTATGAAATCAGCTTAGTGCATTTTTGCATTACGGAGGCACTAACCATCAAATATTTAGAGACTTTTCATAGTTTCAGAAACCAATCAGCTTAGTGCATTTTGGCATAACCAAAGCACTTCCCTATCAAAGATCCAGAGTTTTTTTCATAGTTTCATAAACCATGTATGTAATACTTGCAGCAGGTACAACCTTGAGAAGGTTTGGAAAAATTCCTTTGTAGAAACCCCTATAACCTTCATTCTGAAGAGTCCTCCAAAATACATCAGACATTCCCTTATATGAAGCAGCAGATTTTGAACGTTGGGCTTGCATTCTGGAAAGAAAAACAGTGTTATGCATGAGAAGAAGCGCAGTAAATCTACAATATGACCAGATCAGATGGACGAAAAATTCCAAGCATCTATAACAAAGAATTTTCACCATGGACAAATGAAAACTTATTTCATTTGTAACCTCATACCTGGTTCTAATAACCTGTAATGGATAAACACACGTTGCTCCGAGAGCTCCTGAAATTGTCCCACATCCAAGTTGCACAAGAGGACCAGGTTCTACAGAAAAGGTGAAGTTTTCAGAAAGAAATTCCCCAATAAGAGCATACATAAATATCTGAATATATAAACAAAAAATGAAACAAGAACAAAACGTTGAAAAACAGATAGACAGATGATTGTACCACTGTCAGTAAGAATGTACGTCCTTGACAGATCTTTTAAAGTTTCATACGCTGCAAGGTCAATGCCAGCATACGGGATAATCCCAAGAAGAGATGGCACAAGACCTTTATAGAATGCCCGAGGACCTTCATGAACCAATATATCCTTAGTAAGCGTACCTAAGTTTGGAGCCTTTCCACCTTCACAAGCATGAGTCTGTAACCGTGTTTTCACAAGATCCAATGGATAGATAGCAGTCTGTGCGACCGCACCTGCCATACCACCAGCCAAAAGTCTCCCAAAAGCACCTATATCATCCTTTTCTTCCCCTATATAATCTCCAATTGCATTCTTCAAAAGTTCATAAGCATGAAATTTTATGGCACTTTCAGGTGCAACCTTCAGAACATTTAACCCATTACCTCGGAAAAATCCCAAAAAACCTTCTTCCTTCCATATCTTTCTTATAGTTGGCACAAGACGAGCTTGTGCCGTCTGGACTTGCAATACAACCTTCAGGCGGTCAAGAGGAGCAGTTGCAGTACGAGAAGCAGCACCTGCTATTCCTCCAGCAATAAAGTATTTGCTTCTCTGAACATGTTTACTGATGCCTTCTGGAATAACAGCCTGTTCTCCAATATCTACGAGGCATACCCTCTCCCAATGATGATAAATATTTTCAATAGTTGCCTCATGAGGATAGAGTAGAAGGAAATCTCTCCATTCTTCAAAAGTTATGATTCCATTATTATCCTTATCAACATGCTCCACAAAACGAGCCAATTCCTCGTCACTAATCTCGATCCCTGAAAAACAGAAACTGCCAGGGCTTATAAGATTGAAAACCTAACAAAGTTCAAAAAAATATGCTAGGAAGGGCTTCCACTAATTCAATATGAAGAAATATTACCAAATAATGTACAACAGGCATGATCAAAGGACAAGGAAGAGGGATATGGAAACAGGAAGGGTTGATTTCATTTTATCCCCAATTACCATTAAGACGACAAAATTTTTTTCATCAACACGCCCCTATTTGCCCTCATCTTTTGAATGGTAAATGGGAGTAAGTTGAGGTTTACAAAGTTTATGGGTATTTGAGGATAACCTTTATAATTATTATTATGAATTTTTCTCGTGATTTAGTCATCCCTTGTCATCCTTTGTGTTTGTTCTTGTATTTGCAAATTTTAGTGCAATCTCAAAGTTTGATTTATACAGGGCTCTCGGAGTTGTGGTTCATTTTACATCACAGTAGTTGATTCCATACAGTATGTATGCCAAGGAGTTTAATAGCTTTGTCTTAAATGATTTCTTCACAGTAAGAGATGTGGAAGCAGCTACTAGCTAGTAATGTGGTGGATACCATAGTTTTATCTCTAGGCTGCAAATTCATAAACTGTTACAACATTTTTAAAAGTGCTCTAAACCGTTGAGCTCAATCCTCATAATGGATATAAATTTCTAACCAGTAATCCTATAACAATAAGAGTAAAATTAGGATTCATGCAGCAAAATGAGATAAGAAAGCAAAAAGGAAATGGGTACAGTTACACATCTCAGGACAAACAATTGGCAAGATAACAGACAAACAAACTGGATGAAGGAAACTTTCAAAGTGACAAATCACAAGAAGCTTCCCAACCTTAAATCTTCACAGAAAACAATGTGTTTCTTCCTCGCACTCAGGACAAACAATTGGCAAGATAACAGACAAACAAACTGGATGACGGAAACTTTCAAAGTGAAAAATCACAACAAGCTTCCCAACCTTAAATCTTCACAGAAAACAATGTGTTTCTTCCTCGCAAGGAAGAAACCCTCACATTCCATGACCAATTACAGCAGACATATCCATCTTATAAGCAGACACTACAGCCAAACCCCACCAACATCCTCCCTTCAACCTCCCCCACATACACCAACTAACACCAAAACACAACTTATTACGGAAATCTAAATCAAGGGCACTACAAAATTTCACACACCGTCGTGCAAAACAAAAGGGACTTCCAACTGAACTAAAGCTATTTTTCCTGCAATTATGACCTAGCAAAAATGAGAGGAACTAGGCAACCACATTTAAAATCTTTACTAACTGATGTGACCTGAATAATCGAAATAAACTGGCTTTTGGATAATGCTATCTCTCTCTACTCATCCTCAAACATAAAGGAACAAATTTCAAACTTAAATCTCTCTCTATCACTATGAACAGTTGCAATTTCACCCGTTCGAAAAGAAAATCATCCTTGTCCAGTAACAGACAAATAAATAATTCACAATAGTCAATGACAAGCAATACAAGCTCAAAAGTAAACAATAAAGGAAAAACAAACAGTACATGTACAATTAAGCATAAAGAGCATGTTGTACCAGCCTTAACAAGCGCGTCCCAAAGCTCTTCGGGCAAAATGCATCCATTGTGCTCGACATCAATAGTTTGAAAAATCTTATAAAGCTCCATCTCTTTAATGTCCATGTATCGACGAAACTCCTGATAATCGACGCGTCCGTCTCTGTTTGCGTCGCAGACTTTGAACAAATCCTTCGCGTACTTGTACTGTGCCGGAATCTGCAGCGCCGACAACCCGCTCTCGATCTGCGCGTAATCCAAGTATCCGGAATTCGCCGCATCGAAGAAATTGAAGAGGCTCCGGATTCGGATGTCCCTCTCTTCCTTGCTCTCGCGTAACGCGAGCAGCACGTGGTCCATCGTGACCGGACCCGATTTCCTCACCGGGTTGCATGAAGCGGAGCGGGTCGACTCCATCTTTGGCAATCCGACGCGTTCCACCGCGTGTCCTGCCCCTGCTCCGGTCATCTGCCCCTAGATTTTAATCAAAATTACGAGATTCGATTGTTGCTCCACAAGCATCGATTCAATCTGGAACTTGTATGTATAATCTGATAAAGGAAATTGAAAAATCGTTTCCTTTTCCGATGATGAGTCAAACGAAAGAGTCAAAATTCTCAATTGAGACAGCTGATTGGTGAACTTATGAGGCGATTTCTAAAAGGAGCACAAAATAGTGAATTTTCAAAAATAATAATTTTTTATTTTATTTTTATGTTCGCGGAATGTACCATCGCGCTAACCAAGATTCGCCAGCTTTTGCACATTATTTATTTGATGCTAAACGGCTTAAACCGGTTTGCTTTTGACAAAATAGAAAAGGCCCTATGATTTTGGTGAAATTACCGAACAGGGAATTGGCACGTGCAGATCGTGGGGGTTTGATCGATTTTTTCGGCGAATGGGACTGGGGAGATAACGAGATAACGCGATCCCGATTCACACTACACAAAGCACCTACCGTCCTTTAAAAATAAATAAATAAATTCTTTCGGTGTTCGTTGACGCTTCTTTTTGGTTCAAAATATAAAAATAACTTATTATTAAATAGCACACTAGCAGATTAAAAACATGAAATAAATTTTTTTTTAAAAAAAGTAACATATGTGGTTCCTCTAAGGCGAAGATACTCAAACTTGGCAGCTGCCACAGGAAATAGCGACCCAATAATGCTTTGAATTTTCTCAACTTAGGACAGGTCCCTTACAAATGTCAACATAGTGTTGAACACAACCAGCTACAGGAGTCGTAGAGAAAATGAAAGAAATGGACATAAAAGTCCAACAAAGGATCACATAAATCACACAGTTCCAATTACTAACAACAGTAATGGCATTAATATTGGGCTAGACCATAACCCACATTGGTCCACAGCAGACTGTGAGTCGCCCGGGTTTATTCACACTCGTCTAGCAAAGGGAAACGAGAGTTTCAATAACATATGGTACAGAGGTAACATTATTTCTGTCTAATACACATGGCTAAGCCTCATAAGAACAAGTTCAGATCATAATTGGTTGGTATCCATCTTCGTACTTATTCCTACGCCTGTAACCCACAGCGGCAGCAATGACAGCAACTCCGGCTAAAACAAATGCTCCCCAAACAAAAGCAGAATGGTTTATATCACTGTCCATCTGCAAAAACCAGGCAGTTATCACTTATCAGATGCTTGGTGTTTCTTGTTAAAATCACGAAGAGGATTATAGTTCTATTATCGCCTAAGAATCATATTAAACAGTTTCTACTCCCGCAAATAATAATCTTCTCATCAACACTAATCAAACGACTGTCTATAATCCATTCTCTATACCATTTCGATAATCTAAGAGGCAAGACAATATTCCTACTCAATTCTAGAATAAGTTTTTTGTATCTGCCGTATTTTTGCATGTGCTCACAAGCATAATAACTTGTATTGCTGAACTCACTATCTAAAAATATGAAAAGGGAATCTTACCTTGTTGAAAACATCTAAGAATGAACTGGACTCGGGCACCCTGTCTGCAACCAAAATGTAGAAAAGCCCCATGACTCCTGTGTGTTCGCGGGAGCTACTATAGCTAGATTCCACAATCAGAGTTTCCCCATCTGTTATCCTGAGGGAGCCTGGTTTAGGATAACAGGTCGACATTCCTACAATATATCCAGCCTCGTTTCCAGCTTCCATCCCATTTCCATAAGCTGGAATTGAAGAGCACATAAGTTGTCCATCCTGATTTCACCAAAAACAAGCATATCAATGAAAGAAGACATTAGGGAATCAAATTCCTTCCACAATCATCACAGTGGGTTCTGAACAAATTACATAAAATGAGTAATGAAGAATTGTTCTTCAAAACAAAAAGGGAAAACATCCAACCAAGTTGAGGGACCATTACACTATATATGAAACATCAATGTTATTGAAACTTTGAGGATGACAAACAAATCAAGCAGCTGGAAGCTCAAAAATAGTCTATTTGGAAATATGATAATGTCACACTCACGTGTCCTCAACATCTAATTAATGTTATAAACATTTACATAATCTTAAAACATTCTTTATGTGCAAAAAATAGTAACTTCTGTCATAGCTGACAATTCTTTTGCAGACTAAAGAAACATTAACTTTCAAAGCATAATCTAACAAGAAAATTAAAAAGATCAAGAACTAGTACACGTCTTCATACATCACCAGTTTACCACCAACCTGGCAGATAAGAATGATAAAATTACAATGGAAAGTAGAACATAGACAAAAGAAAAGGCATGCCACGTGAATGCAAATTAGATATTGAAATCACCTCTCTGTATAGAGCTGCACCAATGCCCCCTGAGTGCTGATGGGCAACGCCATAGATGATGTAACCACTGGTTGGCATCGTGACACTGGTCCTTTTGGTGTGGACACACCCATTATCAGCTACATCATTGGCTTTACAGGGATCAACAGAATATTCAGTCTGCAATCAGAGATATTCCGATGGGTCCACATTTGTGAAGAAATTAAGTCACTAAGAGTTGCAAGAAAATCACAAATCAAAACGTTTACACTATTGATTATCAAATTTAAGGGCTGAAGTAAGTGTTTGTGCTTATGTGCTCTTGAATGTCTATAAATTTGTGCACATTTAATACAAAATCCTCCACATTAAACAAAAAATATCTTCAACGCAAGTCATTTCATACACACATATTAAACAGTATGCCGTCAAAGAGGACTCTAAGCCCAAAGAAAGTTTTCCAGAAAATTACGATTAGCTTTATGCAGATTCCAACTTTGTGTTCGTTGCATCAATGAACCAATTCCATTTTTCCAGTAATGCACCAAAACAAGCATTAAATGATTATATAACAACCTAGTTCAGTGAACCATAAAAGATGAAGAAAGTAAGGCCAAGGCTATTCTACGGAACGTCCCAAATCAAATTCATTTCTGTTTCAGCTTGGAGAGTTTTGTAAAAAGAATTTCACTTACCTGGCAATGATGCTGTATGCTGAATCCAGTGGAATCACTAAACCATGTTTCATTGTCAGTGACATCAAATATGTAGATTTTAACAGGCACAATGGAAGTGTCCCAATCAACCCACTTTACGGTATATCTCAAATAGAGGCTCCTCCTGGCACCTTCAAAACCATTTTTCACTCTACACTGAGTACCATCGTAACAACACGCAAAACCACCTCTGTAATTTGGCCTTAGCGGCTGGCCATACTCATCCACTGTAACATTGTACAAATCGCACTTGCATTCGGTGCATCCCAACCTATCTTCGACACCTCGTGTATCAATTGCATGGACATTAAGAAACCATCTCTCTTCATAGCCTGCAGGAATTGTAGCAGGATTGCCAATTTCTATACCATAAGGATCTGGAATATGCGTTGCTGTTCCTCGTGTCTCAGAGCCAAGGCCAAAAAACTGCCCGAGACAATTCCTCTGGCATATGCCATCATTTCTCGCTGAAATGTAATCTGATTCATGAAGAAGTCTGTTGCCATTATACTCTAGTACTTCTGCATCTTTACGTCCATAGTATTTTTCAACGAGCCAATGGTGGAGATAAGTCTCGTGAAGAGGAACGGGATTTCCTGCCTCATCAATTACTTCTGCATCAAAACTCTTTAGAGCAATATGACCTCTCGGAAAGTCAATCCCATAGTAAAATTTATTCTCAACGGATCCTGGCCCCAGCACAAACTTAGGTGACAAAAAGACTTTAGATTTGACATTATAACCTTGTGAGTATGGAAAGCTTAATCCCAACAGAAAAATGGCTACCAGAATCTTCCATCCTTGAGAAAAATTTCTCATATCCCTGTCAGCTTTCTTATATCAGTTAAGCCATAAATGAATTGGAAATCCAAGAACATAAATAACTAAACACAACGTATTTGAGACAAATTATAGAGGTTACTGAGATTGAACTGGTATTTCCGGCTTTGTGTCAGTTAAAACGTGCTCCAACCAAAATAAATTGGATGATAGCAAACAACTCTCGTGTATCCGAAACCAGGTTAGTAATTGTAATTTTTAAATAATCCCAAAAAAGGTTTGTAAGCAAATAAAATCCAGCTATCTCACGTACAAGCTCAATCTATTTGGACGCATGTTTGGCAAAGTTTGAAAAGACTCTCAACTCAGGAACACCAACTTAATCAATATACGTTGTCAAAGGCAAAAGAAACATTGAGGTGTATATATTTCCATTGAAAAGCCTACACAGAAACAAACATAACAACCAGTAGCTGTTCCTAGCAATCACCGCGGTAATAACAGAGGGGGCCTACGATATTTGACTGATTAACAAACTAAAATGAATATCTAATCCGTTCACATGCAACTTGGGTCATCAAGCACCAGCAGAAAGATATATCGCAAATACTAGAGTGCATAAAACTATTGAAAAGCGTCAGGTAAAAGCAAAACCTGCGAATGAGTGATCATTTAATTGTGTGCAAATACAGAAACTTGACATGAACGAAAAATGAAAACAAACGATAAAATTTGAGAACAAAGAACGTACGCAGATTGAATGGTCAACGGCCTTTTCAGACAGTGAAAGACTGAAAGTTTCAGCTCCTGCTAGTGTGCGTCGCCTTAGTTCTTTCTCATTACATTCACAAATGAATTAACTAATATAAATGGCCCGCTACGTGCTTTGGAAAAATGTGGTAGTCACAGGATCATCCACGTGTCCGATTATCGTATGGTCTAAATGGTGAAAATTTGACTATTTTGCACCAAGTGATAGACTTCAGACAGACAACTGAAGATTTAGAATGGCCTAAGCAGTGACGCAACGAGCATTTTTTTTTTGAGTAATGATACAGCCATAAATTCTTGTACAAACTTATTTTGTACAAATTGACGTGGCATGATTTCATTGGTTGAATGAAAATATAAATTAATAAAAACAAATCATGTGGGCCAAGTGATATTTAATTCAACTAATCTTATCATGCCACATCAGTTTGTATAAAAGTTTGTGGCTGTATCATTATTTTTTTTTTTTTAATTTTTTTGTCGCGTCAGTAGAGTATGTACTGTTGCTTCTAGAAAAGCTAAATGTTGAAGAAATTGAAAGTTGGAGCATCGACATAAATGTGATGGTCAAGAAAAGCAATAATGACAAAATAGCCATATCAGCTTGATTGTTCTTCCATTTATCTTATGTCGCTACTTAGTAAAGCGTTCTGGCTACGGCAAGAAAAATTGGATAATGGAATGATGATTCTTGATTGTTCTTCCGTTTATCTTATGCGAGGTCGTTCTTTACCCGCTCCCCCATTTAGAAAAAAAAAATTCAAAAAAATTCATTAGATAGAAGGAGACCTATTAATGCATGTCCCCATATATGGACCGTACTTAAATATTCATCGGATGGGACATGTTGATATGGACCGTACTTAAACTTCATTGGTTTATCCAATTGTCCAGCTCCAGCATTGAATTAAATGTAAATTTGGTCTATATGTTTGCTGTAGACTTTTTATTAATTCTTTGCACTGTTATTTATTGAATAAAGTGAAGGCAGCTGGAAAAGTAATTTAACTTACAGTTGCCTAAAAATGAATTTCCTAAAAGAATAACTCGTTTGCAACTAAAGGGGTGCTATTAGAATTTTGGAAGGGTGTTAAAAATTTAACGTCCAAGAGTCAGCCCATGCTCAATCTTTCTGATTGAAGCCCGGGTCTGGGAGATTGGGACTCTCCAAGCGGGCCAACACATATACAGCCCGGCCTTAGAACACCCTAAAATAGGCTAGATCGAGCTTTGGCTCTTTTTCACCAACCCTACATGTTTGTACTCTGTGCTGTTAATTGATTTGAAATTACATGGGCAAGGGTGGCGCTATTGGCACACCTCTAGTGTCCAATTTAAAACCCCCATTACATACAAGTTCATCACTTCATAAGATTACATAAAATGATAAATGTATTCTCATTTCATCATTCAACTCCCTTCTTTGACAAATAAGAATTTACCGTAGACTATGCAGTTATTACATGTGAATCCAGCTATGTTGGAACCCTTCCAAAGGTAAAGCATTCTTTCATAACCACACGATTAAAATTATAACGTATTTTTCATTATTTATTATTTTGCGTGTGCGGCTATAATTTGTGTTTTAACTTAGAGTAACTCCAAAGTATTCATGACCTTATTTAAATGTGAAAAAGGAAAAAAAGAAACAGATTTTGATTCCACAAAATCACGTAAAGACAAGAGGTGGATTTACAAAGGAGAAATGAAGGGGGTGATGTGAAATCACTTCCACAAACAACGACAATTAAAGCACAAAATATGAACTTTGATACTGTAAAAAAGATTTAATGTTGTGGAGGCTTCAAAAGGCATGGTATCCAGCAGAAAACTGATAGATTTTTTCAAAGCTAATGATTTTTATTGTTCTCTCCGATTTGCCTCCTTCCCCATCCGAATTAATTTAGAAAAATAAAATGATTACAAAAAGAAATTCGGCAACATTCTACTTTTAATTTCTTTCGTATTGCTATTATGGTCAGTAATGAAACTTTCAAGTTTACTTAAAAAAGCCAAAAAAAAAAGAAAAAAAAATCAAGAGTACCGATCAATTGCATCATTCTCATTGAATCTTTTTTTTTTTTTTTTGGTAATTATAGTATTATGGTCATCAAGTCCAATTTGTTCATCACCGTAAAAAAGAGTTGACCCCGGGGGGGGGGGGGGGGGGGGGAGCAAGATGTGAAGAGAAAGAAGGGGGTGTAAACTCAATAAGAAATAAAGGTTATTTTTGGAACTAAAACTGTGCCATAAGAGTTTTATAATTTTCAAATAATTATAATGGGATAGATAAAGAAAAGGGGTTTCAAAAGATATTTAAAGGTGCCAATAGTAAAACTCTATAAGTAAATTTCATCTTCCCATTATTCATTGACAGCCTGTATTAGGGATGGCAAATTGCGGGTTTGGGCCGGGCTTTTCAAAGCCCAGGCCCAAGCTCACATTAGTTAAACGATGTCCAGGCCCTTCAAAAGCCCGTCCAACTCGGGTCGGGCTTAGACGGGCCTGGACCGGGCTCAGGCTTTTTAAATTAATTATAAAATATTTTTTAAATTAATAAAAATATTTAAATTAAAGATAATAATATAATATATAAATAGAATAATAGTCAAATACATTAAATATTAGCAATACAACCTAATAAAATAACAAATACTAATATAAAAAATTAAACTAATTTAATATTTTGATTTTTTTCTTTTTTATTTAAATTAAATTGATTTTTTATTCATAAATTTAGAAAGCATGGGCCAAGTCCGGGCTTTTTTGCTAAGCCCTTGTCCCAGCCCAACATATGCGGGCTTTATAATTTTTAGGCCCATATCCAGGCCCACCCCCTGCGAGCCGGGATTTAGGCCCGCGGGCCTGGGCTGGGCTTGGCCGGGCCTGGGTCGGCCCGAGCTTTTTTGCCACCCCTAGCCTGTATAGTGCCTCCTTCATTGTATATTTACACTAAGCCCCCATGTCATTACTCTTGAATCTTGATGCCAAAGTTAGTTGATTGTCCACTTACGCCATTGCGCTCTAACCCACCCTCATAACAAAAGTTGAGAGTGTCTGTGTCTTTGAGTTCCAACAGCTAAGTAAGAACTCTGCTTTCTATAATTGCGCAAATGTAAGTATTCTCACTTTAGACAAATTTTATAATACATCGGAACTAATACAATCAATTAATGTATGTATGACATATATTTTTAGATTTAAAACAACTATTATTTGTATGATGGTTTTTTACATTACACACACATATATCATAACATAATTTATTTGTTGTATAACTGATATGACACTTTTGATGTATTCTAAAATTTGAGAAATTCTACAATATATCTAAGGTACCATGTCAATCATATAACAAATAAATAATGTCATGACATGTGTGTATTTATTTTAAAAAACTATCATATAAGTGATGATTGTATTAAATTTAATTACATATGTCATGCATGCATTTATTGGTCGTAATACATCTGAGTTATTATAGAATTTCTCTTAAAATTTCTTCTCTCCTCTAGCATGTTGAGATAATATATTGATTAATTAAGATCTATGATTTAATAAGCTTGGTAGACCTTAAAATGTGATTCTCAAGAATAAAATACCCTGTGATTCCTAACATTTAAAATTAAAGAAATTGCAAGTCCTAACTATAAAATTCTATAAATCTTGCACACTAAGGCATCGTAGTGAGATGGTGCGTCCACACAAGTTTACACTTCATATTAATAACAAGTGATAACTGTGTGGAAAGTTTACGGGAAATTTACAAAAATGGCCATTAAAATTTTGCGTTTTTCAACTTTAACCCCCCAAAGTTTTTTCTATCATAACTAGCCAAATACCCTATATTTGGACTACATTACCCTTGTCACTTTCATCAAATTTACAAAGGCATGCCACTTTTTCAATTCCAGCAAAAGTAAATACAAATTTTCCTCAACAACTTAACAAACCTTCATCACTCTCAACAAACTTCATCATTCTCGATAAATCAATTGCATAATCGAATATATAATTATCAATGTGAGAGCTTCTTAAAATTAGTTTATGCTCTTATACAATGTAAACCTTTAATCTATTAATTTTATCAACTAAATTCGAAATTAAAGTGGGTTTTGTTGTAAATATTGTTATTTTTCATTTATAAAACAATGTGATTTGTTAAAGTACTTAGTTTGAGTTGAAAAATGAAGAAAAACCATTGAAAACACAGAAGAATCGGGCAAAAAACGAAGTTCAGAACAAGTGAGACATGCAAGTGGGACAGGTGCATGTCTCACATAAACGCATTGCATTTATGTGCGACAGGCACCTGTCCCACTGCCTGCCGCACATAAACTCACGGATTTTATGGAGTACATGATTTTGAATTTGATTTGTCTCGTCGTAAGCTTCGAAACGGTATATTATACGCCTAAAACGGACATATATAGCTCAAGTTATGGCTTTCGAAACATAAATGAAATTTGGTGAGACAGGCAAGTGGGATAGGTGCTGCGTTTATGTGGGACAGGCACCTGTCCCACTGCCTACCGCACATAAACCCACGGATTTTATAGAGTACATGATTTTGGATTTGATTTGTCTCGTCGTAAGCTTCGAAACGGTATATTATACGCCTAAAACGGACATATATAGCTCAAGTTATGGCTTTCGAAACATAAATGAAATTTGGTGAGATAGGCAAGTGGGATATGTGCTGCGTTTATGTGCGACAGGCACCTGTCCCACTGCCTGCCGCACATAAACCCACGGATTTTATAGAGTACATGATTTTGGATTTGATTTGTCTCGTCGTAAGCTTCGAAACAGTATATTATACGCCTAAAAAGGACATATATAGCTCAAGTTATGGCTTTCGAAACATATATGAAATTTAGTGAGACATGCAAGTGGGACAGGTGCATGTCTCACTAAATTTCATATATGTTTCGAAAGCCATAACTTGAGCTATATATGTCCTTTTTAGGCGTATAATATACTGTTTCGAAGCTTACGACGAGACAAATCAAATCCAAAATCATGTACTCTATAAAATCCGTGGGTTTATGTGCGGCAGGCAGTGGGACAGGTGCCTGTCGCACATAAACGCAGCACATATCCCACTTGCCTGTCTCACCAAATTTCATTTATGTTTCGAAAGCCATAACTTGAGCTATATATGTCCGTTTTAGGCGTATAATATACCGTTTCGAAGCTTACGACGAGACAAATCAAATCCAAAATCATGTACTCCATAAAATCTGTGAGTTTATGTGCGGCAGGCAGTGAGACAGGTGCCTGTCGCACATAAATGCAGTGCGTTTATGTGAGACATGCACCTGTCCCACTTGCATGTCTCACTTGTTCTGAACTTCATTTTTTGCCCGATTCTTCTTTGTTTTCAATGGTTTTTCTTCATTTTTCAACTCAAACTAAGTACTTTAACAAATCACATTGTTTTATAAATGAAAAACAACAATATTTACAACAAAACCCACTTTAATTTCGAATTTAGTTGATAAAATTAATAGATTAAAGGTTTACATTGTATAAGAGCATAAACTAATTTTAAGAAACTCTCACATTGATAATTATATATTTGATTATGCAATTGATTTATCGAGAATGATGAAGTTTGTTGAGAGTGATGAAGGTTTGTTAAGTTGTTGAGGAAAATCCGTATTTACTTTTGTTGGAATTAAAAAAGTGGCATGCCTTTGTAAATTTGATAAAAGTGACGAGGGTAATGTAGTCCAAATATAGGGTATTTGGCTAATTATGATAGAAAAAACTTTGGGGGGTTAAAGTTAAAAAACGCAAAATTTTTATGGTCATTTTTATAAATTTCCCAAAGTTTACACAAGCTACAAACAAATTAGAAAATGTTTTGATAATATAATTAGAAAATGCCAAATGACCCGCAAAAACACGTCGCGCAAAAACAAAAGAAGAATGATAGCAACAGCATCCCACTTTGGAGAGGCTACAAAGGCGGGAGTGAAACTGAAATCCCCAAGAATGGCGAAATTTGACCTAAATTAAAGATCGAACCACTTAACCAACAACGTGTCAAAGGCTCTACTATCCCCTATTGAGCCGGGAGCCTGCTCCAATTATCTTACCCAAAACCAGAGTTCAGTTTTTTTCCCCTTCTTTTTCTTTTTCTTTTCTTCTTTCTCGCTCGATCCTCCAAAGTTTTTTTTTTACCCAAGAAAAAAAAAAAAGAAAAATGACTGGAAAACATGAAAAAGCAAAGGAAAGAAGAGAAAAGAGACTCCAAGAAATTTCCCTCCTCCGCACCATTCCCTATTCCGATCACCAGAGGTGCGTGCCCATTTCAACATTTTTATTTTTGTAACTAAAATTTGAAATATTGTTTAATTTCCTCTAATGGGTGTGTTTGAAAATTTTGTAATAGATGGTGGTCCCCGGAAACTATTGCGGTGGTGACTGGTGCTAACAGGGGAATTGGGTTTGAGATGGCTAGGCAACTCGCTGCGCAGGGTTTGACTGTTATATTGACGTCGAGAGACACTAGTGTTGGCCTCGAGGCTGCTAAGGTCTTGCAAGAAGGAGGCTTGAATGTGGATGTTCATCAACTTGATGTCTTAGACTCGTCATCAATCCAAGAGTTTTGTGATTGGATCCGTGAAAGATATGGTGGCATTGATATTCTGGTTAGTGTTAACTTGCCCGTAACGCCATCTTCAATTCAATTATATTAAATGAACTCGCTTATGTTGAAATGAATATGTCATTTTGGTTTTAGGTTAATAATGCAGGTGTCAATTACAATCTTGGTTCTGATAATTCTGTTGAATTTGCCAAAGAAGTTATTCAAACCAATTATTATGGCACCAAAGCTATGATTAAAGCTATGATCCCGTTAATGCGACCTTCTGCTGCTGGTGCTCGTATTGTTAGTGTGAGCTCTCGGCTCGGTAGACTAAATGGCAGGCGTAACGTGAGTAATCTCTCTTATTTCCCTCTCTCCTATTGTATTTTGCATTTCTGAACCAGAGCTGTGAATTTTTCCAGAGGGCCAACCTCACAGTAATAAACATAAAAGAGAATTTGATAAAAGATAAATTAATAAAAAAAAAAACTAAATCATTCATTCATTATTTATTTTCCCATTTCAAAGCTAGTACGAATCTCTTTATTTTTTATTTGACCATATTGTGATTCATTATCGATTGTTAATTTGATTTCAAATTGAATTCTTTACAGTATCATAGTTAATAATGCACTATCTCTGGTAGCAATGCAATTGATAAAGTCAAAGGTAATGTGACAAGCACTATGGATATATTGTAAAATTATTGTGTAATGCATCCCAAATATTAGTTGCAATATGCACACTAGTGTTAAATATATGACGGAGCATGCATAATTTAAGCTTACCGTGTATATAGATCGTTTGAGAAGGGGACAACTAGGAAACAGAAATCCATAATTGTAGGAGAAACTATGGTTCAGTATGAAGTAAAATATTTAGAATCCCATAAGGGCCAATAGCCCCTTGTTGTCCCTGCATAGCTTGTCCATGCTACTGAATCTCTGTATCATTTTGTTTATTTTCTCCAAGGAAGATGGCTACTCTGCATCTGTAACTTTTATGGCATGATTTCAAGTTCTTTAACACTTCTTTTGGGTCTAGTTCTGTTTGCTTTGTTAGAAAACTTGCAGCGCTTCAGGCGTCAGCAATGCTTTGTAGATAATGGTGCATGCAATTGCAGGGTTTGCCATGGGCTATTCTTTAAACTGTTTTCAGTTCAAGCATTGCCAAGTGGTTAATGGTAGATGCCACTGTTTCTTCTAAAATATATATATAATCAACTAACTACTTAAATTTAAAAGATGGTAGATGCCCACTTGGTTCCACATAGACTCCAACCTGTTTTTGTTTGGAAACTTGCCATCAAGGAAGACAAGTGGCGGACTTGGACCGCTTTTGCTGCAATTTTAAACGGGAAAACAGTTATTGTTCTTATCATTTAACTTGATATAGTATTTTCATATCTCTACTGGTTAGACATTTGCCACTCATTCTTCAATCTACACTGAGGGCTAATTTAGGTTCATTCATACAGAGACTCAGGGACTTAACATTGAGAGAGCAACTAGGTGATTTGGACGATCTCTCTGAGGAAGTAATTGATAGGACTGTTAATACTTTTCTACAACAAGTTGAAGATGGCACTTGGCAATCTGGTGGATGGCCTCAAACATATACCGATTACTCAATGTCAAAACTTGCAGTTAATGCTTATACAAGACTAATGGGGAAGATACTCTCTGACCGCCCTGATGGTGAGAAGATTTACATCAACTGCTTCTGCCCAGGCTGGGTGAAGACTGCTATGACTGGTTGGGCTGGTAATATTTCAGCTGAGGACGGTGCTGACACGGGTGTATGGCTTGCTCTGCTTCCAGACCAGGCAATAACAGGAAAATTTTTTGGCGAGAGACGTGAGATAAGCTTTTGAGGCAACTGGGCTAAAGACTATTGGAGATGAGAACTAGTCCACAAAAAGCAACAGCAAAATTAGAGTTTCTGCAAACTGCCTTATTTAATGAAGATATTGTTTCGTGGATTATTGGTGTTAGGATGGAGACAAAGTGATGGGTGCATGTTTTTGTTTGAACCTCTACGGAATGGTACTTCAAGCGCTAAATGCAGAAGTATGTAGAGTATCAGATTCTTTGCAATTCCTCAAAATGAAATATATGTTTACGGCATTCTTCATGCTTGCAATTCTCCTCTCTGACTAAAACAGTTATAACTTGGGTAGATTACATTGTGAGGGCCTCCTCCTAATTTAATTTGTCTTTCATGTTCTTATTTAGGCTAATGTATCACATCAAAATCTTTTCTTATTGTTTTTTAAGAGTTTTGCTGATCTTTTGAAGCACGAAGCACGAGCGTTTCCTAAATATGATTTTGATGTTTTTTTTTTTGCTTCCATGGATGCCACATGCCTATGTTTTGGCTTTGGTGTATTGCTGAGTTTTCTAGGTGGTGAGATTGATCGATGATAAATACAGGGGAAACATATATACTTTGCATATGATTGAAAATATTTTTTTTCTTTACTTTACGAATAAGGAGCATGACAAAGTGCCAACATGTATTAGACAGAAAATTTACCAATGACTCTAGTTGGGAAGAGTATTTCTTTCAACTTTAGTCCAAATTGCTTGACGGTGAACAAATTTGTACTAAATTTAGTCTTCCATTGAACCCTCAGGAGCCAGTTGAAGGAAGTTTGTTAGCTTCTCGAAAATCATCGGGACTCCATAACTATAAAACAATTTATACTGAATTAATAGCAAAGCTTTCGAGTCAGACAGAGAATTGAGAAAATAAAGGTTGTCCGCAAGACTGAAAAGCAAATAAAGATGGCTAGGTTTGTGTCAAAATTCAAAATAATGTCTTGCTACATGATGCCTCAAAATCAAAGCAAAGCTTATCTTACAAACAATTTAACAAACATTCAATGCATATAAATCATTGATTTTGATATTTCTTAAATCCAATGAATGAAAACAATTTTAACGTAAAATGAGGTACATGTGTAATAGTAATTTACAGAAAATTTCTTTTTTAATCACAAATTTACTTATTTTTTTTAAATAAGTCCCTATTGATTTTGCATAATTAAACGGTTTTGTCGCCCATCTCTTCTACATATATTTTTAAAACTTTATAAAGCGTTTACTAGATTTTTATAAAGATCTAAATGATTATTATAATCATAAAGATCTACAAATTTTGAATATATTTGTACACCTGTATTTATAATTTCTTGTCTTTGTTGAGATATAGACTAGATTTTTCTTCTAACACACACACACATTCAATCTATTTTCCCATCCTAGTACATATCATCAATGTTGTCACATATATTTTGTAATCTAAATTTAGTATCTTGAATTATAAGAGATATTACATGAGATAAATATCTTATGAATCTAATGAATTGTTAGAAACATGGTACAATGAATAAATTACTAGAACCTCTAATAATTTCATAAAATATAGAAACTAATAAATTACCACCTTCTATCTATATGCAAAAATGATTTTACTATGGAAGATTTCAACCATTTGATCTGATCAATGATTCAGACATGTGGAGAAATAATCAATTAAATTGAATATCACTATATTATTAAATAAATTAAGAAACCCAAATTTATCTATAAATGATATAAAAAGTGTAAAGAAAATATTAGAAATTAATAATTTCAATGAAGAAAATATAAAATAAATTAAAAAAGTTAAGAGATTAACTGAGTAAAGAATTTAATAAAGTTAAACAACTAATAAAAGAATTCAAGATTGAAGATCATGATATATTAAAATAGTAGATCATTAATAAAATGAATAAAAACTCAATAGATATAAGATTAAATAGATTAGAGATTCAATTAAATAAAATAGAATGAATTATTGAGCAATTTGGTACTAAATTTACTATAAATATAAATAAAAAACTTAAAAAAAAAATTAAACTTCTAGTAGTACTATTGCCTGGCTGCAGCCTGGGTTTAAAGTGAAACTTAAAAACTTATTGACGTTTCTAATAATTATTATCTTTTCGAAGGATTTAAAATTTTTTAAATGTAACATAAGTTTCGCCCAAAATCAAATGGCAATTAGCATGCCAATTGCTAACTCCAAAAAAGTACCGAACAACCAGTGCCATGTGGATAAAAAGGGGCCACGGTCCAACAAATTGGTTTCTTTATATACGGTACATGCTTGCTTGCGAGTATGTTATTTCTGAAAATTTTATTTTTCTCAGAGACCATTCAACAAGAACATGGCGAGCTTACGAAGAGCAGTGATTAACGTCCACCGTATTCTCAGATCCTCCGCAGTAGCCAATCGCAGCTCGATTGCGTCTGCTTCTCCAGCGGCTTCCTTTGAAACCCTTCTCAGGTAAACCCCTCTCCACCTGTCATCTTTTCTTTTCTTTTTCTTGTAATATTTGCTCTTTTTTCCCCTTTTTTTGTTTTTTCTTTATATTTGCAATGCAATTGATATCTGATGGTGATGATGATCTCTGTTCCAATCGTTTTAGGCCTCAATACAGGTGGGTTTCAAATACTACTCAATCTTTAGACATTGATTTGTCCAACGAGGAGAAGAAAAAGCGTCTGTTTAACAGGCTATTGTATAGGAGTAAGCAGAGAGGGTTTCTGGAGCTGGATTTGGTTCTTGGTAAATGGGTCGAAGAACATATTCATTCCATGGATAAAAATGGGATTAAAGCTCTTGTTGATGTCCTTAATTTGGTAATCACCTTTTACTTTTTTTCCCCCTCTTTTCATGAGACAATTATATGTTAATTTCTTCACTATAGACTTTTCGTATGCACGGAATGATTTAGAAATCAGTTTAGACAAATCAAGTTAAGTGTATTTTGATGCTTTTCATTCTCTAGCCCTTTTTTATTTGATCTTTTGATCATTTGATAATCTTCTGAATGGAATGACTATATTCATTTGTGCTAAATTGAGAATAAATTTATTATGCTCTGTTTAGCTTTCAATGGAGGTGATAACTTTGTCCCTGCCTGCCATTTTAATTAGTCGTGGCTGAAAGATGTGGAATTCTTTACATGGTTGCTTAGCTTTTTAGTGGAGGTTCGACTGTAAAGAAGTTTTGTCAGACAGGTTACATGTTATCAATTATGAATTGCCTATACTATTGTTGATTTGGTTTTGTTGCGGTGGTGGTACTGCTGAGTTTTAAGCCGTAGTTGGGTTTTGATAACTAAGAAACTCTTTATTAACTTGATCATTTCAATATGTATTTCTACTAATAATAAAGAGTTCCTATTAGTTTTGAAAAATTCTATTTGATAAGCTAGGAATTAAGTGAACATTAATACCAGGATGAATTGCACTGCTTTTCTTATCCATGTTGAAATTGACTGCATAAGATATTTTCTATATTTTATGGAGGAATAATAGGATCATCCACTAAGCTGCTTCATTTCTTTTGATTTAAACTGTTAAATTTAAAGCCAACATTTTCAAATTTTGTTTCATTTTTGCTCCATTGTAATAGTTATTAGTCAAGTTGGGAAGAGTTTCTGATTCCATTGGAAAAAGTAGTCGATTCAAGTAGACGAGGTAGCCAGCAGAGTCATCTACTTTTTGTTTAAATATATTTTTTCTGTTTTGCAGGAAAACCCAGATCTGTGGAAGTGGCTGACTGGCCAGGAGCAACCACCTGAGGCAGTGAAAACAAATCCTGTGAGACGCTATCTAAAATAATTTACAAGTTTTGCCCCATTTTCCTTGAAAATACCGTCTCATGTGTTTTTGCTTGCAATAGGTGTTTTCTGCCTTGCACAACAAGGTCATGAACAACCTCAACAGCTACGCTTCCCCTGAGACACGGTCAGAGCCTGGGCAGCCCTGGGTAAGAGGATGGGATGATTTCAAGAAAGGCCGTGACAGCCCACTGTCTGGGAATCAGTGACTTCTACACTATCATTAAAGCTGCAAGGTCTTGAAGAACTTGGTTGTTCTATAATAAGTGAATATTGTATTTTCTAGTAATTATTGTCTGTTTTCGCCCCTAGTTATCAAACACAAATAACAAACTGGATTTGTTGAAATCGATAGAGATGGGGCTGGCCTGCTCGACTGTGTAACAAAACTAATAAAACATAGTGAGATTGTGAGAAAACTGGCTCTCAAAGTCCCTGTTATATATTTGATTTTGCTCTCTCTCGCATTTTGAAAGTAATGTCAAACGTGGTTGGTGAAACTAGGAATATAGGAAAAGAATGAGGCAAAAATATAAATATCCAAAAGTTTTGGATTTCATAAAAGCTCAACCCCAGATTCCTCCTCATCCTCAAATTGTCTCTCATTCAATCAACAATGGCCCCAACAGTCAAACCCAAATCCTTGTTTCTTCTTCACCTAGCCATATCCTTCCAAATCTTTTTAATTACATCAAAATCAACAGACGCAGCTCCAGTTCCAGCTCCATGGCCGCCTCAATTCCACGCAATCTTGTTCATGAACAACAGCGGAACCCTTCAGAAAGTGGACCTCTGGTACGACTGGCCCAACGGCCGCAACATCAACATAATCCAGAACCAGCTCGGCAAGCTCACGTATGATCTTGAATGGGACAACGGCACCTCTTACATTTACACTCTGGACGCCAACAAGGAATGCAGAGTCTTGCATTTCCCCGTCGGCATCCTCCGCCCCAGTTGGCTCGACGGCGCCGAGTATCTTGGCCAGAAGTACGTGGACAAGTTTCTTTGTAATGTGTGGACCAAAGTTGATTTCATTTGGTACTACGAAGATGTCGTCACTAAGAGACCTGTTCATTGGGTCTTCTGCACAGGTAAAATAAATAAATTAGATAATTTTTAATTAGTTACTACAAATCCATTCAGAAATATACCGCGATTAACTCGAAAATCTGCTCCCACTAATAGTTGGGAAAATGATGTTCGAGTCCCCTCTGCAGACTCGCTGAGGCCTTAATGGCTAGTAATTTGAAAATTTGAACAATGCCCATTTGAAGTTTTGATTGCAGCACGAGTTTTGTTTATGAAAAATGGTGGGAATTCAAATGCAGGGTACACAGCTGATGTGATAACATTTAAAGTGGGAGCAGTTCTCGAGGATCCCAAATGGCAGGCTCCTGTTTATTGTTTTGGGAATGAGGGGGAGGAAAGGCCGTTGCTGAATTCTGTGGTTACTGATTCTTCTTCTGGGAAATTGATTAGAGAGGTTTTCTCTGCTTTCTAGCTCCTCTCTATGAGGGTGTGATTGTAATTATTATCCATCTTCATCTGTTGCTTCATCTTCATTTTCTCTCAGTTTTTAATAAATTTTATGAGTTTTAACTTCTAAGCAGTGGCTACTAGTTTTTACCAAAAGGAATTTGGTTTAAAAGCTATGACTCACTCACTAAATATTGTATTGTGGTGATTGGTGACCAGCTGACGATTTGTGATGATTAATTAATTATTGACTAAGTAGATTTGAAGTAGCATCATTCAATTGATTACCACACTCTCTCCTCATATTCATCATTTGAGTAGTAGTGGTATTCAACCCCCATTTTCTTTTATCTCACAACACCTCACTTTCATTTATACCTCATTTATTTTTAAAATTATCATTTTTATCTCATAAGACCTCATTTTACTAACATCGTTCTCTCTTTTTCTGTCAAAAATATCAGATTTGTGTCGATGCTCTTACCTCTTAGATGCAAGTTTATCATTTTTTGTAGAAGCTGATAATATGTTATAAGTATATATGAGTAAAAGGGTTGTTTTGACAAATAAAAATTAAAAAAAAAAAATTCAAGAATCTGAGATTGTGTTCTACTGCTCGCCAATAGCTATGCCCTCCATCGAATGAATGGAATGTTTCGTTTCTGAAAAAATTGACTCTTAAGATATACAAGAATCAGTACATGGTTGCTGGGTTTAAATGGAATATAAATACAAACACAAGTTCTATCCTTTGTTGTAATTTCAAGATTAGTGAGATAAAATGAGGTGAGTAATATCACTATTTTTTAGGTAGTGTTTATATTTTACATTGGAGTGAGAATTCTGAGAGTAAGAATTCTGATATTGAGAGTGTGGAGTAGAAGTTAATTATTTGCTTATACCGGAATGAGAGTATGAAGTTAAAATAAGAATCTAATTTATATATTTATTTTGTCTTAGATTGGGAGTAAATAGTTTTAAATTACAGTTTTATTCTTATTTAAACAATTATAGTTTTTAATTATAAAATTATTTAAAAAATATATTTGAAAAATAAAATATTTATTTTATTATATTTGTAAGTAAATAATAATTATTAATATTCTTAATTATGTAAATCATAATTTTTTATTAATTTTAAATATGTAAATTAAAAATTATTGATCAGAGAGCAACGCAAATGAAATAACATTATTAATAATATAGTATAAAATTAATGTTTTCTTAAAATAAATTCTTTATTATTAATATTAAATAAATATAGTTCTATTATTTTAAATAAATATAATATTATTATTTTAAGTGATTTTAACTTAAAATTAACGTAAATTATTATTTTTAACTAAATATAATACTATTATATTTAAATAAATTTAATATTATTATTTATAATAAATTTAATCTATAAAATAGTGTAATATATTATTTAAATAAATATAATATTATTTATTTTATTAAATATACTTATGTTAAATTTAATAAAATAAGGGTAAAAAAAATAGTAAGTAGTGAATTCCCACTCCTACCGACTACCTCTCCCTATGGGAGTGAGAATCTCACTCCTCACTCGAAAAAAGAGTGGGACATATCAATTAATAAATATTTATTTTTTAAAATATATAAATAATGTTAAAATAAGAAGAATCCACGTTCTTCACTTTCATTCCAATAGGTAAACATAACACATATTCATTTAATATTTGTAAAAAATTCATATTAATTAAAAAGAATACATATCGATTACTAAATATTTATTTTTCAATAACAATATTCTCAAATTTCAAGCCACCAAACGAAACTTGACAAAACAGAATATTTATTTTCAACTATATTTTAATTTATTTAAACAAATAATTTTTATTTCTTAAAAAAAAAAATACATTACATGGTCCATGAGGAACTACGGCCCATTAAACAAAGATGACGAAACCGGAAATCGGAAGAAAACGGAAGAACGATAGAGAGTGAGCGACGTGTCAAATCTTGACAACGTAACACGGTTCACAGCACAAAACATTTTTCACTGGCAGACGCCAAGAGCCAAAACTCCAATTAAAATCAGACAATTTCATCATCATAAAATCTTTATGTTCCCATTATTCAAAAAAAAAAAAAAAAAAGAGGCGAATTATTGAACTGGATACTGCTCCGTTGACTGTTGTTGATACGAATTTGTTGAATGTGGTGGTGGTGGTGGTGTAGGTGAGACGAGACCAAAACGAATTGGTTGCTTAGTTGCTGCTAGCTACATGGGCCCGGACTCGGACTCGGCCTCAAACCCGAACGGAGGATGGGGCGGGCGAGCTCAAGGTCTCTTCGTGAAAGCAGCGGTGCTTATTGGCGGCGCTGTTCTCCTCAAACGACTCACCAAATCCAAGACTCGCTGGGACCATGCCCGTATTGTTGCTGACTCTCTTTCTGGCGAGAAGGTGCTTCCTTCTTCTACTTCCATTCTCTTGTCTTCTTTTCAATTTCAACTTCATTTTTTTTTTCATTTTAAAGAAAATTATTTATTAAATTTGTTTATATTGTTGTGGCCGGGTGGGTGAAATAGTTTTCGAAAGAACAGGCATCGAGAGATCCTGATAATTTCTTCAACATCAGGTGCTTTTTTCATATTTCTGCTTATTTGTATATATTTAGTATATGCATTAGAATATTGAAATGTTTTTGGCAATAAATTTGTTTTTTTTTTCTATTTTTTTTTTTTTTGTATGGAAATGGATGCTGTTTTTGCAGAATGCTTACTTGCCCGGCAGCTGAAATGGTTGATGGTTCGAAGCTTTTATATCTTGAGCAAGTTAGTCTTACTAAATCTTACCTTCTATTTTCAATTGTTTTACATAGCTTTTTCAAATCTGCCATTTTTTTTAAAGGCGGATTCTCTTTTTTCTCTTATTAGGCATTTTGGAGGACTCCTCAGAAACCCTTTCGGCAGGTTTGTTATGCGCTGTATCATTTCAAATGTGCTATTTGCAAAATATTACTTTTCTTTGATAAAAGTTCTGACGGTTGTAGTTTGCAGAGGTTTTATATGGTGAAGCCTTGCCCAAAAGAATTGAAATGCGACGTTGAGGTGGGGCTTCTAATCTTATTTATGAATTCTGTAAATAATGTTTATATATTGCATCATTGTGATTTCTTTCTTGTTTTCGGCCGCTAGAAGATTTTCTTTTCCATGTATGAGGAGGCATTAGAGACTTTTCATGGTGCCCCTAATCATTCCTGTGATGATTGTTCTTATCATTGTAAGTAAGAGCTTGCACATTTGAGACATAAAGCATGCTGTATATGGAAACTACATTTTATGTTGATTACACCATGTGTTATTGGAAGTCTGAACTTTAAAAGAGTTGGTGACAAGCATCCATATACTATCAGACAGAGGAAGGGGGTTGAGTATAAAGATTCTGTTGACCTAGGGACTGACTGCTTAATATCACTTGTTAGCAATCTATTATTTGTTTCATATTTTGAAGAATTTAAGGAGTGCTTTATTCTTTTGGATTAAATGTCGCACAAAATATCAGTTACACATGGAACTGTTCTAGTTGTTGCTAGTTATCAGTATCATTGTTTTGTATGTTTGGTAGCACGGCCTCTACGGCTTTCACTATCATCATTCAAACTTACACTCAGTTTTTAAAAGTGATGCCATAAGTAGATTTTGGACATTAGATTCAATTTTGAAATTTTTTTATGTGATTTTATAATTTTTGGAAAATTGTATTCATTGTGCGGCTGTGCACAGCTATTCTTTCCTTTATTGTCTTTTATATAATGCATTGCAATGAGTTTCATTTTTTAGTTGCTTTAGAGCCTATAATTAAATATTTTATATTTGATTTTGAATGGACAGGTAAGTTCATATGCGATTAGAGAAGTTGAGGAATATAAAAATTTCTGTGATCGTCCTAGGGATCAGCGCCCGCTACCTGAAGAAGTTATTGGTGTGAGTCCTCTTGTCATGTTTCATTTTCAAGTTATTGAGTATCTGAATCATATGCTTGGGCATTGAACTTTGAAGACATAGTATGAATTTCCTGCACAGGTTGGACTTGGGTATAGCCATTCACAATTATGTCTTGAATAATCAAAGTTTTGTTTGTCTTTGAACTGTGGAGGACTTTATGACAGTTGATGAAGTGAACCGCAGCCAGAAAATAATGTTATTAAATATGTAATACTATAAGAAATGAACAATAATAATTCCCTGAGCTGTTATCATTACACTGGAAGAATAAATGTGGTTGGTTGGAGATTATCTCAACTTGAAATGTCTAATGAGTTCATTGATCAACAAGAAAAGCTAAAAATATGTGATACTTGCTAAAGTAAATTTTATTCTAAATCTTTGAAGATCAGGTACCCCAACAATTTCATTCAAATTTAATACTATGATGGTCGCTGGTTCGGGTTGTAAACATTAATTAGTACAACTCATTAAATTAATCTGCTCTATTGCTCTTGTTTTTAAAAGTTAAGCCCGTGAAGTATTCAGTTGGCAAATTAAGTGCTAAATTGATGCAGTCTGCAGATTATTGCCTTGGCTACCATTGTCCGTGCCTCTTTTGGCAGAAATATTTCATTTTTAGTTTGTGGCTGAAGCTGTATCTTTGGGCAGAGATGATATGCTTAGTTTTTACTTGCATGGGTTTCCGCTAATCAACTTTATTATATTATGTACAGGACATTGGGGAACATTTGACAACTATACATCTCAGACGCTGTGATCGTGGAAAACGATGCTTATATGAGGGCTCAACTCCACCAGGCGGATTCCCAAATTCATGGGTAGGTATTTACCTGTTACTCCATTCAACCTATGTTGGTTTCGGAGTAGCAAAGTGCTGTTCACTATAAACCTGGCTGTGGATTGACGCTTTTTGCTTTTCCTGTGCCCTTTTCTGACCAATCTTGACCCTGTGGTTTCTATAGCAGAATGGAGCAACCTACTCTACCTCGGAGCTTGCGGTCTTGAAAAATAATGAAATACACACCTGGGATAGAGGCTTTGACGATGATGGAAATCAAGTTAGTTTTCATTCTTTTGCTTCTCTTTCACCAGAGATATGCTAATAGTATAACAAAGGGTTTTGATTTAGCACTTTATTTCATCTTTATAGGTCTGGGGAGTGAAGGCAGGTCCATATGAATTCAAGCCGGCGCCTAGTTCTAGTTATAGTGACATGTTCTCCCCCTTGAATTTCCCTCCACAGCAGTTCTTTGAGAAGAGAATTGAAGGATCCTTTGTCTTGCAAGAATGATAACTCGGTACATGTAACTAAAGTATGTAAATTTACAACTTTCACTTATCTGGTAAATTAAACAAGAAATCCCTTTCTGTTCTCTATCAACTTTGTCATGCTGATCTTGGCCGAGTAATATCTCAACCACTAATCAGCTTGCACCGGAGAAATAGGTGTCTGGTAGGGCACCGTCGGATCCATTATTCACCATAGAATTTGGAAGCAAGTGTAGTGACCTAATAAACACAGTTTGGAGGAGGGTTTTCGATCATGTAATCTGCATGAGTTGTATTATAGGGAAATTAAAGTTGATGTGATGTATTTACAATTTTTTACATTTGCTTCGCGGAGGAAATCCATAGAGGAAATGCAAATTTTTGGCATGTCATAATAGATATCATTGAGTGCTTTATTTTAAATGAAAAAGAGGAGTTCAACTCTTGCAATGTGGTATGGGCGCAAAAGAAGTGTAGTGCAAGTGAATAGGAAACCCATGAATGAAATAGAATTACAAGAGCAATGCTGTTCTCCCCACAAAGAGGGAGAGTTGCTGTTATGAATCCTAGAAAGCACTGTTTAGGTAAAAGTATAGACCAGCAAGTGCCACAGCTGCAACTGCAATGGCTATAGGCAATGCTTTTCTGCACCAAATTAAGATTTCATATTCAGAAACTAAAAAAAAAAAAGAAAAAAGAAGAAATGCAAAATTACAGAGTGTTGAAGAAAGATTATTCAGCGTCTTACCCAATTGCCTCATCTCTCTGGATTTGTTCTTTTCTTGCCTTACGAACGGCTGTGTCATTTGCGCCTCTAGTCACTGCCGGCGTATATGGCCTAAATCTCCTCTTAGGAGCCCCGCAAACTGCATTGCAAAACACACACAATTTAAGGCAATTGTCATCCACATACAACATGCTAAGCTTGACTTCTCTTTAAGAGCTGATTAGGGAGATAAACATCACATTTAAGTTCATATATAAATTTATCAAAAAAATTAAAAAAGATTCTTTATGAGCTGAGATGGATACCAGGGCAGAAGTAATTATCAGGTAATTGGTCAAAGGGTTTCCTTTCATTGTAAATATACCTGCATCAATCATATATCATCACATCAAAGTTAGCATCAACCATCAAGTGAAAAATACAAGAAGAAGAAGAAAGATTACCCGCAATCGCGACAAATATAGGCCTGTTTAGAGGCAACACGCATTGAGAATTTAGGAGCAGCAGAGGCGAGAAGCTGCTGATGAGGAGGAGAGAGCAAGAGATGAAGTGATGGAGCAGAGAAAGAAGATTTCAAAGCAAAACGATCAGCTGGGCGTCTCAGGCCAGCATTGTTGCCTGTGGGAGCTAAAAGAGGAGGTGGTGTTGAAGAATTTGTGGTGCTTAGCGCCCTTGTTGGTGCATGCAGGCCCATTTTATTTCACTATTCTCTTCTTCTCTTGTCCTTGAGAGTCTTATGTTTTGTTAGAAATAGAAGGGATGAGAAGATAAGAAAGTGGTGAATGTTCATGTAAAACTGTGTAAATATCATTTGGATTGGATGCCTGAAAATATATACGTGGAAGCGTGGCTTTCATGCTTCCTACACGAGGCCCTCTCGAACAACTTTTTGGACCTTTCTTATCTTTTTATGCTGCCCTTACACTTCTTGCTTCATTACAAATTTGCCCCAACTTATATCATACAAGCAATTAGCACCCCATGATTATAACATTTATAGTTTATAATTTAACAGACGACCGCACTTAATAGCGTAAATGATTAATAATAATTACAGGGATGACGTTTTATGTTAAAAATAAAATGGTCTCGTCTAGCAATGTTAATGACAAATCTGTATCACAGCAAAACCTTTCATTATGAGCAGGTCCAACCAAGAACAACCGAATGGTAAAAAAGAGATCATCATACTACAAAATGCTTCAGTTTCTAAACACAAGAATCAGATGCAGAACAGTTCCGATTTGATGATTCCTTCACCTAAGAGAAGTACAACAGAGAGCAACGAGTCTAAGGATAAATCAAAACAGTAATCTAATACGTTTGGAAAAACGAAGATTTACACTTCCAATAAATACCCGCATCATGAACTCCACCATATTTATATTTATATGCAAGTACCAACAGGAGGGACGACAAAAATTCATTACAACAAAAAGATTTATCACAGCTACCACGGTTTCAGGTCGCCAACTGGGCCGGCAGTCCAGTTTAATATCTTCTGACCTGTCTTCAAGTAAACACTTTTGTCATGCGGCAATTTGCGCGCAAGTCCATTCAGTACTTGATGAAAAGCATCACCTGGTTGAGCAGGTTGTGGGAATAACATTGCCTGCTTCATTGAAGGGTTGGCAAGCAATCTCTGTTTTCTCAGTATAACTTCAGTTGGGATCGCGGTGAGTATAGCGTCTAAGTTGGGAACATCTTTCTCATCTATAAACACCCCAATTTCCTCCCATGGAATTGCATCAGCAAAAGGTAGAACAATGTCATCTGCTATGATAACAGGTATGCAACCAAAAATCACAGCTTCGACCAATCTAGGGCTCCATGGGGCCCAGCCAAGCGGACACAAACAGAAGACAGCTCGCTGCATGTCCTCATAGTATGTTGTTGGGTGCTCAGTGGAAATGTCAAAAAGAGGATTGTCCTTGAAGTTCTCCCACACAGCTGCTCTTGCACCTCTGTGAAATGTTCAAACAAAGTTTAATAAATACTCCATCAATTACATATATTGGACAACACAACAAAGGCCCACATCATTACCCTCTGGTTACTGTTGTACTTTAAGGAAACTTCACTTAGAGAATTTTGACAATTTCTGTTCTGAGTTGCATTTTACATAGCTTTACGAGCATCCATATGTTTTAACTCTACCTAATCCACACAACTGGTCATTTTTTTCCCCAATATCATTAAAATTATGGAATTGAAACTTTGATATGCGAGCGAACTGTGTACACTTGGAAAACCTTAGACTAATTTTTTGACATGCAAGCAAAGAGAGATACCTTGCATAATAACCACCTTCTGGGTCATTTCCAACATCATAAAACAATCCTCGGAAATAGACAAAGATGGATCTAGGAGTTTTCTCAGGAATTAGGTGAGCTTGCATTTTCTGAGGAGGAGCATAAGGAGGAATTGTAATGGAGCCCTCTTTCAAGCAAACGTGATTCCGTTGTCCAAAAGTCTGAACCAAGGTAGCACGTTGGAGCAATGGAAGAATTCCTCTTTCAATAGCTTTCTCTTCCTGCAAGAGAACATGTGAACAATATCATACACGACCGAACAGCAGAAAAATCACTTACCAGAGTACAATGATTTATCATATCAAACTAGAGATGCACAGTGATAATTGCTGCTTTATAGGCAATTCAGAAGACAACAAAAATATTGTAAATTGTTTTAAAACAGTTCATCGACAAAGAAGTGTAGAGAAGAAAACAAAAGGACAAAAAACTACTAACTTGATAATGAAAGCATGCTCCAAAATCATGGGGCACTACAAAAAAGTGATCAGCCCCCTCTGTTCGATTCCAATAAGGCCAATTGGAAGAGATGAGCTGTATAGCGCTCCTCATCATACGGGGTGACTTGAAAGGCAAAGGGAGACCATTTGGTGTCAGGTCACAAGTGGTGTATACAGGGGTGTAGAACCAATCAGCTTCCTCCGGGTTGAGGGTTCGAACAGGACTAGATAAAAGAAAACGATGCATAAAGATCTCAGCGGCAAACATGTGAGTGAGGCATCTTTGATCCTTTTGTAGAATTTTCTTGTTGTATTTGCTGGGGAGCTCATACACAAAAACTTTCAACCTTCCCACAGGATCATCTTCCAAGACATCACCAGCACTACCTACATTCACATAAACCAAGGTTGCTTACTACCGCATACTTAGAATTTCACAGCAACAGAGGTTCAATAGTTACAAAATATCTTTATTGTTTGCATACTTTTCAGTAGGAAAAATTCAAAACTGTGAAAAAGGCAAGGAAAAATAGAACATCAGAATTTTCAGAATGACAATATACCCTAGATGCAAGCAGAAAACAGATGGAGTTCACAATATACCCTAGATCCACGCAGAAAACAGATGGAGTTCTCTAGACATTAAAAATTTTAAGCCCAAAAATCTTGTTGACTATAGAAGGAATTTGTATTAGAAAATTATCCTGAAACAATTTGCCATCTGTCTCCTCAGGTGTCTTTTACCCATAACCAGATAATACTAACTATACCTGCATCGTACATTGGCCTAGTAACATGCTCATTAGGGACACGATCTGCTGTAAGTCAAAACCACAGAAGAAATGGGTATCCTTAGTAAAGCTTCAATTAAGTCCAACTAAAGTCAAATTGTACCACAGCAAGTTCTTTCATAACTAACAGTTCATTCCAACTGTCTGCTGTACATATAAAAGAAGAGTACAGCAACTTCTTAACTCATAAAGGCTAATCCCCATTTCCAGTTGTTGATATCTTCAATGTAGCAAGATCGTTACATTTAGCATAAGATCTAATCTTCTTTTAATTTTCCTTATTGTTCAGTTCTAAGATCTCTGGTATACAAGTTTAAATGTCATCTTCTAATATTTACAACATGAGCGATTAGTTCCACAAATGCCCGCTACAGGGAATGCCTCATAAATCTCAGAAGACAATAGCATGAACTTAGTACCAATTGAGTAGATCCCTATAAACAAAACCCTAAATTTCAGAGTATTTAACCTATATCACCATTACAGTGCAAACTCACCTCAAATCAACAGCAAAAACAACACAGATGGTGCCAAAGATAAAAATTCACAAGCAAAAAAGTAACCAAAATGGAGATAAAAACAGAGATATATAAAGCATAACAACCCAAAATCTGACCTGAAATTCTCTCAGTGGGGTGTCTCCTGCCCAGCTCCACAGCATCAATCCTCAATATGAAGGCAGTACAAACAAGCCCAACAAAAACCCACCTCCAAATCTTCATCTTTTTACTTCTTTAGCTGAATTAAGCCACTGAATCTGACAAAACTCAAAGCACCAAAAATAAAATCTTGGGACTCTTTTGAGTCTGTGTATAAACAAGAAGGAAGATTTTTGACAGTTGGGATGTCAAAAGAATCAAGCTGTTGAAATAGATTCCTTAAAGTTTGGATTTTGATTCTGCATTAACAAGAAATGAATTAGCTCTTCGTTTTGTTGTTTAGGTTTGATAGAGAAGTTGTAGCTAAATTGATTTTTCTAAAGAAACAATGAGTAGATGTTTCTCTTCAAAAGACTTCTTGAACTCTTTCATTACTTAATTTTTCTCTGTATATTTTTATATTATTTGTTTTTGAAAAACAATTATTATTTATTTAATATTTAACAAGTTTTTGCTTATTGCATAATTGGCAATTTGCATGCTCCAGCTGTTTGAAATGTGGGCTGCTCAACTTTAAAAGCCGCACGCTCACTCTCTCTTAATTTTTTTTTTATTTTACAATTATTTTGTTCATGCTTTCAACAAATTATAAGCTGACACACGTCCAAACTGTGGTGTTGTTAGACAAATTAATTATTTGAAACACAAGATATTTTTGTTATTTTCTTAATCACTCTGTGTTTTAGAGAGGGAAAAAAAAGAAAGAAAAAACTCAAATCAATCTATGGTTGATTGATTAAGATTTTTAAATCAATGGAGGGCTTATATTCTCATAATACGTAAGGTTTAAAATATTAGTCATATAACTTTATTGTATCAAGTATTCACATGACTTGATAATGTGGAATTTAACAAAGGTTAAATATCTTAACCGGAATGGTAATGAATTAATAAGTATATTGTTAATATTAACTTTGGAAACAGAAGAAATGACATACCATAAGGTGCTTGATGTAGGGAAAACTGAATGATTTACCATATACAAGAAGGGATTTAGTAAGTAGTCTTTAACAAAATACTTCTATTATCTTAATTAAAACTCTCTTTTTAGAGCAATGTGTCTTACAATTCTAGCGGACAAAAATCCGGCCAACCGGTGCAACACACCTAATCCATAAATTTGTTGTGGGTCGATTAAATTAATCTAAAAACCGTAAGACTGGGAGTCCCTTTTTTAAACACAAGAAACCTTTCATTTGCAACCAAATCGATGGATCAAATTAAATACTAATTTTATTTTTATATGAATAACAAAATAAAAAACTAATCGGTTGTAAAGCATATTATTAAATTCTTTTTCTTCTCTTTCCTCCTACTTTATCTCCATAATCAATATTATTTGATTCTCTAATTAAATTCCTCACAATATATTGACTTTTCAGTTAAAGTAAAAATATCATTAGCACACAAAAGTAATTAAGAAGAAATAAAAATTATAATTTAACACACCAATTTATTCTCCTAATCTCTCTAATATATTTTTTTCTTATGCAAAACTTCATGACAAAAAAAATTAAAAAGAAACGTGTCAAGGAGCTAAATAAAAACTAAAATTAAATGGTTGAACGAATAACATCTTTACTTTTTTTCTTCTGAAGTTATTTTTATTCTATAATATTTTTCCCTATATAATTGTTTTGTATTCCAAGCCACTCAAAATTTTGTAAACAAATAAGGCCATTTAAAAATTTTCAACTAAATTAACTTTTCGACGTATAAAAAAGTATTGAAGTCTCCTTCTTGAATGCTCTCTTTCTCTTAAAAAAGAACAAGAGAATGAAGTAGGTCGGAGCTTTAATGGCTCAATATTTCACTCTTTAGGCTAAGTGTTTATTTTTTGTCAGGGGTGTTAATTCAGGGGAGTGTAGCCAAGAGAGTGGTCAAAGGTGAGTAAAACACCGAGAGCAATACACAGGGTAGTTAGTGGGTAAAGAGCTAACTTGTGTCCAACTCTCATGGACATAGAGGACTTAATACGTAAATGCAAAGCAATTGCTATACGAGATGACAGTGAACGCAAGCTATCACTCAGAAGTAGAATGCAAGGATAATGAGGTCGCATAATGGTAAATTCTTTAGTTGAAAAAATCTTGTTGGCAAGAAGTGTCCATACGGAAGGGATCAAAATTGCATTAACGCAAGTATGGAAAACAACAAAAGAAATGAAAATCGAGAGCTTGGGTAACAATATATTTCTATTCAAATTTGGGTTGGAAGCAGATAAACAAAAAGTAATGGCTGGAGGGCCATGGCATTTCGACAGGGTTTTGATTGTGCTAAAAGAACCTAGTGGAATCGGGAATATGAGGAAGGAAGAATTCACACATGCTGCTTTTTGGGTACAAATTCACAATGTACCTATAATATGTATAGAGCGAGAAAATGTTTAAAAGTTAGGGGGACTGATCGAAGAAGTTCTGGAAGTAGAAATTGATGATGATGAGAATGTATTGGCCTATATGCAAGAGTCAGAATATCAATTGATATCACAAAGCCATTAGAAAAGATGGTATTCCTAGAGCTAAAAGGTGACGACGAGGTAGAGTTGCCGGTATTGTATAAAAGACTCTTAGATTGCTACTTTTGTTGTGTTATTATTGGACGCCAATTTAAAGAGTGTGCAACATACGAGGGGCAACTAAGGAAAAATTGTCCTATAGTGTGTATATGAAGGCATTGTCCAAAGTTGAAAAAACCAGGCTAAATAGAGGAAGAGATAAGTGGAATAGAAGATTTAAGCAATTCAACAATGATCCAAAGGAACCAAAACACCATGGGAGGAGGCAGGCATAACAAGTTGGTTTAGACCCGTATGAAAATGAACCTAGGTCTAACTAATCCAATTCAGGTGAGAATGATGGTCAAACAAAGAAGACAGGTGAGCAATTAATGCACATGACTTTGGAACCAAGAAATCAGCAAGACAATAGTCAAAAGCAACCTAGCATAGTCACTGTCGAAAATGTAGCTAACAATTTGTAGAATTATGGAAAAAAAGGAGACGAAGTGGGAATAAAGAACTGAAAGGGAAGAAATTTTAGTTTAGCGCTAAATTTGAAGCCAAATTTAACTCTAAATACAAACCCCGGCAAGGATTAAAGCCATTCGAGTCCAGATGAAGCAGTTTATGATAGGTCTGGTGCCAAAAATATTAGGACCAAGAGAAGAAAGAGGAAGATACAGGCCCAAAGTGCAAGCATCAAAGGGCACTTAAAAGCAGGGTCAATTATGGGGAAAGCTGTGACTTATCAAGGTTAAGCTCGAATAAAAAGAAAGCATGGATCTTAAGCCCTTACAAAACCTTTGTAGCTAAAGTAAGCACTTGCAATTTGTCTCCTCATAGCTACAAACTAATCTGGAATGGCTAAAAAATGGTGGAGAATACTGAAAACACTCACAATACAATTCAATTGGCAGAGGTTGAGTATCAGTCTCACTAAAAACTATGAAAATATTAAGCTGGAAGGTCCAAGGGATGAGGAATGATCGGGTATTCATAGCTCTTAAAAAATTTCTCTAATTGTATAGGCCATAATTAATTTTCCTATGTGAAACTAAACTGAATTCCGTACAGATGAATAATATTGGTAAGAAACTCAAGATGGAAAATTACTTTGCTGTTGGTAGTAATGGTAAGAGTGAGAGTTTAGTTATGCTACGGAATTATGAAACAAGGGTGAATATCACATCTTTCAGCAACCACCACATTATCTTCTTGGTTGTGTTTTGGTGATTTCAATGAGATTTTGAAGTTGAATAAGAAAAATAGGGGAAATGATAAAGAGGTTAATATAATTAATGATATCAGAGAGGTTGTTTAGGACTGTAATTTAAGAGATTTGGGTTGTTCGGGGCACCATTTCACTTGGTCTAATAGGAGATTTGGTTGTCATTTTGTCGAAGAACATCTGGATAGGTGTTTGTGTAATAAAGAATGGACTAATTTTTTTCAAGACTAGGCTGCAACAAACCTGGTTACTTAGTGTTCGGATCACAATCTAATGTTGATGGAAGCAACGGACAAGGATGGTAGAAATCAATATAGTAAAAGAACAGTCTGAAAAGCCCATTATGAATACATGTGGAGATCCTACGATGAATGTAGGAACATTTTGAAAGAATAATAGGTCAAACATGGAGAATGGGTAGGAGATAATGTAGTACAACTCTTTAAACAAGTTAGCAAAGCTTCGCTAGCTAAATTAATGGACTGGAGCAAGAAAACTTTTGAGGGCAGCAAAAGGAAATTGGAGAAATTAATGAACATAATAAAAGAACTCCAACAGTAAAAAAAGTCAGTATAAAAGTGGTGAAGAGTTGAAAAACATAGAAAGACAGATCCACAATCTTTTACTAGATGAGGAGATTTTCTAAAAGCAGAGATTTAGGGCTAACTGGCTTAGGGAGGGAGATAAGAACACAAAATTTTTCCACCAAAAGCTTCATCGAGAAAGGGGAAGAACAAAATTTGGGGATAGAAGATACTCAAGGAAATTAAGTAGCAGAGAATAAAGACATTGAGAAAGAGTTATGTGGGTACTTTGCAAAATTATTTTTAACTTTTACTCCTACTCAAGATCAAATAGAGAAGACACTGAGAGGAATGGCTCCAAAGTTATTAATAAAAATAAATGAATACCTGAGTCAACTTTATATGAAGGAGGAGATAATGGAGGCTTTAAACCAAATGTGTCCAACTAAGGCTCAAGGGCCTGATGGATTTCTGGTTGCCTTCTATAAAAAGAACTGGCTTTTTGTCAAGGAAGGAGTCATTGCCACATGCTTTCACATTCTAAATGAAGCATGTACTATTTTCCCCTTGAACCACACTTATATTGCCTTAATTCCAAAGATTATGAAGCCTAGAAAAGTAACTGAATTTAGGCCAATAAGTCTCTATAATGTCATTTATAGAATTGATGCCAAAACTACTAAGCAAGTTGGCAGCATAAGCTTTTCTTGTGTGGAGGGAAATAAGTTTTAATCAAAACAGTGGCACAAACTGTTCCAACTTATGCCACGAGTGTCTTTAAGATATCTATTGGTCTGTGCGATCATATTCAACGATCTATATTGGGATTTTAGTGAAGAAGGAAAATAAGGGTATTGCCTAGACCATATGAGAAATGATGAGTCAAGCTAAGATTCAAGGAGGAATGAGATTTAGAGACATCTCAAGCTTCAACCAAGTCTTGGTGGCTAAGTAGGGATGGAGACTGATTCAAAATCCAAACTCTTTTGCAGCAACAGTTCTAAAAGCTAAGTACTTTAAAAGGATGATTTTCTTAATGCACCAATAGTCAAATCCATCATGTATTTGGAGGAGCATACTTTTGGGGGTGACAAGTAATCCTTAATGGATATAGATGGACAATTGCTAATAGGGAAAACATCTCAGTGTATAAAGATAACTAGATTCCAAGACCGTCCACACTTCAAGCCTTTTTCTAGCTAAAAAATGCCTCATGATGCAACTGTATCAGTATTAATAGATAATGAAAACAAGTGAAAGACTGATATGATTCAACGGATGTTTCAAAAGAAAGATGCAGATGCAATTTTAAGTATCCAATTGCCAAAGAGACAAAGAAAGAACGAAGTTATGATAGAAAAGGGACATATTCAGTGAAAAGTGGATCCTAGTGGCGCTAAATATAAAATTCCTAGATTCACCAAAATGCTCTGACAGCAAAAGTAACAACTAGAGTATCATATGGACCCTTACTTTCCTAGAAAAAAAATCAAGATTTTTATATAGAAGGCAGCAAAAAACTTACTACCAACAACTGATAATTTGTGGAAGCGTAAAATTGTTTAAAAAGCTCACTACAAGTGGTGTGGGAATAGATTGGAAAATACTTTGCATGCTCTAATCACTTGCAAAGCAGCGAAGAAGGTCTGGCAACTCTTGATGATGGCAAGTGCAATTCAAGAAACGGGAAATCTAGATTTTTTAGGGGTTTTGATGATGTTACAAAAAAAGCTAAGTAAAGTTGACTTAGAGCTTATGGTGACGATGTGTTGGGTGATTTGGCATGCTAGAAATAGATTTTTTTTAAAAAAAAAGTTGAAATCAAATCCAATTCAGGTAATGGCCAAAGCTAAAGCAGTTAATAAAGCCTTTAGAAGAACAAAACTTCTAGAGATGCTAAACTTGGAAATAATGCAGAAGAAAAAACCAAAAGTTTGGACCCTTCCACCTTGAGGATGGGTAAAGATTAATGTTGATACAGCTACTGATACCAAAAGACAATGTTTAGGCTTGGAAGCAATAATTAGAGACTCCACAGGAAGGTGCTTAGTAGCATCTATAAAAACTACAAAGTTTTGGGGAGATGTGTCATATGCAGAAGCAGAAGTAGTTGAGTGAGGTATCAACATAACAAAAGAAGCAGGCTTGCAGTCAATAATCTTAGAAATTGATTGTCATCAGGTGGTAGAATTGATAAACAACTGAGAAAATAGCTTAACAGAGATCTACTGGATCATCTTAGAAATTCAAGCCTCAAAGAAGAACTTTAAAGCTTTTGAATCAAAGGATGCCCCTAGAACATGTAATGAATGTACCTATTCTTTAGCTAGGATAGCTATGGAAAAATCTGAAACTTTTGTTTAGGTGAAAATTTTCCTCCCAAAATTTTGCATGTATTCACTTCGTTGAATTAATGAAAGTTTTACTTTCCCATCAATAAAAAAAAAAATCAACTGAAAGCTTCATTCAACGACAGAACATAAATTAGAAAAAAGGAAAAAAAATACTGATTCGCTTAGCATAAATTCAAAAAAAGAAATCTTAAGATATTCAAAGTACTTACTAATATATGATATTGCATAACTAAACCAATTCAAAAAGTCAATTAATCAAAGTAAAAAAACCACATGCATTATAACTCTTTACCTCTGCAATTGTCCAAAAAGCTATGTAAATGTTATTTGTAAAAGCCTATCCCTCTCCAATATTTTATTCGAGCTATGAATTTAACAATTTTCTTGTTCTTTCAATCGATATACCTAAAAATATATCATCTTAAATTAGGGATGAAAATTTTTTCTGTTGGGATGAGATCCCACAAGATCCTATCCTCTTTGGGACGAGATTGAAACATATTTTTGTCCCAAAATAAAAGGTACGGGAATTGGACATTTTTTATTCCACTTGCATAAATTGGATAGGACTGAGATTGGGAAATCTCGTGGTATCTAGTCCCATTGCCAACCTTGTTAGTTTAATTTAGTATTATATTATTAAATTTTGGATATTTTAACATGGTTAAAGTTGGTTATTGTCCGAATCTATATTTTTTGAAGCGTAAGTCTTAATATTAATGTGCAATGGAAGCAACTAGGTAATTAATAAATGTTAGCATAAAATTATATTCGAGCATGCATGCAGTCAAAATAAAACTATTATTTGATTATTTTACTTTATATTTATTTAGGATTTTTGTTATATTGAATTATGATGATCCTTAAAAAAAAGTTAGAATTTATTTATATTTGAAATTGTTTAGGATAATGGGATGGGACAAGATATTTAATAGAATGGGACTAGGGGTGGGCATCAGATCGGATTCGGATAGATCCGATCTGAACCGAATAAGTTCGGATCGGATTCAGATTTAGCTTCAAATCCAATCAGATATAATTTGTGCAATCCGATCGGATTTGATTTGGATCGTATCAGATTCGGGTCAATCCAAATAATCCGATCAGATTGCACTGTTACTTAAAAAAAATAAAAGTAGAAAATCATAAAAAAATAAAAACTCAAACCTGATTCCCAATTCCCAAATCAATAAAACAAAACAACCTAGCCACAACCACAATGAGCTAACCCACAACCACCAACCACATCCACCGACTGCGACCTAACGCACACGACGACCCATGTCGCCGGCGACACAACTCGAACGAATCCAGCCGCGTCTGAAAAATACCGTCATGGGGTTATGATAAATTTTTGTCCCAAAACAAATAAAGAATAGGAATGAGACATTTTTTTATTTCATTTACATATACGGACGAGATTGTGATGAGATTTGTCAATTTCAATAATTCGAATCCTATCTCATTTCCAACCTTATCTTAAGTTGACTTATTCACAATATTATAATGTCTGAAAAATGCATTATGCATTCACATTAATTGCAAAAGTACAAAATCATAAATTTAAAGAGAAAAAATAACAAATACTATATTAATTTTCCTTTTAATGCATAGTTATGATTAATACAGTCAAAAACGTTGCAACAGAGCACAAGATGATAAAACTAAAAAAAAGAAATGAATCAAACATTTTATTTAGTAAAAAGAATACTGACGTTACTTAAAATAATACTAATTATCAAGATAAAATAGGAGGAAAGAGAAGAAAAAGCATTCGAATAAAAATACTGTGGGGCCATTAATTTTTGTTTTGTTATTAAAAAAATAAAATAAAATCAACATTTAAGTCGATCCACCGATTTAGTTGCTATTGAAAGGTTAAGATTTTGTGTATATTCTTGTGTTAAAAAAAGGGGGCTATTCTCTATGGATAGTTTTTATTTGTATTTCATTTTCAGTTGTTTCAATTAATTAATTTACCTGATTAATTTTGTTATAATATTTAAAAAAATTTGTAAATGGACTTTAGGCTAAATCCTACCTGCACAACCTAACCCAACCACGCTTATGTGGATTAAGTTGACTTGGATTGAGATTTATAAAGGATTTGATTACCGTACACATAACTCATGGATCGGACGGAATAAAATAATCATACTGATTGTGCCAATTATGACCTATTTTTTCCTATTGTGATAACAGTAAAATTTGTATTGAAATATTAAAAAAAAAACATTATGTGGCATTGTGGATTTAATCCATTCTATTGAATCCTTCAATCAAATTGTAGCTAATTGACATTAATTTGGATATGTTGATACCAAAGAACAGAATTTTATTCATGCATTGGAAAATCAATGTGCTAAACTCGGCCAGTGGGTAAAAAATTGGTTTCCATTGATAAAAGCATGAAACCAATCATGTAATATATTTAATCTATCTGAAAATATAATAATCTATTAAAATTTTAATTCATCTATAATTAAGTTTTTAATTCATTTAAAATTAGATCGGATTAAATATGCCTTTCGGTTAATATTCATGTATTGTTAGCTAAGATAACCACGATAAAACTTGTTATATGTATATATATATGAAGATTAAAGTCGGAAAATTATCTTTAACTGAACCGATCAAACTCAAAGGACTTATGAATAATGGTCTTGGAGATTCAGATGTCAAGAACATTATAGTAGGTGATGTTTCATTTATATAATTCATCTAAAACTAATTTGTTAATTGTTAAGCATTTAAAAGCTAATAAATTCTTTTGCCATGACATGTAAAATTCTTTGGTTCTATAAAAAAACGTTTTGAATACTTGAAAGGAAATAGGAGATTAAGTTCTATGAAAATACTTGGAGGTTTTTCTTCCAAGCATATTGACTAAATTGCATAATTTTGAAAATTCTTAAGGAGACTTATTGAAGAATTTGAAAAGTTTAGATACAGTCAAAAATGAAAATATTGGAAGTTTATACCGTCCTAATAATGATATTCTTGCAAATCTAGCCACGGCTTTTTTTTCTTTTTTGTTTTTCAAAGTTTTGGAAACAAGGACCAAAATATAAAAATGCCAAAGTCTAACTGGGTCCAGCTAGACCAAAATTGTTGACAGGTTCAGTTCAGCAAACTGGATTTGAAAATACAAAGTCCAATGAGCAGCCTTGCTAATGAAATCAAACACAGTCAAATTGGGTGACCCAATTTGTTTGAAATTTTCTCAAGAGAAACTACTCACGGTCTCACACAACCCATCGAATGGTGCACTAAATTGAGTGAATATCACGAAACTTAAGTTTATGAATTATCAAGTGAATTTAAAAAAGAACACCACAAGATAAATTTAACAGTCATTATGACAAATTTTAGTTTAAATGAGTTAGATGCTTGTTATGATTATGTACAGTAATGCTATGTTTGCTCATTTTGAATGCTTAATTAGGATACTCATGGCATTTTATGCGTCATTTGTTGAATCAGTTGTAAAAATAATAGGTTAACAATTAATAATAAAATCAATCAATATCAAACATATGGCATTAAATATTATTAACACATTAGTAAGTATTTTGACTAAGTATCTAATCTAAGTAAGCATAACATCATTAATTCTCACATTACATATATTTTGTCTACAAATATACTCAAAATGTGTTGTTACTTAGAGATTAATTACCAGACGAGTTACACCATTATATGGAATTAACAATGTTTTCCTACTCTTCATTAAAAGATGTTGATTTTTTTAATCCTAAATTTTCGTTCATAATCTTAACTTATTTATGAATCATTTGATATTCACAAAAAATGGAAGATGTAATGAAAAACTTTGAATGTACAAATTTAGAGCATGAAAAGGAACTCCCGCTGAATTACACTCTTTAGACGTATGGTAATTACAGTGTGTAACTCTCGGGGTAGAAATTCAACTACGGCCGTCTCCATTACGTGTAAGGTCGGTTTTATCTCGTTAACTATTCTTGGTGGAGAATGTAGTAACAGAAAATTCTTCACATTCAAATTTCAAAAAGTCAAATGAAAATGATCGCATAAGTCCTCCCCATTGACCTTAATTTGATCTGACCATTGATTTTAGCATGATCAAATTCCAATTAAAATAGTTAAATAATAGTAGATGGCCCGCGGGGAGCACGTGTGAAGACGACTTTGAAGTTTCGCATTAAATACATATTATAAATATTTTAATGAGCTTCTGTTCATCTCTTCCAGCTCGTGGTGACTTTCTTTGGATCAAACACCATTACCAATATTACGGCATTATCACCAGACCAGCACCTCATTTCTCTTCATTATTTCTTCTGCATGCGGGCGGGCGGGATAATTAAATTCGGATCATTTTTTGGAATCCCATGAATTAAAAAAAAGGTACGTTAAAATTAATCACTGATGATTTGGTTTTCATTTCTTGCATATATATGTTATTTTCCAGAATCAAATGAGCATATTTTTTTTTTCCTTGTATTTCTTTTAAAACTTATTTAACGTTCGTTTCATATACTGTCGATTGAAATATAAAGCTTTCTGAGTTCTGACGATTAAATAGGCCCCCAACAAGTCATAGTAGAGGCTCTTCCATCGAGTATATGTCTTATGTTTGCTGAACTGCTTCTAACTTAGTGAAGAAAATAGTTTATATATATATATATATATTAAAAACTGCAAAAACATTGTTGTTATTTAGGGGCAATATGTAATTAATTAACCTTTTTTCCCTAGTATTAGCCGATCTTATTATGTGGGTAAAAAATTTGATGGGAGGGGATTTTTGTATTCGCATAAGATGTGTTTGAAACAGGCGCATTGGCTCAGTATGTCGGCACATTTGATGGCTCCTAAAAGTGGGACTCATAAATTAAATGATACGAGTCTCACGTATTTTCGGGTCTATTATAGAACCTATCGGACCTGCCAATTTGACAGGTGTTAGGTGGTAGGCCGATCTCTACGTAAGTCTTTTTTAATGATCCTGTACTACATTCAAGCCGAGACAAAGAACAATGTCTCATATCTTGCCCATATCGTGGGCTATAGACATGAGTTAAAACTTGCTGTGAATTGACCTAGTTAAGGGCTTATGTCAAGAATTTTATAAATTAAAAAAAAATATATCATTTATAATTTATAAGCATTCTTTGTTATTTATTATGTTGTGTTGTTAGTATTTTATATATTGAACCATTAGACTATTATATATTGGATAATCATTCTTAATTTAAGTTTTTTTTTTTAACTTTTAACTTTATTAAAAATACTGTTTAAATCCAGAATTTGTCATCCCTATCCTCACAAAAAACGAGAAAAATAAAATCTGCATAAATTTATTTTACAACAAGAAAATACCATTCAAAACATGCATTGATTATTCTAAAAATTTAATAAATGTTTATTAAAAAATTAATATAATATTACTTCAATTTTAAACTGATAGTCATTTATAATAATATTAGATGAAAGTTCATCACAAAATGAGATCTCAACTGCCGGCAGTAATATCGGTGATAATTAATAAGGTTGGCCGTACCTAGCACCTACGAACTGAGCACCAGCCAATTTTGGCAACCATCCGGAAAATGGAGATAATGAGGTGACTTTCATGTACGAAAAATTAAAACTCATACTATAAATGGTAGAAAAATAATACCCTACAAATTAAAGGCACAAGATTCATTAGCAACTACATTATTTTGTTTGCTTAATTAGCGATCTTTTCGGTCTTTGTTGTTGTTTTTTTTTTTTTTTTTTCAAAGCAAATGGGAATTTCATTAATCAACATTTAGTTAGATATACAAGTACGACCACAGAATAATACAAAAAAAAAAAATTCCATAAACATTAGGATTAATTTACAACACACCTGCATTATTTTTCAAGTGATATTTTTGTATTTGATTTAAAATCAATATCAATATTTGATGAATTTCAAAATACATTTGGTAGCTTATTTCTAAAACAATATTTAAAAATGAAAAAGTGAAAATATATTTGTTGTTTATCTAAAATTACGGAAACAATGAAAGGGAATGACGGAAAAAAATTTATTATAATGAAAGAGTTTTAATAGATTTAACTAAGAAAATTTATAATTTACTTATTTAAATTATATATTTATTATTTGCTTAATAGATTTTAAAAATAAATTAATTAAATTGAATATAACTGTACAATTATTTTTTTATTTTCTTTATAGTCTTTCAAATTAATTTACTAATTATCACGTAATTATTATTATAGTGATAAGGATGAATTTAATTTTTTTTTATTAATTCATATGAGTGTGAAGTAATGTGATCATAATTTAAATGCATGTTTACAGTATTTTATGCTGTGTTTACTTGCTGAAGTGGGAGTGAGGAGTGTGGATTCCTCCCACTCTAACTTTTACTTCTTCTAAATGGGAAGACAGTGGGAATCCCACTCCGTGGGCCCCATCCATTTTTGGAGTGGGGAGTGGGAGTGGGACTCCTATTGGGGGAGGTGGGAGTGGGAATCCACTCCCACCTCTCTCTTTTTTACCCTTTTATTTTTTTAATTTAATTTAATATTTTATAATTAATAAAATAAAATAAATATTATTATATTTATTTGAATAATAATATTATATTTAACTAAATAATAATTTACATTGATTCTAAGTTAAAATTATTTTAAAATAATATTATTATATTAATAGAGAATTAATAAATATAATATTATTATATTTATTTTAAAAATAATAGTACTATATTTATTTAATATTATTAATAATAAATAGTTTATTCTAAGAAAATATTAATTTTGTACTAAATAATATTATATTATTATTTTATATAATAATAAATTTAATATAATTATATTAAATAAAATAAAATAAAATAAGGTTTCATTTTGTATTAAAATTAATAATTTATTGTTCATAATTAAGAATATTAATAATTATAATAAATTTACAAATATAATAAAATAAATATTATTCATTAAATATATTTTTTATTAGTTTTATAATTAAAAACTATAATTCTTTAAATAATGATAAAATTATAATTTGAAACTATTTACTCCCAATCCAAGACAAAGTAAACACATAAATTAGATTTTGATCTCTATTTCATGCTTCCATTCCAGTGTAAGTAAATAACTTACTCCCACTCCCACTCCCACTCCACACTCCCAATCCTAGAATTCCCACTGCTCAGAATTCTCAATTCAATCCAATCCAAAAAGTAAACGCTACCTTATTGTATATAATTTATTAATTATAATAAAATATTTACGTGCATTATTTATGTGACTCAAACTGTGGACCCCATCCATTTAAAAAGTATTTATTGCATTAAAGCACGTGGGACCCACGAGTGGCAGGACGCGCAAAAGCGGTGAATGCAAAACGGTTCTACATAAACGTCAATTTGTGTAATTATGTCTAAATAAAGGGTCGTGTTAATAAAAATGAAAACGATTTATTTTTATAAATCGTGTGGAAATATTAAGATACAGATAATATTTATTTATTAATAGTGTTAACTATATTAATTCATTAATGTATTTAATATAAAAATAAAAAAATTGATTTAAAAATAGTAAATATATCAATATTATTATAAAAATAGGTCATAAATAAATTAACATGATGTAAATATAATTTGAATAAATTTATAACATAACATGAATGTGACACTAGTATTATATTATATATATTCATTTTATTAAACGTGTAATCATCTTGAAATGGTCTGATACAAATACAATACAATTATTTTATCTTCTTGTGCAATGTCTATTTATTAATCGTTGTCGATATTTATCAACACGAATACAAAAATGTCATATTCTATCTATATCTTATAATTGTATCTCTAACCTATTTTACGGATTCTAGTCCAACCAAATAAGTTTTACACTTTCCCATTTTCATAAAACATAATATGACTAGCAAAATTTACAATATCCACTTAATTTTCTCCTTTAAGGCATTGTTTGGTATGCCTTAAGAGATGGGGAATAGCTTCCTACTTTAAGTAGTACCTTTATCCGCCTCAGAATTAGGGATGGCAATGGGCACCGCCCGCAGCGGGTTTGCCATTACCAAATCCAAACCCGCACAAAATTTAAATTACCAAACCCACCCGCAACCCGCAGCGGGTTTTAATTTTTTTACAAAAACCCACCCGCAGCGGGTTTTAACAATTACCAAACCCGCAATGGTATCCGACGGATTTTTTGCGGGTTTCCGTATTTAAAATCACAAATGTTTAATATATAAATTTATAATAATAACCTCAAATTCCATATAACATACTCAATTTTATATTTAAATAATGTAAATGAAAAATTAAAATTTCCACATCAATTCAACACAAATTCTCAAATTTAAGTATAAATTACACAAATCCATTTAAAAAACACAAACTAGTATCTAAAAATAATAATTACATTTCATATTATCATTTAAAACAAGCTCCAAGAGAAGATATTCATTTCATTCACCACCATAAGCATCCATCCAACACAATGCCTATAATAATAATTAAGATTAATATTTTCAAATACTAATTCGAAGGAAAATGCCTTTAGTTTTCTTTAGATTATGACTTTAGAATAGGATATAGGCCACATACACACATACACAACTTTGAGCCTTTGGCTATTTGGTAATTTAATTAATGACATTATTTTTTTTATACATTTTAAGATTAAAATTAAATTAAAAATATTTGAAAAAAATATTGCGGGTTTGGTGGATATCCATGCGAGTATCCACCGGATATAAAGTTAATACCAAACCCACCCGCATCCATGTGTGGGTTTTAATTTATAATACTAAACCCGCCCGCAACGGGTAAAATTACCCACAACGGGCGGGTTTTAGCAGGTGAGTTTGGGCGGGTTTGCGGGTTTGCGGGTACAATTGACATCCCTACTCCGAATAGACATAACTCCAGTTGATTTCAATAGCTTCCAGATTGTAACTCACGTAATTAAACAGCGACACCTACTGCGCATCTACTTCATCACCTACCAACATTTAATTAAGTGACGGGTTCTTCCCCAACTACACGTTCAAAATGACACAAACAGAATTGAATTCGAACACATGGGTGATAGCTAGCTTTTCGTTGTCACCTTCGATAAGATTTTTGCAACTTAGTCCACTGTAGAAATAGTTACAAAAACTATAGGGTCGCTTTCTCCATTATGTAAATATTTTTCTTATCTTCTTTTCAGGATTTCTATGTACATATATACGCTCAAGGAGGGCAAAGTTTTCTGAAAATCTCTGGTGAAAAATCTCAAAAAAGAGAGTGACCGTGCTAGCATTTGATGATGATGATGAGTTGTGAGTATATGAAAAGCAACATTGACGAGAAGGAGGAGACCAAAATACGTCTCATGAGAGCCCTTGTTGAGAAGCAGGATCCCTCTTCCAAGGTATATATTATGAAGCAGGAGCCATCATTGTTGTATTAAAAGTGTTGTTTAGATGCCCTGACTGGCCGTGAATGCGCCTTGCAGTCGCGGTCACTTAAGTTCTAAGTAATAAGAGGTTATAAGAGTTGGTGTTTAGTGTCATTAACGTGGTTCCTGATATTTTGGTGTGCAGGAAGTTGATGATCCGACGCTAAGAAGGTTTTTGCGGGCTCGCGACTTGGACGTAGAGAAGGCTTCTGGTATGTTCCTCAAGTACCTGAAATGGAGACAGACTTTTGTTCCAAATGGTTCCATTTCTTTATCAGAGGTCCCAAATGAACTTTCCCAGAACAAGATGTTTATGCAAGGGTTTGATAAGAAAGGACGACCTATAGCTACAGTTCTTGGTGCAAGACATTTCCAAAATAAATTAGGAGGTCTTGAGGAATTCAAGCGTATGTTATCACAGCTTTTGAACGTCTCAACTCTCATTTGATGAACTTATATTTGTCCTCAAATTTTGAAAATAACTAGCTGCTTCTTGTTGGACTCGCAGGTTTTGTGGTCTATATTCTTGACAAAATATGCTCAAGGTACCAACTAAAGTTTTTTGTATAGCCATGGCATGACTGAGGGAAGCAGATCAAAATGAACTGTTGAATAACCATAGACTATGATCGTATTTAACATGAAAGTATTGATGTAGCAGGATGCCACCTGGACAAGAGAAGTTCGTTGTGATCGGAGACCTTAAAGGGTGGGGATATTCAAACAGTGATCTCCGAGCATACCTTGGAGCTCTTTCCATTCTGCAGGACTACTACCCAGAAAGACTTGGGAAGTTGTTTATTGTGCATGCTCCATACATATTCATGACAGTATGGAAAATTGTTTACCCTTTTATCGACAACAATACTAAGAAGAAGGTATGGACTTTGTTTCGTCAATGGAGCTAAGGTGATTTTGTCGGAAAGGAGTGGTTCACGATCTTTAATATGTTTTCTCAACCTTTGCAGATAGTATTTGTGCAGGACAAGAAGCTAAAATCAACTCTGCTGGAAGAGATAGACGAGAGTCAGATACCTGAAATATATGGAGGCCAACTGCCTTTGGTTCCCATTCAAGAGACATAAATGATAAAATGTTGCAAAATCGTATGGCACATATGGGCATGTTTCGATCTGCAAAAATGCAACATAAATCTGATTACAGATTTCGTGGAAAGAGTCTGTTTTGTTGATAACGGGTGGAGACAAACTCTTTTTAACATGTTAACTGGAGACAAAATCATACCAGGGATTTAACAACTTATGCATACAGATGAGAAAATCTCACATTAAGGGTCTCCATTGTCATTGTATTTCCGTTTTAGAACACCTTGTTTATTGAACTAATAAGCAAGCATGATTCCCTGGGTTAGATATCAGATTCATCTTAGCCATTTTTCTCTTTCTTTTTGTTCCCTTTTACGGCTCATGTATTTCTATTCTAAGCCTTGTGTAAGAACACACAATGCATGTACTTATATATCCAAATTCCAGCTTGATTACCCTCCCGCAGGTCACATAAGACCGCAATTGATGCACTTGTCAGCACAGGAGTTGCAGGATCAACGTCCATCAGGTTGGCCTCAAGGGAGACTATGAAAGAAAATCTACCATTAGCAACACTTAGCGTAACCATCAATACTAGAGATTGTGAAGCAAGGCATGATCAAATCTGACCACCTGTTAAAGTTAAGAATAGCAATGACTGCTTGTGGGGTCAGTAAGTTTTAATCATTAATGAGTCATGCTCGTGACATGCTTCCACTGAGGGATCATTCACGCTTGCCAAAATTGCTAGGGATCGAAACTCTAAACTCATACCAATATTCTGTTGGAGTATGTTATTCGGACACAGTATTAAAAATTTCACTGACTGCCACAACAGCCAGAAAATGAAACAAACACATGAAGAAAGTACCGAAAAATAACAATAACACACATTGCAAGGCAATCTACTTGAGATGATATGAAGTACGAGATGGCATAAATTGAGCCTTGCCATTCATGTGTCATTCTGGCAATGCTAATTAACTTCATCAAAAACTGCGCAGGGATTAAGATTTTTGATAGAAATAAAATTTAAGTTTCACATTCTTATTAGAAGGAATATAAGTGGATACTGCACAAAGAATTGAGCTCAATTGTATACTTTGTATTTAGGTTTATTCAAAAATCAAAATGTTACATGGTTAGACTTATTATCACAGTACAGCGTTTCACGTTTATGGAACATGAATTACTTCTCACCACACTAGGTCCCAAATGATTTCCACAAGGAAATTACATTACAACAAATTCATGATTAGGAGTTAGATTAGAAATCCTGTGACGAGAAATCTGAACTTGGCAATATAAACATCCAATTGCGAAAATAACCTTTTAGTTGTTGGTTTCCATGAAAACTGCTGTTCACCTGAGTTGGACAGCATACCATTCCACTTGAGCCACCTTCAGTAGTTACTCTAAGCTGTTATCAGCACTATTTTCTCTGTAGCTATTCTAACAAACTTCCCTCTTGGTGAAAGCATGTGATCAGCAACCTTAGTGATCAAGTTCAACAATTAAAAATCCCCAAGGAGTTTCTGAGATCTGAGTTCTTACTTCATATGCTTGTGCATTTTAGCTACAGCCTGAATATGTTCCCATCTTAATGATCCAACGTAATCACATTCTTACAAAGCCTTTGTTATTTCAATCCATTTTGCAAAAGGAGTGGAATAGGAGAAATAGCCAAGAGCAGATGCTTAACTGCCAATGACAACAGGAGCAGCACCTCAATTACTTCAAGATAAAAGAAAAGTTTGCAATATTTAGGTTATCCAACTGGTCAAGTGCATGTTTTCTAAGTCTATAGGCATGTCTAGCAAAAACAGTTCGCTGACCAGCCTCAGAAAGGTCTTAATATTCGGCTTTTCGGAATGTGGCTCTGTGAAGCAACTCCCCAAGAGATCTGTCCTGCATCCATTCTCCAAAAAATTCAGAATCAAAGTTCAACAGAAAGATAACTATTAACCAAGCATCTGGGGACTTGACTACCAATAGTCTCCACAGGAACATAAACCACCTTCAAACCGGTGAAAACGAATCCGATCCCTTACTATAATTACTCTTCTTAATAGCCTTGAAATCATCTTTATCCAACTGTGACAGTCATGACAGATCCGTAGATTTTTTGAAATCCTTATTTCGGTGCCCGGGCTTGTTTTAAGGATTCCATAGGCCAAAGCCAACTTTTCACTGTGATGATACAAATTTCCCTCCTTTTCCTCTTCACAGACATCCATCAAAACCAATTCTGTTGCAGGCAAAAATCCCTCTGACTTGGTCCGCTGGATCAAACTTCCTAATATTTTGTCTATTGCTTGAGCTTCTGGATGGGATCTATCACCAGCCTTGAACTGGTGAATGACACCTGCCAACTCCAACCAACTCTTTCCCTGACTTTTACGAACTCCTTTCTTTTTCATAATTTCTCTTACATTCTCAGCGGTATCCCATCTTTTTAGATAGCAATACATATTTGAAAGCAAGACATAATCTCCACCCATGAGACGAGATATATTGGCAATGGCAACTTCACCCAATTCCAGTCTTTTGAAAGTTCTACAAGCACTAAGAAGGGCCCTCCAGACAACGACATCTGGTTCCATTGTCATAGAAGTAATCAAACCATAAGCCTCTTCAATATGTCCAGCTCGACCTAAGAGATCAACCATTGCTCCATAATGCTCTAGTTGCGGCTGAATTGAATAACGACTTCTCATATGATCAAAGTATTTGCAACCCTCTTCAACCAAACCGCAATGGCTACATGCTGTCAAAAGTCCAAGGAAGGTTATAGAATCAGGTAAAACATTAAACATCTCCATTTTTGTGAATATAGCACTTGCATCGGCAGCAAGTCCATGGATTGCTACCCCGCTAATCATTGCATTCCAAACGGAGACATCATTTCGTTGAACAGTATCAAAAACTTCTTTGGCCATTTGAATTTTACCGCATTTTGAATACATATCTATCAGGGCTGCACTCAGTATGAAATTCAGTTCAATTTTTTTCTCAATAATCAGATTATGCACCCAATATGCATGATTAAGAGCTCCAAGTCGTGCACACCCATAAATGACGGATGCAAAAGTAAACTTGTCTGGTTCAACTTTCGAGCTAAGCATCTCCCTGAAGAATCTCAAAGCCTCATCAAACCGTGCATTTCTAACAAAGCCTCCAATCATAGAGTTCCACGACACCACATCTTTATCTGGCATTTTGCAAAACACCTTCTTGGCAACCTCACATTCTCCAATTCTCATACAATTTTCAATGATTATGTTCATAGTAACCAAATTAAAGTCCGAAAGAGAAACTTCATCTAGAATTCGATTAGCAAGACCGAATTTATCACAATGCTTATAAGCTGACATCAGAGAAGCAACAACTGATGGGTAAGTTTCAAAACCACATTTAATAATTCTAGTGTGGGTTTGACTCACAACTCTAAGTTCCAAGTTGCACTTACAGGATTCAAGAACACCGCAGAGGGCTCGATGATCTGCATGATCATGAAAGAAACAGTCAAAACTACAGCTCAAGGAAGCTTATTAAGTGGACACCCTTTTGATAAAATGCTGATTAATAACAAGTAATAGGCAAACAAGAGTGGCACAAGAGAATAAGAAAGCGAAAAAGAGAGAGATAGTGAAATGGGCACCTTTACATTCATGGTGTAAGCCCTGAGGCCACGAGAGTGAACTGCGGGAGCTGGTGGATTGGATTGCCATGGGAGACTGCCTACTAAGCATCTTCATTCCATTTTTCCTCATACTTTTTGGCGCTTTTTTCTCTCACTTCGTTCTTTCTGCTTGTATATGTTATGAGAAGTGGAAACTGGGCTGGGCATTTCCACAAACTGGGCTTTCTAAGCCCATCTCAGATATGATTGGGTTTCTTTTGTTGGATTAGTCCATCTGTATCGTGGTGATGCCATAGAAAAAAGAAATAATTATAGAATGACAATTTATTGTGTTTGGTAGATGATGAATGACTTTTAAATAATTTTTTAAATAAAATTAAGGGCTTTGTTGTAATTGTAAATTATAAGTGGGTGTGAATATGAACACGGAAAGCAAAACGGAACAAAACAAGCCATCTAGTGGGTGTGGATGCGAGCAAGATCAATTTTAACTAATTTTAAGCCTAATTTTGTACTATGTTGCTGCAGTTTCAACTCTTGCTCTTTAAGTCATAATCTCAAACAGCAGGCCAGGTGATAGCAACTTATAATTCCCTCAAACAAACGAAATAAACATATGGAAACCGTCCAAGAAGATCAACTTCAAAGTCACAACCTCCTCAACAATGATCAATATCTTAAAGTCCATGCAGTGCACAGATAAGAAATGATTTACAGATGATATATTGAAAGGTTCAAAACAGCAACCCTTTTGCTGATAAGTTCAAAGATGAAAATGTCTCCTTCTTTCAAATTCTCATCCTCCACAAGTTCAGTCATCGATAGAGCAAAGCCACCATTTTCTCTCCAACAAACGTTCATATTCATAAACTTGTGTCTTTCATTAGAAACTCGCACCTCCATAGATTTGGCATCCCTGCTCGCAAAATGTTTAGCAAAGGTGGCTGGAACATACTGCACAAACATAAAACTATTTCAAATTCAAAAGAAACTATACAGTCAACAGTGTTTATTCAAAGAGCTTACCACACGATTGTGCGTTATTGAACTTGACGGCAAGATGATCAATGATGTGGGATATTTCAGATTCAGTGATCTGGCGATTTTGAGCACTCTCTTGCTTTCTACTGTCGAAAAAGCTCTGTGTTTTTTGGAAATACATATTCCCATTTCTGTAAGTAAATCCCACAAATTATATTCAATATCACCACCACCACCACCCCCACCATCATCTGACTCATTTTTCTCCACAAGCTCCTCCTTTCTGCACTTCTTGATTTGTGGCTCACACTCACGGTACTTGTGCTTCGCTTTGAAGTTCTCAAAGGAATAATTAGCAGCAGATTGACGACTTCTTTTGTCAAGCTTTGAACCTTCTTCACGCTTGTAATTAATCTCACAAGCGGTGAAATCGAATATAAGAACACGAAAATTTGAATTCTTGCCATACTTGAAGATCGAAATGTACCCGGCAGAGACTGAATAATATTTTGCGAAATCATACCAGCCATCATCAAACCAAACACCCCCCTCATCTCTTTTCAAACGTACTCGCCAAGGACGACCATTAGGTACAGCAAGGGTGGCATCTTCAGAAAGTTCGTGCCCAAAATCTCTCACAAACTTTGGTGGAATCCGCTGCATATATCATGCAAATATTGTGAACTGAAATCAGAATTAGGCAAGAAAGAAACTGAATTTGATTGTACCATTAAGTTTGAATTTCTATCAGGATTAGGCAATACATTTATTGAAAAAAACGCTACAAATAGGCAGGCCTTGGCGTCTAGGGTAATTACTTATTAGATGAGATTTCTCATTCCCGTGCGAACCTTTAAAATAATTTTAAACAATACTACGAACAGGGGAACTGAAATAATAAGTTTCAGGATGGTAGTGAAGCAAAGCCACGCAATCTAAATACACAAAAGTGGTTGAAACTTGTTTAAAGGCTAGAAGAGGGAACTGAGGAAAAGAACTCCGTGATAATCAAATCAAATAAAGAAGATGAAACAAAAAGCTATAGAATTAATTAATTACCAGCTTCTTGTGTTCCAGTGAAAGGGGAAGAATAACCTTGAAGAACTGCGGGGGACGATAAGCCATTGATTTGTTCTGTTACAAGATATGAAATCATGAATCCATTTTGACTTACCCCTTCAAGTTTTAACTGCCCATCTGCCCCAGTCAATTTTATTATTTTTTTAATTGTTCTTATGGCAACATTTTAATTGGTAATTAATGAACATTATTATAATCTGTTTCCGGTTCTGCGTAATTGTTGTTTTTTCTTTTGGGTGTTTTTTTGTCTCATTATTGTATTTAAATTTTATCTCACTATCAAGAAACTTCCAAGTTCCATGCAGTCAGTGGAAATTATACATATACGTGTAGAAGTCAATTGCTGCTTTTTTTTTTTACCGTACATTATTTTAAGTTACAACAAAGACAAATTAATATAAAATTAAGAAACAAAGTAGTGGATGTGTACGAATAAGTGAATTTTGCATAATTATAAGTTGGGTTAGCTTAAGTTACATGTGATGTAAGAAACATAAGTGACCTGATTAATTAAGTTACCAACGAGCAACACGTGGTAATAAGGGGCATTAAAAAAAGAGTGCTGCTATTTAGACTCAGAGAAGACAAAAAAAAGACAGAATCGGCAGCACATGCCGCCGTTTCCTGTCCTCTCTCTCTTTAGAAAATGAGCATGCGTGAATTCAGTTATGGGCTCACAATCAGTTTAAAAAATTAAATTTAACATGGCGCGTGAGCTAATATCAGCATTTAACAATCAAATTTTTTTCTTGTCCTCTCTCTCTCTGCATCTCTCACCTCTCTTTTAACTGTGCATTTAACGGAGCCATATTATGCATTTAACAAGGAAAAATCAGTTTCCTGTCCTCTCTATCTCTCTGCACCTCGCATCTCTTTTAGTTGTTTATCACACAGCCAATTTTTGCATTTCCAACCTTGCTCGATTTCAGCAACCAAAAAAAAAAAAAAAAGCGGCCATAAGGAAGAAGCTAGATCTGAATTTGCAAATAGAGGCAACTTGATAAAATTAGTATTGATTAATTGGTAAGTTGGTGACTCTCATTACATTCAAATAAAGTTTTTGTTGTGTTCTATATATTTAAATGGTTAGAATTTTTAACTTAAATTGTAAAAATTCGTAAATTTGTTCTTTTTATATATTTAAATTGTTAGGATTTTTTTAATTTAAATGGCTGGAAATAATGGAATAAATTATAACAATTTCTGAATGTGTTTGATATATGTTAGGATTTTTCTTAATTTAAATGGCTGGAAATAATGGAAAAATTATAACAATTTCTGAATGTGTTTTATATATGTTAGGATTTTTCTTAATTTAAATGGCTGGAAATAATGGAAAAAATTATAACAATTTATGAATGTGTTTTATATATGTTAGGATTTTTTTAATTTAAATTACTGAAAATAATGGAATAAATTATAATAATTCCCAGATGTGTTTTATATATTTAAATTGTTAGGATTTTTTAATTTAAATTTATGGAGATAATGGAATAAATTATAAAAATTTATGGATGTGTTTTATATATTTAAATTGTTAGGATTTTTTGTTACTGGACAAAAATGTTATATAAGTTTCTTAATACAAATGTTAATTATTTTGTAGAAATGGAGAATTTGGAAAATGAGCATGCATTTGAAGAGTTGCAAGAAACAAGAGCTAACGATGTAGATGAAATTGTGCAACCGAACAAATGTGAGCCAACTCTTGGAATGTTATTTGATAGTCATGAAGAACTGTTTGCATTTTGCAAAACTTATCGTAAACAAGAGGGGTTTCCTGTGAAGGTTCGAAGTACTAAGAAGGGGATTGATGGAATTGTAAAATATGCGACATTTGCATGTAGGCGTAGCGACAAGTCAGAAAGTAAATCTGCTAATGTATTGAAGCCGAAACCGAATGTGAAAAATGGTTGTGATGCAAAAATTGGAGGTTGTCTAAATGAAGATGGAAAATGGGTTCTTTGAACTTTAAATCTTCAACACAACCATGGATTGAGTTCGGACAAAACTAGGTATTTCCCATGCAATCACATAATTAGTGCAAGTGCTAAAAAGCGAATTAAAATGAATGATTGTTGACAAAACAAGGCGATTATAGCTTGAGGAAGGAGATGCTATGGCGCTTTTAAAGTACTCCCAAAAAAAGCAAGCACAATGTAATGGTTTTTTTTAGCATTGATTTGGATGAAGAGGATCGATTAAAGAATGTGTTTTGGGCAGATCCAAGGAGTAGGGCAGCTTACAAATATTTTGGAGATGTCATCACATTTGACAGTGCATATATAACCAACAAGTATGACATGCCATTCACGCCCTTTGTCGGAGTTAATCACCATGGACAATCTATTTTGTTAGGATGCATATTGATTTCACGCGAGGATACAGAGACATTTACGTGGTTATTTGAGGTGTGGCTATCATGCATGTCTGATTCTCCTCCTTTTAGTATCATTACAGATCAAGACAAGGCAATGCAAAAGGCAATTGAAAATGTTTTTTCTACTACTAGGTATCGATGGTGTTTATGGCACATAATGAAGAAGGTGCCTGATAAGTTATGGGCTTTTAAAGAACATGAATGTATTATATCTTCCCTGCTTTCTGCTGTTTATGATTCACTGAGTTCTGATGCGTTTGAGGAAGCTTGGCATGGCATGATTACAGAATATAATTTATGGGATAATGATTGGTTAAATGGTTTATACGAGAAGAGGCATCGTTGGGTCCCATGCTATTTAAAAGACTGTTTTTGAGCAGGAATGTCAACAACTCAGCTAAGTGAAAGTATGAATGCATTTTTTGATGGGTTTTTTAACTCAAAAATAAATTTGAAACATTTTGTGAAGCAATATGAAAATGCATTGAGGAGGAAAGCTGAATTAGAATGGCAAGCAGATGCCAAGTGTTTCAGTAAAAGGATACCATGTGTATCAAGATATGAGATGGAGAGGCAAGTTGAAGAGGTGTACACCATTTCCAAGTTTAAAGAATTCCAAGAAGAATTGACTGCTCTGATGTATTTTGATATATTGGATTTTGTAGGATCAATATATAAAATAATTGAATCATTTGGGCAAGGTCGGAGAGGCATCTTTGAGGTTGTTTTCGAAGAAGCTGAGTGTGAAGTTAATTGTATCGGTTCAAAATTCCAGTTTAGGGGGATTCTTTGCAGGCATGCCCTTGCAGTGCTGATACGTGACTTAGTTGAATTACTTCTAGAAAGATACATTTTATCAAGGTGGAGGAAAAATGTGAGGAGATGCTATAGTAAGGTGAAAGTTAGTTATGGTGTGCAGAATTTGTCTATCCAGTAAGAAAGATATGAAAAAATGTGTAACGCTTTCAGTGAGGTTGTAGACATAGCCTCTGATGATGAAAATAACTATAAAACGGTATTGGATTGTATTGAGAAAGCAATGAAGGATCTGCCCAAGCAAATTCGCTGTGAAAGTGTGGAAAAAACTAATACTCGTGGAGCAAGTTGTAGCAGCAACAAATAAATTCACAGTGAGAGTGTGGAAAGAACTGTTACTGGCGAAGTAAGTTGTAGCAGCAACAATGTTCAACTTACACTAAATGATCCAGTAGTGACACGTCGTAAAGGCCATCCACTTTGTCTAAGGAAAGAATCTTTGATTCATAAGAAATCCGTTCAAAAGAACAAGGCTGCACAAATAATAAGGTATGATTAAAAGAAAAGATCTCTTTTCTAATTAATTTGGTCTTAGTTTAATTTTCTTTAATAATCTTGTAGGGTTTACAAGAAAATGCCTCCATCTTATCATGTGCCTAATGAAATCTCCACACGAGGGAGCAACATAGCCACGGTAAATTTTGTGAATTTTGTTTTAAATTTTCTTTTATTTCGAGGATATGTAACTAAGTATAAGATTGACCATATGTAGACGTTACAAGAAGAAAATATTATTTACGGAAATCTCAACCAATGCGGCACTCTGGGCTATTATAATGTAAGAATTAAATTATTTAAATTTTAGTTTTAAGATTTTTATATAAATTTTACATATATTTTATTATTTGATTAGGTACCTATGTACCCATCCCAATTTTATAATTGGCACACAGTAAGTTGTTGTTTACAAGTCGTTAATGTATATTTATATTTTAATATTTCTGTAATGTAATATGATGTTTATTTTTATGTATTATAGCAACCAGTCCCATCGTATACTTCGCAGTTGCATTATTCTTCTCCTTTGATGACCTTTCAAGGATCTCAAAGTGAGAATTTCCAACAGTTACTATAGCAGCAGCAGTGTAATGAAGATAACAATCATGATGCTTGATTTGTATTTTGGTTTTAAATTGTAGTGATGGAATAATGTTTTGTGTTAAATTGAACTTTAAAATTTTGAAATTATGTTAGATTTGACTTTAAATGTTTGAAATTGTAGTGATGGAATAATGTTCTGTGTTTAATTAAACTTTAAAATTTTGAAATTATTGTGATGAATTAATGATATATGTTAGATTTGGCTTTAAATGTTTGAAATTGTAGTGATGGATCAATGATATATGTTAGATTTGGCGACTTGTGTATCATTGCATTATTGTTGTTTCTTTTGATACACATAATATCTCTAGACATGCATAGGGTTTAGAGGAAAATGTTATTCTTTCTTACAGTTAAACGTTACAATTTATACATAACAATCATTTTGTTTAAATTATTTAAATTTATACATAACACGAGGTACAATTTCATTTATGCAAAATACATATAGCAATGATTATCCCTAAAATACAACATACAATAGATAATATAGGCAGAATAATACAATCATTTTTGCCTTTATTAGTTTGCACAACTTTGTTGCATGTAGGCACTTCAGTGTGCACCCCCTTTTCGAGTGTTTCTACAATAAATTTTGTAGTTTCTAACATATTGGATGTCTCTGGCAATTTTTCATGCCTTTTTTTGTAATTATTGTAGGCTATTTCGGCATCCAACAAAGATTTATGAGATTGATAAGAATTCCCTTTGAATCCATTTACTTGCATCTGGCATTCAGGCCAATAATTGTATATGCCGGCTTTCGTCCTTTGAAAATAACATAACAACTTTGAGTAGGCATTTGAATTCTACATTCGAAAAATTTAGATCAAATATTATATGCAAAATGCAAAAACATTAGTAAGAACTGTGTTACTTAAAATTAGTAATAAATTTAAATTTCTAACCATGCATCTCAGGATATAGCATTGCAAGAAGGAAAAGTTAAAAAGTTCAGTAACCATCTTCTTAATATGTATAAAACAAACAAATCATCACTAATTATTTCTTAAATTAAACATTATGTAAAATGCAAAGCTAATATTCAAATAAAATATTATGCAAAAATTTGGTGCATTTCAAAGCAAAAAATTATCACAAATAAATATTCTAGACAATGATGCTGGAGAAATTTATGCTAAGAAACTTGCTAACTTTGTCGAGAAGCAATTGAAGTCTGCAAGAATTGCCTCTATAAGTTTCATTCATAAATATTCTATACTAAATTTTGAATGTACATTTTTATTTAATATCCTTTTGAATGCGCGGAGTTATTGTAACTTGACTTTTCTTAAAAGAGTTAAAAGACATGTCTAGAATCTTATGTTCATTTATTGGTAAATGAAACTGCCTGTATTCTACATATGTCCCATTTTAATGGACTCTTCAGCAGTGGGCATTTCAAAGCCAAAAATTATCACAAATACAATATTTTCCCAAATCAACTTATCATACAAAAATTATCACAAATCATGTAATTAATTTTTTTTCTTTTTACATAATTATCATTATTCCTTTCACACAACTATCATACACAAATAAAATATATCACAGAATTCAAAACAAAATATTATTATTTTTAATTATTTGACAAAAATTGATATAAAATATTAATTATGTAAGAATGAGAAATAGAGAGAGTTAAACGAGACCTTAATGATGACTGAAACGGAGGGGAAGTTTGTTCATTTTTGGTTGTTTTGCTGGTGGCAGCTCCGTTGTAGATCGATCGTCAACAGGCGTTTGGGGATGAGTTTTAATTCTTCCTGCAACATTGGATGGTGATGGGGATGAAGTTAACGAAGGGAACGAAGGGAGTGATGGGGATAGAGTTAACGAAAGGAACGAAGGGAAGGGATGAAGTTAACGAAGTGCTACCGTTTCCAAACGAGTGGAGGGGATTAAACAAATATGGAGAACGAGTGGCTGAGGAGGGAGGAGATCTTGCTGCATAACGTATAAGGAAAAAGATAAAGGAAGATATTTGAGCTGCTTTTCCATTTTTTATTCTTTATTTTATTATTTATTGTGGTCCTATGCATTTCCAAATTGGGCTAAAGGAACGCATGAAACGGCAAGCCTACGCTGTCATTTTTGTCATCCTTTAGTCTTCCTTTAGTTTGTTTATCATTTCTCTTAAGAAAATTATGTTTAAGTTGGAAACCAGTTACAAAATGGGTCAACGGTAAAGTCAAACCTATGCTTTCCTTATTATAGCCGTTTGAAGCTCGGGCACTTATTAATAAAAAATTTGAAAAGAGAGGAAAAACTTCAAATTGAAAAATTTAAACGTGGCTTTTAAAAGTTCACATTCGGTAATATGACGACTTGCTTATTGAAGCTGCACCAGCTCCTCTCTGTAACATTATCTATGAAAATTTCATACATCTATATGATGGAGTTAACTGAACAAAGGTTGAAAAAAGCGAGAAAAAAAAATGGTTTCAGAGTTGTGTTCGTTACTAGTACATAAAGAAATGACGGGGAGCTGCGGTTTCAGAGGTTAGAGAGTGATTCAAAAATTTATCAAATATTTTGTTATTTTGTCTTTCATTGGGCTAATATCATTGATTGGTTTAGCATTTAGTTGAATATTCTCATTATTTAATCTAGCTTCAAATTCTTAAACGGCCCATATGCACCAATTGTTCGATGAAATGTCTGAATGGCATTTGCGAATCATAGTTGGCTAATATTGAACATGTTAATCACTTTACAAATTAATTTATGGATTTGAACTAGTTTGAAATAATTTCGTTACTAACAAAGTCAATATGATTTGTTGTTGATGAAGTGAGTATGATTTGATTATTAAGGTCAAAAGTGAAAAAATTCAGTATGATTTAACCTATTTTGGTGTAATATCATTTTAACATAGACATATGAATTGTTATCGATGAAGTGAAAATATTATGCAGTGGAACAAATAGTTGAGCAAGTGTTTGAAGTGTAGAACTTGTCTCTGGGGAAATACCTATACATAATGTTATGTTTTTATGGCATGTGCATATAGTTAGGATTGAAAAGAATGGGTTGTCATCCTAAAGCATGAGTATGTTGCAATTCAGGGATGAACGTGTTTGTTTTGTTTTTTTTTTGGTCTTATGTTTGAACATGTTTGAACAACTGTCAGCAGGTTTAATGTGAAAGACTGCTTTAAAAGGAAAACAGACAAAATAATATGTAGGGATGGAATTTAAAAGTTCATGTAGACAAATGGATTTGTGATTCATTTAGTAGAAATATGGTTTATGTTGTTCATTTTGTTGGCATAATAGGAAAATACAGTAAAATGTAACATTTTAGTCATTGATTGAGGACTTTAAATATAGTGTATTGGGTATAGATAACATATGTTATTGAACTTATTGGCTATGTATGGATATGGGTGGATTCTGATTTAAATTTTGTAAGATTGGCCTGGGGATTTAGAGCTTTTCCAATCTTTCAATGGGAGGAAACTGTAGTAGAAAGCTAAGTTAATGAGCATGGAAATGAAAGCAAAGGCCACAGTTCTATCTTACTACGAGAGATGGCCCTAAAATATTTACTATTATGAACAATGACTTGTGTTAGAATGATACTTTTAGTGCTAAGCACCATGTAAAGATAAGAATTTGGGATATATAAGATGAACAATGCTAATATTTTTTTCAAATTCCATCGTTATTCCAACAATGTTGCCAAAGATGTATTGCTGATAGAGCGCCAATGGAGGCCGGTAATGATTCAGGCAGTTTATCTGCAAAGTTACATGATCCATCAACATTTATGGCACCTGAGAATAAAAAAAGAGGAGCTTCTTGCAATAAACACTTTATTGGAGAATGTGAGATTTGAACTCTTTCAATTACTTTGTACTTCATCTTTCTTGAAATTTCTTTATTTGATTATCTTTCTTCATACAGAATTTTATAGAACGTTTTGTTTATGTAAATTGTTGATATGTGTCAGTCCAGTAGATAAGAAGTTTGTGGGTTGCGTCCCAGGAAGCAAAGTGGGCAACTATTGTTGCAATGAGAAAAAAAAATGCTAAACTTTGTTGAGAGTAGAAGGATGCAGCATGGATAATTATGCTTTTACATTAATGTGTGTATATTGTGAGCTTGTTTATGTATCAATTAATTGTGTTATGCAAGTTTAACGCGATATGTATATAAAACATGGAACTTTTTATGTTATGGGTGTAAATTTAAGCACTATATAAATGAATTAGAATCGATGTAAAACTTATTTATATATGTATAACATAATATGTCTTAACTATTTATGTGTAGTGTCATAGTACACTAATGCTATTTGATTGATTGAATTAGGTTCTAACATTGCTTTATTTGATATGTTATATAATTAGGAAATGGCAAAAAATGACTTTAATATTTTTAACTTAGTTCCTGTAATATCATATGGGGTTACCCTGTGTAAATCGTTATTAACTTTTAATTAATATCACAACTGTAAAATTATGAGCACTTGGATATAAGAAGAAAACAAGTAACTTTGTTACATATTGATTTGAATTTGATGGCTACTAGAATTTCATTTGGGCCTGATAAACAACATTAATCTAATAAAGTATATGAACGAAATTCTGAATGGTTAGTCAAAAAAATAAAAAAAAAGCGTTAATTGATGAGTTATTCAATATATGTGCAGCATAATAACATTGATAGGATACCGCATCATGCAACTAAAAATGGAGTAATGGAGCACATTAATTATGACAAAATACAGTACAAGAAATTGGATGGACTACAAAGTAAAAAACAACAAATGAGACAAAATACAGTATAAGAAATTGGATGGACTACAAAGCAAAAAACAACAAATGAGTCGTCAAGTAAACATGAAACTGAGTTGCAGCAAAAGAAAATACATTATAACAAGTTTATCATCAATATAGAAGTAGAAGATTACTATATAACATATATAAAATTAAAGTTGTTACAATAAAAAGGCAATAACCCAATAGTGATAATATGATAAATAATGCAATAAGTTCCATATATAAGACAACTGAGCAACAACAAAATACTGATGGATACAAATTTTTTTACCCAGTCACTGCAAAATATCCCCAAAACAAAAGGGCCAACAATCCACAGCATTCAAAATAAACTACCTTAGCATATAACAAAACCAACAAAAGTTTATTGTGGTGATGCTTCTAAGAAACATAAACTTATGTGGAGCGGTCAGATAATTTGATCATCAACATAGACACAACTATCTTCTACCTCAGAATAGGCCCATCATGAGGACCAAAATTGAAAGGAGACCTGGTGGATAAGTACTCAATGATCTTGAGCACAAAGACACCACAGTCCCAAGATCTAGGTTTTTGCTGGGGTACACCGACAGTCAACCTAACGACGTCGTAAGGATCAGTGGAAACACGCAGTGTCAGACGTTCTCTGTGGAATCTTGAGCAAGCAATCAGCATTCAAGGCAACAATTCTCGCAAACAGCTGATCCATTGAATCATTTATTCGTTCGGTATAAGTTCTGTTTGAGGATCAAAGATGGTAATTTGCCTTTTGGCAAAACTTACTTCCGCTGCAACCCAGTATGTGCCACCAAAGTTGATGGGCATATTCAACTTCAAAGAGAAATTTGTAAACATTACATTTGTTGATTATAATCAATAGACTCTATGAGAAAGTATGAGAGACATGTTTAAGTTATTGTTCATCTACATATCATACATAAGGTTGATCAGATTATGTCAAGCACATACAAAATACAAGACAATAATCTCCGATTAAATAAACATACTACGAAATATATGCTAATGAGAAACAATTACATAATATCCTATAAATTTTTAACAGAAACAAATATCTTGGTTTTCACCAAATCAATAAGTTTTGTAAACGTTGGCATCAATGCGGAAGGCAGTTAAATTGCCACAGAATTATTTCAATTAATAGTTTCCAAGTGCCAATTATAATATAACAATTTTGTTATTCACTGTGCATCAAATTTGTCCTATTGTGTGTATAATGTCCTTTAAATTATATTAATATGACAAGAAGTATATCGCGTAAATTGATTACATTTGCATATTAAATTAGAATGACGTTGGTGGATAGATTACAACATTATCCACGAATAATAATGACAATATTATGATGCACGTGGAGATTATGCCACCCAAAATATTAACCTTGGATATAGAGATAACTTGCCTGGTCAATAGCCGACCAAGGTCTCTCCCCCATCATGAACCTATTAATCAGATAATCATCAAACTATAGCTTGTGGATCATTCTGCATGTTGTTTGCATCTCCGTCCAAATCCCGGAAACACTTACCTGCAATGAAATGACACCCAATAATTACCCTTTATATATATATATCAGAACAAGTGACATGTGATAATACACGTCTAGAAAATAACCAATTAATATAATTTTCTTTTAATGAATGATGTTGTGAACACCTACTGAGCACTGGAAAACCCTTCTAGTAATTATGTGAATATTCAAGTCATGTAATTTACATTATATAAGATAACAAAATATCCTTTTGTCCATGCTTAATGATAAACTAGAGTTCTCAAATCTGTAATATCTACTACCTGAATACAATATTAAGCTTTGTTGTTTGGGAACATTTTAATTTATAGTTCGTTCATGTACTATTTAAAAGATAAATTAACTACTCTCATGTAATACATCAAGATATATAATGTTACTTGATTATCGATTGATAGTATTTCTAGACTATACTAAATAATAAGTATCTATTCTTTTTATCTCTCAACTAATAAAACATTTCTTCTATTTCTATGTGCACTTGTTGTTGAGTGTTAGAAAATGTATATTTATAATGGAGAAAATCATCATTTTATACTTCAAGTTTTACTATTATTCATACTTTTATGTATTTAAGCTTCTTGTGATTTAATTATGCGTGTTTGATTTTAATAAAATATTTTATGTATTTTAGGGGTATCATGGTCATTTCATAATGAACGAGAGCTCAAACGATAAAACAGACATCACTTTTGGACTCAGGACAGTCGAAAACCTTAGGAGGAGCATAAAAGAAAAAATGACACTGTTCACATGTACGGTACTATTCACATGTACGGTACTGTCCATGTTACTGTTCACAACACTGTTCACACATACGGAATGATGACGTGGCATTGACCGATGATGTGGCATTGACTGATGAGGTGTCACGATTCCATTGGAGAAAAATCTTATGCATTGTTGATCGGTGACGTGGCAGCATGTTAGTGGACCAAAAATCGCGCATACGGTACATGCATATACACATGATTTTTTTCAACTAAACCACAACACTGTTTAAGCCGGTTGACCGTTCAAACCGCGTACTGTTGACTGATGACGTGACGCAATCCTGAGCGTCCAAACTATTTTTAATCCGATGACCATGATTTACTCAATGTATATATGAAAAATGGGTCTCTTCCCCTTAATTTGGCATCTTTGAATCCATTTTTGGGCTCCATTTTATGTAATTCATTCTCCATCTTATATTTTCTACGTATTTTAATAAATTCTCATTTTGCCCTTAGTTCAATTATGAGTAGCTAATTTTCTTTCAAGCATGGGTTGAAGGTGAAGTCTCAACATGTGTCATGGGCTTTATTTGATAAATTTATTTTATCTTTCCCTCTAATTTTTGTGGACGTTTTGACTTTTCGTTGATAAATAATAATAATATTGTCTAGATATCGCCATGGTTTCATCGGCTCCTTAGTACAAGTTTATTATTATTTGGCACGATAAGCCATTGACACCATATTGATTAGAGTGTAGTTCATGAGGTGTGAATTTCCCCCTCATGATTTAATTGGCACTAATAAGGAATATTTAGCCCATGGTGCATGTTGATGAGGATCCAGATACCCAAGTGCTTCATTTCAATAGATTTCTCTTCAATTTATTCTGGCCATTTTAATTTAAACTTTAGAATATTCCAAATCATTTTCACTACAAATTCATCCACTAATTTAGAAAATTAATTCTACACACAATTAAAATCGATCTCCTCATGGGATCGACACTCGTCACCATTGATCTATTCTACAATAGATTCGTGCGCTTGCGAGTTCAATAAAATTTGCACAACAAGTTTTTGGCGCCGTTGCCAGGGAGGTAAGTTATTTTAATTTGTAGAATTAAGTTTTGTAAATAATTTCTTTTAATTGTTTTCTTGTAATTGTTTTTTCTTTCTTATTTTAAAAAAAGAAAAAAAGTGAATTTACATTTTAAGGTAAGAATTTCTTTTCTTTTTCTCTTCTTTAAAATTCTGTAATTTAATTTTCAAGTTTTTTTTTCTTTGTAATTTTTGTTTATCTTGCTAATTTATTTTTAGTTAATTTCACGTATTTTGTAAGTGTGTTTTTATAGAAAGGTTGTACGTTGTAACAGTATAATAAGGTTAGTATCGTAATTTTTCATTCTTTTTTTTTATTTGTTTTGTTCCTATCTTTATTTTTATTTTTTATTTTTTTTGCATGCATGGTCGAAGGTCATTAAAGATAAAAGAGAAATGGATTTGCAACAACAACAACCACCACCACTGGAGATGCCATTTAAAGACTACTTTAGTCCCTTAGCTAATTTGAGCACATCATGTATAAGATACCCAAATGTAGTTGGTTGGAGTTTTGAGTTAAAACCTAGTGTGCTAAATTGTCTCTCAACATTCTATTACCTAGAAAATGAGGACCCATATAATCATTTGAATGATATTCATGTTGTTTGTCAAACATTTAAATATGAGAATTTTTCAGATGATGATGTTAAACTTAGACTATTCTCGCTTTCTTTAAAGGATCGAGCTCGTTTATGACTCAATACATTGCCTGCTAATAGCATTACATCATGGGAACAAATAGTAGTAAAATTTTGAATAAATACTTCCCAGTGCATAAAACCAATGCTATTCGCAGGGAAATTTCAGAGTTTACCCAGAGAGAAGACGAGCACTTTTTCGAAATGTGGAAGCGTTTCAATGGGCTACTCTTGAAGTGTCCACATCATGGGTACAAGAAATGACACCAATGTCAATACTTTTTGGAGGGATTATTGCCACATGTGCAAGAATGGCTAATTACAACAAGTGGAGGAGAGCTAATATCAAAACGTACATTAGAGATTTGAGAATTCTTCCAATGACAAACGGATAATTCCCAACAACAGAGTCGATCACTTAGGAATACTAAAAGAATTAAGGGAGTAAATAAGGTTCACATGGGCGAGTCAAGTTCGGGAATTAAAGAAGTCGAAGAGATGGTTGAAGGTCTTTCCCGATAAATAGCATCGTTAACGACTGCTAAATCAATAGAACCACATGACCATGACTCATACTCGGATCAAGCTAATGCCATAAGTGTAATGATAAAGCCATCAACTTACAACCCATACTCTAACACATATAACCCTGGATTGAGAGACCACCTCAATTTTTCATGGTCTCAAGGATTCTAACAGAATGGACCAGCAGCTCCAGCTCCACAAGTGCAACCAATTCCTCAAGTTCCTCAAGTCTCTCAGCCACCATTTAGACCATACAACCAGAATCAGAACCAGAACTACTCTCAACCCAGACCATGAGAGGATGCATTCCAGAATTTTAGGAATGTTACTCACTCCACGATCGAGCAGCAGAACCGCACCATTGATGAAATACGAAATGAGATGAGAACAGGCTTCAACTTACAAGCCCAATCAGTTTCAAGCCTCGAGAAAATGGTAGGACAACTTGTTTCTTCAATTCAGACCTTGGCAATGACTGTTGAGAAAGACAAGTTTCCCATTCAACCAGTGCCTAATTCTAAAGGAGTGCATGAAATACGCACTAGTTCACCACAGCAGCACGGAGAGGTCAAAACCGTCATGACCTTACGAAAAAGGAAAGAAGTCGACAACAAAGTGGAGATGCCAGTGACAAAAACAAATCAAATTGTACCTGTAAATGCTGATGACTCATCACCGAAGGAGAAATAAGAAACCAACCCACGAGAATACGTTCCCAAAACACCATTTTCTTAGAGATTAGCTAAAGGAAAGAAATGAAAGTACACAGGTGAGATTTTTGAAATCTTCAAACAGGTAAGTGTTAACATCCCTTTACTTGATGCTATAAAACAAGTTCCATCTTATGCCAAGTTTCTTAAAGACGTTTGTACTAAAAAGAAAATATTCATGTTTAAAAGAAGACATTTTTAATAGAAAACGTTAGTTCTATCCTCCAACATAAAATTCCTCTAAAATGCAAAGACCCAGACTCCCCCACTATCTCATATAGTATAGGGAACTACACAATTGAGAATGTTTTGTTGGATTTAAGAGCTAGTGTAAATTTGTTACCTTAATCAGTGTTTGTGAAACTTGAACTGGGAGAATTACACCCAACTCCAGTGGTGTTACAACTTGCAGATCGGTCCACGAAAATATCCCGTGGTATTGTGGAGGACTTTTATTGTAATTAACACTCAACCAATCCAGGATTCAAGGAAGCACATCTCCATTATCCTAGACCGACCTTTCTTGGCAACTGCGGATGCTCACATTCAATGCAGGACTGAAAATATGCAGTTGTTCTTCAGCAACATGATTATGGAGCTAAACATTTTCAGCATTACCAAACAACCTCACAATGCAGATGATGAAATTGTTGATATGGATTTAATAGAAGCATTAATTGATAATACTTTTCTTTCAAACCTTAGTGATGATCCTTTACAAACATGTTTAACTCACTTTGGTTTGGATTTTGATATTGACAGATCAGTCGATGAGGTCAACGCTCTACTTAACTCAGCACCATCCGTGGACACTAATAAATAGAAGTCAAGAGTTGAACATATAGCACCATTAGAGAAGAAACTCATTCCATCATTAGAATCACCGCCGAAACTCGAGTTCAAACCATTACCCAACACTCTGGAATATGCATTTTTGGGAAAAGAAAGTACTTTACCGGTAATTATCTCATCATCCCTAAATGACGAACAAAAAGGTAAGTTGTTGGATGTTTTAAAAGAGCACAAAGGAGCATTATGATGGACCATATGTGATATAAAAGGTATAAACCTAGTAGACTGCATGCATTACATTCACCTTGATGAAAATGCTAAACCTACTAGGGAAATGTAACGTAAGTTAAATCATAATATGAAAGAAGTTGTTAGAACTGAAGTCTTTAAACTATTAGACGCAGGTATCATTTATCCCATTTTTGATAGTTCATGGGTCAATCATGTGCAAATTGTACCCAAAATGTCAGGAGTCTCAGTAGTTACCAATGTTGATAATAAATTGATACCCACTAGAGTGACTACAAGATGGCGTGTATGCATTGATTATAGAAAGTTGAATTTTGTCACACGTAAAGACCATTTTCCTTTACCATTTATCGATCAAATGCTTGATAGATTAATAGGCTGTGAATGTTATTGCTTTCTAGATGGCTACTCAGGATATAATCAGATTCACATAGCACCAAAAGATCAAGAGAAAACTACTTTCACTTGCCCTTTTGACACTTTTGCATATAAGAGGATGCCATTTGGATTATGTAATGCACCTGCTACATTTCAACAATGCATGTTGAACATTTTTTCTGATATGGTTGAACGATTCCTTGAAGTCTTTATGGATGACTTTTCTATCTTTGGTGACTCGTTTAATCAATGTTTACATCATCTAACATTAGTTCTGCAGAGATGTATCGAGAAAAACTTAGTCTTAAATTAGGAGAAGTGTCATTTTATGGTAAAACAAGGTATTGTTCTTGTCGCATCATTTCAAGCAAAGGTATTGAGTTTGATAAAGCCAAGGTGGATCTCATTTCTAATCTCCCTCCACCTAAAACAGTCAGAGAAGTAAGATATTTCCCTGGGCATGCTGGTTTTTATAGACGTTTCATTAAAGATGTTAGTAAAGTTTCTAGACCCTTATGCAATTTACTTGCTAAGGATGTACCTTTTGTTTTTGATGATTCATGTCTTGTGGCATTTGAAAAATTAAAGTAGTTGTTGACATTATCACCCATCATTGAGCCCCCAAACTGAAGCTTACCATTCGAACTCATGTGTAATGCATCTGATTATGCAGTAGGAACAGTATTAGGACAAAGAGTTGATCGAATTCCCCATGTTATTTACTATGCTAGTATGACATTGAATGATGCACAATTGAACTATTCAACTACTGAAAAAGAAATGATATCAATAGTGTTTGCATTAGTGAAATTTCGATCTTATCTCATTGGTTGTAAAATAATTATATTCCAGATCATGCTGCTCTTAAATATCTTCTCACAAAGAAAGATGCAAAAGCTAGACTAATTCGTTGGGTGTTACTTTTGCAGGAATTCGACTTGGAATTTAAAGATAAAAAAGGCACAGAAAATATTGTGGCAGACCATGCCTCTCGTCTCCATTTTGACAAATTACAGAACTATTAACATTGAATGAGTCATTCCCAGATGAACAATTGATGAGTGTGGAAGTATTACTGTGGTATGCTGATATCGTTAATTATCTTATTACAGGTCAACTTCTAGAGCATTAGACCAAGTAGGATAAATTGTTAGACGATGTGTCCTAGAAAATGAAATTCAGAATATTCTTTCATTCTGCCATGAACAAGCTTGTAGAGGCCATTTCAGTGGTAAGAAAACAGCAACTAAAATTTTACAATATGGTTTCTATTGGCCAACTATATTTCGAGATGCTTACACCTTTTGGTCTTCATATGATAGGTGTCAACGAATGGAGAGCATTACACGAAGGAATATGATGCCACTAAACCCAATTTTAGTGGTCGAGATTTTTGATGTATGTGGTATCGACTTCATGGGATCATTTCCCTATTCTTTTGGCCATCAATACATATTGGTTGCTGTTGACTACGTATCGAAATGGGTAGGAGCAATTCTATGTAGAACCAATGATCACAAGGTGGTGATAGGATTTTTGAAAAGCAACATTGTTTCACATTTTGGATTCCCTCGAGCAATAATCAGTGATGGTGGTGCCCACTTTTGTAACAAAGCATTCAAAACTCTTTTGACGAAGTATTCAATCACTCACAAAGTGGCGACCCCATATCATCCGCAAACTAGTGGCCAAGTTGAAATCTCCAAAGAAATAAAGAACATATTAGAAAAGACGGTGAGGCCAGACAGAAAAGATTGGTCATTAAGACTCGATGATGCATTATGGGTATATAGAACGACTTTCAAGACCTCGATTGGGATGTCACCTTACAGGCTAGTGTATGGAAAAGCTTGCTACCTATTTGTGGAACTCGAGCATCGTGCGTACTGGGCCATCAAGAAATTCAAGTTTGACATGCAGCAAGCTAGATCAGAAAGAATATTACAGCTGGCAGAACTTGAAGAAATTCGCAATGATGCATATGAAAATGCCAAGATTTACAAGCAGCGAATGAAAGTCTTTCATGACAAGTAAATTATGAGAAAATCTTTCACTCTAGGTCAGAAAATGCTTTTATTCAATTCTCGCTTGCACTTATTCCCAGGTAAATTACGCTCTCGATGGTCTGGCCCTTTTATTGTTCACACTGTTTTTCCACATGGGGCAATTGAAATTAAGGACCCAAAGAACGGTGTTATGTTTAAAGTTAATGGTCAAAGATTAAAGCCATATCTAGAGTACTAACCACATGGAGAGGACACCGAAATAAATTTGAGTGACCCACCAGATTTGAATTGAGTTTTTTTATTTCTTTTCAATGATTTGATTTTTTACTATTCTTTTGCTAATTGAAATTATTTTTGCATAAGTGTGTTTGTTTAACCATTAAATTTTCTCTTATCATTATTAATAATGAGTGTCATAACTAAACAGTTCCTCCTGGACATTCTTAGACCACTTCAACGTGTAAAATCTCATCTCAAAAGGCAGATTCGATTTTGTAAAACACATCATATTTAGGCTTTGCAATCACGAGAGTTAATATCTTATGTTGAGGATTTAGAAAGCCAACTCAGAGACATTGAGAGAGGTGTCTACAACATCCAGTTGGAGCTTGAGGTAAATTCAATTAGAGAACGATTGTAATTTTCTTTATGCGTTTTAGTTTGTTTTTCTTTGTTTGTGTGGTTTAGTTTGTTACCCCAGTGAAGTGGCGGATAACGGTAATCCGTGACAATCAAGTCGGTTACTTCAGTTTCCCATAATAATAGACATTCTGAGGTGAATGTATGGACAAAACTGAGATTTTAGCAAAGCTTCACAATCGATTCCCTTCACTTTCTCGGAATGCCCTCCTTATAATCTATAAAGCTCGGTCCGAATGCATGCGATTGTTAATTAGGAATAACATACCTGCTGACATCCGTTGGTTAATCGAGGTCAAAGTACAATTGGCAGGTGAGTTACCTCCAAAATTTATTGCATACATGCCTGGTTGTGGTAAAGGAAATTATGCAAGAAAATGAAGAGCTCGAAGAATTTCTGTTGCTTGTCATAAGTGTGCCAGAATGAGATGCGATAAAAAACTATGTTCTTTAAGAATAGTGTCTGATAACAGGGAAGATAAGATTCAATTAATTAGGGATGGCTTGAATAAGGAGTCATTGAATAATATCCTTTTGTCTTTTGAAACGCATCCTAGTGGATATGTACAAGGAGCGATTATCCAGTTATGGCCATTATTCCAGAAAGAGCATGCACGATATAGTCTCGGGAATCTGACTATAAACGACCATGTTTGCCAGTTTATAAGAAAACTGAATGGGAAGCCTATCCTCGACTCATAGAGGGCGTTCAAGCCGTTTTTGGACGGAAAATCAGAGGAAGATGTGAGCCACAGTTGCAACTACCTGTAAATATTCTTTTACTTTACTGTTGTTTTATTTCACTGTTGTTTTATCATTTGTATTATTGTCTTTAATAATTTTATTTTGTCATTTTTTCCTTTTTACTGTTTGCTTTTTGACTCTTGAGCCATGTGCTTTACGCGTTAATTGACACTGACATGCTACCTTATACACAGTTGTGACCCACTATCACGAAGATTCTTAAATATGATTTTTTATCAAGCATTCACAAATTATTTTTTAGAAGTATCCCAATAGCAGCTACTCCCAATAAATAATTCAATAACATTTGTGTGCTTTCTGGATTTAACTATGGCAAACATAAAGAGTTCATTGAGACAGCCATAGATCTTGGTCGAAGTATAGCAGAGAGAAAATTACATTTAGCGTATGGAGGAGGTAACCGAGGGTTATCAAAATTCGTCTCAGAAGCTGCTTTTGTCAAAGGAGGCCAAGTGTTAGGCATCATCCCTAGAGCCCTAAACCTTTGAGCAATTTGTCTGACTCACCAACTGGAGAAAAATTAATCGTCTCAGGTATGCAAGAAAGAATAACTGAAATGCTTAATCATGCTGATGCTTTTATTTTCCCACTAAGAGATCTTGTAACTCTAGAGGCAGTTATCACATTAGCATCTTGGGCCGATCTGCACATCCATTAGAAACTCATTGGTTTGTTAAATGTCAATAACTTTTATGATGGCTTCATCGCATTTCTTAACCATGCAATAAAAAACTATTTCATTCATTCCACAACGAAAAACTTTTTATTTGTGCTCACACTGCTAATGAGCTACTTGATCTGTTACAAGCTTATAAACCAGAGCCAGATTCAAGGACCTTTGTGTTGGAGTCTCCAAATAATGATGGTGACAGTAGCAGCAGTAAGAAGTACAAATTAGATTTAAGTCTCCGCTTGTAAATATTTTCTTCTGTGTTGCACCACCCAGGTGATGTTTTCTAAACTCTACTTCTTTCCTTTAAAACATTGAGGACAATGTTTCGTTCTGGTTGGGGGGAGGGAATAGTCGATAATTGTAGAATCTTGGTTTAGTTTTTACTAATTATTTGTTGTAGAGACTAACCGTGGTTAACTTTTTGTGTTGAAGATGGCTGAATATGGAGTGTAGTGACTTTAGAAACCCATCTTCTTCGCTTAAAAAAAAACAAAAAAAAATTCGGACATTTTCTTTTTCTTTATTAAGTTTTAACAATCATTTTTCTTTTTCTTTCTAATTTCTCCTTTATAAATATACAATTGTTCATATACTCACTCCCACTCCAGCGGGTTTTCTTTTAATTTTTTTAATATTTTTACCTCTTTTTCAAGTAAAAATTTTGTAGCAGGATGCTGTTGTTACTGATTTATTAAGTTCCACATGCAACCCGATTAATATCCACCATCTCTTCTTTCACCATTCTGACAAACTTATGGCCCAAGTTTGAGGATATTTGACATGGACTTGCTCCTTGTACACGAAATTCTCGCAATTGTAGCAGAGGCCCAAATCGACAGCGACTTTGTACTTCTTCTGCAAGATTACATTCCACTAATGTTCATCCCTACCTTTTTGTTTCTTGGATAACAAGGTGTGAATTTTATTTTAAATTTGTAATTAATTCCTCAAAACATAATCTTATACATAGATTTTGTTCTCGTCTTTGATGTACAACTAGTAATTATAGGCCTTTAAGCCCATGCCTTATTTAATGCCCGCTTACAATGTTTATGGCCTATGGCCCATCATAAAGAACAATGGATTTGATTACATCTCCGCAGGCCCATCACATTAAAACTTAAATCCATTCGTCACATTCAAACCCCTCAATTATTCTTCTAAAAACTGTTTTAATTAGACCATTTTTAATATTAGATGACAACAAATGACACAGAATGAGCAAGCTTAACCGGGCATATGAAAGTCATGGCATGCGATAAACATCATTATAGCTACAACATATTTGTTTAAAAAATTGTATGTATTGTCTTATGCTTCATAAGTAGAATACATAAATCACAATACAAACCCAATATTTTTGCGAAGATAAGTAAATTTCATTCTAATAATTTACGTGTTGTATAGCAACACATTAACAATGGCTGTTAATTGGTCATCTCCCTATTTTTGCTTCTCCTATGGTGATATTGCATCTACCCCCATCGACTGTGGAAATTAGACATAATATAATAATGTTGTAAACCATGTACTAATTACTACATGTACAATGCAGCCCCACTAATCAACCATACAAATTCTCAATCCACACATTTGGGTTATGCAATTTAGTCCAGCTTCTTGCAAATACGAAATTCCGTTATTGTACATGATTCAATTGAATTTTTTTTTATCTATTACGTTTAACAGAGAATCTTACTAGACATTAGTTATTCGTCTGGAATGAAGCACAAGTGGACTCCTCTGATCACAAAATCCCACTCCGATATTGTTACATCATTTTCATTTTCCTTGATTATACTTGTTGCAGCCCCGTCAATATTCCCCATGATTTATGATAAATGTCCCACAATGTTCTTATACATACACATTGTCCCAAATAGATAATTGATTCCATATATCATTCTTATCTGGCATCCTACCACTTAATTGTCTGATGAATGAAAGACTATCACCGTCAACTTTTCGGAAAAATTCTCATACTAATTATTCGCTTTATGCAGTAGCCTGTCGAGCTGGCCAAACCAGTGCCTATCGACTAGCACCAGGCTTCCCATATTGTGTCCCTCACCAAATTGTGAATTTGTTTTTCAATTCCACCTTCCTCCTTCATACCTACTTGTATTGCAAAGCATTATTCATGATACAATGAACTACAAAATTTTTCTTGCATATTGAATAAACCAAAATTTATCACTTTCTACAATTTGTCTGATGTGAAGTCCATGAACATATAGCGTTACCATCAAACACGTTTAGTTGACTATGTTTCCAAAAACTTTTGCTGCACATACGATGTTTGCAGTTGTTACAATAACAGGGAAAAAGAATAAATATTTCCACTTGCAAATACTTTAACTTCTATCGTGGCACACAATTAATTTTGCCAATATTTCCACTTGCAGACATTATAATTTTTAGTTGGGTATTGTATCAATTGTTCATATATGAGATATGAAGTTTACACAATGACGACAAATATAAATTTGACAATTTATTTTGTACCTCTATGGAACTGAATTTTTTTTCCCTCAACACTATATGTTCTTAATGTCGGAAACACCCAAAACAGATCCATATATGAGAACAACCATTAGACGTCAATTTCCAACAAAAGAACAGTTTAATCCAATTAAGTTGACAAAATTTTTCAGCAGGCATTAAACAAGGTTATTGTTTGCAATACGTTTCAAAAGTGAAGATAACGACGATCTTGTGTCCGATGTCACTTGCTTTTGTCACTAATCTCTGTAATTAAGCTGAAATTTATGAAATAATTATATGATTATTTGACTACCGCTTAATAGAATTTAGGGATTTTTTTGCCCTTTTGTCTTTGTAAGGTGGTCTCTGCGATGAGATTTTGTTCATTTTAATAAGGTTTCTCAGCTTGCATATGGCCTTTATTTTTGGGCCGCCAATAACATAAGCCATTTAATTCCTATGGCTTGTAAACATAAAACCCTGCGTTGGACTTTTACAGCTCTAATTATTTTAGTTATATTTTATATTAATTTACCGATATTTATGGGTTAATTGGGACTATATGCCTTATAAAATTTACTTTCAATACTTATATTTTTATAAATCTTGTTATTACAAAAGTAAAGATGATATAAGTTACCATTAAGAAAATTTGATTATGTTTATCTACAAAATATTATTACTTCAGCCGACACAACAAAGGCTCCACTGCAAATAACATCATGAGCACTCAAGCTTGGATAGGCTTGATCCACTCAGCTTGCAGAAACTTAAACAAGTATGCAGCAAAAAGCATAGATGCCTACAATGAAGCAATTAAAACTATTCATGATCTGATATTGCATCTTGGGGCTATGTCATTGCCTTTAACACAATCGAATGATAGACAGAGGGGAGGAAACCCGCAACTAATTAAAGACCCTTCATATGTACTGACAAAAGGATCACATAAACAAGTAAAGTCGGGGCCCCACAAGTCAAGGAAATGTAGAAGATTTGGCCAACCTGGACACATAATCAAAACTTCTAAGGATATGGAAGCACAAATCCCATTCAACTTTAAAGGCATAAATAAAAATAGTGACAACATGTTAGATGACAAAAGGGAAAATTCAAACACTAATTGCTTGGGTTGGAGCAAGATCAATTCGGTTGATAGTGCAGATCCTAACCCATCGCAGCCCTCACAAGCATCCAGGGATGACAATAGAAACACCAACAATAATGGCCTATTTGACCTGAATCTGTTTATTATTCCATCAACAATTGAGCAGTACGAACAACAGAGTCGAGACAGCTGTAATGATGCATTTGCGCTGCCACAAAGTCAGTGTGAATTATCATATAATTCAGCCAACATTGATCGCTTCTGGACTGAGCACATGTCATACAACTAGGTACACATATATTATACTAATTTGGTTGATATGATGATCTCTTTTAGGTACTTTTAAATTTGGTTTCTCAAAATTGTGAGATATTCCATTATAGGAAGATGTTAGAAGATTGCAGGAATGATCTATATTGCAAAATACATGCAAGCAATAAGAATTATTTAGTAGTTTGAATCATCACGATCACTTATAGTTACATTGCGTCCGAAATTTTTCAACTGTTGTAACTATTTCTGTTATTTGTAGATGAATATTTCTACCATAAGTTCTTGTACAATAGGAGTAGCCAACGTAGTAAAGTAATAACTTCCAATTGTCATTGAATCGAACTACATGAAAGTTTACATTAGGGAGCCTTTACTTATATTAACATTGAACAGAGATACAAGTTAATCATGTTGTCTTAAAGTTCTGGTGCACTGATATTTTAGGGGTGATTGAAAGGTGTGTCTCCCACTAATGCCTCAAATGCTGATGCTTAAAAGCTTGATAGAATAAACTATTCGTGCCTTCTATAAGTTTAATCATCCACATTAAAAGGTATTATGTACCTTCATTTTCCTTCAATTTATGCTACTGGTCTTGGTGTTATATGCATATTATCTCGTCCTCTTGTGTGTGTGAAAATATCTTGGTTTCAACTATTTGATTAAGTATATATTAACTGAGGAAGTCGTATGTAATGATCCGCGTTCAGTTAACAATCTTGTCACGATATATTTGGATCATTGTGGAAACAAATCAAAGCTCAATGCGATAAACAACCGTGTCTATTTATCTAAGAGGATATATCAAGCATTTGGCCTGATTAAAAAAAGATATTTTCCTTAGCTTCTTTCTTGTTGGTAATGTCAATTTCGCAATACGTACTTCATTTGGTGCAATTATTGTGGGTGGGTTGGCAGTATGAGAACAGGAGAAAATTCTTGGGATGACAACAAACTATGTTTATTTAATCTGTTGGGCTTGATTATTTGTTTTGGCAGTCAGAATTTGTAAAAACAAATCTATATGTTTTTTATATTATCAATTTCGATAGATGTCAATATGTCCTAATAAGTACCAATCGGACATTACTCCTGCAGTACTTGATGACAACGTACAACTTGAGGAACTTGCATACATTTCTGAAATTGAAAGCTAATGGCTGTAATGGAGGTTTTACTTTTTGTATCCATGTAAGAGTAAAATATGTGACGACAATTTTTGATGTTCTTTCCATTTTTCAGCCTTTATCATAATACCTATAGGATATTAATAAAGATAGTTGAATACGTGAATTTATGTTTAATATATTTTTCAGGGCAAATGCTTGGACAAAGGGCTAATCCAATGGAAAGAGTTTGGTGTTGGTGATACATGGGTTACTCGGCAACAAATTAAGAGAAGTAACAATGGGTTTTCCGGTTTTTTCTAGCAATCTAAATAAGATTCCATTTTCCTTGAACATATGTTTGCTGTCAATTGCATAGGAAAGATTAGCGAAGGGGCATTTTTCCAAATTTATTTCGCCTTCATGTTATGAGACCATGTTCTTTATGGAAATTGTACAGAAGCACAACATTATTTATATTTTTCAACAACCTAATTTGTGCAGGATGTTGGCTCACCAGTATTTTCTGGCAACATTCCAATCTCAAGCTCACATAAAGAAATAGAAAAACTAAGCAATCTCGGTGGTCAGTTGCTGGTAAATAACTAAAATTAAACAATGACTTGTTGCATTTATTTTTTCTAGTTCTAGGTTCAATCAATCCTTAAGGACGAAAGCGAACCATTTTAAGCTTACATGTAAAATATCATGGGAAAAGATTCTGGACATCTTAGTTGATAGAACTATAAATAAAATATTGAGCCTACTTTCTATGGCCATGGCTCTTATGGTTCGACCTTCTGCACTGAGCATGATACTTCTTCTCGAACAGCTTGGCACATGCATGTTGTTCAACCTCGTTTGTTTGAATCACACTAAATCTATGGGAACATTCAAGTATTTTTTCCTTTACCTCGTTATTACAGCACATCACCAGCTGAATGACCAAATTCTTTCTAGCCTTGTCTGAATTATACTGTACAATCCATTATAAACCAAATGAACCAAGATTAAAAATTTAGTATGTAGAATATTATTAGTGTTCTAGAAACATATGCTACAGTAGGGAAAAAATTTCAATCTTACTATCATTATAATGTAACTTCAACAGAAACCATATAGAGAGTTTTCATACAGAAACGACATATATAATGATTTGTAAATGCCACTCTAGCCACTAAAATAATGCAGCATCGTGTTTAACTTGTCAATATACCTTATTTGCGTCCAGTTCTCATTCTTGCCCAAGGTTCTGCATATACCAGATGACAAATAGTCCACAATCGTAACTATTAAGTTGTCTGTGCATTCTCTTGCTGTGAACCACAGTTAAACTCTGAAATGAGAAATCACTTCCAAATAACATCTTTATGTCATCCTGCAATACTTCATCTAGCTCACTCATCTATAACAAAACAAATACCAAATTACTTTTTTAAAATAACAATCACTTTTTTATAATTATTACATCTATGATTCACCATTACATAATCTATTATTACCATTGTTTTTGCTTATTCATATAAAGAATTTTCACTCCAAGAACTTTGCAGTGGATCCCATATCTCAGTACATCTATGAGGAATGTTCAGAACAACAGTATACCAGCGCAACTCCTCATAGTTTATTGGGATATATATTTGGGCCAATCATAAATTCCATTATATCAACAAATCGCATTTTGTTCATCATTATTGTTAGTAGCAATGTTTTTCTATACCTGATTACAGTACGATAAGTCTTGCATGTACCCCGTCCTCAACCCCATCTATGTCCCTAGCCATGAAACATCACTTCCTTCAACCAAAACCTTTTGCTGTATTCAATCACAAGCATGTCAGATAACCAAGATTACAGGCCCATTGCTCTATTGTTAAGTAAATTCAAATAATTATGTTATGCTACAGAATGTCATATGTCACGTTGTTTTAAATATAAAACAAAACTCAGAGATCTTTCAATCTGTAAAATAAAAAAAGACCACAAATTCTCAAAATTGTCCTACTTTGTTTCGTTCCAGCTTAGTTCCACTTTGATAGTTGTCAATCCCACTCCAATGGCTCATATTTTTCTAGTACTAAACAACTTAATTAGATTTAAATAATTAATGGGCAAACTGTATATAATACTAACAATTTGTTCATGTGCTTAGTACAATGGCTATCACAGTAGTTACATGCACGTCCAAAAACTTAAAGCATCATATTGCTTCACGGACATGTTTGATAGACAAATACAGAGAAACAACATGAAAACATAATTGTCAGAACTATCTCCATTATACATAATTTAATATCATTTCTATTTTTTAGTCACTACATAACTTGTGCACGCCGTAAATTGACACAAGTGACATATTACTTACTGCAAAATATTTTGGAAGGAACCATTTCTTTGGAATCTTTGGGCCATTTTCCTGTTCATTCTTTAATAGCCTCTCAACAACAACATAAATTATCTGAACATAGAAGAACGAATTTGAGTTAAATGAAAATTTAATTTTCTAACCACTAAACAACCATACAATTTCTCCAACACCTTTTACTCACCGAACCATTTATCCATCTTTTTATTCATAGTGACTACATCTCCTTTCGACTCAACCAAATCATTTTTGTAATGACAACATATTCACTATAAAGCAGCCAAAAATCACAAGTTGTTAGACAAACATATTACTAAGGATTAAAAATGCATAGTTTTTCAACATATGCTTAAAGGACCAAGCACCATATCTTTTATCTAGATCTTCATTCATTATATATTCAATAAGCTTCATATGAAGATCAGACACAGGCCAATGCACAACAAATGGGCCAGCCTTGAAACAACCTATATGTGTATATTCACTTTCCCGATCATTCACTTGTCCGTTCACCAACCCAACAAGCATTTTAGCATAATACATCGAAGGACTATTTATCGAGAACGATAAATTTTTCATATTATCCATTTTATCCTATTTCGATCACAAAAAAAGTAAACAATGTGCTATAATATTTAACCTGACAATAATCCCCCCATATTCTTTATTATCTTAAGAAAATGACTTTTAAAATTCATTTGAACACAAGCTTAATAACCCTAAGTCACAGCAAAAATTACTCGCTAACTAATCAGTATTTATCACTCACCTCCAACCTTCCAAAAAGAGGCTTTTTTATATGTAGTCTTTTGTTAGACAATAAATCATTTTTCTCCGTTCAAACATGTTCATCACTCACACCATCCTTCCTCACAATCTTACTTTTCTTTCCACTACCATTACCATGTCATATGATCCATTCGACAATTTTATTACTTGAACTATCCATTTCAATCGGTTCATAATTCATAGCTATAATTTGTCCAATTTCAACTGAATTGCCTCGCATGTCCTTTATTTGACAAACAATATCAGCAGTCACTTGGTTTATATCAGCAACATCAGCATGCAGCTCATGTGACCATTGTCCAATCTTTATGCCGTTACCATACTCTTTCTGCTTGGTATCGACCGATTGATAAGTTGCACTAACTTGATTGACTGCTTTGTAACCTTCCATTACACTCCCACGCAAAGCAACCTGCAGCAAGGATTTTTTATAATTCGATTATTATACAATGACATGCTTAAACCAATTCATCGAGTTAACTTTTTCTTTTTTCCCCTTTTTCCGATCATCAATCATTTACATGTTATCTTATGATCAAACGATTGTTACATCCTAAACTCATACCACCATAATTTACCATTTTTCAATTTGTTAGCCTTTATTCAACCATCCCTTACAAACACCAACTTATAACTCTGATTATAAACCTTTTAAATTGTAATTACTTTCACCATTAGGCCTTCCAACCCCAATAATCTATTAAATATAAGGCCTCACCTAACACAAACAAAAGCAAGACCAAAGAGAACACACGAATTCCCCAGGAAATATTTTATAAGTGTTATCAACAGTTTGACAAATTAAGTATTTTCCTTTTTATATTGAAAGCCAAACACATGAATTAACCAAATCGTCCATACCTAAATATTAAAATAAAATAACATTCTACAATAAATTATGAAATATTTAAAAAACAAAACACTAGGTTCTCTAATCTTAATAAACAAATAGCATTCTGCAAGATTCCAAAAATTTTACAACATTCTGCAACTTGTGATTCCGGTTCAATTCATGTTGAATTTTCCATCAATCCTAAGGGCCAATTATATCAAAATCAAATATTCACATCTCAATACATTTTAAATATAGGCCTTGAATGGACACATGTATCAAATTTAACACCCACATGTCACCATTATTCATACGACACTAATATCGTTAGGCAAATAGAACAAGCTTGAAACATATATTATACTCGGAATTTCTAATTAACGTCCTACATAAAAAGCTACAATTACAATCTATGTTCATAAATTCATTCTTGCATACCTTGTCTGTCCCAATACCTCCTTATTTATCCAACCACTTCATAAATCTTCTAATTTCATAAGCATCCCACCTAACAACCGGACACATTGATGCATCTTTTCTAATTTTCCCATATAGCACAAAATTTATGTGCAGTACTTGGACATCAGAAAAATAGACAAACAATACAATTACAAACATTAAGATTCATATACACATAATACAAATAATGCAAATTAGTATTGAATTCATAATATTAGACCGAAACATTAAATAACCAACTATCTTTAATAATATATCAAATCTTATAGGTTAATGATTAAATGATTTCAAATTAAATACTTGTTTAATTTTCAGGCCCTTGGATTGTAAATCAGTTTTTCATCACACATCCAACTTCTACAGGAAATATCCATCAAAAAATTAAATAAAAAAAAAAAGAAAATAACTTGTGCTGTAAACATATTTACCTGAAGATAAAGCAAACAACCACCAACATATGCCAACTTTTCTTCCTTGTATCTTGTTATCCCATCCATTAGCTTACCAAAGCAAAACGACGCCCAATTCCTTAATTTTATTATTTTCACATCCGTCAATGAAAACAAAAATTCTAAATTGATATGGACTCCCCCTGGTGGACATAACACTGAATATAGTGCAAACAACATAAATGCTACTTTAAATTCATCATTATCACGACTTGATCTACTTAATATTTGAACTAAGTTCTTAATGTTTATACCCTAGACGTGGCTTCAAACGTCTCTACATATCAAGAAACTTGTTTAGTGTCACAATTTAATTCCACATGCATTCCTCCATCAGAAATACTCATTATATGTCCAAAACTTTGTGCACTTAGCTCTAACTCCCGACCGTTAACACATAATACCGACCTTGCCGTGTCAACCCTCTGTAATAACCACTCACAAAGTTTTCATTTCAAATGGTTACACTTCATATCTAGTAATTGCCCAAATCCAATAGAGCACACAACTGCTCTTTGTTCTACCCGAAGTTTACCCACAACGCAAGCCAATCGCTTTGGCACACACCTCGATACAAACTTCGGTGTTTCTCCATTCAAACGAACTCCTCTGTGCCTTCCAACAATGTACTTGTGCCTTTTATCATTCGGCAAATTCTTTAATGCCATTCTAATTTCCTTCCTAATTTGCAATGTAGTAATAAAATAAACTAAGCTCTCATTATTCACACAATCTTGTTTATTATTCACATTTTTCAACTTCATCCACTAACCTCTTTAGTTATACATGCCTTTTCATCATTTTCCTTTATCTTCTGTACAGCTTCTTTACTGAAGTAAACAAATAAAATAAATAAATAAAAATATCACCGCATCAATCCCATACATTAAAACTACTAAACTTTTGCTTTTTGTATATCTAGGTTCATTTATTTTAGTCTTTCTTATTTTCCTTTATCATCATACTTCCCTATCATCGTCATGTGACCAACCATAGAATAAAGAACATTAACTACATGACATTTACCACTAAACTATCAAATATGGATATTGTTCTTCAATTACTCCATTCAAAATATCAATTGCACCCATTAATTAAATTTCCATAATCTATTACTTATTCTCATATATTCATTAACCTAACACTTAAATAGAAATTCAAACACTGGACTCATATCAATTAACAATAACCTCCAATATATTATTTACCAAGAATACCATCATCTTACTCACAAGTACAAAATAAAACCGTAATTAATGCTCTCGTTTTTCTTATCGTCTACATTGTTTTTAGCCTCCACTTTCTTCTCTTCACGATAAATGATCTGCTTTAAATTTGCTGAACTTGTTAAATCATTGACCCAAATTTCACAGTAACCTTCTTCCCTTTGCCCTGCCATTTCTTTCCATCTGTAACTCATTTTCCCTTTTCACACAATGAAACAAACCAATTTCCTATTTCCATATTTCCATTCCTAACCTTTGATATGTGCTCTTCAATGAGTTTCGACTACAACCTTAACCCACACTCTTAACCTGTGGGGTTCGTCAGGATCGATTCTGGAAGTATTCCAAATAAAGGTGTTAAAATTATAATGAGCCACCCATAACAATGAATGATGTGAGGGAAGTTATTGGATTAAGACAACTTAACAAGAAGAGGTTGGAAATTTTACCTTTTTCAGTGACGTTCGTGCACCTGTAGCTTCGATTTTGGAATGTATTTTTCAATGACGTTCGTGTGCTTGTAGCTTCAGTTTTGGAATGCAGCAATTGTTTTTTGGTTTGCCCAATTAGTGTATCAGTAAAATTGAACGAGTAAATTGATAATGTTTTCCCCTCTTTCTAAACCTAATTTCTGTATTTTTTCCCTCTTCAAATTTTCGCTTGCCTAGGTACCCGCTCATCACTCTTCTTTTCCCTCTATAAATTTCATTACCGAATAACCCCTTAACTGCATTATTCCAAAACCGTAGCAGCAAGTTGCCCTTCTTTTGTTTATTTTAAGCCTTTTATCACTTACACATGTACCTGGTTTTGTGTTAGATTCCTTTACATCCGTTGGATGGGAAATTTGACAAATCCAGCGATCCATTTTATCGAGATGTTACTTGCAGCAAATGTAAGATAAGCGCTGCCTTATAAGTTATATTAAATATACTTTAAGAAGACCAAAAAGAATTACTAAATTTTACCATTAAAAAAACAACTTGGTTGCACTAGTAAAATAACCTAGTGCAAATTTTAGGATTAACTTCTTTGCAATCATGTTTTATTTCAAAAGCTCCCCAAAAAATCCTATGTGTCTTTGTCTTTCTTCCACTACAAGAAACCGACATGATTGACTAATATAGATCTCACTTTCTTCAAGCAAAGCTAACACTTTTATGCGCATATTGTCATTTATCGAATCAGTGATTGATTCACGATTTACGAATAAAATTGTAATAATGTAAGGTATATAATTGTCTCATAACCGTTTAATGAAAATTTAACGACTGTGAAAAAAATAGGATTCTGCTACTTTATACTTTTACAATCGTTATATTTTTATCAAACAGTTATGAGACAATTATATATCTTACATTATTATGTAAGGTAACAAGTGCCACTGTAAAAATACGTTTACAAGATTTTAAACAGTATCCCGAATATCATCTTTAGGTACACAAGACTACTGCAACAAGCTATTTAGCTTGAAAGTAGACAAAGTAGTTGTAAAGACAACTGCTTACATATTCGATTTTATTTTCTAAGAAACTAAAGGCCATCAAATTGCATAGACCCGCAGTTTTAATTTGCAGCATTTTAACCAATAATGTCCGCATATAAAGTGGTAAAAGTTAAGCATATTGCCTGCTTCTTCTCCTCTGAAGAAAAACTTTGAAGAAATGGGAGGGCTCTATAGCCCAGTTTTCATGCATCCATTTTCTTAATCATCGCAATCCACACGATATATATATATATATATATAAAAGATGGCTTTATAAAGCATGCAGAGTCAAAAACATGTATATAAAAATTATGTGCAAAGCGTGTTACCAAAAGTAAATGTATTAATGATAAATTTGACTATATTTCATAAGAAATTAAAAGAAAGATAATGTTAAAACTTTAAAGTGCATCATATATGTAGAGCATGCAAAGAGACCGTAGAAAAGACCAATAAAATTAAGGACTGAAACTGATACGCCCCCAATTACATCAAGACACCAAATATGTACTTTGACTTGGTGGAATTTTAGTTTTTCTGCAGATGTCCTCAAAAGCATTGTGAAAATACTAAAATACAAATGTATATTTATTCAACTCAACTTACTATAAAGCAAAAGGGAAAAATTGTTGCAGGGTTATAATGTTTTGCAACATTTTGTCTATTTAGTCGAAATAATATTGTAAAGATAAAATAAAACTCACATTAATTTTAAGAATACTCGTAAATCTAAAAGAACTAAATCTTGTGGATTTTTAATGCTCGAATCTTATTTATATTATTATTGTGAAAAAGAGATAAATGAATGAAGAAGAAAGGGAAAAAACGAAGCAGACAATTCAATTACCAATTCAGCACATGCACTATTAGGGGGATAAATAAAGGGAAAAATTCATTCTCATCCTCAGGGTTTCATATAATAGTCTATTTTATCCTTATTTTTTAAACAATAACTCAAAACATCCTTCTATTAATTCACTCTTAGTTAAATGTCGTTTGTTAGTTATTCATTGAGGGTAAAAAAAGATTTTCCATTTAAGAGAAAATTAAAAAATAAATAAAAATTGACATATAACTAAAAATAATATTTATCTAATCTCATTAAACAGGCTGAAAAAGATGAAAACTTATATTTTAAAACATCCTTATATTAATTCACTGTTAATTAAATGTTGTTTGTTAGTTATTTACTGAGGACAAAAAAGGATTTTCCATTTAAGAGAAAATTAGAAAATAAATAAAAGTTGACATTTAACTAAAAATGATGTTTATCTAATCCCATTAAACAGACTGAAAAAGATGAAAACTTCTATTTCAAGCAATTATTTTGCACTTCTCTCTATTTTTGCGGCATGAAAGCCCCATAAACCCTATATTTAAGTACAAAAAATAATCACAATTTTCATATTCGTATAAGTATACTCTCTAATCGCACTGTGAGCCGACTTGGGAGGACAGTGGTAAGGACTTGAGGAGAAAATAATGGTCAAAGAAGAGTGGTGGCAAAGTTCAAAATAAAATTGGTTGAAGATTAAAAAGATTTTCAGCACATGCAAGCACATAAAAATTGGTTGTATTTTTTGAGTTTTTCTTCCAATGATTTAAAGATATCGTGCTAATTACAATTTGTTACTTATAATGATTATTCAATGGCTATATCAAATTATTTCATCGTTGATTTCATTTAAGAAAAAATTAATAAAATTTATATATTTTGTAGTGTTATTTAATTGTGTAAAAAATTATTTTGATATAGTTTGTACCACTTTAATAAAAAAAATCTTATTTTGTCCTTAATGAATTACTAGTTAACGGTATTAAACTAATGGTGAGTTAGCGGAATGATGTTTTGGGCTATTATTTAAAAAATAGGGATGAAATGAGCTATTACATAAAACTCTAGGGATGAAAATGATTTTTTCCCATAAATAAATAAATTGAGTTGAGTAAGGTTGGGTTGGGTTAAATTTTTTTAATCCATATTCGTTGCATATAGTTGGGTTGAGTCCCAATCTAATCCGGGGCCATCTAATTTGGTAACTTTCAAAGGATTGAGTATTCCTTCACTTAAGAATGTTGAAGACAATGTGCGATAGGCTTTAGAAGATATTTTTTGATTTTATTAAAAAAATAATAAAATTTTATTACCTTACATAATAACGTAATAAACATAAATAATATAACCACATTTAATAGTTTTAAAATTATAAGATAAAATAATTTAAGGAGGAAAAGAGAGGGAAAGAAACTGACAAACCAGAGTTAAAGGAAGAAAGATATTTCAAAAGATTTTGGAAAATAAAAATAAATAAATAAATAAATAAGTAAAAGGAAGAAAACTGTTTGCACATGCAAGCTATAGCCTGAGTGAATTGACTCAGTCATAAAACGACTTGTCAGCCTCCGACAGGATCATGACGTGTCATCAGTCCATTGGCATGAAATCTTACCGTCCAGTTGACCGAAAGTCTTTTTTAATTACTCTCTGAAAAGAAGATAAAGAAATCTCACGAGTGTCGTTCGCCATCTTTCCATTTTCTACTGTACATCACTCAACAGTATCAGTTACAGAATCTGAATGCGAATATACAAGTACCATACTACCATCTGACTCTTCCGTTGGGCTTGCGACACGTGGCCAGTAATGTTGGGGTAATACGTTGTCAGCCGTACAGATTGAATTGGAGCGACCAGAGTGGATGGGGACAGATGCACTACATTGTGGCACCGTAATCTAAAAGTTGTTTTTAAAGTACAAGAAACAGTCTTTTTCAGAGGATAGGAGAGAGAGAGAGGGGGGTTCAGCAAACTGACTCTGCTGAAGCACCTTATGGTTTTTTGTACTTTCCCTGCACGTTTTTCACTTCGCCAACGACAACGGATACTGGTTAAATTTTCTTGTATCATCTCATTAACTTTACTTGAATTTTCATTGAATTTACGAATTAACCCTTGGTTATTGGTTAACTTGTGTCTCAATGAAGCTAAACCCTGCAGTTTCAGATGGCCTTAGCCCTTAGACCTTCTCCTCCGCCTTGGCTGCACTCCAAAATTCCAAATGAGGCTTTGAGTTTCCTCGGGGTATTGGATTTAGTGGCAGCATTTGCTTAAAGTAGGACGGCAGTCTCGCCAAAACGTAAAAGAGAACCGAAAGTGTCGATTATCCAAAATGCCCCCTACTCTCTAAAGAAAAATTTCCACACCCGAGGACTTAAATCATTCATCACGTGGGTGGAAATGAAGGCAATTTATCGCCAGCTCATTAATTGGTCCCCCTTAACAGTGCTTTCAAGTAGTAATTAGTCCTAAAAATAAATGCTAGGCACCAATTCTTGAATAATTTTTCAGAATTATAACTAACTTATGCATGCATGACACATATAATTAAATTTAATATAACCAATCATTTATATGTAATTTTTTTAAAAATAAATATACATCTATCATAGTACTGTTTACTTATTATATGATTAATGTGGTATCTCTGATACCTCTAATATATTGTAAATTTTCTCTAACTTATTTTTAATAGCATTATTTTAAGTTAAATAAATTTCATGAGTTTTTATTGTAATTTAAAAAGAGGAAGGAAAAGAAAAGAAAAAACAATTTTAGATAAAAAGGTCTTTGCAATGTATGCAGAGAATAAGATGGAGCCCAGAGTAAATCTCCAAGGGGCCAAATCCTTCTATAGTGTAAGTAATATGCTTAGATTGTAAATGAGGTATTAAAGAAATAACATGACAGACAAAAAATTGAGGCTTAATTGCATAACTGAAGGCTAAGGTAAGTGTTAATGAAAGAAATAAAAAAGCAACAAAATAAAATACAAACAGCCATGGCCCAAGCTTTATTAACTCCTATCTTTTAGAATATGGGTCTTAGCTGTTCATTTATTTATTTTTGGTTACTTTTATTTACTAACAACTTTGACTTGATTTCACATTAATAGTAGTAAAACATATAAAATACATTTTATCTTAGATATAAAGGCTAAATGTCAAAATAGCAAATTTGATTTTTCTTAACCTAATTTTTTACATTTTATTTAGAAATACTAAAGAAATTTCAAATTTTACAGGTGGTCGTGGCGCCTCTAACCTTATACAAGTTCCGCGCTTGAATGTATGAATTGTATATGAATTTTTAATCAATACTTGTTCAATCTCAAACAATTTTATTGGCTAATAAAGTATAATACAGATTCTAAATACTTCATTTTCTTACGCACTTAAAAGTTCTGTATGTAATAACTCTAGTGCATTTTATGCAAAAAAAAAAACTGAGAAATTTGTTTATATCGTATAATTATATATTAATGGATTTTTTTTGGGGGGAAAAAATCTATCGGGCAACTTGATTCCAATAGTGCAGTATGCCTGTTGACATTTAGATATTTGTTCGTAATATAATTATTTTTTGACAATGGATTTGTGGGGGAGGAAATCTTTGAGACAACTTGAATGCAATATGCCTAATGACAAGTTTATTTTGAAAAATGGAGGGCTTCTATATAACTGAATTAATCCATGACATTTGTAAAGAGTTGTAGGCTCGTAGTTTCTATACAACTTGGTTAACCTGTGACATTTGTGAACAAATAATTTTTTTTATTTTATTTTAAGAACTTGGTACTCCAAGCACTCTTCTAAAATTACAAGAAGCAAGTTGATTAAGGACAATGTGGGGGGGCATTTTCGTACTTGGACTAGGGGAAGTGGGGAACGCTGATTCGGTTAACGCCAGTAGACCATGCAATGCAACTCCAACAAAGTTCACAGGTTCATGCGTAACGAGAAATGACATAGGGACAGTATCTGGCAAACTCAGAACCATGTTACATACTTTGAACCATGCCTCCAAATTAAACTCCGGGTAATTCAATCACCGGTAGGTGGTCACAAACAGCAATCACACCTAAGCACGTCATCATTTTTCTCAATTCAATCAACAGTTGCAGGATACTAAATTACGTTTGGATGACGTGTCGAAATTTGAATGGACAGAAGAAACCGATCGCTAAAATGTGGGACGCAATCACGCAAAAGGATCCCAAAGCGACTGACTTTTGACTGGTTAGTTTCCAAATGTCAAGTTCTGAACAAACGAGACATCGATTAGATTTCGTTCTCTCAGGTTTCCCATAAAGATCAGTCACACTTGACTTAAGGGCAGTTTTGAGAACCCAAAAACAGTCGCCTTTATTTATATCAAACCAACAGCTTTGAAATTTGACGAACAGCAGAGTACAGTAGCGTTTCAGACTTGAGAGAGAGAGAAAGACGATGGACCCGGAAGCTTTCACGGCGAGTTTGTTCAAGTGGGACCCACGAGTGGTCGTGGCACCACCACCGGCCAGGGTGCAGCTGGAACAGGTGTCACAACCACCAGCAGTGCCGCTTGGTGCTGCGGCGGCGGCAGCCTACTCGGCGCTGGTGCGTCCAAGGGAGTTGGGTGGGCTGGAGGAGCTGTTCCAGGCTTATGGGATAAGATACCACACAGCAGCGAAGATAGCGGAGCTCGGGTTCACGGTGAACACGCTGTTGGACATGAAAGACGAGGAGCTCGATGAGATGATGAACAGCTTGGGTCACTTGTTCAGGTGGGAGCTGCTCGTTGGAGAGAGATACGGCATCAAAGCTGCTGTTAGGGCTGAGAGGAGAAGGCTTGACGAAGATGATTTACGACGGCGTCACTTTCTGTCTAGTGATACTACTACCAACGCTGTTGATGCTTTGTCCCAAGAAGGTATGTGGTCACATTCTTTCTGCCAGAGCAAAATAGTATATATAGTAGTTGATTTTTAATGTCAATTTGGTTTTCTTGTTATTTTTTTTCTTTTGAAGTTATTGATAAGAAAGGAAATGAAGTTCCAACTCCAAGAATTATAGACTTGAACTCAAGATTTTTAGGTTAGTGCCCTAGTGGATCACAGCTTGTTTGAGCCTATATAGTTAGTATCCATAGTCAAAACATTGCATTGTACCAGCACTTCTAGGAGTTTTTTTTTTTTTATTTGGTCTATGGTTGCTTGCTTTTGCCTCTAACCCCAAGTCCGTGACTACTGTATACTTGTAGTAGCGTGTAATAACTTTGTAATAATAATGTGTATATTTATTTTGTTTTCTGTGGGTGGGGTTGTGATTTTTTGGTGGGTAGGGTTATCGGAGGAGCCGGTGCAGCAAGATAAGGAGGCGGCAGGGAGCGGTGGAGGGGGACCGTGGGAGGTGGCGGAGAAGAAGAAGAAACAGCGGGGGAGGAAGGGACCGAGACCGAGGAAGGTGGTGGATGTTAATCTTGAAGACGAGAATGATGACGATGAATATGGTGGTGGTTGCGGTGGCATGGAGAGACAGCGAGAGCACCCATTCATTGTGACCGAACCTGGTGAGGTGGCACGTGGCAAAAAGAACGGCCTCGATTACCTCTTCCATCTCTACGAGCAATGCCGTGATTTCTTGATCCAGGTCCAGAACATCGCCAAGGAGCGCGGCGAAAAATGCCCAACCAAGGTAATTTAATTTGGACTTTTAATCCAAACCGTTCGATTCATTAATTGAATTGGCCGGATACAATGCAACTATAAGTCTCCATACGTTCACATTTAGCATTTGTGGTGACTCAGTGTTAATTGACTGACTCGTGAGTCGTGAAAGAATAGCGATGACTCCCTTAATGGTGGATAGCTCGCGCCATTAGAAAATGTGATATGCTGTGGTTAAAAGTTCTTGCAGAAAATATGACTGGTCAAGTAAGTACAGGCTGGTGGAGGCCTGTCAATTGTGGGCTAGAAATTGCATGGTTAAAATTTAATACTGCGCTCGAAGTCCTTTTTACCAGTCCATACATGGAGTTGGCTTATCCTGGCTGTGATAAAAAAAATTTGCAAATAGCACATGACTACTGAGGACCCCCAAAAAAAAAAAATAAATTGAATTTAGTATATGATTTTAGAAATATGGCAAAATTTAGCTTGTCATGCAAATTGCAGGTGACTAATCAGGTGTTTAGGTATGCGAAGAAGGCCGGAGCGAGCTATATTAACAAGCCAAAAATGCGGCACTATGTGCATTGCTACGCATTGCACTGCCTGGACGAGGAAGCATCGAATGCACTGAGGAGGGCTTTCAAGGAGAGAGGGGAGAATGTTGGGGCATGGAGACAGGCATGCTACAAGCCTCTTGTAGCCATTGCTGCCCGCCAAGGTTGGGATATTGATGCCATTTTCAATGCTCATCCCCGTCTTGGCATTTGGTACGTGCCCACCAGGCTTCGCCAACTTTGTCATGCTGAGCGCAATGGTGCTGGCGCTGCCGCTTCTAGCTCTGTTTCTGCCGGGGCTGAACATTCCGTCATTTTGAAGCCATACTGATACGCCGTCGCTATTTGCTTGTTGAAAGAGAGAATAGAGAATCTAATTACCGAATTAACTTACCTAATCAATTATATTTATGTTGTAGGTTAGTTGTGATGGAATGTTACATTGGGGAATGTTTGTGATGACTTTGGACTCAGCAATTAGTCACTGTCCATCATAACAGAATTTGTCACTTACAATATGATTGGCACTAGATGATTGTTTGTTTATATCGAATTATCTGCTATTCTCCTTGGATATATCACTAAGGATGGATTTGGGCGGAGTCGGGCTCGGGCTTTCCAAAGTCAGAGCCCGACCCTCCACATAATTTGTAGGGTTCTGGCACTTGGATATATCACCAATTATATTGAGATAACAAAATAAAAAATAAAATTAATAATATAAAATATTTATTTTAGTTATCAATTATTATATATTTACAATAAAAAAGTATTTTATATATACATGCCTAAAAATTTGTAAATAAAATTTTATGCAACATTATGTCTAATTCAGTAATTTACATATTCTTATAGCAATTTAACACCAAATTTATTAATAAGACTACTTCTAAAACTCATGGTACTTTTAAAAACAAATTTTACCAACCTTTAATCGGGTTCTCTTCACAACTGATTATTTTTACAACACAATAAATAATAATTATTTTAATACTTATAGTATTACTAAGCTGGCCCTTAATCTCTTTCTCATTTTCATGTCAATTTTTTAGTATACAATATAAAAAAAATGATTCCAAGAAAACATTTATGATAAAGGTTCAAAACTCAAAGGAATCACTAATGAATCTACAGTACAACAAATAATAATTATTTTAAAAGGTATCATGTTGCCAAATTGGCGCCAACACCCTTGTATTATACTTTTAAATTCATTCTTCAATTATACTCTATTTAATATCAGAGCACCATTTCTCTTTAAATTAACACTCTTTCTATGTGATTCTTGTTGTGTAATAGTGGATTTACTACCACTTTAATGTAGTTCATTTATGCTTAAGGTTCATTCATTTTACAAATTAAAGCTGATGGAAATTTTCACTATAAATAGTCATGAGATTGTAAGTGAAAGATCATCCAATTCTTATTATCTCGTTATTCGAATGCACAAAAGAAAATTAAGACTGATTATTTTTCTCTCTTAAATTTACTTTCTTATTAATTATTTTTGCCTTGTTTATTACATGTTATCAGCACAACTAGCTAATCTAAGCTTACTATTGAAAAGTGTAGAATTTAATTTTACTTTTATTATAGTAGTCCCTATAAATATGCTTCATGGTTGCCACTAAGTTGGATCTTCCATATCAAAAAATAAGGATTATGATTTGATATCATTTATTATGATTCTTTTGAAGTTATATAATCATATAGATATTAATTATTAATGCAACCTGATGTTTGTGAAAAGAAAGAAGAACATGAAGTTTTGAAATTTAAAATGTAATTCTTAGAATTGAAAGTTCTAAAATCCTTGCCATTTATATATGAACTTGAAGTTCTAAATTGATATATGAAATTCTACATCATTATTTCTTTATATCTAATATACTTTGAATTTGATATTTATGTTTCTTTATTAGCAAGGTATTCTTGAAAACATGTCAAACCTTACAAATTTACAAATTCCCACTCTCAAGGTCTCTGGAAGTAATTATCTTCCCTGGGCTTTAGATGTTAATATGTACCTCCGAACTATAGGTCCAGAAGACACTATGAAGCAAGAAAATCTACATCCCAACAAGATAAGGCAAAAGCAATGATTTTTCTCCATCACCATTTATGTGGAAGCTTAAAACCTTAATATTTGACAATACATGACCCACTAACTCTCAGGGATAATGTAAAAAAAAGATATGACCATCAGAGAGACATATTCCCCCCTAAAACACAATATGAATGGATGAACTTAAGATTGCAGGACTACTCGAGAGTATCTAATTATAACTCTAAGTTATTTCGCATCATCTCACAGTTGAAATTGTGTGGAGAACAAGTTATCGAAAATGCGATGTTTGAAAGGACACTTTCCACTTTTCATGCATCAAATATAGTGTTACAACAATAGTACCGAGAGCGCTACTTTAGCAAATATTCAGATCTGATATCATGTCTTCTAATAGTTGAACAAAACAATTAGCTTTTGATGAAGAATTATCAATCACGTCAATCTAGTCCTAAACCATTCCTAAAAGTGAATAGAAATGAACAAAGAAATAAGGGACGTAATCAAGGAGGCGGAAAAAACCGTGGTTAACGCTCCTGTGGAGGTCACAAAAACCTAAAAAATAAAAATAACAAATATGTACACCACTACAAGTGGGATGTCTATAAAAGAGAGAGTAAAGACAAGGGCCCATAAGAGAGATATCACGAAAGCAATATGGGTGGGCAAATTCGGTTTGGATCGGTTTGAGATATATTCTCAAACCGATCCAAACTTATCGGTTTGAAATATTTTCAAACCGATATCAACCTAAAATTTTTTCAAACCGAACCGATCCAAACCGATTGGATCAGTTTGGATCCTCGGTTTGAGCTTATTAGCTAAAATCCCACTTCTTTTATATTATTTTACCTAAATTATTTGTTATTTTTTGTGTCTGTAATCCAAATTGATACCTCTTTTATATTATTCATATCTACTTTGATATCTACATAATAATTTAAAGATACATCCATACAAGTTTACAACATAATACATCCTAATAAACAAGTTCTTAACATGTTCATTCAAAACAAACTCACAAAATTAAAATAAACTTGAACAACATTTGACAATTAAAATATTGTGCATCTTGTCCATCAAAACTTATGGCCCAATTATTTTTATTTGTCAAAATCGGCATAAAATGATAAATATAGTTAGTTAGATTGCTTAACTTAGAATATAATGTAATTATATAATATTTCTGGATTGGATCGGTTTGAATCGGTTTGGAATCCTTCCAAACCGAAATCCAAATCGAGTGATGTCAGTTTGCAATCCAATAAACCGAAACCAGTTTTTTTACTAATGAAACCGATCCAAACCGATCCAAATGATCGGTTTGGATCAGTTTGGATCGGTTTCATTAGTAAAAAAACTAGTTTCGGTTTATTGGATTGCATATGGTCGGTTTGGATCGGTTCGGTTAAAATATGCCCACCCCTAGAAAGCAATAATGATGATATTTGTTATCGGTGTGGAAAAAAATGGCATGGGTCATGTTGTGCAAATTTTAATGTACTCGCAAGCGCACGAATCTATTATAGTATAGATCAATGGTGACGAGTGTCGATCCCACGAGGAGGTGGATTTTAATTGTGTAGAATTAATTTTGTGAATGGTTGATTGGATTTGTGGTGGAAATGATTTGAAATATGCTACAACTTAAATTAAAATGGCGAGAATAAATTCTAAAATTGGTATTGAAATGGCGAGAAGAAATTGAAGAGAATTCTATTGAAATGACGTACTTGGGTATCTGGATCCGTATCAACATGCATCATGGGCTAAATATTCCTTATTAATACCAATTAAATCATGAGGGGGGAATCCACACCTCATGAACCACGCTCTAATCAATATGGTGCTAAGGGCTTATCGTGCCAAATAATAATAATCTTATACTAGAGGGCCGGTGAAACCAAGGCGGTACTAGACAAGATTAGTATTATTTGTCGACGAGAAGTCAAAACATCCACAAAAACTAGAGGGGATGAGAAAATAAATTTACCAAATAAAGCCCATGACACATGTTGAGACTTCACCTTCAACCCAAGCTTGAAAGAAAATTAGCCACTCATAATTGAACTAGGGGCAAAATGGGAATTTATTAAAATACGAAGAAAATACAAGATGGAGAATGAATTACAGAAAATGGATCCCAAAAATGGATTCAGAGATATCAAATTAGGGGGGGGGGAGGCCCCCTTTTTATAGATACATGGAGTAAATCATGGCCATCGGATTAAAAACAGTTTGGACGCTCAGGATTGCGCCACGTCATCAGTCAACAGTCCACGGTTTGACCACGCGGATGAACAGTAACACGGTTTGACCCGACTTTGAACAGTAACGCGTTTGACCCGGATGAACAGTAACGCGGTTTGGTTGAAAATAATCCTGTGTGATGCATGCACCGTACGCGAGATTTTTCGTCCACTGATATGCTGCCACGTCACCATCAACAGTACATAAGAATTTTAGTCCAACAGGATCGTGACACCTCATCAGTCAATGCCACATCATCAGTCAATGCCACGTCATCATCCGTCTATGTGAACAGTGTCGTGAACAGTAACGTATACAGTACCGTACACGTGAATAGTACCGTACATGTGAATAGTGCCATTTTTCCTTTTATGCTCCTCCTAAGGTTTTCGACCGTCCTGAGTTCAAAAGTGATGTCCGTTTTGCCGTCTGATCTCTCCTTTATTGTGAAATGACTATAATGCCCCTAAAATACATAAAATACTTAATTAAAATAAAACACATGTAATTAAATCACAAGAAGGTTAAATATATAAAAGTAAGGGTTGTTAGTAAGACTTAAAATGTAAAATGACGGTTTTCTCCTTTATAAATATGCATTTTCTAACACTCAACAGGTCACATCTCTACCGTGCAAGTAAACAAGAGATGATTTTTTATTAGGCATCCAAAATAAGAAAAGAAAAGAACATTAAGGCTCATTTCATCGATGAAACAGATCCTGCAGAACTCACTCACTCATCTTGATGTCTCTGACTTTGCTGAGAACCGAAAGATGAAGGACTAATCATTTAATTAGTGATGGAAATACCCATGCTAATTAAGCTTTATTTATTACTCTACTTATCTTTTATTTATATTGTACTTTTATTATCACATTAGATTTACCTTATGTTTTATGTTTTAATAATTTGGATGTCTAAGAATAAAAGGATATTAATTTTAGAAATGAATTGTCTATCTTGGAAAGGAAAATTGAGGATGTATGCTTGGCTAATAGTGCAGTTGTACCAACTATTCTTCAAGATAAAAAAAAATTTCTTGGAATTAAAATTCCTTGAAAGAAAGGTAAGCATTATTCTCGATCTTGTAGGCTTAATTGAAAGCTTTGGAAGAGCAATAATCTTGTTAGCAAATAGAACAACATTATGTATTCCGAATGCCTTATATTCCAGCAAGATTTAGAAGAAATCTGTTGAGTTTTTGAGATATCTATAGAAATGGATATCACATTAACACTTTAAATAAAACTAATGTAGAATATTTCTGCATTATTAAAAATATCTCAGGCAAAAAATACATATCGGAAAATCTTTCAACTTTCTTACCTAGATTGTTTTATATAATTATAAATCCAATTAAAAGGGATTTATAATGATACTTAGAATCATTGAGAATTCTCATAGGCACCCTTTAAAAACCATAAAATTCTATTGTCTAATGAAATTAGTTGTATCGCTTTATCATTGTGCAAAATTGTGGTTATGCCATCTTTTTTTAATATTAGTTTTGAATCTCCAATTTTTCCCAAAGAATTCAAGGGGATATATGTAGGAAAATCCATTCATCAAGTGGACCATTTCCTTCCTTTATGGTTTTGATTGATGCATCAACATAATGGTCACATGTTTATTTATTATCCACATGTAATATTACATTTGCCAGACTACTTGCCCAAATTATAAGATTGAAACACACAGTCATTTAGCTTAGAGGGGAGGGACCTAGTCTCTTGCACAATTAGTTGTGGACTAAGATTAAGATAGGGAGCAACTCTTACCTTTAGGCAGGGGAAGCAAACTCGCTTCGAGAGCTAGAAGTCCCATTAAGGGTTTCCTCTCTTATTGAGACTGGATGCCCACCCACAACCTAGATACCTCCTAGCTCTAGCTATGAGAAGCGGAATTACTCTAGATTATCCTATCAAAACCATACTTCTTGATAATGCTGGTGAGTTAACTTCTAAAACATTTGATGACTATTGTATATCTATTGGAATCGATGTAGAACATCAAGTTCCACATGTACATGCACAAAATGAATTGGCAGAATCATTAATTAAATAACTTTAGGTAATTTCACAAACACTGCTATTAAGTACACAATTACCAATATTTGTATGGGTTATACTATTTTACATGTAGCATTGGTTTGTCTTTTTCTTATCATCGGTATTCTCTATTACAACTTGTGCTTGGTCGTCAGCCTAATATTTTTCATCTATATACTTTTAGTTGTGTTGTGTATGTTCCTATATCAACCCCACAACGCACAAAAATGGGACTTCAATTTCATTTAGAGATCTATGTTAGGTTTAACTCACCATTGATTATTAGATATTTGGAACCCCTGATAGATGATCTTTTTACAGCATGATTTGCGGATTGTTACTTTGATAAGACAATTTTCCCATCAATATGGGAATGAAAAGTGCATTATGAAGTAAGGCATGAACTTTAAAAAAAATTTCCACTATATCTCATTTAGATCACCACACGAGTGAGTGCGAAACGGAAGTGCAAAAGATGGTTCATTTACAGAAAATTATAAATCTTTTAGCAGATATATTTACATATACATCAAAAGTAACCAAGTCACGTATACTAGCTACTAATGCACCAGCCTGAGTGATTGTTCATGCCGAACAATCAAGTATAAAGGTAGATAATGAGTTGTTTGTTGCATGCTAGAAGTGTGGTAGACCACTTAGTTCTAAAGATACCATTCCTTAAAAGAGGAGAATGAAAAATTAGGATCCTAATGAAAATAATGCTTGAGCAATTAATATTTCTACATTACTTAAAGCTCCAGTTCTGGATGAACTGATAATCCAGGCAGAGACTCATGTCTTAGCAGAGACACAAGTTCTAGGAGTGATGGAAGTCCCTGAGAAAACATTAGCTCTTGAAGAAGCACAAAAATCAAAAAATAAAGAAAAGTCTACAAATTATACTTATACAAAGAAAATGTGGGATCATAATGAAATAATCATCCATATTGTATTCTCATTTATAGTAACTACTGAAATTACAAATGATTTTGAGTTGAAAACTGTCGATGAACGCAAACAAATGCATGATTGACCTTAATGGAAAAAAAGTAATTCAAGCATAATTCACTTCTCTAGCCAAATGTAATGTATTTAGCCCTGTAGTCCAGGTTCCTGAAGATATCAAACCTATTAGATACAAATAAGTATTTATAATGAAATGTAATGAATATAATGAAATCACAATATATAAAGACCTGATATTGATTATCAAGATACATATTTTCTAGTGATGAATACCATTTCATTTCGATTTTTAATTAATTTGACAGTCTTAGAAATACTTGATATGCATCTCATGGATGTAGTGACAACATATTTTATATGGGTCGCTTGATTCCAATATTTATATGAAAATCCCTGAAGGATTTAAAATTCCTAAAGCATATAAATTTAGTGATCGTAATTTGTACTCAATCAAGCTACAATGAACTTTATATGGATTAAAACAATCTGAGATCATGTGGCATAATCATTTAAGTGAATATTTAATAAAAAAAGGATACATAAATGATCATATTTGCCCATGTATATTTATTAAAAAATTGAATTTGGATTCACTATTATAGTAGTCTATATTGATGACATGAACTTAATTGGAACTCCTAAAGAGCTCCTAAAAACTACTAAATATTTAAAAAAAGAATTTGAAATGAAAGATTTAAAGAAAACAAAATAATGCCTCGCCTTGTAGATTGAGCATAACACTAATGGGGTACTTATCTATTAGTTTGCCTACGTTGAGAAAATCTTGAAGTGCTTCAACACGGGTAATGCTCATCTGTTAAGTACTCATATGGTGGTGCGACCCTTTGATAGTAAAAAGAATCTATTCTACCCTGAAGAACATGATGAATATATACTTGGTCTAGAAGCATTATATCTGAATGCTAGTGGTGCTTTATTGTATTTAGCTCAGTGCACAAGTCCAGACATTGCATTCTCAATAAAATTATTGTAGGATTTAACTTTGCACCAACTCAACGACATTAGAATGACAGTAAACATGCTTTTTGTTATTTTCATGGAAATACGGACTTGGATTTATTTTATTCACACAAACCAACAAAAAAATTAGATCTTGTTGGTTATACACATGTAGGTTATCTTTTTTATCCTTATAAAGTTCATTCACAGAAAGAATATGTTTTTACATATATTAATACAGTAATTTCATGGTGATTTATAAAGCAAAATTTTGTTGCCACATTCTCTAATCACTTAGAGATTCTTGCTCTACATGAAACAAATAGGGGATGTATATGGCTACTGTCTCTTATCCATTATATTCAGAGCATATGTAATCTAACTTTTGTTACAAACATTCCAATAGTAATATTTGAAGAAAATGCAGCTTGTATGGCAAAAGTTAGAGGAGTATATATCAAGAGAGATAGAACTTTCTACACTCTTGAGTTCTAGCACAATAAAAAAATTGATGTCAAACAAATACGCTCTACTGATAATTTTGCAGATCTCTTTACTAAAGTGTTGCCCACTTTAACGTTTGAGAAGTTAGTCTAGCATTTGCACGTGTCAACTCAGTAGATTATCAAATTGATATTTGTCTCTTTGAGGGGGAACATTTAATCGGGGGAGCATAAATATCTAAGAGAAAAACTACTACAAAAGCTGGACATATGTGTACTGTACTCTTTTTCTTATGACCAATTTTTTCTACTGGGTTTTTACTAGTTAAGGTTTTTAATGAGATAGTTATTATGACACATCTAGTGTCATTTTATGATCATCTACATCCAAGGGGGAGTGTTATGTAACAATGGATTTACTACCACTTTAGTATAGTTCATTTATGGCTTAAATTTAATAAGCCTACGGTTTATTCATTTTACAAATTAAAACTGATGGAAATTTTTACTATAAATAGTCACGAGATTGTAAGTGAAAGATCATCCAATTCTTATTATCTCCTTATTCTACTACACAAAAGAGAATAAGACTCATTATTTTTCTCACTTAAATTTACTTTTTTCATTAATTATTGTTGCCTTATCTATTACGATTCTTTAATTTTTATCATTTTTCTCACTATTAATGTCTTTCTTTAAAATTTCTCTATTTACATAACTCAAAAATACTAGCTAGTTAAGAATAAATAAAATTAATCTAAAATAGATTTAAAAATATAAATTATTATAATTTTTGTAAATAAATTGAATAGATGAGAGTCATGAATTAAAGAAATAAAAAATAGATTGATGATAAATCTAAATTTACAACAAATAGGAAAAAAGAAAAAAGAAAAAAGAAAAAAGAGCATACCTATTGAAGCGGAGACGAAAGAGAGAGAAAATATATATGCCCGTTATATTTAAGTTTGGGGTCCAACTATGTTGCAACTGTGGTACGGTACCACAGTTATTTTTAGTCATTAAATCTAATTAATGTAACTATATAACTATAAATTCAATAGTTGAAAATAATTGTGGTACCATACTACAGTTGCAACATAATTTTGCCCATAAGTTTGTCCCAAAAAGTAATTTAAAGTCGAGGAGGAGGTGAGTCATCAGTACATGAAGAGGCATTTAAAAGCACCACAGCACCGCTCTCAAAAGTTTTGAAGGAGCCGAGCGGTGGGGGTGAAAACTGAAAGCCCACACTTAAAACGACGTCGTTCTAGCTTACTGGCTATGACCTCTGTTTTGCTTCAATAATACGAACTCGGGCGCCGAACGGCTTTTTAGCAATTCAGAGAATCAGCTGACTGAAACAAAACATGCCATGCACAAGTTGCGGGTCAAAGACCCTCACCCGCGAAGACATCTCCGGCAGCCTAATATGCGTGTCATGCGGCGTCGTTCAAGCATTCGACAACTACGACGCCCAATTATACGGCCGCGACGGGCCGACTGGAATCTACGTCCACGTCGGCACTGCAGGTACGGGTTCTGCCTTGAACTATAAAGAAAAAAAAATCTACGAATCTAATAAATTAATCGATGAGTTAACCTTTAAGCTAGATTTGACCGGTCAAAGATCTATTCAAATAAAAAACATGATCGATAAAATCACCGACGGCGAGTTCGGGTTAGGAGATTGGTTCCCTATTTTAATCGGCGCGTGTAGTTATGTTGTAATGAGACTGGATGATAAATCGCTACCAATTTCCGAAGTAGCATCGGTTCTCAACTGTGATGTGTACGAATTAGGTAGAATGATTACACGTGTTGTTGAGTTTTTGAATTTAAAATTACCTGAAGTTGACATTGTGAGTATGTTCGAGAGAGTCATTAGGAACTCCAGGTTGCAAGGGTTTACCAATTTGGATGAGAGTATGTTGGACAGGATGAGAAAGCAAGGAGTGCTTTTGTTGAATTGTGCGGTGAAATGGTTTTTGACTACTGGAAGGAGGCCAATGCCAGTGGTGGTGGCAGTGTTGGTGTTTGTGGTGGAGTTGAATGGGGTCAGTGTGAAGATTGAGAATGTTGCGAAGGAGGTACATTGCACAGTGGTTACATGTAGGAAGCGATATAAGGAGTTGTTGGAAGCGCTTGTGAAAGTGGCACAGGCATTGCCTTGGGGGAAGGATGTGACTGTCAAGAATGTTCTGAAGAATTCTCCGTTTGTGATGAATTATATGGAGATGAAGTCGATGGAGAAGAGGAAAGAAGAGAGGGATGGGTTGAACTGTGGCGGCATTGATTTGGGTGATGTGGTTAGTGAGTGTTTAAAGAAAGACGTTGAGTACAGAATTGAAGGGGGTGGGGTGGAAAGTGATCCTCGGTATTTGGAGGTGGAAGAAAGAAGCGGGCTCGCATTAACAGGGGTTGATTGTGTTCATAAGACTCAACTTTCTCATGAATGCTTGGCGATGATTTATACTAGGTTTGCAAATGAGATTGATGATGGTAAGCTGTTGGAAGAGAGTGAGGTGATACATGGAGTGAAGGGAAGGGGAGGGTATGAGCTTCATGCATATAGGGATTGGTGGTGTGGAAAATCAGAATTGAGCAAGAAGGTTTTGCTGAAGAAAATACTGGAGAAAGACGTTGGGTTGGATGTTATGCCTCCATCTTTTGTTAATGGTTGCATGGTGAATGAGAGGAGGAGAGCAAAGATAAATGCTGCTAAGATACGGATTGATAAGATTATGAATCCCTCGAGGGCTAGTACTGGTGATGTTGACAATGTTTACTTTTTGGAAAGTGTACATACCAGGAAGAGAAAACGAAAGCCAGTTGCTGAAATTGATTGGGAAGATTTAATCATTGAGACCCTTCTCCTCCATCAGGTGAAGGAAGAGGAAATTGAGGCAGGGCACTATAATACATTGTTGGACTTGCATGTGTTCAACTCAGGGATTATGTAAAAGGTGCCAGCATCAGAGTCAGAGTATAGACATACTTATTGACTGAATGATTTAACATTTTGGAGCAGATAATTTATGTAAACACTTCCAGCAGCTAGAATGCCATTTTTACTCTTATACCTTAACCCCTGTAAAATTAATTGATTTATTATTAGAAAATCTAAGAAATTACATGATCTTATAGTATTACTTTTCAGTTATAGATTTTGCTTCTTGCTTTTTCCCATTATCTTTTTGATACTGTTATGTGGCTTCTCTGTATATGTTCCACTTTCCTCAATACAATAATTCTAAGGTCATTAATCTTTGATTCAAGATTATGCTTTTCCTTACAAGAGCTCCACAAGAATACATTTCTTTGTTTTGGGAATATTGGCATGGTGACTGGGGTAATGACTTCAGAGTAAAGTTTAAGGGATCTTTTAATGATTCCTGAATGCTTCTGTAATATGAATGGTTCCAGCGCGGAAAGCATTACAGATAGATATAGTCATGCTTATTGACTGCCTGATTGAAGAAACCTTCTGGGCATATATCCAATGTATACTCATACAGCAGCAGAAAGTCAATTCTATATTTATTCCTGAATCCCAGTAAAAATACAGTTATTACGATATTTGAGCATTTACAAGTTCATAAGGTATTTTGTTTCAGTTATGTAATCCCATGCTTCTGCAGCATTTTTTTAAAAAATTGTTTAATTCTTGTATTAGCTATTATTTCTTTTTTTTAAAAATTAATGGTACAAAATTTTCCTCTTCTCCAAAAAAGACAATCTATTATCGTTGATCTTTGATGCATAGTGATGCTTGCCCAACAAGGAATCAACTACAGCCCTTTTCCAGTTTCCTGTTTTAGAAATTTGGTCGCTATGGCTTTGCTATGACTTCAGACTAGGGTGATGATTCACATGAAAGCTTCAGGCATGTTTTATGTGCTTGGGCTTGTTATCATAGTTAAATATGATTGGGGTAATGAAGATGTTAGGGTTATGCTCTTTTCGGCTTAGTAGTTTCTTTAACTTCATAAAAGTTGACAAATGTCCTTTTATTATGTAATTTGATTTTGGTGATGAATATGGAGGTAGTGTGTGGCTTCTTGTGTTTAAAGTGGAGTGGTGATTGAGATTACAAGGTACTGGTTACTTTTGTGGGCTTATAGTTTTTGTGGCTGTATGTTGCACTCTTTATGGTAATGGAAACATCTCTTCCCTGCTCTTTGTTCATACCATCGTGTTTCATCTGGTTTCGTTTCCAAACTTTTCTCAAAGTATCTTAGTGTTAGTGGTTGCTTTATGAGAGACATTTGCAGAAATGGAGATAGCTATCCTGTACGGTTTCGGTAATAGCGTTAGTGGATAGTGAGATTATGGTTAGCGGTTTCTCTCTCATAGATATATGGCAATAAGTGATAGGGAAGCACTCAATTTAAGATTTTGTTTTGAGTTTCTTCAAAATTGGATAGTGAGATTATGGTCATTACACTACTTGCTGCTGGGTCTTGATTAGTATTAAAAATTGTTTAATTATCAAGCGATAATATGTTATTTTATGCTTATGTTATAATTTATATTTGTGTTTATGTAATATATTATGAATTATTAATTATGTTTTAAATATATTTAATTTTGTGTATTTTTATGTGTTTATTAGGAAAATTATTAATTTCACGTACTTCGAGGCTCCAAACAGATAAACGGAGGTCAAATTTGGATTCCGGAGGTCCGAAAACCTTAAGATCAATCAAGATCGGCTTAAAATTGGGCTTGTGTAAAAAAAGTTGACTTTTCCTGTTGACCGAGCACTGATTGGATGATGAAATGAGCTTACAATAGATATGAGTGCATGGGATAATTGGCAATCTTGACTAAATCTCAACCGTTCATGATTCAATGGCCATGATTGTGCCACGTGGCAATGGTTGGTGAAGCAAGTTGGAGGATCCGAATCTTTGTATTCGGGTCGACCCGATCCACCCATTAACCCGCCAAATCTCAACCGTTCTTTGGGTAAATCGGACGAGTCAAATGATGCCATGTGTGATGTTGACTTTTGAAGTTTGACCAGCCATTGGATCTTGATCTAAGGGTTGTGAGGAGCACATGCATGAAGCCTATGATGGACCGCAAAGCACTGGATTATGAATTTATTTTTCTATAAATAGAGCCTCATTTTTATGTTTTAATCATCTCTCTACAACTCTCTTCTTCTCAAATTCTCTCCATCTCCTTGTAATCTTGATTTCCAGGTGTGTTTTTAATATTTTGTATAATTATTTTCATTAATAAAATTAGTTTTATTTCCAATTTTAGTTGTTTTTATTTCTTTTAATTATAAGTAATTCAATTTTACTACTTCTTTTTATTTTAATTATGCTTAACTAAATAATATTAGTTAGGGGAAGGTGAAACTCTTTAGAAATAAATATGATTTAATCAAATTCTATGTTTAATTTTATAAATTAAATTATTTTCTATTTAATTTTATACATGTTTTATATTTTGAAAATTTGATTTATTGTAGACAAACAAATGAATTTGGCACAATAAATTCTTAAGATCTTAATATAAGGCATGGTGAAATGGTATTTTGACTTATTGTAGACAAATTAAATTTTGGCACAATAAATACTTAATCCATCATAAAATTAAAGGGAAAATAATAATAATTTGTATAATTAATCTTTTGAGTAATAAATCTAAAACAAATTGGCAAAAAGAATTTATTAAGTTTTATTTATTTCTAAGAGTGGATCCATAACCCTAACTAGTTCAATTCCATAGTTTCATTTAAATTAAGTTGTTTATATTCAAGTTTTAATTTCAATTTTTAGATAAAATAAAATAAACTAATTAAATCTTTTCTCTGTGGATCGACCTCGGACTCACCGAGTTATAATACAACAAGACACTCTTATACTTGGGAGTTAAAATTTACTTTTAAGTTGTGTCAAGTTTTTGGCGCCGTTGCCGGGGAAAAGTTTTTTATTTGGTTTGTTTTTCCGTTTTTATTTTTCTCTTATATGTAAAATTTCGTTTGCCCCCTTTTCCTTTTCTTAAATTCTCTTTTGTCCCCATATCTTTCATAATTCTCGTTTCACCCCAACAGTTTCCGTTTCTAGCCCAATCTTCTGGTAATTACGTTCGGACCCCGATATCTTTCAATTGTTTCACTTTCATCCCAAATTGCTAATTCTAAACTTCTAAAAATTATAGTTTGACCATAAAATTAAAAATAATTTGCAATAGAATCCCTAGACGAAATTCCTCAACATAATCAAGACTTGGACATATTTGGACATACTTTGGACATATTTGGACATACTTTGGACATATTTGGACTTATTTTGGACCAAACTAACTTTAACTACTAACTCTAATTACTAACTCTTAACTTACTAACTGCTAACTCCTAACTTTTATTTAATTTCAGTTATTTAATTTTCTGCATTTATTTTATTTCGTATTTATTTTTTTATTTTTTTATTTTTTTGCTTTATTGGTGGGTTTAACCACCAAACTAACTACTAACCCTTAACTTTTATTTTCAGTTATTTAATTTTCAGTATTTATTTAATTTTGCATTTTTTATTTTTTTAATTGGTGGGTTCAACCACCATTTTTGTTATTTAATTTTCTTTTGTATACTTATATTATTTGCTTATTTATTTATTTTATTTTATTTTGTTATCAATTTGTGTAAATATTATCTTTATAACATAACCCTTGCATGAGACATTGGTCTCGATCTTCAAGTGGCAGGTTAATTCGTAGATCTCAATCTCCACCACCAATCATGGATGAGAATCAAGGCGAAAACGTTTTGGGCGAACCTAATCCTCAAATTGATCAGGGAGACAACCAATCTCAACATGGGCATGATCAGAATCAACCAAGGACTCTGAGAGACTACATGAATCCAACCAGAACCGGAGCACCGTCGTGTATAGTATTTCCTCCAGAAGCATCTCGATTCAATTTTAAACCAGGTATTATCCAACTTTTACCAACATTTCATGGTTTAGAATCTGAGAATCCGTACTTGCATCTAAGAGATTTTGAGGAAGTTTGTAATACATACACGGACCAAAATTGTAGCATGAACATAATTAGATTAAAGCTTTTTCCTTTTTCATTAAAAGATAAAGCTAAAACTTGGCTACAAAACCTTAGATCTGGATCAGTAAGAACTTGGAATAACATGCAAGAACAGTTTTTGAAAAAATTCTTTCCACCTCATAGAACAAATTCTTTTAAAAGGCAAATCACTTCTTTCACTCAAAAAAATGGAGAAACATTATACCAATGTTGGGATAGGTTTAAAGAGTTGCTTAACATATGCCCACATCATGGTTTTGAAACTTGGCGATTGGTCACTTATTTCTACGAAGGCTTAATACCCCAAAGTAGACAGGTTGTTGAAATGATGTGTAATGGTGAATTTAGGGATAAAAATCCTGAAGATGCACTAGATTACCTTGACCAATTAGCTGAAAATGCACAACATTGGGATACTGTTGGAACTTTTGAATTGACAAATAAGCAACAATCATCTCCATCTAGTGGAGGAATCCATAACCTTAGGGAAGATCATGATTTACAAGCAAAATTTGCATCCCTAGTTAGGAAAGTTGAAGCTTTGGAGCATAAAAAGAGTGATCAAGTAAAATCTGTTCAAGAAATTGCATGTAACATATGTAATTCGAATGATCATTTCACTCAAGAGTGTCCCACTTTGCCTGCACTTAAAGAATGTCTAAATGATCAAGCTAATGTTATTAACACTTTCAATAAACCAAACCCATATTCACAGACTTATAATCCTGGTTGGAAAAATCATCCGAATTTCAGTTGGAGGAATAATAATAATGCACAATCTTCACAAGCACCACCTCCACAAAATTTTCAAAATCCTCAGCCTTATGCACCATATGTTCCACCACCTTGGAAAAATCTGGAGGACACAATGCATTCATTCATCAGAAAGCAAGATGTTATTAACAATCAAAATGCACAAACTTTTTCTGATTTGAAAGATACTCTTGCTAAAATTGCTTCTGCACTCACCATTCAAGAAAAAGGAAAATTTCCAGCCCAACCACAACCAAATCCTAAAATTCAACAAAATCCACCCACAGACCAAGTCAAGTCAGTTATAACTCTTCGTAGTGGTAAGGTTGTTGATAGACCTATGCCTGAACCTTATGAAAATGATGAAAATTCAAAGGGTAAGGAAGGACTAAATGAACTTACACCTAGTGAAGAAATAACTAGTGTTCCACCTGAACCACCATTTCCGCATGCATTGAATAAACCAAAGAAATCAAACCACTCTTCTGAAATTTATGAAATCTTTAAGCAAGTGAAAGTTAACATTCCTCTATTAGATGCAATCAAGCAGGTTCCTTCATATGCCAAATTTTTAAAGGACTTGTGCACTGTTAAGAGGAAATTGAAGGTAAGAAAGAGTGCTTTCATGGCCGAACAGGTAAGTACAATTCTGTCTACTAATAATAAGTTGAAATATAAAGATCCTGGTTGTCCTACCATTTCTTGTATTATTGGTAACCACAGAATTGAGCATGCTTTACTAGATCTTGGTGCTAGTGTTAATTTGCTTCCATATTCAGTTTATCTTCAACTTAATCTTGGTGAGTTAAAATCAACTTCAACTACACTTTTGCTTGCCGATAGATCAGTTAAAGTACCAAAAGGAATAGTGGAAGATGTTTTAGTACAAGTTGATAAATTTATTTATCCTGTGGATTTTATTGTCTTGGAAACTGAACCTGTTGTGAATAATTACAAACCAATTCCTGTAATTTTAGGTCGACCATTTTTAGCAACTGCTAATACTTTGATTAATTGTAGGAATGGTTTAATGAATTTATCCTTTGGGAATATGACTTTGGAATTGAATGTTTTCAACATGTGCAGGCAACCTAATGAAGAAAATGAGAATGAAGATGATACTGATGAACAAAAGGAATTGTTTGAATCTTGTATCGAGGAAAATATTCAAAAAGGGGATTTTTCTGAACTTTCTAATGTTTGTTTAGTTAATTCAATTGAGTCAAATAAGCAACTTAAACTTGATATTTCTAATATAAATTCGTTGCTTGATTCTATGCAGACTTCGCAAAATTATGATGACGAGCCAAAATTTGAGGAGCTTGGAAGTATTGAAAAGACAGAACAACAAGAAGCACCTAAAATGGAATTGAAACCTTTGCCTGAAGGATTGAAATATGCTTTTCTTGGAGAAGAACAAACTTATCCTGTTGTGATTTCTTCTACTTTAACAAGCGACCAAGAAGGTAAGTTACTAATTGTTCTTAAAAAGCATAAAAATGCAATAGGATGGACTTTAAATGACATTAAAGGCATTAATCCCTTAATCTGCACACATAGAATTAATTTGGAAGAAAATGCTAAAATATGTCAACAACCTCAAAGAAGATTAAACCCACACATGAAAGAGGTAGTCAAAACAGAAGTCCTTAAATTACTTGATGTGGGAATTATCTACCCTATTTCTGATAGTAAGTGGGTAAGTCCTACACAAGTAGTGCCTAAAAAATCTGGAATCACTGTTGTTAAAAATGAAAAAGGTGAATTAATTCCAACACGAATTACATCTAGTTGGCGCATGTGCATTGATTATAGAAAATTAAATGAAGCCACTAGAAAAGATCATTTTCCATTACCATTCCTTGACCAAATCTTAGAAAGAGTAGCAGGACATCCCTACTATTGTTTTTTAGATGGATATTCAGGTTATTATCAAATTCCTATAGCACTTGAGGACCAAGAAAAGACCACATTCACATGTCCTTTTGGAACATTTGCATTTAAAAGAATGCCATTCGGGCTTTGTAATGCTCCTGCAACATTTCAAAGATGTATGTTAAGCATTTTTTGTGATATGGTTGAACATTGTTTAGAGGTCTTTATGGATGATTTGACTGTGTTTGGGAATTCTTTTGATGATTGCCTTGATAATTTGGAGAAAGTTTTAAAAAGATGTGTTGAAAAAGAACTCGTGTTGAATTGGGAAAAATGTCACTACATGGTTACTTCTGGAATTGTTTTGGGTCATGTTGTTTCTATTAAAGGAATTGAAGTTGACAAAGCAAAAATCGAAGTCATATCTAAATTGCCACAACCAAAAACAGTTAGAGATGTGCGATCCTTTTTAGGACATGCAGGATTTTATAGGAGGTTTATAAAAAACTTTAGTGCCATATCTAAACCACTTTGTAACCTCTTATTAAAAGATGCACCGTTTGAATGGAATGATGATTGCCAAAAATCTTTTGAAAAAATAATTTGTCTTTTAACATCTGCACCTATTATGCAATCTCCTGATTGGTCTTTGCCATTTGAATTAATGTGTGATGCAAGTGATTTTGCTGTTGGTGCTGTTTTAGGACAAAGAAGGGATGGTAAGCCTTTTGTGATTTATTATGCGAGCAAGACTTTGGATAGTGCTCAAATGAATTATTCTACAACTGAAAAAGAATTACTTGCTGTGGTATTTGCATTAAACAAATTCCGTTCATATTTGCTTGGCTCTAAATCTGTTGTGTTTACTGACCATGCTGCTGTGAGATATTTGATGAGTAAACAGGATGCCAAACCGAGACTAATTCGTTGGATTTTGTTACTACAAGAATTTGACCTTACCATCAAAGATAAAAAGGGTGCTGAAAATGTTGTTGCTGATCATCTATCAAGACTCACATCCGAATTCTGCAATGATATAACACCCATAAATGATTCTTTCCCTGATGAATTTTTATTTTCTGTTACTTCAATGCCATGGTATGCTAATATTGTTAATTTTCTTGTTACAGGTAAAATGCCTTTGCAATGGAATGCTCAAGAGAAGAAGAAATTTTTTGTTGAAGTAAAGAAATTTTATTGGGATGATCCTTATTTGTTCAAATATTGCCCAGATCAAATTTTTCGGCGATGTATTCCTGATAATGAGGTAAGTAGTGTCATTAATTTTTGTCATTCTGAAGCATGTGGTGGTCACTTTTCTTCAAGAAAAACTACTGCTAAAATTTTGCAGTGTGGATTTTATTGGCCTACCATGTTTAAAGACACATATGAATTTTGCAAAAGTTGTGAAAAATGTCAAAAATTGGGATCAATTACAAAAAGAAACATGATGCCCTTAAATCCCATACTTGAAATTGAAATATTTGACTGTTGGGGAATTGATTTCATGGGTCCATTTCCATCATCTTTTGGATTTGTGTATATATTAGTTGCAGTTGATTATGTCTCAAAATGGATTGAAGCAATTTCTTGTCGAAATAATGACAGTAAAACTGTGATTAAATTTTTAAGAGAAAACATTTTAAGTCGATTTGGAATCCCTCGAGCCATTATCAGTGATGGAGGTAAGCATTTTTGTAATAAGTCATTTGAGTCTTTAATGAAGAAATATGGAATTACACATAAAATTGCTACCCCTTATCATCCTCAAACAAATGGTCAAGTTGAATTAGCAAATAGGGAGATAAAACGAATTTTGGAAAAAACGGTTAACCCAAACCGAAAAGATTGGTCTCTTAGACTTAATGATGCACTTTGGGCTTACCGCACTGCATTTAAAACATCATTAGGAATGTCACCCTATCGGTTAATTTATGGTAAACCTTGTCATTTACCTGTTGAACTTGAACATAAATCACTTTGGGCTATTAAAGCTTTTAATTCAAATTTGGTTGATGCTGGTAATGTGCGAAAATTGCAATTGAATGAACTTGAGGAATTAAGGAATGATGCATATGAAAATTCAAGAATTATTAAGGCAAGAACAAAAGCATTTCATGATAAAAGAATTTTTCGAAAAACATTTGAGATTGGTCAAAAAGTGTTGCTTTATAATTCTCGTCTTCATTTATTTCCAGGAAAGTTAAAGTCAAAATGGAGTGGCCCATTTGTTGTAAAAAATGTATATTCATATGGGGCCATAGAAATTGAGAATCCAAATAATGGTGTCACATTTAAAGTTAATGGTCAAAGATTAAAACCATATCTGGAACATCACCCACGTGACGAGGACACCGAAATTAATTTGGATGACCCACCAATTCTTGATTAAGTTTTTAATGATTTTTTTTTTGTTTTACTATTATTTTACCGTTTCATTGTTTGACTTTTTTTTTTCCTTAGATTGATGCACTGTACATAGTTTTTTTTTTTTTTAACATTGTTTTTCTTGTGTAAGCGTGTTTGTTTGACAGTTGTACATTCTCTCATCAATTTTCATTTTACATCATGAGCACCTCAATGAGAAAATACCTGTTCGCACATCTTAAAAGATTTCGGCGTATAAAATTTCACTTAAGAGGCCTGATACAAAGCTGTAAATCACATCCACTTTGGGATCTGCAACCACCAGAATTCGTGTCCTATGTTGAGGATCTAGAGGGACAACTCAGAACAGTAGAGAGTGGCATATATGAATTTCAAATGGAGCTTGAGGTTAACTCAATGAGAGGACGAATGTAAGTTCATTTTCCTTTTATATTGTGTGCTTCTTTTTGCTTGCTTTCACGCTTGATTTGATTTTGCAGATTTGATTTTGGTGTGTTTTGATTTATTTTCCCGTATAAATGGCGGATAACGGTACTCCGTGACTTCTTAAGTCGGTATCTTCAGTTTCCCACAATAACTGAAACCCCAAAATCATACATGGAAGAAATACAACATAAACTCCATAAGCATTTTCCCTCTCTCCCTCAGAATGCCCTCAGGAAAATTTACAAAGCTCGTTGTGAACGACTGCGTTTGTTAATGATCAATGGCATTCCTTCTGACATTCGTTGGTTAATTGAAGCAAAGGTCCGATTAGCAGGTGAGTTTTCTGGTCAATTTGTTTCTTACATGCCTGGTTTTGGTAAAAGTACGTTTGCTAAGAAAAGGAGAGCTAAACGACTTGGCTCAAAATGTCATAACTGTGTGAGACTTGGTTGCAAACGACCAGATTGTAAATCTTTAGGAATGGTTTCTGATACTCGTGAAGATAAAATTAAATTCGTTAAAGATGGCATGAGTAAAGAATCGTTGGATGATATCTTACGATCTCTTGAGACGCATCGAAGCGGAATTGTGCAACGTGAGATTTACAATTTGTGGATACTATTCCAAAAACAAAGTGCACAGTTAAGTCTTGGGAATCTGACTCAAAAAGACCCTGTTTGCCAGTTTATAAGAAAACTGGATGGGAAGCCGATCCTCGACCCATAGAGGGCGTTCAAGCCGTTACTGGACGTAAAACCAGAGGAAGATGTGAGCCACAATCACAACTACTAGTAAATATCCTTTCACTTCACTGTTATTTTACTTTACTGTTATTTTATCATTTGCATTATTGCATTTAGCGATGTGATTTTGTATTTAATAAATATTTGGTTTTCTTTTACTGTTTGCTTTTTCTAATCATTACTTTCTTTTTACTGTTTGTTTTTGAATTATTGAGCCACGAGCTTTACTCGTCATTTGACAAATATTGCCAACCCATTTACAGCTGTTTCTCATTATTTATGTTACCAAGATCTTTAAATATGAGCTCATTTTTCAAACACTCACAACTTGTTTTTGAAAAATTAGTCCAATGGCATCATCTTCGAGTAAACAATTCAAAAATATTTGTGTGCTTTCTGGGTTTCACTATGGAAAGTACAAAGAGTTCGTTCAGGCAGCTGTAGATCTTGGTCGTGTCATAGCAGAGAGGAAACTGCATCTTGTATATGGAGGAGGTGAACGAGGGTTATCAAGACTTGTCTCAGAAGCTGTTTTTACCAGAGGAAGCCAAGTACTCGGCATTATCCCAAAACCCATGAAACCGCTAGTGTGCATGTCTGGCCCACCAATTGGAGAAGAATTAGTGGTATCAAGTATGCAAGAGAGAATATCTGAAATGATGAATCATGCTGATGCTTTTATTTTCTTGCCAGGAGATCTTGCAACTTTTGAGGCACTAATTACATTTGCATCTTGGGCCCACTTGAACATTCATCAAAAACCCATCGGTTTGTTAAATGTTAATAATTTTTATGACGGCTTGCTAACTTTTATTAACCATGCAATAAAGAATCATTTTGTTCCACATTCTGTAAAAAAACTCTTTATCTCTGCTTCTACTGCTAATGAGTTACTTGATCTTTTGCAAGCTTATACACCAGAGCCAGATCCACAGACTGTTGCACTGAATTGGTCGACTAATGACGGTAACGGTAACAGTAGCAGTAATAAGAAGTGCGATTTAGATTTAACTCTCCGTTTGTAAATATTTTCTGTTGTAGTGTTCATGTGATGTCTTCTACACTCTTTCTCTTTCCTTTTAAAACATTGAGGACAATGTCTTTTTCAGGTTGGGGGGAGGGAATAGTTGATAATTGTGGAATGTCTTAGTCCTGGTTATGTGTTTACAAAAAAAAAAAAAAAAAAAAAACAAAAAAAAATTTTTTTTTTTTCTGTAAAGACTAACTTAGGACAAATTTGAGTCGAAGATGGCAGGATATAGAGAATGTAGTCTCTCTAGAAACGCATCTTCTTAATCTTAAGGGTGTTGTTAAAAAAAAAAATTGACTCTTTCTTCATCTTTGTTATTTGCTTTTAAGCTTCTGCATCCAGTTCAGGTGAGATCTCTTCTTCTTCTTCTTTTATTATTTTCTTTTATTTTTATTTTTTTGCATATCTGTAAAATTATAAAATGTTAAGATAATGTTTAGATTAGGTTGTGGGGTGGGGATAATTGACGTATATTTTAAATATGTGTGTTGTTTTTCTCTTTTCTCTTTTCTTTTCTTTGTTAAAAAAAAACCAAAAAAAAAAAAATTTTGTTTTTTGTCTAGGATGGCCGTGTAAAGAGTCACGACTTTTGAGACGCATCCTAATAGTCTTGTTGTATTATATTTTGATTTTGAGATTCATAGTAAGTTGTTTTTGTTCCCTTTTCTTTGAATTACTCAAATTTGTGAACTCTCCACTTGGTTATTAAGTTATTTAATTGTTTACTCATTTAACAGGTATTATTGAATCATTCTTCACACACACACTATGACACATACTAGTGGGTTGTAAGTTAAAGTTTTACAGCATTTAGTTCTTTTGATTTATTAGGAATAGTATCTAAGGTAGTAGAAAGTGTATATTTCCAAAAACAAAAAAACAAAAAAACCAAAAAAAAAAAATCAAAAAAAAAGAAGAAGAAAAAATGTTTTTAATTTTGTTATATCTAGAAACCCGAGTAATTAAGTCCGTAGGGGTGTTTCAACACCTAGTGCCCTAAGGTCAACTGGTCTGGGAGTCACTGGCATAAAGCTCGCTACATGGGTAATAGATATATTGTTTGTTTATTAGAAACCCGAGTAATTAAGTCCGTAGGGGTGCTTCAACACCTAGTGCCCTAAGGCCAACTGGTCTGGGAGTCATTGACCTAAAGCTCGCTACACGGGTTAGAAATGTAATATAAAAAAAAAAATGTGTGAATAATCTATTGCCTAAAGATATAATTTCTAATGAATTTTAGAACGAAAATGTTGTTTTTCTTTTAATGAAGCCCCATAAGTATTGTGTTAATTACTTGAGCACAAAAGAAGGTTTGATGATATTCTGGATAATGAGTGAACATCAATGTGGTAAAGGAATTTGGGAGAGTTCATTTATTTGGTAATTTAGAGGATAGATGAACAACTATTAACTTGCATGTGAATTTTATAAATCTTAATATAACGCTTTAAATTGCTAGAGGGCTAGCAATAAGCTGGTTGGGGGGTGTGATTAGTATTAAAAATTGTTTAATTATCAAGCGATAATATGTTATTTTATGCTTATGTTATAATTTATATTTGTGTTTATGTAATATATTATGAATTATTAATTATGTTTTAAATATATTTAATTTTGTGTATTTTTATGTGTTTATTAGGAAAATTATTAATTTCACGTACTTCGAGGCTCCAAACAGATAAACGGAGGTCAAATTTGGATTCCGGAGGTCCGAAAACCTTAAGATCAATCAAGATCGGCTTAAAATTGGGCTTGTGTAAAAAAAGTTGACTTTTCCTGTTGACCGAGCACTGATTGGATGATGAAATGAGCTTACAATAGATATGAGTGCATGGGATAATTGGCAATCTTGACTAAATCTCAACCGTTCATGATTCAATGGCCATGATTGTGCCACGTGGCAATGGTTGGTGAAGCAAGTTGGAGGATCCGAATCTTTGTATTCGGGTCGACCCGATCCACCCATTAACCCGCCAAATCTCAACCGTTCTTTGGGTAAATCGGACGAGTCAAATGATGCCATGTGTGATGTTGACTTTTGAAGTTTGACCAGCCATTGGATCTTGATCTAAGGGTTGTGAGGAGCACATGCATGAAGCCTATGATGGACCGCAAAGCACTGGATTATGAATTTATTTTTCTATAAATAGAGCCTCATTTTTATGTTTTAATCATCTCTCTACAACTCTCTTCTTCTCAAATTCTCTCCATCTCCTTGTAATCTTGATTTCCAGGTGTGTTTTTAATATTTTGTATAATTATTTTCATTAATAAAATTAGTTTTATTTCCAATTTTAGTTGTTTTTATTTCTTTTAATTATAAGTAATTCAATTTTACTACTTCTTTTTATTTTAATTATGCTTAACTAAATAATATTAGTTAGGGGAAGGTGAAACTCTTTAGAAATAAATATGATTTAATCAAATTCTATGTTTAATTTTATAAATTAAATTATTTTCTATTTAATTTTATACATGTTTTATATTTTGAAAATTTGATTTATTGTAGACAAACAAATGAATTTGGCACAATAAATTCTTAAGATCTTAATATAAGGCATGGTGAAATGGTATTTTGACTTATTGTAGACAAATTAAATTTTGGCACAATAAATACTTAATCCATCATAAAATTAAAGGGAAAATAATAATAATTTGTATAATTAATCTTTTGAGTAATAAATCTAAAACAAATTGGCAAAAAGAATTTATTAAGTTTTATTTATTTCTAAGAGTGGATCCATAACCCTAACTAGTTCAATTCCATAGTTTCATTTAAATTAAGTTGTTTATATTCAAGTTTTAATTTCAATTTTTAGATAAAATAAAATAAACTAATTAAATCTTTTCTCTGTGGATCGACCTCGGACTCACCGAGTTATAATACAACAAGACACTCTTATACTTGGGAGTTAAAATTTACTTTTAAGTTGTGTCAGGTCTTGTAATTCATTTCCTAAGTCATGGCATTTTAAGTGCATGCCAACTCCTTGGCAGCTCCTAAACCTTTGAAGTTGGTGCTGCCGCAAATTCATCCCTTACTCTGTTTTTGAGCTAAACTTTTGGTATTGACCCGATAATGTTTGTGCTTTTCTTAAGCTCTTGTTTTTCAATTACCCAACTTGCTTCTTGTTTCTCAATTACCCAACTTGCTTTGAGAGCATCTGCAGCCAAATTTATGTATTTGTCTATACTTTCAAACAGCTGGAGCTGCAAACTTGCCCAGAATTTGGGGAAATTTACACCAATAGCCATAAAAATTTTGGCTTTTTCTATCTTAACCCTCTAAACAAACTTCTATCAACATTAGCCATAAAAAAGCATTTCAGACCAAAATACCCCTCTCTCTCATCTCTCCCCCAACAATCTCTCTTTCTCCCATCTCTCCCAAATCGAAGAGCCTCTCATTGTCAGCGGCGTCGGCGGCAATGTTGAGAATGTATCATCCCCAGCTCAAACCAATAGCGGTCGGACCATGGGGAGGTCAGAACGGTACTCGTTGGGATGATGGAGTTCACACGACAGTGAGGCAGCTGGTGATAGCTCATGGAGCTGGCATCGACTCCATCCAGATTGAGTACGATAACAAAGGTGGCTCCTGTTGGTCTGAGAAGCATGGAGGAAAGAAATTATTGAAGTTTGGAATAGACGATTTCGTTTGCTGGCATATCTCTGTCCAACCACTTTATAATTCAATCACGTTCTTTTCTTCAGGTTCAATCATCAAAATGTGAATGCATTCTTTTTATATTTTTCCCCCCATCCCGCCCTTTTTTTCGTCATATTTCGAGCTTCATTATTACAAAAGCCGAATACAATGGTCACCAAATTACAAGTGCTTGTCGCACCAAGGCTTGGTGCGACAGGTGCCTGTCGCACTAAGTTTTGGTGCGACAGGCAGCCTGTCGCACTAAGTTTTGGTGCGACAGGCAGCCTGTCGCACCAAGCTTCGTGCGACAGGCTGCCTGTCGCCAAATTCACCCCGACTCGCAGTTTACTGAAACTCTCGAGCAAGTTCAGAAAATAACTCATACCACTATGTGATGCCGATTAGTGTTGGATCCGGATAGATTATGATCGGATTTCACTTTTATCGTTGCCTTGTACCGTCGCCGTTGGTTGATGATTCAAGAGTGGAAAGCTGGCTTTGGTTTGACGAAATGGGAGAAAGAAAGTTATTTTTGGTTTGTAAAGAAGGGTAATTTGGGGAGAAAAACGTGTGTTTGGCTAATGTTGATAGAAAAAAGTTGAGAGGGTTAATTATGAAAATAGCAAAAATTTTATGATTATTTTCGTAAATTTCCCCAGAATTTGCCAATGACATAGCTTTGTTACCGAATATGAGTAGATAATTGGTCACTATCTTGAATCATATAACACGACAGTTTTGCACGCAAAATACCAGGTATTTTCAAGGTTCTTTCCTGATGATAACTACAAGTTTATTCTTTGTAAACATCGATTATGTAATCATACTACGCCATTGATGCTACGACCGCAGGAATTAGTCAAATAGAAGATCTTAATTTAGGAGTCAAGCTAGAAACTTTTTAAGACATTATATGATTGGGTAACATAATATGCTATATGACGGGTAATAGTGATGCAAGTTGCCAATATTCTGTTTTATATTTGCAAGTTACCTTATCACTTGCGGGATTTTGGATATCTTTCCAACCAAAAGACAATAAATAAATAAAAAGTTCTATCAATGTAATCATACTGCGCCATTGATCCTATGACCGCAGGAATTAGTCAAATAGAAGATCTTAATTTAGGAATCAAACTAGAAACTTTTTAAAACATTATATGATTGGGTAACATAATATGTTATATGACGGGTAATACTGATGCAAGTTGCCAATATTCTGTTTTATATTTGTAAGTTACCTCATCACTTGCTGGATTTTGAATGTCTTTCCAACCAAAAGACAATAAATAAATAAATAAAAAGTTCTGTTAATTTAATTAAGAAAACTCGACCAGACTTAACAATTTCGATGGTTGCTGAAAATAATTTATACAAAGACAATTTCCATTGAAGGATTTAAGGTCGCCGTCATGTAATTTACCAAACACCTGCACCACATTGATTTCCATCAATAATAATTTACTCACTACTAACACGGTTACTTAAATACCAGCATCTAAACATAGCATATACTATTTGCTATGACTGGAAGTTGATAGATTGGATATTCTCTTTTTAATATGCGTTAAAATAATAATAATAAAAGTAGATCTATTATTTCCTCTATAATTACATATGTTTGAAATGAGGTGACCTATTTTTTACATGTAAGGGTTGGTAACGTTTGCTTAGCACAATAGCATTAGCCCCATTTACATATTACATATAACTTGTAAGCATCTGCGTTGCACTTTCCTCAGAATCTTAACGGCTAACGCTGCTTTAGTTTTCTTGCTTGGAAGCAAGTTGAAAATATTAACGGCTAACGCTGCTTTAGGTCTGTGGGGACTGTGTGTACATATTCATGTAAAATATTCTATCTTATCCCGCGTATCTTCTCTCACAAGGACTAGTTAGAAAAATGATTCTTTGTGATCTATCTACAATTCTGTATATATAGATTGTTTTCTCAATATATTTTCATCCTCAAAGCATAACAACAGAAGTCAGAATCACTTTCTTCGACATGACGGTTCGAGCCCTCTCTCTTCATTCTCTTCCTCTATTAATTCATACATCTGCTTGTGTCGTGTGTTCAGGACTTAGGTGCATGAACATATTTGTGTTATATAATTGTGGGAAACTGGCAATTTTGCCAAGTTTTGAGTGCTTGGTATGTAGCTGCTTCATTTTGGATTATGCTTGATATTATTTTTCGTTGTCAATAGATCTTCGATTTGCTTTTTGAAGAAGTGTCTATTAGGCACTTTTACAGAAAGTGCTCTAGGTGATTTCTCAACATCTTGAGCATGAAGTTAGAAAAAGCATATATGTCACATGCAAAAGATGCAACTTTTTTAATGGATGTGCTCTAGTTCTGCCACTTCCCTTTTTTGGTTAATATACACAAGAATAAAGAAAGATATTGACTAAAGCGACGTTTTACCAAAAATATGTGTATCTTGACCACCATAAGCTGTATTAATGCAAGTAATTTTGTTCATCTTATTAATCGGTTTTTGCCTGTAAATAGATCGTAGAGATGAGAGTGCATATGGACTGTGCTGGCTGTGAGACCAAGATTAAGAAGGCTCTTAAAAAATTAGATGGTATATACATATATACATAAGTGATTATTTAGTTTGATCATCTGGTAAATTGACACGTCTCAAGCAATGATCTGATGATTGGATTGCAGGAGTGGACGACGTTGACATTGATATGGCCATGCAAAAGGTGACAGTAATGGGTTGGGCAGACCAGAAGAAGGTTCTCAAAACAGTGAGGAAGACTGGTAGGAGAGCGGAGCTGTGGCCATATCCTTACAATCCAGAGTACCAAAATTTCACTCAACACTACTACTATTATAAGCAGCAGCAGCAGCAGCAGCAGCGCCAGCATCATCATCATAGCCAGATTCCAATCGCATACAACTACATGTTCCAGCAGCCTTCTTCTTCATACAATTATGAAAAGCATGGCTACAGCGGCGATTTTGGTTACTATCAGCAGGCACCTTATCCTCATATATTTGATGAACGGACTGGTGCCATGTTCAGTGATGAAAATCCTCACGCTTGTACTGTAATGTGATTACTCTCTTTGAGGTTAATTAATTGCGTAAGATGTAACCTTCGCCATTTTAAGCTTTAATTTGTATCAGTCCTTTGGATGAGATAATTCTGCAAAAGAGATAATTCGCTATAAATTGAAGCTAAGGATTGGTTCGATATTGAGGTGCTATAGTTCTTAAGCAACACCAACTATGTAAAATGTCTTTAATAAATATAATAAATTTGTGTTATTAATTATTAGTACGTTAAAATAAATATTAAATTAATTATGAGATATAACATTGTTTATTATTCGGTCAGAATGTTTGTATTGTCTCAAGAATTTGTAACTGTAATTTTTTAATTATATCAATATATTATAATTTATTATTGGAGCAGCCAATAATTTCTTTTTGCCATATCTTTTACATTAATTATTTCAATCCTTTTACTGCAACAACATATCATGTTTTGTATTACTATTGGATGCATAGTCAGAGCTATTAATTCCACTTTCATCCGTAAAATATAGCTATTACAAAGTACATGTACAATATTTTCCATGTACAATGGGTAATTACTAATGTTTAAAGAAGGATTAATCAACTCAATGAATTATTGGGATCAAATGAACCTTTGGCTTTTCGCAACACTTGTGGATGCTGATGAAGGGAACCTATGTTCTAACCTATGTAGCAACGCCTGCGGTACTATGATGAGCTACGTTACAACAATACTACGGCGAGTATTAAATCTATGATATCTCTATTGTTTACCAAGAGATAAGAGAAATATTTGCAGCGATTCATTATATAATGAGTATTACCCATTATATAATGCGTAACACTAATACAAAATGGTGCCAAAGCATTACAATAAAAGTAAATGCATGATAAAGCCAACATACAGGACCTGCTAGAATTAATGAAATCTTTAATTAGGAAGACCATTGGCATCTTCTGAGAAAAGTTGCCTAATATCAGTTTAGGGGTGTCAAAAAAGCCCGTTCGGACCGGATCTGACTCGGACCGGGCAACTCCCGGACCGCATACACAAAAAAAACGGGACCTGAATTTGAAATTTTCAAAACCAGACATTTTCGGGCCTGGGTCCAGGTTCAACACCAAAAACCCAGAACTCAAACCTGGACCCAGTTTCTTAATAAATTAAAAAAAAAAGAAAATATAAATATAAATATATTATATATTATATATATAATTATGAATTTATGATATGTTGGATGTTATTTAGATTTATTGTGTTGTTGAATTTTATTTTATTTTTTATATAGATTGAATGAATTTAGATTAGAAATTGGATGAATTTAGGTATTAAAAAGTAGATTGAAACAATTTTTATTTCTTATTTGTGTAAAATTTGTATTGTTAGCATGTTATATATTTGTATTTGATTATTTTCTTTTTTAAAGCTTGAGATTGAATGAGTTTATTTGACTATTTTCTTTTTCTAAAATTTACATTATTAGATAAATGAAAGAAAAAATTGAAGAAAAAAAATTGATGTTATCACATGCGGGCTTAGAAACCCGGATCAAAAACCCCCGCCTGGGGATGCCGGGCTTGAGCCCAGACCGCACTCGGAAAAGCCGGGTTTTAACCTGGGTCCGGTCTTGAGTTTCACTCATCCGATCCGGTCCCGGGCTACACCAAAACCCGGACAGGACCTAGATTTTGCCAAGTCTAAATATCACCTGGCAAGTGAGTGGCAACTGTCTCTGTCAAGTAAACTCATGAAAATGCACACCAAGATTAGTTAGCTTATCCGCCGTAGCATTGTTTTCATGAAAAGTATAAGAAAGTGAAAACAAATATCACATAGAGGGCGATGACAATTAAGCTGTACGTGGCATGTCATAGCACACACGCGGGTTGGGTCAGATTTAGAATTTTAAGCACATGAGCCTTAAAAGCATGGTATGATTAGAGATGGGATAAAGCGCGGTATATAACAAGCGTGCTTGACTTTTTAATAAAAGTAAACTTAAAATTTTATATTTTTTCAAATAACTTGAAATTGAATTTTTTTAATATATTTTATTAGCGCAAATTTTTAAATTAATTTAATTCTTAGTTAAAAAAATACTCTAATTGATTTATGTTTGTAATTTATTAAATTAATAATTGATATCATGATTTTATAAATATGTATTAATGTTATTATGGATTATGATCTATAACTATAGTTGTTGTTAAGTATTAAAAAAGAATTTGAATACCGTAGGGTTTAACTTAATAATTAGTATTATATTCTCTTACTGTCATTAATTTATTATTGTTAAATATAGACTTGGGTACTTTTGATTATATTGAATTTGACTAAAAGCACATGAACCAAAAAGTCCGTAGGCTTGAAAAAAGTATGCCAACAACTTGGCATATCCTCTTAAAAAAAAAAGGAAAAAGCTTATTGTGCTTTTTTTTTCTTAGGCACAACACGACATGACACGTGTGGGCATGGCACGCCGGGTTGGGCCTAAGGAAAAAAAAAATTGGGTATGGCATGACACGACACGAAGTGCATGGTGGGCCAGGCATGGCACAAGCACAAGCACAAACATGCATAGGCCTTCCTTTGCTGGCCCGGCTTGTTGGCCATTTCTACTCTAGATCTGTATATATAGTCTTAAAGGGTGAGAATTTCAATAATTGAAAACTTTTAACTTCAATATGAGACTTGTATCTTGTTCTTTGTGAATGAAATATATTTGCTGCTCTCTTCTTCAGTGAACGTAGGCTATCCCCAGATCGAACCACTTAAACCTTTATCTCTTGATTACTTATTTCGGTGTGATCTGATTGTGTGTGTTAATCATTGCTATTTCTTAATCTTTAATTACAGAGTTCAGTGAGATCTTGGGTTTTTTGGATTGATCTTTAATCGATTAAGGAATAACAATCATCATGCCAAAAAGTTGATGTAATTCAAAATGGGTAAATATTTGTTAATTTTAAGTAGGGGTAGGCACAGATCGGGTTGATATTCAACCCGACCCAACTTGCATATAGAACGGGTTGAAAAATTTCAACCCGACCCAACCCATTGCATATCTCGACTCAAGCCGCAGTTTTGCGGGTTGGGTTGATTGGGTTGGGCTTTTGAAAAAGCCCATTTTTATAGTCTAATTAAATAGTAAACAAAAATAAATTAATAAATTAGAAAAACAAAAAAAAATGCAAATATTAAAATCCTTAAAACAAATTCAATATTTCAAAGTTTTTATATTTATATATTTTTTAATTTTTTTATAAAATATCAAAATTTATATAATAATTTTTATATATATACAGGTTGACGGGTTGGGAATTTAACAACCCAACCCAACCCGCAAAAAATCACACGGGTTGGGTCGGTTTCACGGGTTGGTGCCCATCCCTAATTTTAAATATTAGATTTGAGATAGATATAGGAATTATTAAGGTTAGAGAAAGATGCTTGTATGTGTTAGTGGATGTAGTAAATTAGAGGAAAAAATAATATGAAATTTTTTTATATTAATTAAATTAATTACATCGCAGATAGTTTAGTAATATAAGCTTTGGAAAAGCATAAGTTTTCATTTTTTGTTTTTGGATACAAATAACACCAACCTAAAAGCAACATACATAAAGTAGAAATAAGATAAATGGTACTAACACAGTTATCTAATCGTTTGATCATCATTATTGTTCAAAATGTTGCTTTCTCACAATTGATTTAATGATATGTATAGAAAAGCAGCATCGGATAGCACTCACATATAACACGTCACATCAAATACCCATTATGAATAAATTTCTTTTTTTATTATTAAAATAGAATTTTAGTTTCTCTATAGTCTATCATTATTACAAAAGTACTCATACAAAATAAGAGTAATAACTTATTAACAAAATTAATGGCATCCCCTGGGAGGCAATTATAGATATAGTCTTTGTGAGCTCTCTTATTCTCGATCAAACATTCTTTACTTGTATGTCCAGAGTAGTCAACATTGTCACATGATGCCGTAGGATTAATAGAAAATGAAGCATATAGGTTAGATTCTTGGAAAGTCCTAGTAACTGAAATTAGCATGCTTTTAGTGTTAGCCACTACAAATAAAGTTAAGATGATGAAACTAAGACTCTCAATAATTTTTTAATTCTTAATTGAATTGTAAAGTAATAAATAAAGGAGTAAAATTAGTATTAAAGATAAATTTTAATGCTTAGCAAGATTATATATACAAGCAGTAATGTTGTACATATTATGAAATTTTATCTTATGTGCTCTATGGCTGTGGATAAGACATTGATCGAAGTATTTGTAATTGGATTTCATAGTTTTCAAAAGAATTATACGATATTTCATAGCCTATGCATGAAAACCCAATTATGTCAACTTAGGCTGTGAAACGTTTGATGATTAATTGTGTAATTTTATTTTGGTTGATGAATTTGAGGAGTAACTTGAGAATTAGTTTATTATTTTTTCCCTTGGGTTAAAAAGACCTGCAATCATAAATTAATACGTGAAACCAAAGTTAGTTGTTGTGAATAGTTCGGCACTCTCACTCCTTAAGAGAGGTCAGGGTTTCAAGCATCGCTCTCGTATGAAATCACCATTTTGGCCAGCACTTTACTCCTTACGGGCCGACCCGGTGCGAGCGGGGATTAGTCTGAGTTGTGGTACGTGCTTAAAGGTGCCTCCCACAGTTGGAGCCAACTCAGGACCATCTCGTGGTTCAGACAAAAAAAAAAAAAAAAATTAATACGTGAACGGTGAAATTAGTTAAGTTTGAGCATCACATATATGTATGTTAGTATTTTACAGATTTTATGTTCATCAAATGAGTTTTGAAGAATTCGACATTAGTAAAGTGAAGCATATTTAGAATTGAATATCATATTTTCTTTTAAGAAGTTATAAAAATTGAGATTTGTCTACATTTTGACTTATTTCTAGTATGATTTGCATGACCATGTGCTATTAAATGCATGAGAGTTATTTAATAATGTGAAATAAATAAAACATATAAATAATCAAATGCATGACCATCCACGCCGTCGAAGTTTCTTTCGGGCGCATCTTCGTCATTCGAAAGGAAGTTAATTCCATTCATTTTCAAAAACCCCATGTTACCAAATTGGCCCTAGTGAGCAGTGATAAACAATCCTCGCGTCATAAAAAAAATGAGATGTCATTCTAAAGGACTTGGATATATGAGATTTAAACAAACAAACAAACAAACAAAGAAAAGAATAAATTAGCTGATTATTTTTATTCAAAACAAAAATATAAAAAGGAAACAATTAAGATTACAACTCTATTTTGTAGCACTTATACTACTAATTAGATACTTATCAAATAAGAAAAACAACATCACGTCTGTAATTTTTTGTTTTGTTTTGATCTCCTGAGGTTTACGTAAAAGTTCAAATGTGCCCACAATAATAATGAGTACACCATCACAATCTTATATCTTAATAAAACTAGAATGAAAATGAAAGAAAAACTCAAAATACGATGAATTATTAGGAGATTGATGGGTGAAGTAGAGGCACAACTAAAATAAAATTGGAAAGAAAATGAGGAACAAGTACAAAGAGGACACAAGAATTTACGTGATTCGGCTTTTAGTTTACGTTCACGGGTGAAGATAGAAGAAAAATATTTTACTAATGAAATGAAGATTACAAGTATTGTAATATTTTGACTTACTACTCAAAACCTCAATACAATCAATATTTCAAATCACTATAACAAAAGCACACTTTGAACTATCTGCTTCTCACTCTTAAGAGAAGAAATAAGCTAAAGAAAAAATGGGATGAATGCAAATGAGGTGAAGCGCCTCTTTTATAGCCAAAATTGGCTAATGTTCATGCAACATTTTATTTTATTTTCTTATTTCAACATTCGGTGCCATCCTTGAGTTTTCCTCTCAATTTTCAGTGCATCCAAAAAATTCAACTTGCTGCCGCATGCAATTTTGACAATCGTTAGGCATTGGTTGTCAAAAGTGAGTTTGCTCACCAATTTTGATAGCCACAAATTTTGACATTCTCCCACCTAAAGATTTGATTGCAATGCGAACTAATCATATCTCTGCACCATCCTTTCTGCTTCGCCATTGTTATGTTGCTTACGTCTTTGTTAGGCCACAAGAGGATCTACTCTATACAAACTTGTTAGCATTTATTGGCTTGGTCAAAACATCTACTGGGTTCTACTTGGTATGAATTTTCAGTAAATCCACACTTCGGTCTTCCACTACTTCATGAACGAAGTGATACTGTACCCGTATGTGCTTTGTCCTGAAATGAAAGGTTAGATTCCTTGCAATGTGCAAGACACTCTTACTGTCCCAAAACACATAAATTTTCTCTTGTTTGTTTTCGAGCTCCTCCAATAAACTTTGCATCCAAATAGCTTCCTTGCAAATTTATGTAGTTGCCATGTATTCTGCTACTGTAGTAGATAAAGCTACAACAATTTGCAGCTTGAAACCTAGCTTATAGCACCTATTGCAAGTGTAAACACATAGCCAATAGTTGATTTCCTTTATTAAGGTCTCCTACAAAATCTGAATCAATTTAGCCCCTGATAGTAAATTTTGATCTTTCGTAACATAATGCAACATCTGAGGTTTCTGTAATGTCTCTCAGAATCCTCTTCACAGTTTTCCAATGTTCTCTACCAAGATTCGCCATGTATCGACTGACTGCTCCCACTGCTTGTGTAATGTCTGGTCAAGTACATATCATAGCGAACATTAGACTTTTCATTGCTGATGCATACGGTACTCGAGACATTTCCTTCCTCTCTACTTCATTGCTAGGACACATACTTGAGGATAACTTAAAATTAATAAGAAGTGTGGTAGAAATTGTCTTACAATCTTGCATGTTGAACCGTCACAAGATTTTCTTCAAGTAATTCTTCTGAGAAAGCCAAATTTTCCTGTTATTTCTGTCTTGGTGAATCTGCATCCTTAGAATCTTGTTTGCTAGTCCTAAGTCCTTTATTTCAAACTCCTTATGCAACTGTGCCTTTAATTCTTGGACTCGATCTTTGTTGAGGCTTGCTACCAACATGTCATCCACATACAACAGTAAAATGATGGAATCATTATCCTCAAACCTCTTGTAATATGCATAATAGTGTAAACTAAGTCTGTTGTATCCAAGGCTCATGATGAAGGAATCAAATCTTTTATACCAACACCTCGGTGCCTATTTGAAATTGTATAGAGATTTTTACTTTCTGGAGTGGGAGTGTGGAGTGTAGATTCCTCCCACTCCAGTGTTTACTTACCATTTTTAAGGGAGGAGTGGGATTCCCACTCCCATGGGGGGAGGTGGGAGTGGGAATCCACTCCCCCCTCTACCCTTTTTACCCTCATAATTAAAATAAATAAATAATATTTAATAAAATAAATAATATCATATTTATTAAAAATAATAATTATAAACATATTTATTTTATTAAATTTAATAAATATAAATAAATAAATATTATATTTATCTAAATAATATTATTATATTATTTTATAAATTAAATTCATTAAAAATAATAATATCAAACATTAATTTTAATAAATATTAATTATTTATTTAATTAATAATAATAAATATTTTATTCTAACAAAATATTAATTTTATACTATATTATCAATAATAATGTTTCATTTGTGTTGCTATTATTAATAATTTTTATTCACATAATTTAAATTAAAATTAATTAAAAATTATGATTTACATAATTAAGAATATTAATAATTATTATTAATTTACAAATATAATAAAACATTTATTTTATTTTTTAAACATATTTTTTATTATTTTTTAATTACAAATTATAATTCTTTAAATAAGGGTAAAATTTTAATTTAAAACTATTTACTCCTAATCCAAGACAATGTAAACACATAAATTAGATTCTGGTTTCAATTCGATTCTCCCATTCCAATATAAGTAAATAACCTACTCCCACTCCCACTCCCACTCCATACTCCTAATCCTAGGATTCTCACTCCAATCCAAAATGTAAACGCTACCTTAGTGTCTTAGGTAAAGACCACTCCAACTGATCTGCTGAAACCCTTTCAGCTGACCCCATATGCCCCAGCTGATGTTTCTATAACTCTATCAACACTAACTCCAAATGACCCACATGATCATCCAAAGTGCAAATATAGACCAAGATGTCATCAAAGAAAACAATGACAACTTTCTTAAATATGGCTAAAATACCTTATTCATCAATGATAAAAAAGTGGTTGGCGTATTTATGAGCCCAAACAATATGACCAGAAATTCATAATGTCTCTCGTGAGTCTGAAATGTAGTCTTATGCACATTCTCTGGTCACATCCTAATCTGGTGATATCTCGACTTCAAATTTATCTTTGGAAATATCATCACCCCATGCAACTCATCCACCAACTCATCGACCATCAAAATAGGGAACTTGTCAAGCATCATTTCCTGTTTAGGGCTCGATAGTCAATGCAAAATCTCTGGCCCCTATTTTTTTTTACTAGCAAGATCAGTCTCGAAAACAGACTAACGTTCGATTGTATTATTTCGGCCTCCAATATTTCATTAGCTAGCCTCAACCTCATCATTTTATAACTAGGGATATGGGTATGGCCAGACACTAGTAGAGGAGGCCTTTTCCCTCAATACTATCACGTGCTCATGTTCTTGTTGCGGAGGTAAGCCACTGGGCATCTGAAAAAACCCCTCAAATCACTCCAACACCTGCTAAATCGATTCCGAAATTATCGTTGATGCCGCTGTCTATCCCTCTTTTTGGCTATACAGCTTCACTAAGAATCTTCGCCTCATACTTGAATCGCCCTTTTCATGGTTTTAAGTGATGTTCTTCCTCCACCACCTCAGTTACATCCAAATGGGGGTGTTTTGCCTCCATTACCTCTTCTTCCTTGGCTTATTCCTCGCATTCTTCCTCATCATACACAGCCAAGACCTGTAGTGATTTGCTTTACATCGATGCCTCGGTGAAAATTTCTCATTGCATCGAAAACACAACCCTTTGCCCACTTATCTTGAAAATCTGTGAGGCATTTGAAAGTCACCCTCAGTTGTGTCCTACTAACTCGATCCCTTTAGAAATCTCTCTATAACCCCACTACTTACATTTTTTTCTGGCCTCCCAATGGTATGCTTTGCAACTCTTGCTGAAAACCCAAGGTTTGGGTTTTCTGTCCTACGAATGGTGTGCTGTTTTAGTATAAAATCCAATTAAATTGCTCATATTATCCCATTCTTCTGTGTTCTTATCCTCAATCACTTGTGCCAACTCCATTGTCTGCCCTAACCCTCTCGGCCTTAGCAAGCGTAGCGCAGGTCAGATTTCCAACTTCATTTCCTTTATAAAATTCCCTTCTAATAACCCCTCTGTGATTCCCCCTTGGTGCCCTGAAAGCAACTTAAACTTCTCGCTATACTCCATGACTATTCTCTCCTTGGTCAAGGAAAAAACTGTTCATGCAAATCTCTCTCTTGTGTGGCCTAAAACCTCTCTAACAACTGGTTCCTAAATTCACCCCATGATCTCAATGGTTGTCGTAGTTGTTCTCACCACTGAAACCACGCAAGGGCCTTTCCTTTGAAGTATAAAGTTGTTGCCATTAGTTTTTTCTTTTGTGAGATTCCATTGATGGTGAAATAGTGCTCTACCTTATACACTTATCCATAAACATCCTCACCTTCGAAAATGGGCATTTTCAATTTTCTGACCCTAGAATATGCCCAAACTGAGTCTGCCCTACCCAATTTCGACTTAATTTCGAGCCAACCTCTCGAATCTAGCCTACCTAGGCTGTGCATCACCCTTAAACGCTGTTGAATGGCCAAGCTCGGTCACACCTGACTACTGCACACCCTATTTTGGTGCTGAGACGCTGATTCCTAACCTTAAGTCGTCTCCTTCAGTCACGTAACCCTCAGATCCACCACCTCTAGCTGCGACTTAGCTTCCTTTGCCGAACCCGATGTCTGGAAAGGCTACCCCAGGCTGCGAGTCCCTTGGGTCGACCTCCCGCCACCAAATTTATTGTGACCCATCGCCTCTGGCTGTATGAGGTTGGTGGTTTTCAGCCCTCTGCACCGCCGCTAACCATGGGTCTCGTACCATCATATCCTTTTCTCGCCACATTGCCGTGGTCAATCGATACTGTTAGTGGTGGGTTGAGGTGGGGTTCCGTCAATTTCAGCAACATGGCTTCAAGGGATGAAAATTGTTGTTCAACGGTGTTAAATAGCTCGTCAATGGTGGCCTTGAGCGATCCAACTTCCGGTTTGAATTTCTTTTCAAGTACGTCCACCTTTTTCACTGCTATTGCCCTAGCATTTTTGTTCTGATACCACTTTAATAAGTGTTGTAATAGATTCAAATGCTATTAGTGTCAATGTTCAATTGTACACAATAAGTAATATAATGATAAGTATTCAAGATAATCTCCACAGGGATTGATATTATTAGATTTGCTACAGCACTCTCAACAATGCAGTTTTGCTTAAATTGAAAATAAAACAAATAATAAAACTAGTAACTTAATTAATTAAAATAAAATGTAATAAATAAAAAATGCAATAAAGTAAATTCTCACGTCACACACAAGGACAAAGTCAATGGGAATAGAGTAGTTGAGTGATTAAACTCTCTTAATGGTTTTGACTATTTCTTCTAATTTTAGGTTTAGTTGCTACAACATCTACTACAGCACTAGGCAGAATCTTATGTATCCTCAGCTGTCTTACATCTATATGTAACCTAAGAGTGATCGATTATTATACTAACATAAGATATAACATTACACGCTTAGATTTTAATTACCCTACAAAGTGAATCCCTATGTCTAATTCATCACTAATTTTAGATTAAGTATGAACCTTTTGGAATTAAGCAAAACACAACTCAGGAAACCCAATCTAAAACCAAGTATTGCTTTGATATTCAACTAAGATAGGCTCTTTTGTGGTTTTCACTTAACTAGTATCATTAAATGAGTGGTTAGCCGAAATAATGAATAGAAATAAGTATTAGCAAAACAAAGCGCTATATCAAACATGTAGCAACACATGTAATCAATCAATGAACCATTAAGATTGTTTATCACTCAACCACAAATAAATTTAGTTCATGTTTTGCGAAAGAAAAATAAATAAAAGAGTTTTAGCCATCAAATACATCCCCATAATTAAAGAATAAACGAGAAAAAAAGAAGAAGCACTAGTCTCCTGATTGATCTCTGTAATTTTCTCCTCTGATGCAACCTTAAATCTTGCTCTTGAATTCTGTTTTACTGTTGTTTCTTTTCGATTTTTGTTCTTAGTTGAGGCCCTCTTCTTCTCTTGCTTGTGTGGTCCTCTTATAGTTGAGAATTAGGGCAACCGGAAGTCTAGAGCCCGTATCTTCCAATTTTGAAAACTCTAGATCGCAATTTTCTAAGTATCTCGCATGAAATTTCTATGTCAATGCTCTAGGATTGCTACAATAACGCTACAACATCTGCACTATTTCAGACTTGTTTCAATTCTTGTGTAGCCAAGTTCTTTTCTCATTTTTCCAAGCTTATTGCAGCAGCATTTATTCCTTGAAATTTGAGCTTCCGGTCACTGACAATTATGCATGAGATTTAAGCACACAAATTATTCTAAATTAAACAAAAATTGATTAAAGATAAACTAAAATAGATGCTTATGCAAAAAATAACTAAAATGCAATGAAAACATGTCATTTGCTCTCTAAGTAATCATGATTTAAGTATAAAAGTGTCATGATAACTCTCATTTTATAGAGTTATCATACCCGCCAACGTAAACCATTACTTGTCCTCAAGTAATGACAACAATACTCACACTTCAATCATACAATCTTGCAGTAAATAACTTAGCTCTGTTATTAAGTTTGCAAGGATTTTTCAAACCTCAAATCACATTTTTAATCATGCAAAATTGCCATAGTAGTTCAGTTCTAGACTTAGGCCTCATTTTATCCAAAGTGTATGTGTGCCAATTTGATCAAATTATGGGGATGCTACAACATTGCACAAATGTTATATACACTTTAGAGGTAGAACACAAGTACATTCATACATGAGGGAGCAGAAGCCACAAACAAAGTTCAAATTGTGCTATAGCAATTTTTTTTTAGCATATCAATCAAATTCTCTTCAATGTATCATTGATTTTTCATGTGAATGTCTATCACTTTTGGTGATGACACCCGATTACTCAACCAATGCACAGATTAGAGTTGCTGCAGCACTGCTCAAAACATGGTCTTATCTAAAGATACCTTTAACTCAAGGCTGAACATGGGGCTCATGAACAGAGCTGGTTACTCACTATCCTAGATAGAGAACCTTATTTCTTTATTTTCTTCTTTTTTTTTTTTTATTGTTGCTACAACAATGCTCATAGTTCTTGTTGCCTTTGGACTCAAGTCTGCGTATAGGATACTACTTAAGCCATTGGAGCAGAATTTATTTAATAGAAAGCATAGTTCAAAAAAATATTTTCCCCCCATAAAACTCAACCAAAGCCTAAGTGTTGGGACAAAATTTCAACCTCCATCTATAAATTATCCTTACTTGGCAATTCACGAATATTGAATAACACTCAATTTATCTTCATTAGGTTTTCCAATCCATATACAAATAATAGATAAAAGAGCTTCACACAACACACAACACATACACATGCACTCACAAACACATTACCCCATAACACAACTCTCCTAAACTTGATAGGTGCTATGTCCTCAGAAATATACAAAATAAAACCAAAACAAACATGCATGTATTAGCTAGCCAGAAATGCAAATTGAACAATCAAAATAAATAAATAAAAGAAAACTTTCAGATGTTGAAAAAAAATTAAAATAGGCTGGCAGGGGATACTGCCCTATTATTGGATATTTTGCTACAACAGTTGCTGGAAAAAGTTCACTTTTTTTAGTTGCACTTCTCAGGCATCATTGGGTGAACCTTGTGGTATAACAGCGAGATTTTCTCGCTCGAAGTTGGACTAATTGGTGGTGTTCTAGCAGGTTTAGTAGCTTTGGGCTAAGTGGGTCTTGTTCGCTTATGCTCTGGCTTTCCAGCAGGGGATACTACTATATTATTGGATATTTTGCAGCAGCAGTTGCTAGAAAAGGTTCACTTCTTTTTAGTTACACTTCTCAACTTCATTGGGTGACCTTGTGGTATGACAACGAGATTTTTTGGATCGGAGTTGGACTGATTGGTGGTGTTCTAGTAGGTTTAGTAGCTTTGGGCTGAGTGGGTCTTATTCGCTTATGCTCTAGCTTTCCTGATGCTGCAGCACCTCAAGAGGTTTGTGCCCGTTTGCGTTTGTTGGATACCTTGGGAGCTGTGGCAGGAGATTTGATTTACTGTGTTGCAGCTGGAGTAGGTTTTGCTGCAGTAGGTTCCTCAGTAGTGATACTAGCAATGAGGTCCCTTAGAGGGCTTCTTGCTTCCTCTGTTTGAGTGATTCTGGTAATTGCTTGCTCTATAGCTGCATCCACGTCCTCCTCCTAATCTGACTCCGACTCATCTTCCTCCAACATCTTCTCTTTGTCATTACGTAAAAAAGTTACCTTTGGGAGGTCTTCCTTTTTATCCTTCTCTATTGTATCTTTTTTTTTTATTTAAATTCTTCATATTTTTCATCTTCTGCTTCTGTTTCTGCTTCAACATCCTTTACTTCTTTTTGCTCTGGTTGGTAATCGTCCTCAGACTCTCATTCCCTCTCTTTTCTTACTGCAGCATCTTCACTTGCCTCTACTGCAATTCCTGCTTCTGCCTCTCTAAATTTGAACTACTGCAACAGTAAATCTGGGAAGTCTGCATATTTCCTCTTTATATACAGAGCAAATTGGTGCTTTTGGGGCTCCAAATGCTCACAAAAATTGTGCGTTGATCTTACTATAGCATGTTGGGATAAAACTTCTTTACAACCGGGACGACTGGGTTTTGAGGGTGAGAACAAAATTTTAGCCATCCCCGCCTTGCTACGGTAGTATGGATGCTGCTCATTACACCCGTGGGTTGTGTGGGGGAATATAAAACCCTTTTCCTATAAAATCTTTATTGGCTCTAGAAATTCTTCAAATCTATCCTTATCTTTGTAGCTTTGGAAGTGTGAAGGATTCTTTAGTCGAGCAGTTGTCTTCTTGTACCTCATCATTGCTACAATAATTTGAACAGACTTGTTTGGTGTTGAGTGTTAGAAAATGCATATTTATAGAGGAGAAAACCGTCATTTTACATTTCAAGTCTTACTAACAACCCTTACTTTTATGTATTTAACCTACTTGTGATTTAATTACATGTGTTTTATTTTAATTAAGTATTTTATGTATTTTAGGGGCATTATAGTCATTTCACAATAAACGAGAAATCAGATGGCAAAACGGACATCACTTTTGAACTCAGGACGGTCGAAAACCTTAGGAGGAGCATAAAAGGAAAAATGGCACTGTTCACATGTACGGTACTATTCACGTGTACGGTACTGTATACGTTACTGTTCACATAGACGGACCGATGACGTGGCATTGACTGATGAGGTGTCACGATCCTGTTGGACTAAAATTCTTATATACTGTTGATGGTGACGTGGCAGCATATCAGTGGACGAAAAATCTCACATACGATGCATGCATCACACAGGATTATTTTCAACCAAACCGCGTTACTGTTCATCCGGGTCAAACCACATTACTGTTCAAAGTCGAGTCAAACCGTGTTACTGTTCATCCACGTGGTCAAACTGTGGACTGTTGACTGATGACGTGGCGCAATCCTGAGCGTCCAAACTGTTTTTAATCCGATGGCCATGATTTACTCCATGTATCTATAAAAAGGGGGCCTCTCCCCCCTAATTTGATATCTCTGAATCCATTTTTAGACTCTATTTTCTGTAATTCCCTCTCCATCTTGTATTTTCTTCGTATTTTAATAAATTCCCATTTTGCCCCTAATTCAATTATGAGTGACTAATTTTCTTTCAAGCTTGGGTTAAAGGTGAAGTCTCAACATGTGTCATGGGCTTAATTTGGTAAATTTATTTTCTCTTCCCCTCTAGTTTTTGTGGATGTTTTGACTTTTCGTCGACAAATAATACTAATCTTGTCTAGTACCGCCTTGGTTTCACCGGCCCTCTAGTACAAGGTTATTATTATTTGGCACGATAAGCCCTTAGCACCATATTGATTAGAGCATGGTTCATGAGGTGTGGATTCCCCCCTCATGATTTAATTGGTATTAATACGGATTATTTAGCCCATGATGCATGTTGATACAGATCCAGATACCCAAGTACATCATTTCAATATAATTCTCGTCAATTTATTCTCGCCATTTCAATACCAATTTTAGAATCTATTCTCGCCATTTCAATTCCAATTTTAGAATTTATTATCGCCATTTTAATTTAATTATTAGCATATTCCAAATCATTTCCACCATAAATCCAACTACCCATTTACAAAATTAATTCTATATATAATTAAAATCCACCTCCTCGTGGGATCGACACTCGTCACCATTAGTCTATACTACAATAGATTCGTGCGTTTGCGAGTACATTAAAATTTGCACAACAAGTTTTTGGCGCCGTTGCCGGGGAGGTAAGTAATTTTAATTCATAGAATTGTTTTCTTGTATTTTATTTTTTTATTAAAGAAAAAAAAAGAGTGAATTTACATTTTGAGTTAAGAATTTTATTTTATTTTTCTCTTCTTTAAAATTCTGTAATTTAATTTTCAATTTATTTTTTCTTTGTAATTTTTTTTATTAATTTACTTTTAGTTAATTTATTTCACGTATTTGTTTAAGTGCGTTTTTATAGAAAGGTTGTAACAGCGCAATAAGGTTAGTATCGTAATTTCTCTTTCTTCTTTATTTTTATTTGTTTTGTTCTCATCTTTATTTTTGTTTTATTTGTTTTGCATGCATGGTCGTAGGTCATTATTTCCTAATCTTGAACCTATAGACTTTGAATTAGAAAAAACACTTCGCACACACAAACAAGTAAAAAATAAAATGGATTTGCAACCACAGGAGAGGCCATTTAAAGATTATTTCAGTCCTTTAGCAAATTTGAGCACATCATGTATAAGATACCCAAATGTAGCTGCTAGGAGCTTTGAATTAAAACCTAGTGTGCTAAATTGTCTCCCCACATTTTATGGCCTAGAAAATGAGGACCCATATAATCATCTGAATGATTTTCATGCCATTTGTCAAACTTTTAAATATGAAAATTTTTCAGACGATGATGTTAAACTCAGATTATTCCCATTTTCTTTAAAGGATAGAGCTCGTTCATGGCTTAATACATTGCCTGCCAATAGCATTGCATCATAGGAACAAATGATAACTAAATTTTTGAATAAATATTTCCCAGTGCATAAAACCAATGCTATTCGCAGGGAAATTTCAGAGTTTACACAGAGAGAGGACGAGCAATTTTTCGAAACATGGGAGCGATTCAATGGGCTACTCTTGAAGTGTCAACATCATGGGTATGAGAAATGGCACCAATGCCAATACTTTTTGGAGGGATTATTGCCGAATGTGCAAGAATGGCTAATGGCAACGAGTGGAGGAGAGCTAATGTCAAAAAGTGCATCAGAGATTTGGGAATTTTTCCAGCAACATGCAGATAATTCCAAACAACGGAGTCGATCACTCAGGACTACTAGAAGAATTAAGGGAGTAAATGAGGTTCACATTGGCGAGTCAACTTCGAGAATCAAAGAAGTCAAGGAGATGGTTGAAGGTCTTGCTCGACAAATAGCATCGTTATCGACTGCTAAATCAATAGAACCACATGACCATGACTCATACTCAGATCAAGCCAATGCCATAGGTGTAATGAGAAAGCCATCAAATTACAACCCATACTCCAACACATATAACCCTGGATGGAGAGATCACCCCAATTTTTCATGGTCTCAAGGACTCCAATAGAATGGACCAGCAGCTCCAGCTCCACCAATGCAACCAATTCCTCAAATTTCTCAAGCCTCTCAGCCCCCATTTAGACCATACAATCAGAACCAGAACTACTCCCAACCCAGACCATGGGAGGATGCATTCCAAAATTTCAAGAATGTTACTCACTCCAACGATTGAGCAACAAAACCGCACCATTGATGGACTACGAAATGAGTTGAGAGCATGCTTCAATTCACAAGCTCAATCAGTTTCAAGCCTTGAGAAGATGGTGGGACAGCTTGCTTCTTCAGTTCAGACCTTGGCAATGACTATTGAGAAAGGTAAGTTTCCAAGTCAATCAGTGCCTAATCCTAAAGGAGTACATGAAGCAAGTACCAGTTCACCACAACAGCATGGAGAGGTCAAAGCAGTAATGACCTTGCGAAAAGGAAAAGAAGTCGACAACAAAGTGGAGATGCTAGTGACAAAAGAAAATCAAATTGTTCCTGTGAGTGTTGAGGACTCATCACCGGAGGAGAAAGAAGAAACCAACCCACGAGAATATGTTCCGAAAGCTCCATTTCCTCAGCGGTTAGCTAAAAGCAAGAAGGAAAAATCCACAGGTGAGATTCTTGAAATCTTCAAACAGGTAAGTGTTAACATCCCTTTGCTTGATGCTATTAAACAAGTTTCATCTTATGCGAAGTTTCTTAAAGACCTTTGTACTAAAAAGAGAAATATGCATGTTCAAAAGAAGGCATTTTTAACAGAAAACGTTAGTTCTATACTCCAACATAAAATTCCTTTAAAATGCAAAGACCCAGGCTCCCCCACTATCTCATGTAGTATAGGGAACCACAAAATTGAGAATGCTTTGTTGGATTTAGGAGCTAGTGTAAATTTGTTGCCTTATTCAGTGTTTGTGAAACTTGGACTTGGAGAATTACACCCAACTCCAGTGGTGTTACAACTCGCAGATCGGTCCACGAAAATACCTCGTGGTATTGTGGAGGACGTGCTTATCCAGGTAGACAAGTTTTATTTTCCTGTTGATTTCATTGTAATTGACACTCAACCAATACAGGATTCAAGGAAGCACATCCCCATTATTCTAGGCCGACCTTTCTTGGCAACTGTGGATGCTCACATTCAATGCAGGACTGGAAATATGCAGTTGTCCTTCGGCAACATGACTATGGAGCTAAACATTTTCAACATTGCCAAACAACCTCACAGTGCAGATGATGGAATTGTTGATGTGGATTTAATTGAAGCATTAGTTGATGATACTTTTGTTTCAAACCTTAGTGATGATCCTTTACAAACATGTTTAACTCACTTTGGTTTGGATTTTGATATTGACAGATCAGTCGATGAGGTCAACGCCCTACTTGACTCCGCACCATCCTTAGACACTAATAAATGGAAGTCAAGAGTTGAGCAACTAGCACCATCAGAGAAGCAACTCATTCCATCATCAGAATCACCACCGAAACTCGAGCTCAAACCATTGCCCAACACTCTGGAACATGCATTTTTGGGAGAAGAAAGTATTCTGCCGGTAATCATCTCATCATCCCTAAATGACGAACAAAAAGGTAAGTTGTTGGATGTTTTGAAAAAGCACAAAGGGGCATTAGGATGGACCATAGTAGACATAAAATGTATAAACCCAGTAGACTGCATACATTACATTCACCTTGATAAAAATGCTAAATCTACTAGGGAAATGCAACGTCGATTAAATCCTAATATGAAAGAAGTTGTTAGAACATAAGTCCTTAAGCTATTAGATGCTGGTATCATTTACCCAATTTCTGATAGTTCATGGGTCAGTCATGTACAAGTTGTCCCTAAAAAGTCAGGAGTCACAGTAGTTACCAATGCTGATAATGAATTGATACCCACTAGAGTGACTACATGATGGCGTGTATGCATTGATTATAGAAAATTGAATTCTGTCACACGTAAAGACCATTTTCCTTTACCATTTATTGATCAAATGCTTGATAGATTAGCAGGCCATGAATTTTATTGCTTTCTAGATGGCTACTTAGGATATAATCAGATTCCCATAGCACCAAAAGATCAAGAGAAAACCGCTTTCACTTGCCCTTTTGGCACTTTTGCATATAGGAGAATGCCATTTGGATTATGCAATGCACCTGCCACATTTCAACGATGCATGTTGAGCATTTTTTCTGATATGGTTGAACGATTCCTTGAAGTCTTTATGGATGATTTTTCTGTCTTTGGTGACTCGTTTGATCAATGTTTACATCATCTAACACTAGTTCTGCAGAGATGTATTGAGAAGAACTTGATCTTAAATTGGGAAAAATGCCATTTTATGGTAAAACAAGGTATTGTTCTCGGTCACATCATTTCGAGCAAAGGTATTGAGGTTGACAAAGCCAAGGTGGATCTCATTTCTAATCTTCCTCCACCCAAAACAGTCAGAGAAGTAAGATCTTTCCTTGGGCATGCTGGTTTCTATAGACGTTTCATTAAAGATTTTAGCAAAGTTTCTAGACCCTTATGCAATTTACTTGCTAAGGATGTACCTTTTATCTTTAATGATTCATGTCTTATGGCGTTTGAAAAATTAAAACAGTTGTTGACATCATCACCCATCATTCAGGCCCCGAACTGGAGCTTAACATTTGAACTCATGTGTGATGCATCTGATTGTGCAGTAGGAGCAGTATTAGGACAAAGAGTTGATCGAATTCCCCATGTTATTTATTATGCTAGTATGACATTGAATGATGCACAGTTGAACTATTCAACTACTGAAAAAGAAATGCTAGCAGTAGTGTTTGCATTGGAAAAATTTCGATCATATCTCATTGGTTGTAAAATAATTATATTCACGGATCATGCTGCTCTTAAATATCTTCTCACAAAGAAAGATGCAAAAGCCAGACTAATTCGTTGGGTGTTACTTTTGCAGGAGTTTGACTTGGAATTCAAAGATAAGAAAGACACAGAGAATGTTGTGGCGGACCAACTCTCTCGTCTCCATTTTGACACAATTACAGAATCATTACCATTGAATGAGTCATTTCCAGATGAACAATTAATGAATGTGGAAGTATTACCTTGGTATGCTGATATAGTTAATTATCTTGTTACATGTAAACTTCCAGAGTATTGGACCAAGCAAGACAAGGCTAAATTCTTTGCAGAAATAAAGAATTTCTTTTGGGATGACCCGTATTTGTTCAAGTATTGTGCAGACCAAATTGTTAGACGATGTGTCCCAGAAAGTGAAATTCAAAATATCCTTTCATTCTGCCATGAACAAGTTTGTGGAGGACATTTTAGTGCTAAAAAAACAGCGACTAAAGTTTTACAATGTGGTTTCTATTGGCCAACTATATTTCGAGACGCTTACACTTTCTGTTCTTCATGTGATAGGTGTCAACGAATGGGAAGCATTACGCGAACGAATATGATGCCACTAAATCCAATTTTAGTGGTTGAGATTTTTGACGTATGGGGTATCGACTTCATGGGACCATTTCCCCCTTCTTTTGGCCATCAATACATATTGGTTGCAGTTGACTACGTATCCAGATGGGTAGAAGCAATTCCATGCAGAACTAATGATCACAAAGTGGTGATAGGATTTTTGAAAAGCAATATTGTTTCACGCTTTGGATTCCCTCGAGCGATAATCAGTGATGGTGGTGCCCACTTTTGTAACAAAGCATTCAAAGCTCTTTTGACAAAGTATTCAATCACACACAAAGTGGCAACTCCGTATCATCCGCAAACCAGTGGCCAAGTTGAGATATTCAATCGAGAAATAAAGCACATATTAGAAAAAACGGTGAGGCCAGACAGAAAAGATTGGTCATTAAGACTTGATGATGCCTTATGGGCATATAGAACGGCTTTCAAGACCCCGATTGGGATGTCACCCTACAGGCTAGTGTATGGAAAAGCTTGCCACCTACCTGTGGAACTCGAGCATCGTGCATATTGGGCCATCAAGAAATTCAATTTTGACATGCAGCAAGCCAGCTCAGAAAGAAGATTACAACTGGTAGAACTTGAAGAAATTCGCAATAACGCATACGAAAATGCCAAGATTTACAAGCAACGAATGAAAGTCTTCCATGACAAGCAAATTATGAGAAAATCTTTCACTCCAGGTCAGAAAGTGCTTTTATTCAATTCTCGCTTGCACCTATTCCCAGGTAAGTTACGCTCTCGTTGGTCTGGCCCATTTATTGTTCATACTGTTTTTTCACATGGGGCAATTGAAATTAAGGACCCAAAGAACGGTGTCACGTTTAAAGTTAATGGTCAAAGATTAAAGCCATATCTAGAGTACCAACCACATAGAGAAGACATCGAAATAAATTTGAGTGACCCACCAAATTTGAATTGATTTTTTTTTTCTTCTTTCTTTTCGTTGATTTGATTTTTTTTTCTTTCTTTATATTATTCTTCTGCTAATTGAAATTATTTTTGCATAAGTGTGTTTGTTTAACTATTCAGTTTTCTTTTATCATTTTTAATCATGAGTACCTTACTTAGACCGTTCCTATTGAACATTCTTAAACCACTTCAACGTGTCAAAACTCATCTCAAACGGCAGATTCAATTTTGTAAAACATATCGCATTTGGGCTCTACAGCCACCAGAGTTAGTAGCCTATGTTGTGAAATATAAGTGTGCAACCCAAGAGGGGGGGTGAATTGGAAATTTAAAAATTATCCTAGCAAATCCACACAACAAGCAATCTAATGTCTTAATAGAAATTGAAAGCAATAAGTTTAATAAAGGCACAATAATTAAAAGAGTAAGGGAAGAGAAAAACGAACACAATGATTTTTACGTGGTTCGGCTATCCCCGCCTACGTCCACGCCTCCAAGCACACCAGGCTTGAGGATTTCACTATCCAAGCCTTTCCAAGGCTTCAACAATTACAATTGACTTCGAGGTGTCAATAAACCTTTACAACAAAGAGATTATCTCCCAATCTCTTCACTCAAGTGTCTCACACACTCAAACTCTTACAAATGAAATGAAGAAATGAAAGTTACAATCAAACTCACTCAATGAGTAGATATTCAAAGATGAAGAACAATGAATGATTCAATGTTTTGTGTTTTGCAAGTTGTAAGCTCAAGATATCATGTGCGCCTTTTGTTTTTGCTTGTTGGAGAGTGTTGGAGAGCTTCAAAATGAGTTGGATTTGAGTTCTTATAGCTTGAGCTCGAAAACTAGCCGTTATTCACATTCTGGGCTATCCGGTTTGCCGTTTAATGGAATCCGGTAAGCCGGATTTATGTTACCGTTAAGGCAAAATTCAAAATTTTGCATAACCGGCTTGCCGGATTCGGAATCCGGTAAGCCGTTTTCGTTCTGGATGCTTGCTGCCCAAATTCGGTTTGCCGTTTATCAGTATCCGGTAAGCCGCTTGCTACAGTAACCTGCTACAGTAAATTTTTTCCCATATTATCATTTAAACCCCAAAACTTTATAAAAACTGTAGTATGACCCAAAACGTTATGAAACTTTGCAAATAGGTCCAATTTCAGAATTTTTAAGTAAAGCTTCATTAATCCCAAAACTTTTTGAAATTATGACTTTGCCCAAACTTTGTGAAATTATATAATGACCCCAAAAATATTTAAATAATTTCAAATAAGTCCAAATCCGAAACTTTAAAAACATTATCAAAGCTTTTAAAATACATGTGGTTTGTTATCATCAAAATCAATATTTATAGCCATATAGGCTAACATGTTGAGGGTTTAGAAAGCCAACTCAGAGACATTGAGAGAAGTGTTTACGACATCTAGTTGGAGCTTGAGGTAAATTCAATAAGAGGACGATTTTAATTTTCTTTATGTGTTTTAATTTGTTTTTCTGTTTGTGTGCTTTAGTTTGTTACCCCAGTGAAGTGGCGGATAACGGTACTCTGTGACAATCAAGTTGGTTACTTCAATTTCCCATAATAACTGATATTCTGAGGCGAAGGTATGGACAGAAACGAGATTCTAGCAAAGCTTCACAAGCGATTCCCTTCACTTCCTCAGAATGCCCTCCTTACGATCTATAAAGTTCGGTCCGAACGCATGCGATTGCTCATAAGGAATAACATACCTGCTGATATTCATTGGTTAATTGAGGTGAAAGTACGATCGGCAGGTGAGTTACCTCCAAAATTTATTGCATACATGCCTGGTTGTGGTAAAGGAAATTATGCAAGAAAACGACGAGCTCGAAGAATTTCTGTTGCTTGTCATAAGTGTGCCAGAATGAGTTGCAATAAAAACTCATGTTCTTTAGGAATGATGTCTGATAACAGGGAAGATAAGATTCAATTCATTAGGGATGGCTTGAATAAGGAGTCATTGGATGATATCCTTTTGTCTCTTAAAACGCGTCCCAGTGGATACGTGCAAGGAGCGATTCTCCAATTATGGCCATTATTCCAGAAAGAGCATGCACGATATAGTCTCGGGAATCTGACTATAAACGACCTTGTTTGCCAGTTTATAAGAAAACTGGATGGGAAGCCTATCCTCGACCCATAGAGGGCGTTCAAGCCGTTTCTAGACGTAAAACCAGAGGAAGATGTAAGCCACAGTCGCAACTACCTGTAAATATCCTTTTACTTTACTGTTATTTTATTTCACTATTGTTTTATTGTGCGCATTATTGTCTTTAATAATTTTATTACTGTTTGCTTTTTCCTTATTACTGTTTGCTTTTTCCTTTTTACTGTTTTCTTTTTTACTAGCGAGCCACGTGCTTTACGCGTTATTTGACACTGACATATTACCTCATACACAACCATGACCCACTATCACCAAGACTCTTAAATGTGATTTCTTTTTTGTCAAGCACTCACAAATTATTTTTGAGAAGTATCACAATGTCAGCTACTCCCAATAGACAATTCAAGAATATTTGTGTGCTTTCTGGATTTACATATGGCAAACATAAAGAGTTCGTTGAGGCAGCCATAGATCTTGGTCGAAGCATAGCAGCGAGAAAATTACACTTGGTGTATGGAGGAGGTAATCGAGGGTTATCAAAAATGGTCTCAGAAGCAGCTTTTATCAGAGGAAGTCAAGTGTTAGACATCATCCCAAGAGTCTTAAAACCATTGGGCAGTTCGTCTGACTCATCAACTGGAGAAGAGTTAGTCGTCTCAGGTATGTAAGAAAGAATAACTGAAATGCTTAATCATGCTGATGCTTTTATTTTCCTTCCAGGAGATTTTGCAACACTAGAGGCACTTATCACGCTAGCATCTTGGGCCCATCTACACATCCACCAAAAACCCATTGGTTTGTTAAATGTCAATAACTTTTATGATGGCTTTATCGCATTTTTTAACCATGTAATAAAAAACTATTTCATTCATTCTAATATGAAAAAACTTTTTATTTGTGCTCACACTGCTAATGAGCTACTTGATCTGTTACAAGCTTATAGACCGGAGCCAGACCCCTGGACCTTTGTGTTGGAGCGTCCAAATAATGATGGTAACAGTAGCAGCAGTAAGAAGTACAAATTAGATTTAACTCTCCGCCTGTAAATATTTTTTTCTGTGTTGCACCACCCAGGTGATGTCTTCTAAACTCTACTTCTTTCATTTCAAACATTGAGGATAATGTTTCGTTCTGGTTGGGGGGAGGGAATAGTCGACAATTGTGGAATTTTGGTTAAGTTTTTACTAATTTTTTGTTGTAGAAACTAACTGTTGCTAACTTTTTGTGTTGAAGATGGCTGAATATGGAGTGTAGTGACTCTAGAAACGCATCTTCATCGTTTAAAAAAAATTAAAAAAAAAACTTTAAAAAAAATTCAGACATTTTCTTTTTCTTTATTATGTGTTTATGTTTATTTTTCTTCTTTTTAATTTCTCCTCTATAAATATACATTTTCCAACTTTTGAGTCGAAGATGGCTGAATATGGAGTGTAGTTCCTCTAGAAACGCATCTTCTTTAAAAAAAATAAAAAATCATTTTCGTTTTCTATCATTTTACGTGTAACTTTTCTAATTAGTTTTTATGCATCATTTTCTCATTTCTGCATGCATATTTTCCTTTCATGTTTAGAATAAGTTGGGGGGTAGAATGTTGTTTAAAAAAAAAAATTGTGTGATTTATTTTAACATTGGGTGACATGATTAATTTTAAATTTTAGTATTTGTATTATCTTTGGTCTTAAGTGATGTTACATTATGTTTGCTACTCTACATGTTGATGTCGGAGACATATATGAGTTGCTTGAAGGAATGAACATGTCATAATAAATACCAAGTGAGTTTTTGAGCCTATCATTTTTCTTGGAGAGTAACCCTTTTGCCCATTCTTTATATAGCTTAACAGTTTATTATTGTATACACGATCTCTAGATTTCTTTTGCGTTAACCCTTAATAAAAAAAAAAGAAAAAAAAGTGTGTTGCTATATTTGGAAGCCCATCTAACTAGTAGATATGGAAGGTTATTTAGAGCCCTAAAAGACGATGGAAATACCATCTTTGATCCGTTTGAGCCTTTCTAGCCATCCCTTTTATTAAATATCCATAGTTAACCCTTTTGAGCCTTAAAAAAAAAAACATTTTCTTTGTCAACTTATCATCTTGACCCACTCCGATTTGGAGTATTACTCGATATCTTATAAGTTCCATCACCTATTTATGTTTGAGAAAATGTAAATAATTATGTTGTTCAGTGAAGTTATACAAAAAAAAAAAGTAAAAAAAAAAACAACAAAACAAAAGTTGTTGTTTCAAAAGAATAAAAATAACAATAATAGGTGAAATCCACCTTGCAACTTTCAAAAAAAAAAAAATTCTCTGCATTTTTCTCAAACATACACTTTGTTTTCCTTATTTCCTTTCTTTGTTAACCATGTCCCTAGCCTACGTTACATCCTAATAAAAGTCCTTCTTGATTTTAGGGAACTATAATCTGAAGTAGAAGCTAGTTATATGGCCTAAAAAGATGGAGTGGTGCATATAAAAAAAATAAATAAATAAATTGGGTTGACTAACAATTTTTATTTGACTTGAGATCGTATTATTTTTAAGCTGAGGGCATATTTATTTCATCTTGGTGAGAGCATGTGATATCACTTCTTCATTATTTTCTCTCAATTACCATTCATTGGAGTGACTATATTTATTGGGTTTAATTTCTTTGTGAGAGTGTCACTACTTCCAGTGAGATTTTGGGGTTTGACATGTCATTCTTGAAAGTAGCTATAACAAAGTCTACTGGGCTGATTCATGTGGATGGTTGATGTGGGTGTGATGTTACTTTAGACTGGAGATAATGCTTATATTTTTATTTGATTGCTATCATTAATCTGATTGAATAAACACGAGTGTTTCTAAATTTAAAAAAAAAATCATTTTGAATTTGAATTTTATTTTCGCTTCATTTGCTAGGGACTAGCAATAAGCTGGTTGGGGGGTGTGTTGAGTGTTAGAAAATGCATATTTATAGAGGAGAAAACCGTCATTTTACATTTCAAGTCTTACTAACAACCCTTACTTTTATGTATTTAACCTACTTGTGATTTAATTACATGTGTTTTATTTTAATTAAGTATTTTATGTATTTTAGGGGCATTATAGTCATTTCACAATAAACGAGAAATCAGATGGCAAAACGGACATCACTTTTGAACTCAGGACGGTCGAAAACCTTAGGAGGAGCATAAAAGGAAAAATGGCACTGTTCACATGTACGGTACTATTCACGTGTACGGTACTGTATACGTTACTGTTCACATAGACGGACCGATGACGTGGCATTGACTGATGAGGTGTCACGATCCTGTTGGACTAAAATTCTTATATACTGTTGATGGTGACGTGGCAGCATATCAGTGGACGAAAAATCTCACATACGATGCATGCATCACACAAGATTATTTTCAACCAAACCGCGTTACTGTTCATCCGGGTCAAACCACATTACTGTTCAAAGTCGGGTCAAACCGTGTTACTGTTCATCCGCGTGGTCAAACCGTGGACTGTTGACTGATGACGTAGCGCAATCCTGAGCGTCCAAACTGTTTTTAATCCGATGGCCATGATTTACTCCATGTATCTCTAAAAAGGGGGCCTCTCCCCCCTAATTTGATATCTCTGAATCCATTTTTGGACTCTATTTTCTGTAATTCCCTCTCCATCTTGTATTTTCTTCATATTTTAATAAATTCCCATTTTGCCCCTAGTTCAATTATGAGTGGCTAATTTTCTTTCAAGCTTGGGTTGAAGGTGAAGTCTCAACATGTGTCATGGGCTTAATTTGGTAAATTTATTTTCTCTTCCCCTCTAGTTTTTGTGGATGTTTTGACTTCTCGTCGACAAATAATACTAATCTTGTCTAGTACCGCCTTGGTTTCACCGGCCCTCTAGTACAAGGTTATTATTATTTGGCACGATAAGCCCTTAGCACCATATTGATTAGAGCGTGGTTCATGAGGTATGGATTCCCCCCTCATGATTTAATTGGTATTAATACGGATTATTTAGTCCATGATGCATGTTGATACGAATCCAGATACCCAAGTACGTCATTTCAATATAATTCTCGTCAATTTATTCTCGCCATTTCAATACCAATTTTAGAATTTATTCTCGCCATTTCAATTTCAATTTTAGAATTTATTCTCGCCATTTTAATTTAATTATTAGCATATTCCAAATCATTTCCACCATAAATTCAACTACCCATTTACAAAATTAATTCTATATATAATTAAAATCCATCTCCTCGTGGGATCGACACTCGTCATCATTAGTCTATACTACAATAGATTCGTGCGCTTGCAAGTACATTAAAATTTACACAACATTTGGTACTTATCTATAACCCTGATTCGTTGACGCCAGCTGGCATAATTACTCCCAACGGTAAAAGGAATTTCCTCGGTTCTGTCTATGTAACGATAAAAGTTACTACTGCAGTAATGAATTTTGATGCTACAGCAACATTGATAAATTGCCCTAATGTATGAGAACCACTGTCCAACTCTCATATTTTATGTAATGCTGCAACAATTCATGTCAGTTTCTTAGGCCTTTTTTTGTATGTGTTGCAATAAGATAAAATAAAGAAAATAAATAAATAATCAATACAAAATGAAAAAAATCGTGAAGAAAATCATGCAAAACTAGATTGAATGAAAAAAATTGAAATAACTCCCTAATCATTGGGTTGCCTCTTAATTAGAACTTGATTTTAGGTCCTTCAACTTGACCATCTTTGATTTCTCATGTTGGATCCCTCATCCAATAGCATTTTTGTATCTCCCCAATACAACCACCAAACTTTTCTCTTGACTTGTTTGAAAGGTCTAAATATTCAAAATGTTTGTCATATCTCACGAGTTGCTTCTTTCCTGATCATGCTATGTGAGCTGCTTCACAATCTTCATCATCAAGTTCTTCAAATGTTACAACATTGATTTCCTCCTTACTACAGCAATTGTTTAACCTCTCTGTCCCGGTAAAGTCCACAACACTGATAAAATTACAATCTTTAACCTTATCAGGATTCATCATAGCATCCAGCACATTAAATATGACTTGCTGGTCATTTACCTGCATAGTCAACTCTCCGTTTTGCACATCTATTAGAGTCGTGGCTAAGAAAGGTCTTCCTAGAATGATTGGTACTTTTTTGTCTGCCTCAAAGTCTAATACTATGAAATCCACTGGAAAAATAATTTTATCCACCATCACCAGCACATCTTCAATCTTCCCTTCTGAATAAGCATGAGATCTGTAAGCAAGTTGTAAAGTCCCTGTTGTTGATCTACATTCACTAATTTCCAATTGCTTAAACACTGATAAAGGCACGATATTGATGCTAGCCCCAATATCATAGAGTGTTTTGCCACTATATTTAGTGCCTAAGGAGCATGAGATTGTGAAGTTTCCTAGATCTTTTATCTTTTGTGGTATCTTACTATGAAGCATGCAGATGCACTCTTATGTTAGAGCAACTATTTTAAATTCTCGAAGTCTTTTTTTTTTTGGTCAAATGCTCCAAGACTAATTTGGTATTTGCTCTAGAGCTTCCACAAAAGGGATATTGATATGTAGTTTTTTCAGCACTCCCAAGATTTTGCTGAACTACTTATCTTATTTTTGTCTCTGGAACCTTTGAGGAAAGGTTGTGCAAACAGCTTCTTTTTTGCCATGTTCTGGGTTGGTACTGCAGCATCATTATCAATAGGTGTTGGATCATCATTTTCTACAGATGTTATAGCTTGGTTGTTCTCACTAGTGTGCTGTGAAATGGAGGATTGTGACTATTCTTCAATTTGAGTTTCTCTCTGGATTAAAGTAGGCTCAACTTTTTTTTTGGTACACCAACTGGACTATAAACATCCTTTCCAGATCTTAAGTTAATAACTTCACAGTGCATTTTTCATTCTCTTTTTGAATCTTCTGTATTGCTAGGCAAATTGCCTTGAGGTCTGTTACTTAATGCTATAACAAGCTGTCCAATTTGATTTTTTAAGTTTCTCAAAGATACAACATAACTTTGGACAACCACTTCATTCTTCACAATATAATCCTTAATAAAAAATTCAAGGGAGCTGAGTTTATCATTGTTAATGCTTCTTTGCCCTAGATTTTACTGATAAAATCTAAGTGGTTAAACAGGTTTGTTATGTCCATTGGGTGCAGCATGCTGATTCTAATTACTCCATGAAAAGTTTGGGTGTTGTCTCCATCTAAGGTTATAGGTGTTTGAATATGAATTGCTTTGATTTTGTCTATTGAAATTGCCCACATAATTGACTGAAGTTGGATTCCCAGGATAATTATCATATAGATGCTTCTCTCCACAGTAAACATAGGATACTTCAGCAACTTGGTTGACAGTTGGTGGAGCAATGGTCATAGCTTTTACCATATTTGTTAATGAGGTTACTTGGGCTGACAATGCTGTCAAGGCATCTGCGTTATGAACTCCTATAGCTCCTCTTGCTCCAATTTGTCTGGTTGATGGCCACTGATAGTTATTGTTGGCTATCCTCTCTAAAATTTCCTCTTGCTGCACCTACAATTATGCATGAGATTTAAGCACACAAATTATTCTAAATCAAACAAAAATTGATTAAAGATAAACTAAAATAGATGTTTATGCAAAATATAACTAAAATGCAATGAAAACATGCCTTTTACTCTCTAAGTAATCATGATATAAGTTTAAAAGTGCCATGATAACTCTCATTTCATAGAGTTATCAATAAGGCTTAGGGTTAAATTAGGACTGATTTTTATCAATTGAATAAAAAAAGAAAATCCTGACCTACAGTTCGAGAGGCAGGTCAGTCTCTCTCAAAACTCTTAATAACTCGTAATATTTACAAAACTCAGCATAAACCATAAATGAATTCTTAACATCTTATTTATACATGAGCCTTAATTAGTGAATAAGTAAAATTGCTAAAACTACCCCTGCCTTTTTATTTGCGCCTAAAATAAGTTTTCATTAGTCTAACATCCTCCAGCAAAATGCAAACTGAAAATGGCAAGTGAGAGGAAGAAGGTTGATGTAAAGTGTTCCTTAAGAACAAATAATAGACATGAACCAGGATGTAATTGCAACTGAGAAGCTTGATTATGGCTTAGATGTAGACTCTGAAGTTGGCAAAGTTCAAGCAAGAAATTTGAAAGTTGGGAGCAAGGACACATATGCTGAAGAAGTAATTGAAAAAGAGAATGATTCACCAGCCAATCCTCTTCTCATGCCTTTAGATGATAAAGATAGTGCCTGAATTCTTTATTAGTCAGGTAACTCTAACTTCACTAGCCTGCGAAAGTTTGCTAAAAAAGAAACATTGCATGAATAGATTGGTTAGTTTTTCGTGGACTTTTTGTCTTACATAGGTTTCCTTTATTTTGTTTTCTTTTTAGCTTCTTTAAGTGTATAGAGATGTCTATTCACCTATTTCATTCTTGAATGTTACAGGCGCCCTTATACGTAATAATTTAAGTTCAATGTAGTGAAGTTAGATGATACGAGTCTTGTAGTTTTTCAATTTTCCCTTTGACCCTTTTGAGTGTTTGTCTCTCATAACAGGTAATTGATTTGAAATACTATGAAAAAAAAATGCAACATTGTGTTGTGGTTTTATCTTCAAAGTTTAATCATCAATCTAATAATTGGACAAGTTAAAAAAGCAGGTATCTTGCCATCCTATTATCAGGATACAAACATACAGTGTTGACAGTTTCATAGTTGATATAGTGATGTTTCTTATTCTTGGGAGATCAAAATTCTTAAACATTTCTTATATTATAAAGTATTTTCTTTCATATTCTGGTCTTCAAGTACCTAAAAAAATAAAATTATTTATTACAATATATTTAAAGTTAGAGCAATAGTCAAACTTCATTTTGTCTCTATCAACCCCTTTCACTCTGCATTTTTAATCATGTTATTTACAAAAATATATATACAAATAAAATCACTTATAATTCTATTACCGTAAATCATTTTAGTCTTATAAATTAAAAATAGTTTTCTAAAAGTGTCTTTCTACAAGACATGATTTCATTTTGACTTTGTTTTTCCTATTAAATTAGTAAGCTAGTTCTCGCTTGTCTTCTCTCACAAGGATTATTAGAGAAACGATTCTTTGTTATCTATCTGTAATTCTATATATATGGATTGTGTTCTTAATATTTCTTCATCTTCAAAGCTTAACAACAGAAGATAGAATCACCTTCTTTGACATGATAGCTTCAGCCCTCTCTCTTCATTCTTTTCCACTATTAATTCATACATCTATTTGTGTGATTGTTTAGGACCTATGTGCATGAACATATTTGTGTTATATGATTGTAGGAAACTGGCAGTTTTGCCAAGTTTTTAATGCCTGGTATATAGTTTATTCATTCTGGAGTATACATAATGTTACTATTTGTTGTCAAAAGATCTTTGATTGCTTTTTGAAGAAGTATCTATTAGGCATTTTTACAGAAAGTGCTTTGGGAGCTTTCTCAATATCTTGAGTATGAAGTTAGAAAAAGCATGTATGTTACATGCAAGGATGCAACTCTTATAATGGATATGCTCTAATACCGCCACTACTTTTTTTAGGTTAATATACTCAAGAGTAAAGAAAGATCTTGACTAAACCAATGTTTTACAACCAAAATATATATATCTTGATCTTCATAAGCTGTATTAATACATGTAATTTTGTTCATCTTATTAATCAGTTTTGGCCTATAAACAGATCATAGAGATGAGAGTGCAATAGATCTTAAAAAAAGAAATGGTGCATATATATATTTTTTGTTCATTTATTTAGTATGATCACCTGGTAAATTGATATGTCTCAAGCAATAATCTAATGATTGAATTGCGGGAGTTGTAGTGTTCTTGACCTACTACTCAAGCACTGCATTGGATCTTAAGTAGGTCTTGTTAAGATGCTTAACTTGTAGATTGAAACCAAAAATTGTCAATGAAGTAACAAGAACAATAAAAGAGCTTCAAAGAATAAATTAATAGAGTCTAAACCTACAATCAAAACAAGCACATGGAAGAAATAAAGAGATTTACGTGGTTTAGTTGTACCAAGATGGGCACAACCTACATTGACAAGCATTCTTGTGAGTTTTTATTGATGATTAATGGAGAATCTTTGCATAGCAATTACAAGAGACTATCGAGAATAAGCTATAACTCTCTTTCTCGTATATCTCTCTCTCTATATTGCTAACTAATGATAATCAATATTGCTTCGTTGATCATCTTATATAACTGCATCAGTAATAACTTAATGAATCTAGATTGCACAGCTCTACGATATATGGATAACAGCTTTATCGAACTTGACTAAAAGTTTCTCATGTGTTCCTCACGTGCAACACTTAAGCTCATGTGCAACACTTAAGCAATTATAAAAAATGGCTACTTGTTCATGTCGTATTGATGTTAATAGTTCATAAACGATCATGCTCTTATCTTGTGAACTTTTAATCATGTGTTTATCCTGTGAACTTCTAATTGTAATATTAAGTTTAAAACAATGTCGTATCTTGTTGCTGAGTTTGATTCATCATATAGCTTCACAATTCTCCATCTTAAACCAATACTCCTCACTCATACTCCTTCTCTAAATCAACTAATTGTTAGAAATTACTTAAACCAGTTAGGTCCAAGCTTAACTTGAACTTAGCAACAGGAACAACTTTGGTGAGTGTGTCAGCTGGGTTTTCATCTTTGTAGATTTTCACCACTCTGACAACACCCTTTAAAACTTTATTTCTGATGAAGCGCAACTTGACATCTATATGCTTTATTTTCTCATGATATGTTGAATTCTTGCACAAATGAATAACACTATACCTATCACAGAATACTGTTATTGTCTTTTGTATTACCCTCAATTCAGATATAAGTTTTTTGAGCCATAAAAGCTCTTTTACAGCTTCTGTTATAGCTGTATACTCAGCTTCAGTGGTTGAGAGAGCAACTACATGTTAAAGTATAACCTTTTAGTTGACCACACATTTATTGAGCATGATTTCCTTTTGTCCAAATCACCAGTAAAAATCAGAGTCTACATAACCCTATAAGCCTCGTTTTTGCCTTTTCTTTTACCATACATTAGTCCACAGTTTAAAGTAACATTTAGATACCTTATAATCCATTTATCAACTCTCTAATGTTACTTTCTAGTTGAGGCCATATACCTACTAGCAACACTAACAACATATGCAATATCAAGCCTTGTTAAGACCATTACATACATCGAACACCCCACTTCATTTGCATAAGTGATTCAGACCATTTCACACTTCTTTTTATATATTATAGGACATTGTGAACTATAAAGCCTCATATGAGAAGCCAAAGGTGTTTGAACTGCTTTGGAGTCAATTATTTTATATACATTTAACACTTTCCTCATATATTTTTTCTTGTGAAAGAACTAACAAACCACTCTTTTTGGTCTTTCTAATCTCCACACCTAAAATCTTCTTAGCTTAGCCCAAATCTTTCATGTCAAACTCTAAGTTTAGCAGCAGCTTTAGATCTTCAATTACCTCTATATAGTATAAAATATACATATACATTATCTTTCACTACTTTAAAGTAGACACAATAGTTATAATTGCACCTCTTGAAACCATTTTACACTATAATATCATCAAACTTTAACTTTAGATACCATTGCCTTAGGGACTGGTTTAACCCATATATTGATTTCTTCAGTAATTAAACATGATCTTTCTTCTTAGAGTTTTCATACCCTTCATGTTGGAATATAAGTATTTCTTCTTGAAGTCTACCATACAAAAAGACAGTCTTGATATCAAGCTTCATATCTTCAACTATAGTTAAGGCTAAAATCACCCTTATTGAAGCATGTCTGACAATAGGAGAGAATACTTCTTTAAAGTCAACCCCCTCCTTCTGTATATACCTTTTTGCTATAAGCCTTGCATTGAATCTTTTGGGTTTAGGTCTAGTCAAGCCTTCTTTAACCTTGAAGATCCATTTACATCCAACCAACCTTCTGTTTGCAGGTTTCTTAACCAGTTCCCAGGTTTCATTTTTATATAGAGGCAATTTCCTCATCTATTGCTTTCTACCATTTACTCTTAAAAGGACTTTGTGTAGCCTTTTTAAAACTGTTAGTTTCTTTATCATCAACATCATATGCAATAACTAAAACCTTTTACGTGGGTTTATTTGCTTTTTTTCTTCTCTATCTCTGGTAAGTTGGTAACTCTATTCTTGCAAACACTATTATGATTGAGTTGTTTGTTGAGCTTCCTCAGTTTTATTTCAATCAATACCAACATTTTTAGAATCTACAGCTTCTTCAATGTTCTTGAGATTAGATGACTCCACCTCAAACTCTAATTTATCAATAGACTATCTACCAAGGATTGTTACTTTAGTAGGTTGCTTTTTGTATAGTAATTCACTCTTATTAAAGATCACATCCCTGCTGATTATACATTTGGATTAGCGCACCTAGGGGTGGGCATCGGTTCGGTTCGATTCGGTTTTAGGATAAATTTTTGGTTTCAGATCGATTTCGGTTTTCTTAATGGTTTTATTTAAGCAATCGGTTTTTCGGTTCATCTTAACGGTTTGATTTTTTGGATCATTTTCTATTTCAAACCATGTACAATAATTTCCTCATTTTCAATAACTATATAATATTTTCAAAGCATTTACAATCTATGATTTCATCAATTAATGTACAATTTTATTAATTACTACTACATCATTAAAATATATCATAATATACTACTACCACCACTAAATCATTCATCAACATTACCAAATTAACTTAATATAATCCATAACATAAGTCCATGATATTAAAAAAAATTCCGACAATGACACAAAACAAAATAAAAGACTGTCAAATGCCCAACAACATCCGGCAATATCCAAGACAATATCCATAAGCATAAGAAACCATTACAACATAAACATTAAAAATCAACCATAAGAAATGCCATTACTTTGCTCCCATTTCCCACCAACTTCTTCCAATTTTAATAACTTTCAACATCCACATTTCCCAACTTAAATATACACAAATAAAAAAAAGAGTAAAATAACCGTAAATATAACTATAAAAATAATATATCAAATTCATATAAATGATATCTTTTATTGAAATGATTGAAGTAAACATGACTCAATCACCAATTGGTCCTTTGTTGCTTGTGCTTGTTGTGCTAGCATTGGTCTTACAAATTCTACAAAGAAATAAATAAATTGAAAATCATTATTTATAATATTGAATATTACAAATAAATTATCAAAAGTCAACAAAATCATGTTATTACCTGCTCCAACAAGTTCATAAAATTCAATTTCTTCCTTGGTTGCCTCTATTATGGGATCTCCGAAAAGAGTTGATCAAGGACAATTTTGAGTGCAAATCAAGCACTCAACTGTTTTAGGAGTCAAAGAACTCCTAAATAGGTCGAGAATGCGACCCCCAGTGCTAAATGTCGACTCCTAAGCAACGGTGGAAACTGGAATTGCCCAAAACAGCTTTGGCAATCTGAGACAAAATTTGATACCTATGCTAATTCAAACTCCACCACTTCAAAATATCAAAGTTTTCATTCATCATCTCTATTTTATCCAATAAGTATCTTTCAACCTCATTTTGCCCACCGTATCCATCTTGTGTACTTGCTTTCATTTTTTTATATTGCGCAAAAGGATCAAGAGAAATAAAGTCAGCACACTCACTAATCCCACTAGTCTGAACCATGCAACTAGTCTTAGCAACACTGTTTGAATTGCCTAAATTGTAACTTTGATAAAGCTTCATCAACAACTCTTTAAGCCTATTACAAAACTCCTCAACCTTCTTGGTATCATACAAACTACTAAAGTACCATATAACAAAGTCCATTTTACATTGAGAATCAAGTACTGCTATTAAAATCAACAACATGTTGACCTTCTCCAAATTATCACCCCAATATTTGACAAACTTTCTTATCAGAGGTTTGACCATGTAGCTTAACAAAATATCATCACTATCATCAAGTGACTTCAAACGAACTTGAACTTTCCACATCTCATTCAAATAATTATTCGCGGTCACAAATTTAGAACCACTAAATTTCAAGGTTACATCATAAAAGACGATAGAAATTTAATTAACCTTCTTGCATTCTCCTAATCATCTTCCATCGGTGGCCCCACCCTGTATTTTTCGTTCTCGTTCTCATCCTCTCTGTCAGCTCCGAACCAATTAACATAGTGCCCATCTTCCACTTTTAATCTATCAAATGCTTTTTCAAATTTCAACGCCGATCTCAACATCAAGAATATTGACTTCAACCTAGTCGGCACATTTAACACCATAAACACATTCTATGAGATTTTTTCTGCATCAACACAAGCTTTGAATTTTTGCAACCTTGATGGGGAAGATCTAACGTATCTCACTGATTGCGAATACTATTTATTGATGTCTTCACCACATCCAACCCATCCTTCACAATCAAATTAATTATGTATGATGAACATCTCACATGCAAATACGAACCATTTAAAACCAATGAATCCTAACTCCAATTTCCTAACTTCTTCTTCAAATAATTGATTGCTTTTTCATTAGCACTTGCACTGTCCACGGTAATCATGAACAAATTTTTAATATCCCAATCAATCATACATTTCTCAATGAGCTTCCCAATGGCCTCTCCTTTGACGATTGATAGTGAACATATTTTTTAACATCTTCTTCTCATTCTCATATAATTGAAGAATATCCCTTGTAATTGTCCTCTGCATGGCACATCAAACTTTGGGCAACAAGTAGCCATAAACTGCAAAAACCCCTCAGCCTCAATAAATTTAAAGGGTAACTCATCTTTAATAATCATCTTTACAAGTGCCTTCTTATAAACTTCTTTACTAAAACCCACAGAAACAAGCTTAGCATTACCAACACCATTTTTACGAGCTAAAGCACATTGATTTTCATCCTCTTTAGGCTTCACTTTTTTATACACAGGACACCTTTTTAACAAATAAGCTCGTAAGCCGGAAGTTCCTTTAATACTTTCACATACATACTCCTTCTCACAATAGTTACACTTCGCTTTGTTTCCTCCAAGCAGCTTTGAAAATGATTGCCAAACGTCTTATCTTAAGCGTCTGCCTCCTTTTTCATTCTCAACACCCTCATCAAAATCATCCTTAAAAATCCCTCTACAACATTGTTATTTTCTTCTATCTTGCACACAAGGCCTACTATAATCAATGTATAATCAAACAAAAATAAAATAATTTACAAATTTGTATTTAACAAAAAAAGGCCAGAATTTTGGACTAAAATGAAGAATTTTTAGAATTATAGTTACTATTTTTAATATCAAAAGTTTTGGCCCAAAATGAAATTAAAATAAAATAAGTATTTGTGCCGTAATAGAAATTAGCAAAACATTAGGGACTGAAATGATATTTTATCTTGTTAACCTTCGGTCAATGACTATTATGAAAAGTAAGCAAACAAATCAAATCATAATAGAAGTCCTATATGCAAACATATCTTAAATATTGGACCATACTAAAATTTTATAAAAAAAAAAGATCTAAACGATATTATCCCTCCACCATCTTCAACATTTCGAACTTTCTCTGTCTTCACCCAACACTGCTAGGAGCATAGTATTCAAACGGAAAAATTAAAAAAATACAATAACATACTCATATCCAGACAAAGCTAATAAAACTAAATACTATTAATAACTTAAACAAACATGAAATAAGAGCATACGAAAGAACCATTTAAAAAAAAAAGACCCATTTCCAAAAAACAAAAAGAAAAACTGAACAAGTTAGTCAAGAATGAAAACAAGCCCATTACCTGACTGGCTAACTAGCGACGGAGTAAGGAATGAAACGCAGTGGAAGGTTGGCAGTAAGGAGAACGGGCAAAGGTAGATGTGAGTTAGGGTTTGGGTCGTGGGTAAGCGGTTGTGCTACAACTAAAAGTGAGAGAGAGAGAGAGAGTGTGTTGCAAACTGCAAATGTTTAACTTGTGTATATATATGTTCTAGTGAAATTACGAAAATGCCTTAAATTTGGTTCGGTTTGGATTTTATAATTTTTTATCCAAAAATCGAACCGAACCGAACCACTCGGTTCGGTATTTATAAATCCGAATTTTTTGTTTAAAAAAACGAACCGAAACCGAAAAAAAGGGACCCGAACTAAATTTTTTTCGATTCCAGTTCGGTTTTTCCTACCCCTAAGTGCACTAAATGTTATACCTTTTCACCCTTCTAGATAGCCTATAAACACCCCTTTAAAAGCTCTTGGTGCAAGCTTTCTTTGATTTACACGAGCATAAGCAGAACAACACATGCTCTAAAATTTTCATAACTTGCTAGTTTACTAGCCCACATTTTAAAAGGCATCTTAAAACCTATGGTCGATGAGGGACTTAAATTCACTGGATAGGTTGCCGTCATCAAATTTTCTACCCATAGATTGTGGAAATTTAGATTGAATGAGCATACACTTTACTCTCTCTACAAGTGTCATGCTTATTCTTTTTGCCATCCTGTTTTGTTGAGGTGTTAAACCTTACTGTTCTATGCTTAGTTATCCTCTCATTTACACAATAACTCCCAAACTTCTGATTACAAAACTTTAAGCCATCACCAAAGAAATTAGATTTCTTTTCAAATCAAACACATGCCTGACTTGTTTTTATCTTCATTTTGGTCCCACCACGTAACATAAGATTCACATTGCCTATTCTAATGACTAAATATTGCATTATACATCATCATCACTTTACCATCATTAAACTTGTGATATTCAGTAAAGTAATTCTTAAAAGGACTTATGTGAAAGGTACAGTTTGAATTTAAAATCCATTTACCTTTTTTTATTGTTGTTAGTTGTTATACACATGCCTGCTGATTCATATCCTTCTTCTTCTACAATGGCTAAATGTCTACATTGATTCTTTAGGTTTATTCTTTCTTTCTGGACAATTTTTCTAGAAGTGGCCTCCTTTATGAAAATTAATGAAAACATTTCCAGATCCTTGATTTTTTTTTTTTTTTTGCTTCTCTTGTTTCCTTTTCTTTTCTTTTCTTTTCTTCATTCTTGTCATATCTTCCTTTTATAGTTAAAACCTCACCAGATCTATTCTCCATATCATCTTGTTTCCCTTATAACTCGCTAGTGTTAAGTGCTATCTTAATTTCATCAAGAGTTAAGGTTTGCATTCCATATATTATGGCATCAACATAATGCTCATATGACTTAAGTAAGGAACTGACCAAAAGAAGAGCTTTACCTTTATCATTCAAACCCTCATCTATAGTTTTCAAAGTATCACACACCTTATTGAACTCCTCTATATTTTGTTCAAGAGATGATCCCTCTGCCATTCTTAAGGTAAACTTTCTCTGTTTAATGTAGAGTCTTTTTACAAGAGACTCATTCATGTAAAGACTTTTAAGTTTTGCCCATAAGTTTGCAACCGTCTTCTCTTTAACTACCTCTCTATTGACTAAATCACCAAGGCTCATAATTATGGTGCTTTTGGCCTTCTTATCATTTTCAACTGCTTGCCTTGGGATCTTGGATGATGAAACTTATTTTCCTTTTTTGTTAGATACTGGTTCAATTGCATCCCACAGTCCTTGAGTGATAAACAAGGCCTCAATCTTTATTTTCCACATATTGAAATCATTCTAGCCATTAGACTTTTCTAGATCAATCTTATGAGTAGCCATACTTGAACCTTATTAAAATACCAAGCTCTAATACCAATTGTAGTGTTTTGACTTACTAATCAACCAAGCAAGACCAAGCACTACCGTGGATCGCAAGCAAGCCTTGTTAAGATGTTTAGCTTATAGATTGAAACCATAAATTATCAATTGAAATACCAAGAACAATCAACAAGGTTCAATGAATAAAAAAATGAGTATAAACTTAAAATTGAGGCAAGCAAAGGCAAGAAACAAAGAGATTTACGTAGTTCAGCTGTACCAAAATGGGCACAACCTACATCCACAGGAGAAGCATTCTTATGAGCTTTTATTGACGATTAATGGATAATCTTCACACAAAAATTACAAAAGACTATTGAGAATAAGCTAGAATTTCTTTCTCTTTTATCTCTCTCTATATTGCAATTAATGATGATTAAAATTGCTTCGCTGATCAGCTTATATAACTACGTCAGTAACAACTTAACAAACTAAGATTGCATAGCTCTACGACACATAGATAATAGATTTACCAAATTAGATTAAAGTTTCTCACATGTTCATCATATGCATCACTTAAGTAGTTATAAAAAACGGCTGCTTGTTGATGTATTATTGATGTTAATAAATCATAAGAGATGCATGTGCTTTTCTCGTGACCTTTTAACTGTAATATCAAGTTCAAAATTGTGTCGTGTCTTGCTGTTAAGTTTGATTCATGATAACTCTATGAAATGAGAGTTATCATGGTGTTTTATGCTTAAATCAACATTACTTAGAGAGTAAAGATATGTTTTAGCTGCATTTTAATTACATTTTGCATGAGTAGTTGTTTAAGTTTAATTTCAATAAAATTCATGTGTTTTTAGATTTTTGTGCTTTGATGATGTGCATAATTGTAGGTGACCAAGAAACTCAAATTTCATGGATGGAACATTGAAGGAGCAGGCGTGCAAAGTTACAAAAGAACTTGGATGCAATGGAATTAAATCAAGTTTGGAATAATAAAAATGTTGGAGCAATATGTTGTAGCGCTGTTGCTGTAGCAACTACTGGAACAACGATAAACGAGATTTTATGCATTAGACAAAAGACTGCAATATAAAGTTTCCAAAAATAAGAGATTCACTGCCATACATTTCTGGTAACCCTAATTTCGACTTATAAAAGGAGCACATTACAACGAAAAAGGAGGCCGTGAAGAGAAAAAAAGATAGAGATACAACACAAGAGAAAACAGAGATCAAGAGAGAGAATTGAGGATGGCAACAACAGATTCAAGAAGAATATCGAGCGAATTCATAAAGACGAGCATATTTCAACTATTGTTCTTGCTCTCTTGTTTCTATCTTGTTATGATGATTTGTTTGAAGGCTGAAACTATTTGGTTTTTGTTTTATCACAAATTATGAACTAAATTTATTTATGGTTGAGTGATAAACAATCTTGATGGTTAATTGACTGATATTTATCGTTGCTGCATGTTTGCTAGAACATGTTGTTTTGATAATACTTATTACAATTCACTATTTTAGTTGATCACCCATTTAGTGATACTACCTAAGAAAGAAACTAAAAAAGGCCTGACTTAGTAGAACATATCAGAGCAATACTTGGTTTTAGATTGGGTTTCCTGAGTTAAGTTTAACTTGATTAAAAAAGGGCCATGCTTAATCTAAAACTTATGATGAACTAGACATGGGGATTCACCTTGTAGGGTAATTAGAACATAAGACGTGTAATGCTATATCTGATGTTAGCCTGACAATTGATCATTGTTAAGTTGCATCAAGATATGAGACATCGAATAAGACACAGCTGATGGTACATAAGGATTATGCCCAGTGATGTAGCAATCAAACAAAAAATTAGGAAAATAGTCAAGATCATTAAGTGAGTTTAATCACTCAACTACTCTATTCTCATCAATTAGTCTCTTGTGTTAAAGTTGAAATTCTTCTTAATTATATTTTATTTATTGCCTTGTTAATTTTAGGATTTATCAATTGTTCTTTTATAAATAATTTAAAATTGCACTGATTAGGTTACTATAGCAATTCCTATAATACCAATCCTTGTGGAGATGATCTTGAATACTATCATTATATTACTTGTTGTGTACACTTGCACATTGACACCCATAACATTAGAATTCAAATAACAATTCATCATACAGCTTCATAAAAGTGGACAACAATGACATTGATATGGCCGTGGAAAAGGTGACATTAATGGGTTAAGAAGGTTCTTAAAATAGTAAAGAAAATCGATATGAGTGTCGAGCTGTGGCCATATCCTTTCAATCCAAAGTACCAAAATTTTACTCAACATTACTATTATCGACAACAGTAGCATCAATGCCATCATCATCATAGCCAAATTCTAATTGCAAACAACTACATGTTTTAGTAGTCTTCTTCTTCATACAACTATGAAAAGCATGGCTACAGTGGCAATTTTGGTTATTATCCATAGTCACCTTATTCTCATATCTTTGATGAACTGATTGATGCCATGTTCAGTGATGAAAATCCTCATGCTTGTTCTCTAATATGATTATTCTCTTTTAGGAATCTTTGATCCTTCTAATTTTTATCAGTCGTTCTTTGGATGAGATAATTTTGCACAAGATACAATTTGCAATATGAAGTGAAGCTAAGGGTTTGTTTGTTATTGAGATGCTATAGCTTTTATGTAATAGCAACTGTGTAAAATATCTTTGGCAAATCTAATAAATTTATGTTAAAATTACATTAAATTTAATACAATTCAATTTCAAAAGTAATTATAAGTACATTAAAATAAATATTAAATTAATTATAGGATACGACATTGCTTATTATTTAACCAGAACGTTCCTTTATCATTTACAGAATTTGTGAGGGTAGAAAATGTAATTTTTAATTATAAATATCAAATATATTATTATTTATGATTGGAGTAGGCAATAATTTGTTTTTGCCATATCATTTACATTAATTATTTCAATCCTTTTACTCTAACAACATTTTATTTTTTGTATTACTATTGGATGCATTGCAGAGCTATTAATTCCACTTTCATCCGTAAAATACAGTTATTACAAAGTACATGCACAAGATTTTCCAGGTACAATGGGTAATTACTATCTTCTCGCTTCTCACAAAGTACGTAGGGTTTAATAATTAATTTTAATAACCGTTAATATTTAAAGAAGGATTAATCAACTCAATCAATTATTGAGATGAAGTTAACCTTTGGCGTTTTCGACACTTGGGGATATTGACGAAGGTAGATTGTAAGCTACATGACAACAATGCTACAACATCCAAGTATTAAATCTATGATTTCTCTTTTGTCTACCAAGAGATACAAGAAATGTTTGCGACGCTTCATTTTAATACTACTAATTCGTTTGATTAATTGTCGGCTTTGATGTTTATCTCAAAAAGAAAAAATACAATTTGATTATATTGGAAATCAATTTTTTTTAATTAGTCATCGACACTATGAGGGAAGCTTTATTAACTGAAAAAATGACATCTAGTTACGGAGATGTAATAAGTCTTACCGCAATGCATAACAGTAATCCAAAAAGGCGTCAAAGCAGTACAATAAAAGAAAAAAATAAATGCACGATAAAGCCAATATATAGAGCCTACTAGAATTAATGAAACCTATATTGAGGGAGATTGTTACAATCTTTTTTAGAGAAGTTGACTAATATCACCTTGATCAAGATCTTCTTCTTATCTGATCTTCTTCTGAGCAAATTTGACGAATCTGATTAGTGGTTAATAAATTAAAAAATAAAAATAGTTAAATCTTAATTATACACTAATACTAAAATACATGTGGTATAAGATCTGTAAAAGATTAGGAAAAAA